>NC_088886.1:59133960-59765627 GCF_037157495.1 Lathamus discolor | reverse complement strand
CATAAAAGACAGCAGTATCAAACTGTATTTTCTCGGTTTGAAAGTAAAGAAAACAATAATATACTTCCATAAACTTCATTGTTGCACTTCTAACTAATCCAGGCTCACCCGAGCCACTTGTATGATTTGCCATTTAAAACAGAGTTACACTTTGATTTCTGCACATTTTCTGTGAGAAACAAGTATTTTCCCACTAAGTGAACAGACACGTCTAATATTTTCATTAAAGAATTATTTACATCAGTGAGAAAAAAGAGCAGCTAAACCCATTGCAGTTGTGCATCTTGAGCAACCTTAAGATCTCTTTCCGTTTTTCTAGGCAGAACCAAAGATAAACATATTAAGCCTTTAAATGGATTCTTACAGGAGATAAAAATCTTGATTGGCCAAGATATAACAGGATATCTCTGCTGACACATCTTCACAAGATCACATGTGCATGCAATTTTGTGTCTGCTTTGAACACGCAGTGAAAGGAACCATGATACCTTCACATGGTTACTCATCGTAAACTCATAGTTCTATGCTATGCCAGGAACAAATGAGGGCAGGTGGAGGCACTGGTTGTGTCCCACGGTCCTGCACCCAGCTCTAGATCCCTCCTGGAGATGCATGGACAGGTTTATGTTCTTCCCACTTCCTCCGGCTTCTTCCATCAGCAGTGGTGCTGATGCAACCTCCAGAGGAGGACAAGAAGCACCACAGTTACTCTCCCATAGTGTCAGCAGCATCTATCCCAAAGCCAACATCAGGTTTATTAGCTGTATGGCTCACGCTACTATTTCTTTCCAGTCAGGTGAGGGTGATACTTTTAAAGTTCCCAGTCATGGTATAAGGATCTTAGGAGTGTAAATCCTATTGAGAAACATGACTAAGACTTCAGACTGCATTTCAAGCTATTTGGGTCATTCTAGCAATTCTAGCACAACCCAAATCACAAGAATATCAGATTGCAGCATGGTTCACAGAGCTTGTAAAATACAGCTCTAGATACATAGCCAGCTTTAAGTAAGTGCTTTCTATTTCAAGAAGACTTCACAGAAAACAATAAAGAAACTGTAATTAAAATAGCTTCAATCTTACCTCCATTTTGGCAAAAGTTTCACCAACTCAGTTGTTAAAGTCAATGAATGCAAAATTAAACTCATAGGTATACAATGACCCTTGCCAAGGTCTCAAACTGAAAGCAAGAGATGGTGCAAGGCTGTTACAAACTAGAAATATAGAATCCCAGACTGTTTGGATTGGAAAGGACCTTAAAGTTCATCCAGTTCCAATCCCAACACCTTCTACTAGAGCAGGTTGCACCAAGCCCTGTCCATCCTGGCCTTGAACACTGCCAGGGATGGGGCAGACACAGCCTCTCTGGACACCCTGTACCAGCGCCTCAGCACCCTCACAGGGAAGAACTTCTGCCTAATGTCTCATCTCAATCTCCTCTCTGTCAGTTCAAAACCATCCTTTTGTCCTACCACTACATCTTCAGAATTAATCCATTAGTCACCATAACACTGTTGACAGCTACCAGTTCTACTCAGTTCCATTTTCTCTAATACCTGTGTTATTAATATTCATGTCTTAATGTTATTGTTGATGTCTGATCCTCCTGTAAAATTAGTACTCGTTTAAGTACTGAGAAGTATATACTCTCACACCTTAAAGTAAAATATTTACATACAATCTAGTAATATGTTTTATGCTAAATTTTTTCAGTCAAGACTTGTCATGTGATAAAACAGCAATGCAAGGATAAGTCACCAGCCATACCCCAGTAACAGAGAAAAACCTTCCTACTGTATTTTTCCTGTCCCTTGCTTTTAGCTCCCAAAGAATGCAGAGTTTAGAGGAAGCAAGTAATTCAGAAAAGGCTCAGTAGGCATTTTCAACCCAAATGTGAGTAATTTTTATGACCAGCTCCACACAGTCTCCCTAAGGAAGGTTGCCAAAAATGAGGCCCACTTTGTACTTCAGAGTGCTACTGGTTTTCTATGAACCATGGGGTGGTTACAGGTGCTACATGTTTTAGGACCAAAATTAAACGTTTTCTCACATTTATTTTAAACAGCAGTCAGTCTCCACAGGGCAGCTCTGGGTTGAGATTTACTGCTGACTTTACACCCAAATGCAATCCTGCAGCATACTTTATCAAGAAGTAGTTTGGCAAGCAAATGTGTCAGTGACAACGTAATGGGAAGCTGGAATTCAGCTGATTACAGTTATTCTATTCCTTCAGTATTTTTCTTCTAAGTGGCATAATTCTCTACGGCACTTCAAATTCTAACCTTTTAGATGACAGAATAATCCAATATTCACTAATCCGATTAAACTTTCATTTCCTTTGGCCCCCACTTCTCCAAATCATCTACAGGTTTCACAGTGCACACCTCTAACGACACCTGCAGCACACGCTCCAGTTGTAACACTGATTCTAAGCAGGGTGAAAGCCACAGCTGGGGCTCAGCTCTGAAACAGCTATTTCAGTCCAACAGCAGACAGCAGCAGGACCTCAGCCACAAAACTGTAGAATTTATTAGATTCACAGAAAATGAAACTTTCCCCAGTTTTATACCCATCAATGAAGATTTGACTTTGGTCTGGTTTGACTTAATAATTTAAAACATAAACTTCTATTTACTGGCAGCAATTTATATATATATATTGGCAGGTATTTTTTAGCTAAAGCATTTTAAGTAATGGGAACTTTGCTCACTTTAGCATGTTTAATATACAACAAACACTTCAGGAAAATACAATAAAAATGAGCTATAATTTGGTTTTGTCTCATAAAATGCATCTTTCATTGCTAACAACTCCCTGTTGATGTATGTGGCTTGCACCATAAATGTTATTGTTTTCATCATATATGGATTTCTCAACATAAACCCACAACAAGTGTTTCCTTTTTATCGTAGCACAAAATAACCACCTTCTACAAATCAAACGTTCACATAGCAAAGCAATATGCAAACCTGGTGAGTACACTTACTGGGCACCAGTTCTCAAGAAAACTACGCTCTACATTCCTGTACAAAGACTTTAAATCTACGTTTCTCTCGTGTCAAAACAAAACTAAACCAAACAAACTCCCACACTCAGGAAGAGGCTGAAATTGCTTACCTTGAAGAAGCTCCGAAGAAAATACATTATGCTTAGCATTTTGGAAGGTTTAGAATGAGGAATTGTTCAAACTTTAGAACATCCAAGGCCTGGGTGAATTCCTGCACTCCTGCTGTGTCTTTAGTTACATGCTTTCTTGTTGCTATTTTGGACGGTCTTAGTACAAGGGAAGCATATGAGCCATGCCAGGAGCTTATGCTAAGGAGTTGCATAACAATTAGGGCTTATCTGTGCTGCGCTGTAGAGTACAGCAATGCAAACAGGTTTGTTCACAGTTTACTAGCCCCAGAACACTTCTACTAGGCATGCCCAGAATGATGCCATTGTATTTGCTAAAGAAACTAAAGCTATTTGCGTGTGCTTCTAAAGGAACTGGAGTTACAAAGCACAGCACATGCTCTCTTACATCCCCCCCCAGCTTTTGCTTTTGCCAACTGCAAGTTCAATCAGTGAGTATTAGGCTTGCTACAGCGTTTAAAAGCAAAGGCTCCCACACCACAAGCTTTCTAGTTACTATCTTTAAAGGTAAGCAAAAAATGCAGAACGAGTCTTTTGAAGTGCAGAAGAGTAAACACAGTTTCAGTTTCTTCTTTTTTCTTCAATTAACATTAAAGTCCCTTAAAGATTCCCTGTGCTCCAGTAACACCCAGCAACACAGACGTGCAACTAATGCTGTGTAGTAAAGAATCTATCATATTTAGTGGCCAGGACTGAGAGTTTACAGGTAGTCTGCTCACAGTGCACTTAGAATTAAAGAACTACAGAGCACAAGCAAGCTCACAGAAAGAGATCACCCTGCATTACAATAACTGTCAGCCACAACCTGATACTGCATGCTGATGTTTATTTTTTTAATTTTAACTATGGCTTACATTTGAATTATTCAAAGCACCCGCTATTACAATCTTTAGAACAGAATGAAGTGTTTTAGGGAGGTGCTCCAGAATAGCTTCTGCTAGCCACAGGGGAGCACAAGATATATGTGCAGTGCACCCAACACAGGATGGTGGGAGTAGGGACACAAACCCCCACCGTGGCTGATACGCTAGAAGGCTGCCCAAGACAAACACCATCTCGAACATGAAACAGGCCCTTTGACTTGCTCTGTGCAATCACGGATCTCTGGGTCATCACACCCCTAGTAAGCGTATCCCCCATGTGCCCTCAAATTGCAGTACTGCAAGCCCCTCTCTAGCTTCCAGCAGCCATGCTTCTGCTTTCATATTTCATAGTTCATATTTGATTTAAAATATTTCATATTTCAAATAACCTGAAGAAGAGAAGGCTCCAGGGAGACCTCCTAACAATCTTCCAAAACCTAAAGGGGACAGACAAGAAATCTGGAGAGGGGCTTTTGACAAAGGGGTTAGTGACAGGACAAGGGGGAATGGCTTTAACCTGACAGAGGGGAGACTGAGATGAAATCTTAGGCAGAAGCTCTTCGCTGTGACGGTGCTGAGGCGCTGGCACAGGGTGCCCAGAGAAGCTCGGGCTGCCCCATCCCTGGCAGTGCTCAAGGCAGGGGCAGATGGGGCTTGGAGCAACCTGATCTAGTGGAAGGTGTCCCTGCCTGTGGCAGGAGATTGGAACTGGATGAGCCTTAAGGTGCCTTCCAACACAAACCAGTCTGTGACTCTATGATTATTGTTTTGCTAGTCTATGTAAATAAGACATTTTTGCATAAATCAAATACTTTAGAGCAGGAAGCCCTACTTTACCACGTACACATTTTTTCTGCCATTGTGGGAACTGCATAAGTTAAGTATACACAGTGAAAAGGAAGGGTACACCTAAATAATAATTTCTAAATCACAACATAAGGTGCAAATGCACTACAGTAATACTGTCTATGGTTTGATTTGCCGAATGACAATACTGCTTCAATGAAGTTTTTTCCTTCCGTTTCTTATGCTTTTACAGATACAAAGACTGCCAGTATTAAATTACACACAGAACCTTTTAAAGTAAAACTTTCAGCCCACAGTTTGGGAGGAAATGCAGATAAATATTCTATTAAGATTCAAAACCATTAAAAATACAGTATTAATTTAAATAAAGATCCGCTTGGAGGGAAATGGGTCTGGCATATGAGTAGTTTTCAATGCTTTTATTTATTCATTCTTAAGTTTAAATTTGTTTGAAGGATTACTTTTCATGGTTTATTCTGAAATTACTGTCATTCTTTTAAACCCTACTTATTCAAGAAACTGCAGGCAGACGTATTTCCTGCCTGCTTCTCCTGGTATTGACTCAATGGGCCACACTCACAAGGTTCAGCTGAAATATTCTTTGCCTGAGCCCTGAAGTCAGATTCTTTGAGCAGAAGGAAATGCCACTAAGACAAGGTCTGTGGTGTTTTGGCATTTATTTTTCACAAATGAAAAAGAAAACAAAACTTTTATTCACGTATGAAAGACTCCCCTGTCGTTAGTATATCTTTTCTGAAATGAAGGTTAAAGCTCAACTGCTCAGCACTCACCCTATTTTGCCACGCATTACTTGTTTGTGGGCTGGAAATAAGGATACTGCTCTTCCGTAATGTGCAGAGACCTCCCCCTCAGATTGGTACCTTTCTTGGACTGGTTTACTTCACCACACAGGATGTGTGAATTGCACAGTATTCCCTTAATCCTGCAATTCCTTAAAGACACACTGCTGTTACTGGAACTCTGCTGTTCACAGGGCAGCAGCATGGCAGCAGGAGGGGCTGCCAGTGCCTGGACTGAGAGGCCCCAGCAGCCCATGCTGGAGCAGCTTTATCCTGCAGGTTTGTCAATGTATTAAAAGTTTTTTGATGCCCAAACTTGTGCATTTCCTAGAACATCACCCTACTGCCAATAGACCGGGTTTTCTCACAGATGAACTTTCAGTTTCCTCCTCTCCTTAAAGCAAACAAGGGATCCCCAAAAGTTCGCTACTATGAAGTCCATTTCCAGAACAGGGAGTTTATCACTTAACATAAACTTCACTTGCAAAACTGTGGTGATCATTTTTTTCAGTGTATGAATCTGAGCTTTCATTTAGTCAATGAGGGTTAGGCAGTTAGGCACCAAAAACTTGCAGAGCATTGGAACTAGGAATCTCTAAAGGCAGACAAGTGGCAATGAAACTCCACTACTGTACTAGTGGAAGGCTTTTCTTCCCATAATTTCTACTATTTGACTACTTCATGTACCATTCACTTGGGTTAGTTTAACACAGTTGGGTATTACGTAGATTGCATCATGTTGGCTTCCAAAGCCACTAAACGTAAGAAAATATGCTGATGTCATCCCAGCTTTATGGCTGCCAAAGTCAAAGCGGAGAAGTCTTGCGTGTGTAGTGGATAGCCTGAAGTGAAGATGGGAGGGACTGAACCTGCCCTCTTACCTCTTGTGAGAACATTATATACTTCTGTATGTTCTAAAAGGAACAATAATTTTGCCCTGTGCTGCCTTTCCCAAGAGTACAAAGCCTAGAGATTCCATTATTTTCATGTCATAACCATCGTCTATTAAAAAAGGCATTGAATATGGTTCAGTGGAACCTTAATTTATAACCCCCGATGCTCATCTTTTGAAATAGCGCCATTTGTGACAAAAAGCTCCAAGAATGAAGACCTTAAGCTGTCACCCTGACCTGGGCATTAAGAGACCTGCTGCAGGCAGCCATCGCTAACTGCCTGAGCAAGATGACTTAAGTGACCGAACAGGTATTCTCATTTCTGAATGATCATGTCAGACACTTTTATCTCTGGTGTAATTGCTTATTTGCCCTTGAGCAGTTAATTTGATTACCATTATCATAAAAATGTACTTCTTGATGCAGTCTAACATGTCGGTTCAAGTACTCTTCAAATCCTTCTGAATTTCCCTCCTGTAACCAAAGCACTTCAGTTTTCTGTCTTCATAGAAGGTAAGAAAGAGATTCTGGGCTTATAATGGGAAACTGCACCTCTGGGAGCTGAGACAGGTATTTCTGTGTTTTACCACAGCCTCAGCTCTTGGCTGGGCAAACATGTACTACTAAGCCAGAAATCTCCATTCACCAACACTGGCCACCACTGCCCAATAACATCCCATTACTTCTGGACATCAGCAAACAGCAAGTTAGAACTTCTCAGTGCAAGAAATCTGGGAACCGGTTTTAATTATGAGCTTCTAAAGAAAAATAATAAAGAAAATCAGAGCAGTAAAAACCATGGATCAAACCCTCAGAGGAATTTGGTCAGTAATGGCACCAGTATTGATTCTGTCAAAGCATGTATGGGGAGCTACTGGTGCTTCCAACACGGAAAAGCCATAAGGACTGCTGTCCCCATGTGTTCAGTCCCCTGCCCCCAGGCAGATGATGTTTTTACTCCAGTTTGACACCTCCACTCAAGACTGAGCCCAGACTGTGAGACACAACAGCCCTGCTCTGAACCTTGCACGATGAACTCAGAGCTGGTTAGATTTCTAAAGTTCTCTTCTAAACTATAGGCATAGATAACACAGAATTAGATGCCTATTCCAACAGAGAGCTCTTACTATGGGAAAATATCTTACTCATGTTCATTTTAAAAAGCCCTTCAGTAAATAGCTAAAAACCAGCGGGACAATAGTTGCCTTCCACCCTAATAAAGCCAGTCAAATAAAATCCAAACAGAATTTCTAGAAGGTATTTACTGAGTCCAGAGAAAGTCCAAAGTGGGAATACTGAGGTCCCAAACTACAGTTCTGCCCTCAAACATGCTCAGTACAACTCAGTCAAACGGAAACTTGAATGCAGTGAAGACATACGCTTCTGTGATTTTTATCCTGTGCTTGAGAAGTCCTTCTGGTAGTAAGCTAGTTAGAAGCAGCATGACTGGCGTCTGCACCTACAATTCTCCACAAGTTCCAGGTCAGGTGGATGGCAGATGAGTGCTGTCACATGCAACATGCAATGCAGTAAAGTTCCACTAAAGTTATTCTGAAACTCACAACAACTGTCTCAGAGTTATAACTGTTAACTTGAATTCAAGTCTGCCATTAAGCTTACTGTACCTGGCTGGAAAAATTACTGTGGTGCAAATGAAAACCCAAGCCATCACTCTCATCAGCCCCAGGTACACAGAAAATGCTGGCACCCACTGTAAGGTGAGATGCAGTGATACTACAAGTGCTAATCGTACAATGTCAAAAAACTAGGTGCATGGACGGAAAGAGACATAAACCAAAACTAGGCATTATTAGTCTGATGGAAGACTGAAAATTAAAACAGTCAGTATCAATACTATTAAGATTGCTTTCAGAATAGAGTCCTTCTCCCACTTTGAGGGCCTGACTCTACCGGAACTGACCAAAGCAGGCCTCTGAGGAGATCGGATGAGACCATACTATTTAATTACGTGATAGACTCTGGTTAGGACAATGATACCCTTCAAGGGCTCATGATGTTCATGTTTCTAATCAAGAAAGCTTAATGATAATAGCTACACAATACACAATAGATTGCATAGCTAAAGACAAAATATGCCACTATTGTCATATATTGCTACACTTTACAGTGGAAAATATGAAATATAGATCAAGCCTTTGAGCCTGTAATCACACAGTCCAAAGCGTTGTGCATACAGGCATAAGAAACAATATTCGTTTGTACTCCTTTAACACAGAATGATGACCAACTTGTTTTCCTGCCTCCTGCCTTGTTGATCTGGCAGCACTCCTTCTTCCAGGAAGACACAGCACACATTTCCTATGCTATCTTCAACATCCATTCACTGTGTCTTAACATTTTCATTTCCTTCCCCTATCGCCAACCTTGAAAGCTTCTAAATCTTTCTTCACCATCTTGAATGGAGACAGTTTTTATATGCAGAGAACCAGAAACACTGATTCTTTCTTCTGGGTACTACAGGACTCCTACTATTTGCTCACTCTTTATTGGCAAGGCATATCATATAAGATATGATTATGTCCCCTGTTATGTTCTGCTAGCAACTCATTTACCAAACTGTCCAGAAGAGCACAAATGGCAGGATGCCCCAATAAACAACAGGGGAGAACTAAAAAAAGATGCCATAACCAGGTAACTACCATTTCTTTACTTTGAGATAAGTAGTTCTACAACAATGGTGGATTTCAGCAGAGCATAGGAGAAGAAATCAACTGATTCTTTTCATTGAGATGCAAATACCACAGAAGTCCATTTACAGTGTCATAACCTTTCCAAGAACAGTTCTTGCACTTGAAGAGCTCAGGAGTATCTCAGGGACAAGTTTTGGAACAATACAACCTAAAAAACTAATTTCACTTTCTAACCTACAAACCCCTTAATTTTTGGCTTCCCAAAAGAGCTCCAATAACAGCATTGTAATTCTGAGACCTTCTCATAGCAACTTTCCATGACAAGAAATGGAAAACCTGAGAAAAGCTGACAGTGAGATAAAATAGTGACAGCATCTCCAGAGAAGAAAACTGGATCTGGATGATCTAAGCAATGGAGAAAGTCAGAGACATAGAGCTTTAATGAACTCACATTTGCTAGGCTGTTTTGTCTGCACAGGCCAAAAAAAAACTTAAGACACCAAAACAGTGGGTGATGAGTCAGTCTCTTTGCTAAACCCCCTGAACAGCAGCATTTTGTTTCAAATGAGGGTGAAGATCTGGCAAATCTATAAAATAGGCCAAGTGTAAAAGATTCATTACATTTTATTTTTGCCAGACATTCTTACTGAATGTTTTAGATCCCTTTGGAAGTTCAAGGCATAAGGAAAAGAAATACAACCACATGAAGAATAGTTTTAAAATATTTTTACAGTAATGGGACAGATTTTACACAGTGTGTAATACGACTGTTTTTGGCTTGCCTATGCACTAACACTGTGCTCTGGGCTTGCAAGCTCAGGCTTGCACACACCCATCTGTACCAAGCTTGCTTCACTCATTACTTCTGCTCCTGTCCATTGCACCAGTCCTATCTTGACCAAGCAGCCTGCAAAAATCTCTTTCCAATCAGCAGGAAAAGCAGGGAAGATGGAGATAAGGAAGAATGCTGCCCCAAAAGGTGCAGTGCAGGCAACGAATGGAAACCTTTTGAACTCAGAAGATGTCAGGCATCCTAGTCTTTATGTTGTTTGTCTATGCCTGGCATTAGTAATGGGACTGAAAGCCAGCTTGATTGCCTATGATTTAGCAGTAAATCAAGGCAGGACATGAAGCTTTCTTCTGAGTCATTAAGGGTTAGCGACTTGTTTAATAGCCTGCCAGATGCTCCCTTTGGCTCTCCACAAAACCAGTTCTTTCCTACAAAGTATGATACAGACAAAAAAAGTTTCTAAGAAACATTCATGTGCTTGCAGAAGATAGTGAATTAGAACAGCTGGTTTTCTCAGGCTGTCAGCTGTGTATCAAACCATGCTGGACTGCTGTCCACTGACTTACATGGTACGTCATTCCTTATGCTCTTTCAGTCCTTGCTGTTTAATCACTGGGCTGCAAATAACACATACTAAAGCTCAGGTGAGTCACCAACATCTAGAAAAACAAGATTAAGCCTGTCATATCCCATCTACTCCATGCACACAAAACGAGTTGCACAGCTCCAGGACAGAGAAAGCCATAGAGTGTCATGGAAAGAAGCCTGCTTCCTTTTTGCCATAGTCTCAATTTGCCATCTTTTGCTCAGTGCGAATTAATGTTAACAGTATTTTCTTGCTTTTTTTTCACCTGAGCTGTGCGTTGTTTTTCAGGAAAATCTCACCCCAACAACCTTCTCTGCAAGCAGAAGTTCACTTTAGTTTCCATTTCTCGGGACAGACTTGATACATCAGGAAAGCAGCATGCTGCTTCATGTCTTGACAACACTATGCCAGCTACTAAAACAACGCTACTGAAAACTCTTCCTCCAACCATTGTGAACACCTGAACAACTGTACAGTGGAAAATAAAGGCTTTCACATATTTGACCTAAGTCATTCAAGCTGAAATGAATTTTAGATATTTCAAACTGAGAAAACTGATTTCTGATTTGCAAATTGACCAACATTGTAAATCCACCTATAAAAATGTTCTCTGTCTCATTAAACACCTTCCAATCAGCTAATGTTAGGACCCCTACCTCAAATAAACAAATCCATTTTAGTTGTTGACAACTCTTTCCTTGCTTTAAATCTGCTGTTTTGCTTGAAATGCTCAAGCAAGCTATCACGAGGTATCTCCACCTAGATGATATTGCCAAACAGCTCAGCATACCTTTTTTCTAATGAAGGCATCATTATAGGAGCAGTAAAGCTGTCTGTATTACACATTTTTACACCCCCATCATTTTTATGTCAGCAACCACGGCACAATTTTTTAGAAGGATTTTTATTATCCTACCAGTTTTTCAAACCACACACGAGACTCATTTGGTTCCAGTTTAACTCCATGCAAGCCTTACTTCTAACTAACAGCACTTGTGCTTGTACTTTCAGGGATCCCAGGTTTGTAGGTAATACCCACTTGAAAAACAACTAGGAAAACTAAGACTGAAAAACAACCTAATTTCCTCCACAACCCTTTCTGCATCACACAAACCTATGTGGTACACCTGACTTTCAAGCTATTGCTGAAGCCCACACCTTCCATTTCCTGCAAATCAATGAAAGGAATATATGGATATTAGATATGGTTTCAGCAAACATAAATTTTCGTATAAGTTTCTATTGACAATCAGCATTACCCCAGGAAAATTTGGTAGCTTAGGGGGCCCTGAATATAAACAAAAGCATAATTTCCATATGAATCTAAATCTGAGTACACCATAAATATCCATGGTGAGCTTGAATTAATACCTAATTTCTTATTGCAAGGCACGGAATCTGTAGAGACTGTACCAACCAAAAAGTTTCAAACAGTAAAGGCAGGCTTTTAAATCTATACTAAGCAACTGATCATCTCAACTGCCATATAACAGTTTGCTTTTAGGACCCCTATTTTCAAACAGGGGTCAGGACTCACAAAATGTTTAGGATTTTAAACATGATGTGTAGATCTCACCAGGAACAGGCTCCTACTCCATTCTTGAGATGTCAGAAATATCAAACAGTGCTTTGTCCTGATTTCAGCTGGGATAGAGTTAATTTTCTTCCTAGAAGCCACTGCAAGTGCTGTGTTTTGGATTTAGCATGACAATAATGTTGGTAACACACAGACGTTTTAGTTGTTGCTCGGTAGTGCTTACCCTAAGTCGAGGACTTTTCAGTCTCTCATGCTCTGCCAGTGAAGAGGGGTAGAAGGAACTGGGAGGGAGCAGAAACAGGACACCTGATCCAAACTAAGCAAGAGTATTCCATACCAGAGAACATCATGTAGATGCAGAAACAGGGGGAGTTGGCTGGAAGCCACCCGTCACTGCTCAGGGACTGGGTGGGCATTGGACAGCAGGTGCTGAACAATTGTATTGTACACTTTTATTCCACTCTCATTTCATTGCTATAATTATTAATTGTTGTTGTCATTATTAATATATTTTACTTACTTTTTTTTTTTTTTAATTATTGACCTGTCCTTATGTCAACCCATGCGGTTTACCTTTTTCCAATTACCTCTCCCATCCCACCCGTGGGGGAAATGAGCAAGTAGCTGCGTGGGACTTAGTTGCCAGCTGGGGTTATATCACGACATCTTTTTGTGCTTAAGGGATTCTCACTGCCGTTTGCAATATCTGAACTTGCTCATAAGTCAACACCTTCTGGATCAGATAAAAGAAGTGACCTGAAGCTGTTCATCTTCTGAAACACTGAGGTCTTCATCTTCCCACATATTTGCTATACCTTTCCAACTGGAAAGGATCATCAGGTCCCATGTTAAAAGCAAACAGAAATTACTTCATTATGTGAAAAAAACCCACCCTTTTAAGACTGTTCATAAGTAAGCAACTCATTTTCAGCTAGAAGCCTTCTATAACTGGTTCCGCATACACACAAGCTTGTTTGACAACTTAGTTTCCCAGGGAGCAAGAAGAAACATTCAATATCCAGGATGTCTGAAGAATGGTATTCTCTCAGACAGGAACTTCATGAAACCAGTTTTACCATTTTGTGTTTTCAAAGGTAAGTGTGTACAGGATGCTGTCTGATGTTCTTGTTAGGAGAACACAGGGAAGGCAATACATTTATGCATCTGCAGCACGAAAATCCAGGGTTTAGCAAAGTATTTCACATGTATTAAGCTGACAAGAGAAAATCGCATGCTGTTTAAATTTTACTCAAATGAAAAGACTGCATATTAGTTGTCTCTAAATTGGAGATACATCAATTTGATAGATGGATCACTCGGTGGATAAAGAACTGGCTGGATGGCTGCATGCAAAGAGTTGTGGTCAATGACTCAATGTCCAGCTGGAGACCAGTAATGAGTGGTGTCCCTCAGGGATCAGTGTTGGGACCGGTCTTGTTTAACATCTTCATCGCTGACATGGACAGTGGGATTGAGTGCGCCCTCAGCAAGTTTGCCGATGACACCAAGCTGTGTGGTCCGGTTGATATGCTGGAGGGAAGGGATGCCATCCAGAGGGACCTTGACACGCTTGTAAGGTGTGCTGATGCCAACCTCATGAAGTTTAACAATGACAAGTGCAAGGTCCTACACCTGGGTCGGAGCAATCCCAGGCACAGCTACAGGTTGGGCAGAGAAGAGATTCAGAGCAGCCCTGCGGAGAAGGACTTGGGGGTGCTGGTCGATGAGAAAATGAATGTGAGCCAGCTTCAGTGTGTGCTTGCAGCCCAGAAAGCCAACCGTATCCTGGGCTGCATCAAAAGGAGCGTGACCAGCAGGTCGAAGGAGGTGATCCTGCCCCTCTACTCTGCTCTCGTGAGACCTCACCTGGAGTACTGTGTGCAGTTCTGGTGTCCTCAACATAAAAAAGACATGGAACTGCTGGAACAAGTCCAGAGGAGGGCCACGAGGATGATCAGGGGGCTGGAGCACCTCCTGTATGAAGATAGGCTGAGAAAGTTGGGGCTGTTCAGCCTGGAGAAGAGAAGGCTGCATTTAGACCTCAGAGCAGCCTTCCAGTATCTCAAGGGGGCCTACGGGGATGCTGGGGAGGGATTCTTCATTAAGGACTGCAGTGACAGGCCAAAGGGTAATGGGTTAAAACTTAAACAGGGGAAGTTTAGATTGGATATAAGGAGGAAGTTCTTTCCTGTTAGGGTGCTGAGGCACTGGAATGGGTTGCCCAGGGAAGCCATGAATGCTCCATCCCTGGCGGTGTTCAAGGCCAGGCTGGACAGAGCCTTGTGTGGGATGGTTTAGTGTGAGATGTCCCTGCCCATGGCAGGGGGTTGGAACTAGACAATCTTAAGGTCCTTTCCAACCCTAACTATTCTATGATTGTATGATTCTATAATCCCTTTAAATTGGTGCTTGCTAGAAGAGGAGATAAGCGGGCAACAGGCCACTGACAGTGCTGGCCAGCGTGCTTTCTCTTAACCTTACTTTGAATTAAGTGAATAGGTTTATTTTGCATTTTTAGTTATTTCTAAATTTGGCTTCTACTCAACTTAAGCTTTCCCCCATGACTCCCACATAGAACACACATATACAGTCCTGTGACTTGCTCCTCCCTAAACTAAGCAGTATGGTGAATCAGTTTTAGCTACAGAGTTAATATTTGCAACAAGTGATGTGTGGACTCCCACATGGGCAGGCTTGGGAAGGAAGAGAACCTGGCTCCTGAAAGGAGCTTCACTGGCCAAATGCTTTTATAGTCCCAGCTACATTGCCACATAGCTACAAAGTTTTGCTCCACTTTATATGCCACAATTTTGGCAGCAGATAGACAAAAGCCAGATTAGAGGAAGCAGGAAAGACACGCTTTATGACTTTGGGAGCAATGGAGATGTAATAAATAAGAAAAAGAGAAGAAGCAAAATGGGAGACAGTAGACCAAGCTTTTAAGTAAAGCAATTACGTGAAAAGACAGAACAGAGACAAGCTGTATCACAGGTGTTGCATCTCCCTTCCATTTCCACAGTTCTAACAACTAAGGAATAATGTTCTCTTCTGATCTTTCTCATTTCAGCTGATCCTTTACTATACCCTGTAGAGTAGAATAGTTTCAATGGGAAGGCACAAGAACACTCTTACAACAAACCAGTTCCAACCCATGGTTAAACTGTAAGGGGCGAGAATACACTTTCGAAGAGTGAGAAACATGTGTTTTAAGTGTCACATGGAGGAAAGAAATGAAAGGTAAGTGTCCTGAGTCCTGACCTTTTTATCTACTGTGCTATTGTATAAAAAGTGAAACCACCATCACCTGACAAGTCTTTCACTTGCAAAGCCCAAACCTGTAAAAACATTGACCACATAAAGCACCACAGGTAAGCTGAACAAAAGAATGCCTTGTTTACAGATTCCACTATAAACTGAGGAACCAGGGAACTCACTGAGCAACCTCAGCTGCACTGTGCAGTTCTGAGGATTTATATCTTTGGCTCAAGTATTTATTCCTACCTAAGACTTCTCAGGATACAGCATTTGGCTTCTATGCTCCCAATTCGTCAGCTTTTCCCTAATGATTATTGTGCCTCCCTGCACTGCTACAATGGAACAGCAAACACAAAAAACGCAAGGCACTCAGATCCTATGACAGTGGAGATGCACAAATTATATAGAAAGGTGTGAGATCTCGGAGAGCATTATTAACCTTCATAAAACAAGTCTACGTAACACCAGCAAAATTAATGAAAAGAACTAGTAGGACTAGCATCAAACAGGGCTCTTGGTATAAGGTCTTATCCAAGATCAACTCCATTTAATATGAGAAAAGGCTTCAATTCTGGAAACTCACAGGTTGACAGAATCGAACAGCAGTTAATTCCTCCAGCTCGTAATGATGCTTTTTTTCATGGAAAATTACACTGCTGCTTTAAGCTTTTGAGCTGTAGTTATTGTACATATGTGGGACACAATCCTAGGAAGGGCTGAACACCTTTAGCTTGTATTGTCTTCAGATGACTAAGTAAAGTACACTGCTATACTGTGCATATATAATATATAGTGTACTGTCATATAATTTAAATCTATCGTAATTCAATATCATAATATATCAGAGGAATAAGTGAACTTACAATTGTATACTTGGTACTGTCAGAGCTTGGTAGAAAGATTATGGTATGAAACTAGCTTTCCATTAAAGGATGTTCCTGAAATTTCTTTCAAGCTGGCACCTGCCATGGACCATGTGAAACAGATTTTTTTCCTGAACATCTTCTTGTGATACTCAAATATTCCCACTTAAAGAAGCCAGAATCTGTTTTAAATTGGTAGAACACAGATGATTAGTTCATACCCCTGCAGATACAAAGAGCCCTTCTGACTATACCATGAATGAAGCGTGTTCCCAACTCAGATAGAAGTGACTGTACCTGAATGAGGAGCTGCCTCTTCTCAGAAGTACTCTCTTCTGTTTTTCCTGCAACCCTTCTTACAGCACTTCCTTGGCACGTCTGTGCAGAGATATAGGAAGTTAAAAAAAAAAAAAATAAATCAAGTAAATCTTTAGGGAACAAGGAGTCATAAGTACTATTGCATTCAGTTTGCCTGGCCATGGGAGAAAAAAGCAGCTTTCTTGATTAAAAGTTAATCAAGAGTTAAGTAAAATGTATACACATAAAATAGGGTTAAAAGATGATCACTCTGGTCGCAAAAACAAGGCTTCAAACATTACGAATCACCAGGATCAAGATTACTAAAGCGGTTCCCTTATATATTTGAGTACAATCTTTATATAACATAAAGGGGTTTTCACAAGTTCCATGTTTCACTCAACACAGGAATCAATAACACTCATTTAATACTTGGCTTTAGAATCATTGTTCAGGGTAGAAATAAGAAGGAAGAAGCAACAGAGGTTGCTTCAATAACCTTTTGTGCTATGGAGAATCAAGGGCACGCCAGTGGGAAGGAAGAGTACAGCCCATGCTCCCTTGCCAGCAGCAGCTATTACAAAAGCTGTGGCTTTTCTGGGGTACCAGTACAGATTTCCAGAAGGAGAGGTTTCTGCTGTTCGTAGCTCTGGCAACCCACAGGAACTCACTTCCTCCTCAGCGCAGGGACTCTTCTGCATGCCCTAGAGGTTTACTGGGCCTTTTCTTATCTTCTTATCCCTCCACTCTCCCTGTATCCCATCTGTCCTTGACCTGCAGTCATTTGGAGATAAAGTTTCTGCCCATTGTCTCCCACATTTATCCTGATCATCAGAACCCAGCTACACAAAGCAATAGGGATCAGAGGTATGTAAATGTGAAGTTCCCAGTCAAAACCTGAAAATAAGACAACAAGTGACAGAATGCCTTCAGCTCTGACAGTGTATACCCCTTCTCAGTCAAAAGCGAAGTCTTCATTAAAACTTTGGAAGTAATGTCAAACATTCAGGTTTAACATGAGTCAGATCTCTGGAAGGAGAGGAACTGGTCATAAGTAAGGTTTTGCTATAGTTGTGAAAGATGAATACAGTGGATGGAGTTTCTTTATCACCGGGCCAAGGAAGAAAGTCTCAGTGTCTAGTCTGCCATGGAAAATGACTTCTGTGAGCATCTGATGAGGGTGAAGGTCATGTATTTGTGCTCCCATCTTCCAGGCTTGTACCATGGAGATGTCTCACTTGGTTTGCTTATGCAATATGACTGTTTACAACATCAAACATGAATGCCTTAAAATAATATTTCAATTGCAAGTATCATCAAGCTCCAACTTCTCCAACATTTATTTCCACAAGAGGAATTGCTGCTAGTGCAGCAGAGACCTCACTGACTTCAACTGAATTCAACATCACAAGGAGATAGAAGAGCAAATCTCTCTCCCCAGAGAAAGCAATAATATACATAAAAGACAAAGCAAGTGAAAAAATTACAAGAGAGAAAAGATGAAAAGCAAGAAACACAATTAGACTGAGCTTAGTCATTATGGGGTGGCCAGGGCTGCCACTTGTCCGTCTTTGAGGAACACTGAATCTCTTGTTTTAGCCTCCAGTGATTATCTGAAACTTGTAACAGTAAAAGCACATCCTGACCACAGGGAGTGTGAGATATGCTGGCACAGATATACCCCAAGTCTGGTAGCTGATTTCCTACTGCACTCTTCTCACAAGTAAAGGCAAAATCGGTACTTAGCACAAATGGTTTTAATTCATTGCCTATATTCTTCAGGTACAACCACACCAGTAAGCAGCTGCCATTTATTTTTACTTGTGATCCTACAATCGTTTTCCACCATAGGCTTTTTATGTCTGGACGCCAAAGTGGCTCCACACCACTGAAAAAGGGAGGAGATGCACTGCTGAGATCTCTGTAAACAGCTGCCAACTTCCTCTGCTCTTCCCACCTTAGACTGCAGAAAGTGTGCCAGATCTACAGTGCTCAGGGATTAAATGGTTGCAAACACATCTTTTTGATGCACTGTCGGATTTTTAAAGCTTGGCCTTTTGCTAATTTAGGAACACACGTAACTAATTGTACTGTGTCTAGCTCAGAGTTACAGCTGAGGACAGATCTTGTGAATAATTGGGAAAGAACTCTGACTTTGCATTTATTGTGGGAAGCATTCTCTAAGTATAATGCCATTGGAGATGGCTAAAGGGGATTGCATCTGGTTAGGGAGGAAATTACAACCATAATAATTAGCATCAAATTAGCTGTTGTCTCATCTTGAGCCAGGCAAGCCCATCACATTCCTTCTAGCAGCTGCCCTCTGGTGGAAGAACGTTCTGAAGAACAGCTCCAGGCAGGAAAACCCTGTTGGTGTGCACAGGCCGAGTGAGAGCCACGTGTTACTTAGAATCATAGAATCATAGAATAGTTAGGGTTGGAAAGGACCTCAAGATCATCTAGTTCCAACCCCCTGCCATGGGCAGGGACACCTCACACTAAACCATCTCACCCAAGGCTTCATCCAACCTGGCCTTGAACACCGCCAGGGATGGAGCACTCACAGCCTCCCCGGGCAACCCATTCCAGTGCCTCATCACCCTAACAGGAAAGAATTTCCTCCTTATATCCAATCTAGACTTCCTCCGTTTAAGTTTTAACCCATTACCCCTTGTCCTGTCACTACAGTCCCTGACGAAGAGTCCCTCCCCAGCATCCCTATAGGCCCCCTTCAGGTACTGGAAGGCTGCTATGAGGTCTCCATGCAGCCTTCTCTTCTCCAGGCTGAACAGCCCCAACTTTCTCAGCCTGTCTTCATACTTCCACATTTCTGCTTCATTTCCCTGGAAAGCAGTTACGAATGGGCCACTTGTGAGTTAATCCAGGTGGGACCAAACAAACCCTGAGCAGATGCCCCCTGCCCAGGCGCAGGAGAGCTTCATTAGGCCACCTGGAGTGACTGACACCCCTCTAGCATAGCACCTCTCCTCATGTGGTTATCTAGTTTCTGATGAGTGGGTACACAGCACTTGCTGTATTTATGTCCAAGACTTCTAAAACTTTGACCAGAATCATGTTTGCAAAGCTTTAAAATAAGGTCTCCATCTTAATCAGAAAGGGACTCTCTAGTTGCAATTATATATTATAATAAAAAAATTGAATTCTTGATACTGTCTTCCCTCCGAGTTTGACTACATGTTGATACTATTTCATCTTCAGAGAGACCAATGAAATATTTAACTGGGCAGCTCCATGCTTGGTGCCCCAAGCTCAAGTCACTCACCATCCATCCCCACCCTTTCTGCACAAGTGATGGTTGTAGTGTCGTGACACAGGAAGATCATAAAAGCTTGAGCCAAAGGCAAAGGAAGCGACAAAAAAAACAGGATGGAAGGTCTCCAGGCAGGAGGCTTGGCCAGGTAAGGCAAAGGGATAGTTGTTGCAGACAGAGCGAAGACAGGTAACTAAACAATAGGCTCAAATTTAGCACAGAAACATTTAAGGTAAAATATCAGGAAAAAATTCCAACCTAAAAGGTCAATTCGACCATGGAATAATCTTTTCTGGGAAGTGGTGCTTGGTCTAGACAAGTCACTCAGGATGTTTGAAGTGAATGGTGTGGCACAGGCAGATGGGGTGGTCTGGATGGGTCAATAGGTCATTTTCCATCCCTGCATTTTATGGTTCTACAGATTTTCACTCAGGAGAAAACAGCAGATGGAAACAAAACAAAACAAAACTAAAAGATAAGAGCCAAGGCCAATCAAAAAAGAGGGGAAAAGCCAGCAGGCCAGGGGACTGCTCAAATGGCATTTGACATGGCAGGAGGAATCACAGACTCACTGTAGTGGGAAAGGCTCCTTGAGTCCAGCTCCCTGCTCACATCCCACTGGAACCAGTAGCCTCCTAGGGTGCACCCAGCAGAGCAGCCTTTTGGCAGTGTCAGCCTTGCTCCTCCACCTCCCTGGAGACCCACACCCCAAATGAGCTCCACCTCCTGGGAATTACCCAAGAGGCTGGTGAGAATTAGGTACTTTGGGTTTGCTGCTGCAAAGCAGAGGGGAGAAAAGTGCCACTTTCTGTTGGCCTGTCTCAGTGTATGGCTCCAGTCTTGGTTCTTTTAACTGCTGTAGATGAGGAAGCACCATAAGCCTCTGGATGTCAGAACAGACGGTGTCTCAGTGGGGAGCTGCCACCTTTGCGTCCCACCATGCTGATGGAAGTGCTATGCTCCTGTAGAAACTGCTGGGGCTATGACCTGGATCAGGTTTTGATGCCTGTGGCCTTTTGATGCCTCTGCACCACCACAAAGCCCTAAACTGTTCTGGGAACTGATATCCTACACCCACTTATGTATCTACACCAAAAAGATGTAAAAGTAGTACTGCATCTCCTTCCTTTATGAATGGTATGAAGCCACTTAGACATCTAGACATAAAAAGCCCATGGTAAAAAAAAACTATTGCAGGATTATGCAATGATTCTATTAACAAATAACATGGTCCCCACTTGTTCCCACAGCCCCATACGACCACATGAGGCCGAGAGGGCAGGCAGCGTTTGGGAGCGGGAGAGGAAGTGCGAGATGTGGGTTGCAGTAACCTCTGTATTCTTGGCCACTCTCCAGACACCTCCCACCACACACATTGATGCGCATGATTAGCGTTGTTGCAGTCTTTGAATGCAAGCCAGATAATGAGCTCAAAACCCTTCATTAAAACATAATCTCTTCTTGAGTCCCCCAGTCACATACACAAACATGGCCCTGGGCTACCTGATTGCCCTTCCTGTCCAGACAGAGCTAATAACACTCTCTTGGAGCCAATTCCCCTTGGAAGGAACCGCTTGTGTTGCACGCGTTTGGGATCAGTAGGGACACTGTCTGCACTTGGCCTAATTAGCTGTAACCTAGCAGGAGAGCAAAATCCAAACCATGTGCTTGGGCCCTCCTCCGAATTTAATACAGGTAGTTTTACACCCAAACACATTGGTGTTTAACAGTCCCTGGGTCCTTCCACACACCCCTCCCAGAACACATGAATCCTGGATGGGGGTGTGGTTAGGGCTTTGTTTTATTTTCCCCCTGGTTCTACAGGGCTGCCTTTCTTCTCTCTTCTGCATTTAGAGGCCCTGGGCATCCCTGGGGTTGTGACTGGCTTGTGAGTTTCAATGAGAGGGGCTTATTGAGGAGATGAAAGAATTCTGTTTGACATCACAGACTCTGATGATTTTCAGCAGTACTTCTTCATGATTTAAGTTGTACTAGAGTGCTTTCCACAGAGAATAGATTTGTACTGCATTACTTTCATAAACGATTTCAAGAAATCCCTCTTGAAATTTAAAACATATAGGAGTTTATCAGTGAAGAAGTAAATCCTGTACTTGTCTGCCATGCCTTCCACCTGACAGAGGTGGGATGAAGATGTTCAGATTTATTTCAAGAGCTTTACAACTACACTATGAAGTCATAAAGGCATGTAATGGTTTGTATTATTTCAATTTTTCATGTTGGTATTACATTAAAATGCTTTGAGTAAGCTGTCCCCAGGCACTGACACGACACTGTGAATCTACATACAGAATCCTGTAACATATCAACAAAATTCCCTGCTTCATAAAATGTTTAGATCACAAACATCGATACAAGAGCACTGAGAAAGGAAAGCATATTTTTCACCACACATTTTCAGGAGAACCAAAGGGCATGACTCGGTTTCCCTTCAGTCCTCAGGAGCACAAAGGATCCTGGCTTGCAATCTGAGCAGTAAAATGGACTCAAATCCCACACTCACAGCACCACCACAATGAGCCCTTCATTAGCTGGCACTTCCTGTCAGACTGTTAAAGGGGACACAGGTTTACCAAACAGCTAATCCTTGATAATGAAAGGTTTCCAACAAAGCCATCTTTCCAGGGAGTCTGGGCACTTGCACATTAGCGAGAAGTGAATAGACAAAATGCTTCAGGAACAGTGCCAAACAGTAGCTCATGCACTGAAACACAAACACCCGCAGTCTTCAGGGAGCTAAAATAAAAAGAGTGTTTTGAGTTGTTTCTTGTCATCATAGTTACTTTCTTCCATATTCTTTCAGGAAGAGTCTTCAAGCTATAAAATATATACACATTTGTCTCTTAAATTTCACTGGCAAATATAAATCAGTCTGCACTGCCTTATCCTATTCTCCATGTGACAGAGGTTTCCTCTCTTTGCAGTGGGCCTCTTCTGGATATACGCCAACTTTTCTTACTATCAGTCCCTGAGCAACTGTAACACCATCGACTGCTACCCCTTCATTTCCTCAGGGTTTTGTTTTATTTTGGTATTTAACAGGCTAACAATTGGATCTTTTCCTTTTGAGGTCTATTTTGAGAAGGCTTTGTTTAATCAGATGCAATTAAGCATTTAAGATCCAAGATAAGTATTTTTTCTCTAAAACTGCGAATGCAATGCATCTTATTTGGATTTGGGTAAAGAATGTCAGGATTAACATCAGAACATGAAATACAAAGGTTATGGAAATAGCTTTTCTTTTTGATAGAAGAACATGGCAGAACAAAGTCAGGCTAAAGAACCAATTCACAAGAACAGAGAAGCTGTAGGGTGGACAGGTTTGAGGAGGGAAGGTGTATATGACCCTCAATGCACAGTGGAGCTCTGGGAGGGACCATGCCACTCTTGTTCGCTTTCCTGCATCGGTGAAAGGAGCAGGATAGCACCGCATGTGTGTTTTGTACCTTCTCGTAAAAGTGCCCATTTCAGCATGCACAAAGCAGTTCCAGACATTCCTGACCTATTCATCTATCCCTTTATTTTTTCTCTCCAAGGGAATATGAGAGTACTGTGGACTTCATTGGGAGCACCTATCCCTCTGTCTTGTTTGTACGGTGAGGCAGAGAAAGGGAGCTTGTTGGGAGGAAGATAACTGGTATATAACCAGGGCTGAAAACTGAGACAGACCTAGGCTGACAGCCAGTGGTTCAAGTTCAAGTCTGAGGACAACTATGCTTGTGCTCAAGCTGGTTTGCAGACAGACAACTCCATTGCATATGGCAGTAAATTTAAAAGGATGAGCTTTTATATGGACAACCATTTGGGTCCATATTCCAGCAGAATTAGTTAGGTCACTAATTAAGCTCAGAAAGTAACTGGCACTGCCTTCACAGTGGGCCACCCCAGCACGAGGGAGTGTTCACCCCACCACTGCTCCATGCTTCCACCTTCTTTACATGCAGCCTGCCAAACACATCTTTGGACTAACCTGTGGTTGGGGGAAAGGCAGTAACCCGCCACTGTTGCCCGGGGCAGACAGAGAAAGATAAACCAAACAGCACGAGTCCCTCCAAATCAGGCTGCTGGAATGACCCTATTTCAACCCACATCGTCCATTACCTTTCTAATAAAGACTCTTGGGAAAAAAGGTTGCAAACCTTGTCATTCTTTTGTTCTTCTAAAGTAAGTCCCTAAGACTCACAGTGAAAGGGTAACAATGAGATCTGCTTGCAGATATAGGTACTGCAGGTGTATATGATGCACAAGAGGTTTTTGTGCTGAGGGACCAACACACTATACATTTGTCTACACCACTTTCTGTTGTTTCAAACTTCCTCATCTCTTGACACTCATTGTAAGTGTATGAGTGCTCAGCTTTGCCAGGAATCGCAGCTATGTTGCCAAGAAAGCTCCAGCTTGCAGGTGAAGGTCACCCATGTGACACTCTACTTTTGTAGCAGTCTGTTGATCTCTGGGCTGAATATGACCCATCACCTTGTTGAATATTTCCTAGCATACCTGTCGGTGTACAAGCACAGTCCTTCAGCTTGCTACTCTGTCCCCATAGCCAGAGGGGACTGCAGCTCTTGTCAGCAGAGAATTGCCAGGAGAGCACACCACAATGGCATCCAATCTGCTGCTGTAGAGATGCTCACCCAGAGGACTCCAACTGTTTCATACCATGTCCATCACTGACAGTTAGGGTCAACCTTAACACCAACCACAAATGCATACCTGCTTTCCCTCCAGCTTGCCCATCATTTTTCCTAGAGTCTTACTGACTCCTCAGGTGAGTCTTACAAACTCAGCTGAAGAGCACAGGAGCAGCTGACCCTTTCCTTGTGGCATCTTTCTACTAGATGCTTAAGAGTCATGTGCTGGAAAACAGCAGCACTTTTCGGCTCCACATCTCCCACATCCCTTCACTCCTATCCAGGGATGCAGGCCAGCAAACAAATTCCAGATATTTGCAAGCAAGTATCTGGAATGTCTCTCCTCCATGACAGTGATGCACAAAATTGCATCAGTGCTTTGACTAAACTTAATACAACAGAGAATAAATCATGTAGCTCAGACTGGCTGAGAACAACCCACAGTCCAACCAAGATGAGTATATCCTTGCCTTAAAAGTCCAAGGCAAGTAAGTGAGACTTGGGTCTCAATTCTTCTACAAGATTCTCTACTGGGGGGAGGGGGGAGAAATATATAAATCACTGAAGATCTATAGACTATGTCTGGGCAAAAAATGTAAAATAAGACTTACCATCAGAGCAGTATGATTTCTACAACCTTTAAAGCTATGTGAAGTCGAACACTTGCTATATTGGAGTCCTCTCCTTCTTATTTGTCACAGTAAACTAATTGGACCAAATAAATTATATCATTTTCTCTTTTGGACTAAATGAATGGACAATTCTCATTTGCATTTGGCAGGGTAGCACAGACCATTCTCCAGTCTTGACAGATACTGCATATAATGGTCTCTTTTTTGTTCAGCTCCACTGTCCAAATGTTGAAAGAGTCTTTACACATTATACTGTTACTAAAATTCAAAAGCTAAACTGCAACTGTGGTTTTGCATCTTTGCAGCATCTCTGCTAGAATCAGCTTGCTCCCCAAGGGGCAGATCTGATAAAGCCTGGTTTCTTACAGATTTCTGTCCCCTAATATATCCTCCACTCCCCACATCAGCTCTGTTCCCACCCATACTCCTTACACACTGCCCTGTCAACACATAAATGTTGACTGGCTGTATGGGGCTTCTCAATAAAAACCCACATTAGAAGAGTTCTCTTGGTAAGAGCACTAATTTGGATATACCTCGATTACTCAACTGCTAGTGCTTGTAAAACTTGCAGGAAGCCTTGATACTTCTGCCTTTCTTTTAAACATGGTTAAAAAATGTCAGTAGTTTAAAAAGGTACATGCAGGGAGACACACGGGCATAGATCTCTCAGTTGTCCCATTCCCTTAGGAATTAAGCTAAAAACCTACTAAAAACTGATTCTTCAAGTTCTTCAGACTGTAAAAAAAGAGGGTCATTTGCCATTTCATAAGTTAGAGTTTGCTGTGATACTGGGTATGATTTCATTCCCTCATTGCCTGTTTTGGGATAGTTAGGACTCCCAGTAGCCCACTCCTTTCACAGATTGATGGCAGCAGAGGTTAAGTTTCCATGGACTGCTATACGTGTAAGGACAGAAACACATCCCCCACGGACTCAGATTTTGACAATAAGTATTCCAGCCCCAGAAGGGAAAAACATCCTACTGAACTCTGAGCACTCATACGCTTACAATGAGTGTCAAGAGATGAGGAAGTTTGAAACAACAGAAAGTGGTGTAGACGAATGTATAGTGTGTACTGTGCTTAGTATATGAGTTAGAAAGGCTGGGCAGTGGCCATTTCAAGTACCTAACACCTTAAACTATGTGTTGGAAGAAGAGAGTACTGGATTCTTAGGGATTCTCCTTGTCAAATGATTGAGGGAATTAACATCCTGGTCATCTATTTTCTACAGTGTCTTTTGCAATACCTCAGTCTGAATTTATTTGTTACACAGATACATTGCAGACATCAGCATGTAATGAGGGAATGTAAACAAGGTATAAAAAGCATAAATATGCTCACCAGATATGGCCTTATTGCAGCAGAATCTTAAAAGTCAGTGCTGTAAAGTGGGGACATCAATTGTCCTAATTAAATGTCTCCGCAATGAAACAGATCTATGATTTCTGAATTATTTTCTCTCCTTCAAGATGTCTTCATCTGGATGATGATGGTTAAGTCTTGTTTCCTGATATATCTCATGCTATATGCTACACCAGAAGTGTTCACTGGACTGTAAATCTGTGTTTGGAAAGCCAATTCCCTATTCTCCCTACAACATAGTGTGAATAATTACATACATAGTAGCTGCAGTATGCTTCCTACAAATAGGTAAATATCATACAAACTGTATGCTTTGGCACTTCATCTTCTGAGGTCTGAGCTTAGCTTTTCTTATTATAATCTGAAGTACCTCACAGACTTGCTGCATGCAGTCCAAAATCTCATGCAATGTTTCTCCTAGAAACCCTGGCGAAAGTAACAGTTGAATAGCTCCATATATTTCACTTAAAAATCAATACGTTCTGCGGAATATGCATCCCAAATCCATACTAAGAATCCCCAGAAGGAACTAAGTAGGTATGAAATTACTCATCAATTTCACTAAAGCAAGAAATTTCCAATATTCCATTTCTCATTGTTTCTACTTCCCCAAATGCAAACCACAGATGAATTTTTACTTTTATTTTAAAGGGAGCCTGAGGCTGAAATCGTGAGTCCCTGGAGCAACAGGTAGAAATTGTAGAAGCATGTACAGTGCAGTCATACTCCTCATCAGCTGGACCTGCAATGGACTCTGCCACCTAAATCCAAAGCTAGTGGACATGTTCTGCTTTAACATCATAGTGGATCAGGTAAAGCACCTGATGGGAGCACAACTTCCCCAGGGACCTGTTCACTTTGTCACCTGAAATAAGACAGGAACTGAGTTCAGGCAACAGAAATAAAAGACTTTGGACTCCCAAGTTAGCACAGCATTGAGAGGATGAGGGATGTCTATAAGCCATGCACTTTGCCCTCACTGAGGGACACAAGGATGGAAAGACAAAAAAGCTGGGACTCCATACTGTTGAACAACTGAGTCTTGCTACAAACTCCGGAGAGTGAGAAAGCCCACCAGAAACAGGCATCTACTATGAAGGAAGTATCTTTACAAGCATCCCAGTGCTCTTTTACCTAGTGCTAAGCACAGCCACAGAGATGTCAACACTAACCTAAAACGGAGATAATGAAATACACTTTAACCCAAGGGCTGAATCAGGAGGAGATAAACCAGGTTTATCGTGAAACAGGAGTTACTGCTTGCGTGACCTGCAACAAGGGGGCAAATGACTGAAGAATGCCAGAGCAGCAATACATAAAGGAAATAGTCCTTTATTCCCCTCAGGCTACCACCTTGTCCTTACAGACCCTGAGCCCAGGGGTTTACATGCTGGTTTCTACAGGAAGTGGTGTTCTACACCAGGCAGGCAAATACCACATTACAGAGAAACAGTTGTATCAAAAATGATGCTACAGTGATGCAAGTTCAAATGTCATGTTGTAAACACAGGCTTACTGATGAATACATCTGCCTTTTATCTACTACTTGGAATGGATGCCAAGGAAAATTCTGTGTTCAAGTCAACCTAAACTGAAAATAGTTAATAAGAAATAATATTATGGGTTACTTTTAATCTCTGGGATTCATTCGTTCATTCCTAAGATAAAGAAGGATAGCCATTACATGACTGTTAGGCTATCCGCATTCAGTCCCTTGCTCTCACACTTTCTGAATGACCTTGAGCAAATAATTCACTGTATTCACCCCTCAGTCTCCTTTTGCTACATCACAAAAAGAACTGGAAGACTGAATTCATGGAGAAGGCACTAAAACACCATGGTGATGAGTTCTGTTCAAAAAAAAAAAAAAAAAAAAGGAAATGTGCAGGCATATTTAAAAGAAAAGATAATGCTGGCCTGACTCTCTATAAACTCCGTGTCCTCCTGAAAGTTTTCCTCTTCTGAGCTCTTTTAGGTTTTGTTCTTTACTGTAAAAAACCCTTTAGCATTTGCAAAGTAACAAATGTTTTTTTTACCATTCTCTTTCAATGTTTTGCGAAGAATATAGTCTTCTAAGTGCTACTTTACATTAAAAGTTAACATAACTTATCAGAAAGCTAATAGTGAATTTATTACATATGAATGCCATGTTTAAGTTTGGCCAATAACACAAACTCATTCTCTTGGCTGCAGAGCAAGTATCTGAGAAGTATAATTGCTGCCTCCAACAATTTCACCTGTCATGTACTTACAAACACACATCACCAGTGTGCTCTTTCTACAATAGCCTTTGAAGTACCAGAATGAAAGCAAGTTCTAACTGAAGACAAATGAATCCAGATTCTATATTTGCTTTTGGAGCTAGCACTGACAGCTAACAGAGAATAACCAACAGTATTCATCAGTTCAGGAGAAAATACTTGACACAACTCCAACATGAAAGGCAGCAAATTCAGGTATCAAACACACTTAGCAGGCCTTCTTACTGATATTTCATCATAGACAAAAAAAAAAAAAAAAACCCAAAACACCCAGAAGACAGTATTTGATGATGCAGGGTAAGAGCTTACTTATATCTAATAGAAATGTATTTCATTTGTGATGTGAAATGTTGACTTTTGCACAAAGGGTTCACATAGCTGCCCAAGGGCAAGGATTACTGAAAACACTTTCTGGACAGTCATTTTAAAGGTAAGTCCACGACAGTGTCTAAACTGGCATCCCTGTTACCAAAGTCTCCCATACAACTCTGGATGTTGGAGTTTTATTACTTCCGGAAGGTAGAATATTAAGGTTTTTTTATTGAGCCCTCTAGGAAAATGAGGTCTGTATGGGTTCATTAACCATAGGTATCTCAAATATGAACAGACTCCCTGGTTCAGACCCACACCAAAGCAGTCTGAAAAGACTGTTGACTGTTAGCCACATGACACACAGTTGCTCTGAGAATCCGCATAACACAAAATATCAGCCATTATTTCACATCTCTGTTGGTTAAGGGAGGAATTTTCAAAAATGCAATACAACATCATCACCAAATGTCTTCTTGATCTTCAAAAAATTTATTCTACACTCCTCACTTCCAATTGATATTTCATTTGCTACACTGCAAATAGGAGAACTCAAGCTCTGCACCTACCACTTCACAGAGGACAGTCCTGCAGTTATTTTGACTGTATGACCACACTGAACACAAGATGTTATCAAAAGACTTTACACAGTTAATTTCTGTGTACCTCCTTCCATGTTTGCTGCCAAGACAGAAACACATGCTCTTTCTTCACTAAAGAACACGCTTGAAACAAATGCAGGCTTCTCATATTCAACATAATACATACTCAGGCCATCATTATTCATAGGAGATCTTTCTTTTCTGTTACTTCAAAAGCCATTGTGCAGCTAGAAGTCATAATCTGCATAATGAAAAATCCAGAAGGAAAAATGTGAACATATTCTGTGGCTAAATTTCACTCGCCAAACACATGATGGCTTCAGAGGCATTTCACATTTCCTTGGAGGCTTTTCATACAGTGTTTCACACTGTACAAGCACACTGTTTCACTGCTCTTTAACCCTTTGGCTGTCACTGCACCTATTGGAGGACTTCCTTCCTGAAGAACTTACTACATCCCAAAGCACAAGTGGTATGAACAATAAGGAGATACAGAGGACAGATGTCTGAGCTGCATGAGATAAATTTGATAGTGACTGGTTTGAACTGTTTGGACCCAACATGCTAACTTACTTTACCCCATCTGCTGCAATAGCTAGAAACACATTCAGCTTAGTATTTCCCTGAGGACTGCAATGATTACTACAGGGTAACAACATAACTGGAACAGGAAGTGTTCTGCCTAATAGAGGAATGGGAACAGTATGCTCTCTGCTAAGATTTCCTTTGTAATACACTGATAATATTATCTGACCAAGGTATAATACTAATCCTTCACCTCATCCTTTAAGTACATCTCAGGTGTGTTAAAGACAGCTGAAAGCAAAACTGGATGTAAATGACATATGTTCAGAGCTTATTGCAATCTGTGTCTCAGGGATTCTCTCCCTCAAGAAGCAACACAGCTTTTCTGCAGAAAATAGCCAAAGCACTCATTAATGTCAGCATGCTGACAAGTGACACCAGAATGAAGTACTTCCTGACAAACACAAAGGCATGTGGAGTCACTCTTCTCCCATGCCAGGGACAGCTCACTTTCTGTCACTGTCTCTCCACTGTCCACTTTTACTTGTAACTCCTGATTTACGCTTCACCAAACTTTCTCTGGCAGTCAGACAGATCCATTGTGTCACTTGCCTCCATCAGGAAGACAGCGAGCTGACAGGAAAGCCCCTTGGCTAAACAAACCCCAGTTAATGCCAGCTTGCCATTTTTCACATCTCTGTCATCATCTCTCTGGTATGTACTAATGATGGGACAAGATCAAATTGCTGGCAACAGTCACAGAGGTGGCTTCTGGACTGGCCCTTGGAGACATGGGCTAAGCCATCACACCTGACAAAAAACAGAGCACACTGTGAGATGAACCAAGATGCACCAATGCAAAGTGCTAACCAGGTATGGTCTATGTTTTGGTCCATCAGTGGTAAATACTGTCATCCACTACAGGAATCCCACAGTATTAATGCATTCTCTTGCTTTCCATTACCTAGTAATACAGCACTTTGTATAAAATCAGAAGCAGACAGCAGGTCTGCTCTCCATGCAGCAACAGCTCCTCCTTCAGTGCTATAGGCAGAAGAAAAGATGCTCACCTTCACTGTGTGAATGAATAACTTCTGCTGTGCTTTGAATTGCATTGTTTACCCTATTCCCACTTAGAGAGAAGCATCTAGCTTGAATTTAGTGATGCCCTAAATCCAAGCCAAGACACAAGCAGGATAAAGCTTGAGAGCTAGTGTCTTTCAATCCCCTTATTACAAACAGAAAGTTGGACACTGAATTACTTCCGATCATCTACAAGTTCAATTCTTCTGCTAAATGGAGTCACTCAGTCAGATAGATGGTCACAGCACAGCACAGCACAGTTTCAGCTCTTTGTAGACAGCATTAACTTGAATGGAGTATTGTGATGGCAGTAAGTATTGTATACTCTGCAAACTTTCTTTTACCCATCTGACTCTTAGCTCCAGCTGCCTGCTCCCCTCCTTTGAGATCCCAGACCTTGCCTTTCTGACCTGTAATTTCTGCTGATTGTTAACACTATATTTACAATCAAAGCAGCCAAATCTAACTAACCAAAACAATTGCTTTAGTAAGTCTCTGGTATCAGTCTATGTACCGGGCATCTAATCTATAACTCCCAATAAATTTGACTGTATTTATCTCCCAGTTCTCTACTGTTGTGTTGATGACTGAATACACCCTTAAGTAGACAATTCACATTTAAAAGGAGAGACTATGTTAAGATTTTTGCCAAACTGACTTCAGGGTACTGGGCAGGTATTGTCCCACACAAGCTTCACTGGCCTCCCATCTTGTGTAAGGGGGAACTGACTGTGTATTGTATGTGGATATCCTCTAAGCAGAGTACACCATCAGAAAAGGGCTTGCACCATGTTTTAACTTCTCCATGAGCTTCCCAGTTAATTTGCTTGTGAATAGCATGGAATATGAAACTATGGCTCTCCCCTTCTATGCATGAGGTCAGGCAGGTCAGCTACAGCTGTGTAAAAGATGCTGGTTTTTTCCTTTTGTCACAGGAGACCAAGGTTCAGTGTAACTAATGCAACCTGCTTAAGTCAAACACAACAAATCCTCCAAATGCCACAGCTTGCAATCATTAAAAATATCCTAAAAATTAAAAGTAGAAACCTGGTATAAACAAAAATCTGGCAGTGGAGAAATCGCCTTCTTTCCAAAGCCTGTTTTGACATCTGAGGACAAACTATTCAGACCCTGAAAGGGAACCTCATTTCCATCCCAGTACTCTATCCTCTTGAGAGAGTGGGATGGGGGCGGTAGGGGTGGTAAAGGGAAGAGACTGAAAACTGACACACACGGGGGGGTAACCTTCCAGAGATAATCAATGGCTTCGTAATGAGCAGCCACCTCTACTGAATATTGATTAGGTAGTGCTGGCAAGGCTCTGCTCCAGGGAGGTCAGCTCTCCTGCCAGCTGCCTTGTGTGAACACAAAGGAAGCCTCAGCAAAAGGCAAATTGTAAATGGCAGGTTTTATATGAGAGGCACCATTCAGGCCCTCAGTACAGGAAAAAAAAAACAACCCCAAACCAACCAAAACCAAGTATATGGCTGCAGCACTAGCAAGCACAAAGCATTAGCAGTCTTGCTAACTTTTGTTACTATACTGTGCTATGAAGTGCAATCCTAGGTTCACCCTAAAAAACTTGTTTTAAAGCTTCTCACATGCAAATATGCATGATACAAGTTTCCACTGATTCCTCTTCTCTAATGATTTCACAGACATGTGAAATGGGGTGCTTTCACACACACCTGCCCTCAGAACCTTTGTCCAACATTACACCTCAGTACATGCAGGGGATGTGTATACATTTCAAGGTCAAACAGCAAGGTATGCTGATACCTAGGCCAGCTGTAAGCATATATTACCCACTTGAAGCGGCAGAGCTATGTGTTAGTACTCCATCCCTCCCACAGAACTCTGTTCCTACTGTCCCATTCAATAAACATCATTTTAGGGGTTTAGTACATTTATTTTTTCTATAAATAGATATTAATTTTGTGATTACAGGCACTGGTAGATACACACAGAACTTACGCTGCTGAGCAAATTTGCTATGAATGACTAAAAGGTTATCCTACCTTTTTAGAAGCAGAGAGTCTTTTCTCATAAGCTTTCTGTGGAAAGAGAAATTGTGACAGTCAGGAAAAAGAGATCTGGACACTGCTCTTCAAAAAAAAAAAAAAAAATAAAAGAAGGAAAAGGAAAAAAAAAAAAAAAAGAATCAGAAGAAAAAGTTGCAGTTCCTGCCTGGTGTAACTCATCTGACTTCAGTGGGGCTGTCCCAGGGTAGATTCGTCCTCTGTCTTTGCCAAAAAGAGAACAACAGGAGCCGGCCAAAGGCATCTGCTTTTGCATTTCCCTAGTGAATCCGTTCATTATACTCTCATGATAGAGAAGCTGTAAACAAAGGCACTTCGGGATGTTGCATTGTGCCATCCATAATTACACTGTATGTGCTTCATCAGTACACATGCTTCAGGGCACACTGCAAAAGAGTTTTATGTATTCAGGACTCTTTCTGAGAGGGTGGGTTAAATGAAGAGAGGGAAAAGCTAACAGTTAAAATAGAAAAGGAAAATATAACAGTTAACTTAGAAAGGAGTTCAGCATAAGAGGAAGGAGGCTTTACATATATGCACTGAAAAAAAAGACGCTAGTAAAATTCCTGCCTAGCAGTATCCTGTTAGTTTGTGTGCCTTAATACTTTCACTCACCCTTTCTCTTTAAGATTACAAACCCTCAGATAGGTACTCAGAAGAACTTTTGTAAAGGAAAAGGTTCCATTTGGAAACTCCCTCAGACTTTTATGTAAATGTCCCAACTGTGCTCTGCCTTTAGAGCAATGTGAGTCAGGTTTAATTCCCTTACTTGCGAGCAATAGAAAATTCTAGTGTCAGATCATGAGTACTGAACTGTTTATTGCCAAGCACATTAGCTTAAAGTGATTGGCAGAATATGGTGCAAGTAATTTATCCTCTGAGAAGAAATTCTGTTTATCTTGCAAGCATCTACTGCTCCCACTAACACTGTCTTGGGAGAAACAAAGTCCAGCAGGAATATTAACACTTCTGTGAGAACTTTGCTTTCAGAGGTCGAGATTCTGCCACCAGAACATGCATAACCCACACTCTATTTAGAAGTGTTTGTGTTTGAAAAGAACCAGAAAAAAAATAATCCTTAAGATAACCAACACCCAGATGGGCTGGCAAGGCAGGCATGGAAGGGCTGGAAGCTGAGACAGGTCTTGGAAGAGAAACACAAGCAAAGGCAGCAAGCAAGGGTGAACACAGGGGTTGGTGGACAGAGTTCTGCTGCAAATTGTACTTTGTATTACCTGCATGCACTTATAATGTATTCTGCTGCAAAATCACGGTCTTAGGTATGTTTGGTTTTTAATAAATGTGACATGACAAGGGGGAATGGCTTGAAACTGACAGGAGATTTAGAACGAAAAGTTCAGATAATTCTTTTCTGAATACTGTCAGATGAAGGTAAAAACTGTCAGACTTGTGTCACTTGAAAAGTAACAGATAAGTAATTACAGTTTAACAGTAGCTCCTTCCTCTAGAATGGACCAGACATCCACATGTTGCCTGAGTTACTGTACAGGTGACAATGATCACATCATGGGCAGCAGCCAGTGATGACTGTGTCAAAGTGACAGGGAAAGTAACCTACCTATTTCTGACTAGAAAACAAGAGCCAAAAACTGCTCCAACTGAGTCTCAGGGTTTAGCATCTTACACACAGAACATATCTCAGGAATTCTCTAACAGGAGCTGGCTCTGAAGGAAATGGTAACACAGCAACCCTTTAAAACCTTGCCATAAGAGCTGTCAACTTACTTTTAATGTTAGTATTTAAAAGGTGCCTGCACTTATTTCACCATAATATTATTCATAAGCTTGCCCTTCACATGAGGAAAGAAAGCTAGCAAAGGACATGAACAGACATTACTACCATGTCAGAAAACTCCCAGCCAAGACATAGTCATTCCATTCAAATTCAGAAAGGTTGGAGACTTGCTAGCCTGAGTTTCAGAGCTGTGCAATTCAGTGTAACAAAGAGGAAAGGATACCCAGTGTAGTAAAATAATAATATACTACTATTTTGCACAAAAATATAGTCACTCCATAACAGCCTTTGTAAAAGTCCTCCCAACATTCATAACAATAAAATATATTAATAGATATTAGTAACATCTTACCTAGCTATTCAACTCCACAGATGCCGAAATCTAACAAAGGACCATCGTTTGCTCATGTTGCATTATCTAAAGCTGGACCATAGATAACGGTCAAGGTCTGACCATCATGGCAGGTAGCCATATTGTGGCTACTGGCAGCAAGAAATCCATGAGAGATGCAGGAATGAACATGTGGCTTCTGCAAGAAATTTCCCCCAGACTTTCCACTAAACAGAACAGAACTGAAAAACCTCTTAGACTAACGTGAAGGAATCTATTTCTACACATCTAAAAGTCTTTAAGAATTATTATTTTCTTTTAAATTCCTTTGGGCTAATTAAACTAGAAGTGATGTTTAGGAAGAGCGCCAATGTACACCCTTTGGAATTATTTCAGCTTTATGCAGAGCCTTAGTGTAGCCCCAGGGGTGAGTTTGTTCTGAAGAAAACTACCTGTGGAAAACTGGATGAGACCCACATGTTGCCTCATCAACTCTGAAGTTAGAAATATGGATGGGTCTTTAACAAGTGAACTGGAACGTAAGTCATCCATCCAAGACAAGTACACAATGCTCACTATTTCTGTGTACTACCAGGATGCCATGGTTAGATGTACTATACAAGTAATAAATGAGTGAAAAGTACAGCAGGCTAAATTCACAGGATTTTAAGCAAAACTTCACTCTGGGCAAGTCTAGGTCTGGGCTGCAAGGAAGACTGAAATACAAAGTTGCACACAGCCAAAAGTGCTGTTTCAAGTGGCTTGGGATCAAACCCATCCTGATTTGCACCCAAACCATATACCATTTCAGGCTTGCTTCAAACTTGGCCAACTGTTTCTGAAGGGTTCACAAACTTCAGTGAACTTGTCCTGAACTTTGCATTGGAAATGAACAAGTAAAATAAAACGGTCAAGCTGAAGGTTCTGCCTTCAGACATTTTGCCCAACTCTGATACTGATGCCTTATAAAAATAGTAATTAGTATTCTACACAGTGATCTCAAACCCCATTCCTCATACACATGTTCCCAAATTTCTATATGTCTAAGGACTTATCCCATCTCATCAGATTAGCAGAAACTACGATCACGTGAAGAATCTCCAGCTACAGAAACACTGTATGCTATGTATAATTCTTTCACTCAAAGAAGTAAAATCCCTCCATCTCAAAAAGCTTATGTAGTTAATGATAGCAACACATTCTTGAAGATTTCTGAAGGCCAAATGAAAAGCTTTCTATTTTTAAGGAAAGTCATAAAATATAGAAGAACTTTGAAAATTGATCATGGTCCTGTCAGTGGTAGTAATTCCAAGTTTAGACTCACAGCTTCCACTAGGTGTCTTTATTTATTAGTCTGCTATATATAGAGCCCTTTGCTATTCACTGTAAGTTATGGCAGATTTGAATCTTCCCAGCAACAAGCACCCTACTGCTCCTCTGAGTGAGGTACCTCCCCTCAGTTTTAGCATCCCTTTATAACACACTCACTTAAAACCTCTATCTTAGAACAAGCACTGCAGGCCTGAGGAGCTTTAAGACAAGCAGTTTAGGAGGATGAGAAGAAGGGAGAATGAACCATCTGCTACTATATGCAACTCTTGAACTTTTACCCATGTTCATTTTTAACTTGTTCTAATTGCCAGATCATTTTTTTATGTAATCCCTATTTTTCACAAAGCATTACTAGTTTTGTAGTGACGGTATTAAACCATTCAAAAAATGAGCTTACACTAACCTCACTCCGATATTCTGAAAGTAAAAAAAGTCAAACAAGCAAACAAAACCCCACTACTAACTTCTAAACCATTTCATATCCTCAAGGATTGTGCATTTGAAAACAAATGAAATTATCAGATTCTTAAAAAATGCAGTTTTGATTCTGCACAGCTCTATTTCTATAAGCCACTGCATAGTTGAGTTTTGCACCTAACCTAAAGAACAGTAATGTAAAAAAAAAAAAAAAAAGTAAAAACAGTTCCTGTCTCTAATCTTTTCATCTGAACCTCTTCTTTTCAACCCTGCTGTTGCTCAAGGGAAACACAGTGATAGCAGGATCAAACACAACATGTAAATAACCATGAGCCACTGAGGAGTCACTAAGGTTTCTCCTTTCATCTACTGAAACAATGATTTGTCTCTGATCATTTAACAGCATCTTTCCTGAATCTTTTCATATTTGGTGTACATCTTACAACATATGTCCTGACCTTGTCTAGGTAGATCTGGTCTTCTCAGGAAGCCTTCCTGACAACTCATGAGAATGTGGTAATATACACTGTCATTGTGGCAAGTACAGTTTAAGGGAATACCAACTACGAACATCTACACCTGTTCCTACTCTGCTGTGGGGCTGTGCTCTGAAACATGGCACTTCTGTGGAAGTGAAAATTAACTGGGGCAAGTGGGAAAGAGATTAGTTAGCTTTTCCCCTCTTCCACTGTGTTCTGCTGATGTTAGTCTCTGGCACCCATGTAGGCCCCCTTCAGATACTGGAAGGCTGCTATGAGGTCTTCACACTGCTTCTCTTCTCCAGGCTGAACAGCCCCGATTTTCTCAGCCTGTCTTCATATGGGAGGATCCCAGCTCTAAAACACTGCAAGATGATTGACCATTCCAAGGATGAAAGACTCGTTGTTTGAGAACTTTCCATTGCAAACTGGTATATTAGTTTTCCTCTGCAGTTATAGCACCTGAAAGCTTTTTTCTGTTCTAAATCAGACCTCACCAAGTCACTTGCCTCCAGGAGCTGGGACTTCGAGGGAAAAAATTCCAGTTTCAAAACTTTAACTGCAAACATTAGGAAAGCTGTTTTCTCCTGAGCATTGCCATTAATATATCTTCCACATTCTAGTTTATCACCCACGCGCTTCTCACCACACCTTAAGGCCCAGTTTCTTTTTCATCAGGGAGAGACTGGCTACCAAACTGTACTTGGGCTGTCCAGTTCAGTAACAGGATTATAGCAAATAATACCAACCACACACTTATTCATATGGAAACAGCATTAATCCCTTCAGCCTGCCCCACCCCATAACTTTCTGTCTGAGCACAAAGGCTATGTGTCTGCTTTGGCAGCATAGAAGCATTTAAAAAATGTTTGCAAATACCAAGAGGTTCCCCCCACCCCGTTCTTTTCAGTTTAGCTCTGCAGGAACACACAGACAAAAAGTCTAATGAATTATTACAGGACATTTATATCACTTTCTGGGGAATAACATCAAATATAATCACTAGGAAGAGATGAAGAAAATACAAAGGAGCTACATAAATAAAGCTATACCTTTTATGTTGTTAATTTCTTGTCTTATACAACACCACCATAGTTTGTTACTGAATTTAGTAAGTTACTTGGCAACACAACTTACTAACTCAGCTTTCTGATGGTGTCCAATGGATAGACTCCCATCACCTGTACAATATAAGTGGATATAACACTGCCCTTGTCTTAGTGGGACTTGCTTATATTAACGTAGAGACACAGCTGAAATGGCTGAAGAAAATGGCAACACTGACTTCACTTGATGTTAACACACCTGGACATTAAAAACAATGTTTACGGTGGCAGATTCCCATCCTAGTGTGCTGCCCTTGTGGCAGAAGAAGTATCTGCTGGCAGTGTGGACAGGAGAATTTGGAGCAGTGAACCTGCAAGGACATTTCTTGAAAATCTGCCTGTGAATTTGTGTCTGTGTTCAGAGCTTGCACCTGAACTACTGTAAATAGGATGACAGAATGGGTTGTGTTGGAAGGGACCATAAAGCTCGCCTGGTTCCAACCCCCTGCCACTGGCAGAGACACCTTCTGCCAGAGCAGCTTGCTCCAAGCCCCTGTGTCCAACCTGGCATTGAACAGTGCCAGGGATGGGGCAGCCACAGCTTCTCTGCACCTCAGCACCCTCACAGGGCAGAATTTCTTCCTAATGTCTGATCTCAGTCTCCTCCCTGTCAGGTTAAAGTCATTTCCCCTTGTCCTATCTTCATTCTGTCTTGATTCCTCTATTACCTGGAAGTTCTCTAAACACCAACAATAAAATCTTATCTATTGCACAAGAACACAAAAGGTGAGCTACCAAGATTTATCCTGCCATTTCCTTTTGCAAGAGTCAAATGACAGTCCACTTACAATGCCCATAACCAAAATCATACCATTTCCTCTAATCTACAAATAAAAGCACTGATTCCATCCAAAAGCAAATCTAAGAGTTAAACAATAGAACCCGGTTTTGGCTAAGGATAAAATGCAATTTATCTATTAAAACTCAAAGCAAATGGATTGCTTGCATGACCTTTTTTTTTTTTTTTTTTTGTGTTAGGTTGGTTTTAATTATCCACATTATTCTACATCACTTTTACAGGAATTCAAGTAGTATGATTGAAGGCTGATGACCCTGCAAAGAATAGCTTTTCTACACAAATGTAAGTTTCCGAATACAACAGTCAAGAGTGTGGAAAGAATACACTTGTTAATATTTGGAAGTTCAGATTTTGTTTCATTGCTTGTTCCTGAATGGCAGAGTGATCTAGCTGACTTTTAAAACTGCCCTGGCCAAGCATTTATTTAGTTATCTATAGATCTCACAACATCTTACTCAAGGCTTGCTTTTCTTACGCAGCTGTAACACCACAAATTCTTCAGTTTGTCAATTTTCACCCAGTTATGTAAATTATCACACTTGGAGTGCCATACTTGAAGCACCAAGTGAGAGGTTTTCTTTCTGTCAAACACCAGATCTGCTCCTCTTCAAACAGAAAACACCGGGAGGAGAAAAAAAAACCAGCACTTTTTTAGATGTCTGTAATAATGAGAAACCTTCTTGGAAGAGCATCAGATATTCCCATCTAAACAAGAAGTAATTTGATCTCAGTCATCTATTCAGAGGTTCCTAATCCACCCTGTGTACTCTACTGGTCATGAAATTATTTCAGTCCAGGTTGTTGCTCAGACCTGGGTCCAGGAGATGGCTTGAAAATGCTAAAGATAGTGGGAAAATTTCAATTCTTGGCTTTTCGGAGTGGGGAAAGGAGGACATGCTGAATGATTTACACTGCCCGTAAAGAACTGAATCCCTGCCCAGAATGTGGAACCAATCTGAACCAAGCTTGCTGTCAGATTCAATACATTCCGGTTTTTCTCTCCACTGTTTTCCATTTCCACTGCTTTGTCTTTCCACACTTGGTTCTACCCAGCACTGTAAGTATTATTCCAATATAAAACAGGCTGCTTTAATATTTTTGACCCAAATGAATCCAGAAAATGTGGGCATATGTTAAAGGAAAACTGAAGTAGAAATACTTCTCCTGAACAAAACAAGCCCATAGAACAGCTTCTGATGTTTTAGGAGTTAAGAGTGTAACTAATCAGACTGTTCACCCTAGCAGCTTGACCCTAAACTAAATATTGGCCGTTTTGACCAAATAAGTGAATGGAGATCGAGTGTTCTGGCTGATACATCTGAGAAGGCTTTAAAAGTCAGTGTTCCAAGCAGAGGGGAGAGGAAATGATTAGGGCTTCCTGAGAAACATTGCTCTTTAGCTGTCTCAAGTTGCACTTCTTAAAAATCTTGGCTTATACTCTGACACTGAAGGCTAACAGAAGCTTCAGGGGGGTTCCATTAACAGCCAAACCAAAAACACTCAGAAAACATGTACTTCTCCAAGCAGCTGAACCAACATAGTCCTGCTTCCTATAGCTATGCAGCTCTCCAGTGTGAAAACTGAAATATTTTAATAACAGTGTAATACTATTTAATAATATTTTAATTATTGAAACACATTTCTCATGTTTAATAAGGGATAAGTTTATGCAGGAGCTTTGCCCTCAGGAAGGGCATTAGCTAAGTCTCTGTTTCCACCCCCTGACTACCTACTTCTGTCTCTCTGATGTGAACCCTGTAACTTGTACCTCACTCAAATTATGCTGAGAGTGGCAGAGTGCTCAAAAGTTACTAGGGAGAAATTACAGACACAGCAAGATCATGTAAGCATATCAAATAACTAAAAAAAACCCAAAATCAAACTCTTGTCATTTCCAGCAAACACTTACGTGAAGGTAGCAGGAAAATAACTGTGGAGGCAGCCACAGTTCCCACTGCAGTATTTTCATGTTTCGATCAAACTGCCACCTACCAGGACAAGACAGGAAGGACCAGTCCAGTGGTTAAGCCCCTGTCTCACACCGTGTATCATGGTTCAGCTCTGCCCTCTGCCAGAATTTGTCTGTGCCTGTAGTAAGTTATGTTGGGAACAAACTGAAAAAAATAGAACTAGGAACCTCAAACTGAATTTTCCAGACCCAACTTTCTGGTGCTTAAAACTCATGTGAATACATGGAGACTGTTAAAAGCAAGAGTAACAGCATGTTTGGCAGGCAACAATTGCATCTAACCACTATAAAATACTGATGACAAGATTTATCTGGAATTCCCTTCTCCCTTCACTAGACAGCTCTGCTAATGGTTGTCATTTGGAATCCAACCTCCTCTGTACTCGCTCCAGCAGCTCCACATCGCTCTTGTGTTGCTGTCCCCAGACCTGGGACGCAGGACTGCAGGGGGCGTCTCACCAGAGTGCAGCAGAGGGGGAGAATCCCCTCCCTCGACCTGCTGCTCACGCTGCTGGCGATGCAGCCCACGACATGGATGGTTTCTGGGTTGCAAGCACACACTGAAGCCAGGTCACAGTGAACTTCTCATCAACCAACACCCCTAAATCCTTCTTCTCAAGGCTGCTTTTAACTGATTTTAACTATTTTATTTAAGCTAGAAAAGGAATCAGCTTATTTAATTCAACATAAATAATTCTTATACATAAAAAGGGATTACCCACAGGAGACTGCACTAACTTAACCATTTGTTTCTAAAACTTTTCTGAAGTTTATAAAGCTGTTTGTTTCTTGGTGAGGGAATATATTTGGACATAATACAGGTAAGTACCCACAAACTGTAAAATGGAGAGGTGACATGATGGAAAGGACTAACAGAATGAGAAGAGACTGTGTTTAGCAGGTGAGAAACCAGACACCAGTCTGTGTGCACTCTTGTGCAGTTTGACATGTAGCTACAAAATAATCCAAGTCCACCTGTATTCAATAGCAACATAAGTAATAAAAATATCAGGGAAGCACTGCCCACATCTGAGGTCTAGCAGCAAACGTGTTCGCACAAGGTTTATATATCAACCTTACAGATCCGCATGGTTTCATTATGAATTAGGGCTCCTGGATGCAAAATGTATTAGCCCAAGAGGAGAAATGCACCATTTCATAAGACAGCTTGAGAAAACCAACTTTGATAATATATGGGAGATTAGAAAAGCTCCATCTACAGACAAGCCATAATGGTCTGCCAAATGCATCTTTGTACAATAGCAAAATGGCTAACTTGTTCACAGTCATCTATCTATAAATGAGTGCCTAACCTTCATTTCTTTGCAACTGCCCCATATTCATAAATAGGGCTTGAAAAGGAGAACTGGCTGAAAGAATAATCTTTGTGGCATGTGGTACTTTCAGAAAGATTCTTTTCTCACATCCTCACAAGTTGTTGTAGTGACCCCTAAAAACTGAAGTCTACCTTCAGGACATGAGCGAGAAGTTTCACAGATAATGGTCTCTAGAAGTGGGTGGGCTACATGGCTCTTTCCACACCACTTACAGAAAAGATAATACTTCCCCTTTTGGGGAAGCATTGATAAAGAGTTTTAGGGAACCGCTGGTATTTTCCAACTCATAAGCACCTGTAGCTCTATCTGTAGCCAAGAACTGGAATAATTTTTATGTGTAGGGTATGTACACAGGCTGTTACAAAGGGTGCCACTGTAACACAGTAGCACCATTTCAAATGCTACTGGCCTTTCCTCCCCTCCTACCAAGGCAGGCTTGCTAGGTTCTGCCAAGCTGCAGAACCTGAGAAAAAGCAACGCTGTGCTGCTTTTGTTCTTGTGAAGGGAAAAGAGGGAGGGAAATTAGCACTTTCTGAATGGATTAGGACTTGGAAGAGTGTCAGGAAATAAAAAAATTGGGGTCTCATATCTGAACAGACTTTAAGAAAGCACAGTGAGAAAGAAGCACTAATAAATCAGAAGCACTAATAAATGCCCCAGCTTCATCAGGGCATTTTAAAGGTCTCAGCTTTCTGAAGAAATTTGTGATTTTAACAGAAGCAACATTACCTCTCTTCAGTCTACTTTTGTGCTGTATGAGGTGTTCCTTCCTATCTCAAAGGACTTGTATGAACTTCACAAGTACAATTCTATATGCAAACAGGTAAAATCACAGACAGAAGCATCTCTCCTAGCTGATGTATTTTAATAACTTTTCCTGTCATTTAAGAAATAATATCCATGCAAAAATGGGGCAACTATAGTATCTCCAGATATAAGCATCTAAACTAAGTACTGAATGATACTGTGCAATTTACAGTTTAGGTCACATGGAGCCCACATAGCTCTGGGTTTATTTGGAGAAGAAGTGGGGTGAGCATTAGGTCGCTGTTACAGAGTGTCAGTTTCTGCTTCCTTTCATGTTAGTTTCTTTGCATGAAGCTGTAGCTTCTTTGCAACAGACCAACTTCAAACATTTTGCCTGCCACTTGTCAAGTTGAAAAACAACCATTTATCTGAAAGGATAACATGTGCACAAGACAACTGTGTGCAAGCCACTGGATGTTTCCAGCACACAACTCGATTAATGCACAAACCCCTCTATGTATCAGCAGTGAGTCCAAGGTATTTAAGTTGTTGCACACGCCCAGACACAAGATGTACACTCGGTAGCTCTGACTCATTCTGTAACACACACACACACACCTATGGCTTAAAACCAATCAAACCAATTAGAAACCAGGCAAGGTGCTACCTTCCTCAGCCTGGAACAGCACTGCAAAATCACCAAGAAGCGTGTGTTGCCCCAGAATTCTGCCTCACATGGTGGCTTTGACCTGTTGCTGACATCTGCCCTAGGGCTATCTACTCCTCCCACATAGCTGTATGGATTCTTACCCCTTTCAGTCAACCTCCCAAAAGATCCCTACAGTAAGCAAGCAGAAAAATGAGAAGGAAAAGTCATATGAAAGTGTCTGTACCTGCCCCCTAATGCAAGGAACTGACATCACATGATAAACTCTACCATAGTTGAAAGGCATTACAAATATGGAATATATATGGAAACAAAGCTCTCTAGCAGTCTAACAGATAAAACTGCTAGTACTGTTCAGGTTTCATTTTTATGTCACAGTTTTGCATAGTTGTGATGGAAAAAAAAACTATGTAGATATTGTCACCAAACTGACACACATGCAGAGGTGCCTGTAGGAGAGGGCTGAAGTACCACCTGGCCCAACACCTGGGGTTTCCACCACATCATCATCATCATCACGTATTTCTTATCTGTCACATACTTCAGAAGAGAAAACAGCCAGAAAATGTTGCTTTGACATTTGTTTTTAATCTATCTGGTGATCCGCCCATCAACTAAATGCCTACAAAACTAAGACTTGAATGCAATAATACACAGACAAAGGAAGACACATTATACATCCTACATTTACTAATATAGCATTGTTATGCATAAAACCCACCAGCATTTTAAGCTCAAATGTCTCAGTGCTTCTCTGCTTAAATTTAAATACTTAAACCTAAACTATTCTAATGATTCCATGATGCACTTTTGTAGGACTGTTTCCTTACTTGCACCAGAATACTAAAGCAGCTTTCTGCAAGGTAGAATGAAATGAACTACGGAGTTTATACCTGGTCCAATGCCTTGTTTCCTCCTTATCCAGTAACACATTAGGCAAAACTATTTGACTTAGATGAGCTCAAATCACATTTAAAGTAAGAACCACCACAGCCTCAAAACTGATTCCCCATTATGTTTGACAAAAATATTCTACCCCCCCCATTCTTTACTTCTGTAATGTTCACATTTTCAGGACTAAAATCTTCTGTTGCTCATCCGACACGAGATGAATGCAAACCAATTAAGAGCACTACAAGAAATTTCACCTAGAAATTAATGTAACATAGTCTGAAGCCCCTTGTAACTATGTAACAGCATATAGAAATAACCTGGCTAGCAATAATTAGTGCATAGTACTCCATTAGTAGCCCATACAAGTCATCCCTTGTTGGATCACCTGTTTCTGGGTACACTGTCAATATTTACAACATTCCTTTTACTAATAAACAATGATATTTACCGTATGGTAAATACCAATGAATCATCAAATGCTTCAGCAGAGACTTTCTCTTTTAAGCACACAGGAAGTTAACTAAAAATATTTGTACTACGATTTCTTACCTTGCAGAGTTTCAGCAACAGCCAACATGTCAGGTACGCTGTCAGAGGGAGTTTTGCTTTCATATATCTTTCAGGCAAAGAGGTAAGGTACATTTGTACCAAATCCAGCTCTTCATGGACAACACTACTGCCAGCATTATTAATATCATCTTCCCCACCCTCTTGTCTTCCTTTTTCCTCTTCTGCTGAAGCACCCAAACATCTATTGAACTCCATTTTAGAAACGTTCCCCCCCTACTTCTCCACAAAGCCCAGATCTGTACAGAGACAACTAAGGGAAGTTTTTATTTCATATCAGTAATGATATCCCCCAATTCTCCAGAAGTATGTAGCCTTGTCTTTAAGCCAACCCAAAAAGTTTATAGTAGAACAAACTTTCTTTAAACTGCATTGGCTCTTTGCCTTTCTCTGATTGAACAACCTCTTGCAAATGTGTGTACAGCTACAAGATAAATATAGCCCCAGCTAGCCTTGTCATACAGCACAAGAATACTCCTGCCGTTGCCAAGAGAGAAGAGAAAGATTCCATTTATTTAAAGAACAAGTCCTCGGCATCAGTACTCCCTTGTTCATTTGGAGGAGGGAAAAAAGATGAAAAATCTGTTATCTTTGAAAACTTTTTTTTTGCCAACTGTGCTTCCTCAGAACAAGTCCCAGTTCTGTACAAAAAAAAATATGTTCTTATGGAGGAGGGTTTTTTTAATTCCAGAGGCTTCTAGCCACAGTAATTCATTGTCTATAATATCAGAAATGCCAAGCTTGTGAAGGCTATGAATTTCAAAAGAATAAATGAGGTCTTGCAGATGGACTACAGCCAAGACGTTCCGAAACAATGCACAGCCCTTCCATAGGCAAAAATATGAAGAAAATATGCAAGAGATTAACTAAGTAATTTTTTAGCTAAACATTAAGCAGCTCATCTCTGCCTCGTGATTGCTGAAGTTTGTATGTTGAGAACAAGAAGTTTGCATGTTGAGAACAATTTTAAAGACCTTTAGCCTACTGTTAGTAACAGTTAGAAAAGACCTAAAGGTTTAGGTTTATTTCTACAAATTTCTACAAATTGAGAGAATTCAACAGCATCAATAACTGAAATACATCATTTTAATCAACAGGATTGACTTTACCAGTAACTTCATGCAGAAAGTTATGATTTCTGCAAACTATTTCACCCACCAGAGACGGGATGGATATTCAAGAAAAGGGAGATCTCAGTGGTTTGCTCAAAAACTCTTCAAGAGCTCTGATGATTTGAAACATGGCTCTTTTTAACATGTGGAGGATCCAACACCCAGATTCCATCATCTGGAACCACTCCTAAGCATCAGACAGGGCAGTTATTCATTACATGCTTAACATCCAATTTTATGATCTTTAATCATATTAAGTATCACCTTGACCTTATTTCAATGATTTTCATAGAACTACCTGTGAGTTATATACTGTATTTTTAGAATGGGTATTTCAGAACATAAAAGGTAAAAACAGAGCTGCTACACACCTGCATGCAGTCTGCCCATAAGAAATGGCAAATAAAATGCAGAAAACCTAAATGCATTTTTTTTCTCTGCTATGTTTGCACGGTGTCTGGATCACCTGCTTCCTCTGACGGGTACAGCTGCACTATTTCACTCTATTTTCATGTTCACACAAATTTGAAGAAGAGAAAATACAATTAATTACAGAGCCAAACCTTCCTGTGATACCTCTAATAACACAGAACATCATTTGAATTCCTGCATGCAATCCTAAGTACAGATGTTGAAGGCAAGCTGGCTCTAGCAATTGCAAGGGAACTGGATAGCATCCCACTGTTCACTCTTCTTAGCCCTATCCCTCTGGTGCCAACATGTGCCTGCAATTCCCATATGATGACTGCTCTGATATAAACAACTTTTTAGTAATCTTTAGGGTAATGCTTATGGAGCCTCAAATCTCAACAGGCAATTACGTGGTAGGCCTTTGCATGGTAGTCTTCCCTGCGTGGGGGCAAGCTAGCAAACTAGTTCATGTAAAGGAAAGTTTCACAACTCTTGCCTGTTCTCTTGTCACTAGAGGTAAGTAGCCTATCTTTGCTTGAATGCAATTGCGGCCATACCAAAACCCCATATCACCATTGCTGCCAAACTTTTAAGCACTGTTATAGAACACTTGACATAGAACAAGGAAGGACAAGTCAAACCAAAGAAATTTCAAGAAGCAAATGATGGAGCTAGCTTATAAACTTGTAGAACACTGTCAGTTGAGGGAAATTACAAGAGTAGCTGCAGATGACAAGTGCATTACTAAGGTACTTTTTCTCAGTCTGTTCCCAGAAAGACATGACATTGCCACATACCGGCAAAGTCACATAATTTTTGTCTTTTTTGCCTCCCTGTTCTTTTACCACTAGGGAGTTTATACATTAGGTATTTTTAACTCCATTATTTCTTCTCTACTCTCTGCCATTTCTGATCATGAATAAAGACATATGAACCAACAAAAACAAGTCTGCTTAAGCTACTTTCTGGCCCTGGTAAGTTCAAATGAAAACACTTCAAGCCAGTGTTTTGCTGCCATCCTTGGACAATCCATCCCTGATCTGTTAATATATTCACTATCACTACAGCATTAGGTGGCTACAATCCCATGTATTTAAGATATAAACACGCTTGGCATTGAAATTGTCACAATTCCATATTAACAAGTAACTAGAGTCTTGTATAGAGGATGACAAGCAATTCCACAAGAATGGGATTTTTGAAGGGCAAGCTGCTAAGAGCTAGCGGCTTGGAATGCGAGTTGACAGAATTAGCAGACACAAGGTAACATGACATAATGCAGTTGAGAAGCTGTTCTAGCTATGAAGGAAAAACTGTTAACAGTACAGAGATTACTTCTTAAGTTAGATGATGAGATAAACTGATATCACACAGTGAATCGAGTTGTTCAAATCTTATACTTTGTGTGCCAGATTCCACAACAATACTTCTATGAAATGGGGAAGAGAACATTCAGGATTGATACTACACTTCCCACCTTCAAACGCTCCAGCAATTTAAAGCCTTGGAAATGCAGTCAACCTTGACTTTACCCACAAGACTGCTCAACTTTGGCATTCCCTCACAGGGCCCCTATGGCTTAAATTGATATTTTGTGGTCATGTATCATATTAAAGCTCCAGTTCATAATGGTTTGAAGTAAATATCTAGTTGCACAGAGTACAATTTGAGTTTATACGTTTATACTCCCTATATATTTACACTACTTACCTTATGTATGTAGCTGATATAAGCTGGTTTTAGATGAATAATTGATGATCACAGGCTCTACTAACCCTCAGTCGAAAGGCCCACTGAAACAACAATAAGCAGTATTTTAAACTCCATAAACTGTTTAGAATCTATATAAATAATATCTTCAAGCACGGTATAGCTCGTTTCAGTCCTATCATGACTCATTACTCCTTTCATTAGGCTTAGCTCTAGCAACAACAGTATTAATCAGACACTTTTTAGTATTAACGGTACCTAGAATTTCTGCAAAAAAACTCTATTTAAACCACGCCACCTCTCACTGCAAGTTATTCTATCATTAGCACAATCAGAAATTTTCTACTTGCTTGCAGTTTGTTGGGTGTTTTTTTTTTTTTTTTCTTTTTAACTGGAAGAACCTTTTGCTTTCATTGTTATGGTATAGGTACAGGGGAAAGACTGGAATAAACCCTTCCAGGATGAGACAAGCTCAGGAACTGAAACAGAACGTGAACTTGCCTCTTCCTGATGGAAACTTCACTTCTTTACTAACTGTCACAGTATTGTCCCTTCCTGTTCAGAGTCAGTGACCAGGCACAAGTACCCAGTGACCACAAGCTTTGGAAATGTGAGAGAAATGCTTCCCTCCCACCAACAGAAAGGAGTTTCTCAAATCTGTATCTTGGAACACTTAATATTTACTCCCAGTATTTCCTCCAGGGCTGTGCTGGTTAGAAATCTGTTTTAAAATGAAAGCCCTGGCTCCTCTTAATTTGCTTGACCACGGATAGGGAGGCATTAAGATACAGAAAGTTGTTTGAACATAGGAGTTTTATCACAAGAAGCACTGGTCCTCCATCCATACATCTTCCAGTATTTCTGCAGTTAGTGGGTACTATCTCATGACTTGAGATTCCAGGACCTGCCATTCTCCAGTCTGCCCTAGTCCCCTCTCCCCTTTCATTAAGGAAACTTAACATGTCTTACAGGAACAGGATGGAGCTAACCTACTGGGAAGCTGCTGTCCTCCCAGGCCTTCTCACTGACTTTTGCTAAAAGATCACAGTTTTGCTTTGTTGCATTTGACTTAGGCAAAATTCTGGCGCTTCAAGCTGTACAAATAGCATCTTGGCTACCAGAAATCCTAAAAGGAGCTACAGGTCCCTGAGTATCTAAGACAGAAAAGCCTCCCTAATCTGCACAGTGGTCAAGGGATGCACTGTAAGCAACTGGGGTTTTTTTGTGGTATTTGATGGATTATTTCCATCTGGCTGGACTATTTCCCAACATACTGCTCTGAGCCTTGTAGCACTTCATATTTATTCACAGATGCACTGCAGTATTTAGAGGTGTTTCTTGCATGAGTTAGTCATTGCTGGATGGCCATCCATTAAAATGTCCACTGGGATATGAGCAGCAGACAAATGTCTGCACTGGAACTCAAGGTATGACGTGTAAACACACCCAAGCTACTACTAGTTAACTAGCTTGGATACCAGTGGCTTTAAAGCTATGGGCTTCAGCTTAGGCTGTACAAAAAACCTCTTGAGGAGCTTTGGAATAAATCTGGTAACCAACATGCATGCAGATTCATCACCATTGTCAGTGAGAGAAAAAGCCAGGATAGGCAGATCCCTATCATATTCTGGAGAATATACAGCCTTTGTGCACATTGAAGCAGCATTTCTCTTCATATTAAGGGAAGAAATTGGATCACATTAAATATATGAGGCTTTCTCACATGAAGGACTCTATGTGAACAGATTCAGAACTTTGGTTTAGCTAAACGTAGATGGCCAAACCCGTAGCATTTATGTGATCCACACAGACCACACAAGCCTTAAAAAAAAAATCCCTAAGCAGGAAATATTTAGAGGGAAAGCAATCTTTTTTTTTAGTGTACTGTGCGACACATGCTGCCTGGGATCGGGTCAGCAATGTCCCAATAATAGAAATTCCCTGTATTCTCGTACATCTGGTTCTTGTCCCAGAGAGTTTGGAGAGGCGTGAAAATGCCAACTGGATGTGCTGAAAGCCGACCAGGCTCCTCAGATCATCAAGGAAGTTCAGGTCAGGCTTCAACCAGCAGCTTGTGGTTTGGCATGGGAAGGACTATTCTACTTCATAGCAGGATGTAAACACCCTGCATTAGTCTTCTCTGGGAGACCTCTGGACACCTGCTCCAGCATTCATCCTTGCTTCTAGCTAATCAGAAAAGGCACTGGGATCTGGTGAAGAACGGAAGTAAATACCTGTTTGGTTTTCTCAATATCAGATAGCCTTGAAATGTTTGCTATGCAAGGAGAGGGGAAAAATGAGCAGGTTTTCACAGTTGTCGGTGGAAGCCGGAAACCTCACCCCATTTTACCTTCCAGCCTGCTCCACCACCAGCTACCCCATGCAGCCCTTGTGCCCCAACCCTGGGCAAACCAAAGCAGGGCCCTGAAGTTTGCTGACTAGCAAGGATACCTGAGAAAAATAAAATGTCCCACCATAGATGCCCACCTGTGCCCCAAGAACCTTATCACAGCCCAGTGATGCAACCCCCATGAAGTCTTCTGGCGTAATTCCCCACTGCCTTCCTGAAGAATCCAAGCCTGGGCTTTTCTATAGGATCTATAAGAAGCCCAACCCCCTTCCACCAGCACCACCTTCATCAGGCCGTATTGTCCTATCCACAGCAAGGCGGGCGGATAAATGGCCATGCTGCAGCCACCGCCATCTTGCGACTGCACCATCTCTCGAGGGCTGGGCGGGAAAGGCTTGTCGGCGCCTCCGCGTTCATCTATAGCCTCCACCAGCCACGGGGACTCGGTCTCCGTTGCAGCTGGGCCGTCACTCCACGGTGAGGGTCGCCGGTGCCCCTCTCAGAGCAGCCCCGCGGCGGGCAGGACCGTCGGGCCGCGCCGCTGTAGGAGAGGCACTGAGGCGGCGGCCGCACCACAGCCGTGCGCGTGCCGCCGCCCAGGCCCGCCTCGCTGCCGTGCCCGGCGGGGGCTGAGGAGCGGCGGCGGCTGCTGGAGGGGCGCGAGGTCATTGCTGAGGAGTGGAAAGGAGCGGGGTTGTTTGGGCCGGGGCTGATACTGAGGCACGCTAAGAGCTGGTGGCTGCTCCAGGAGCATTGCCGCTGTGCGCTGTCTGCCGCAGGGTAGCAAACTGCGTTCCACAGGGACAGTGCTCCTTAATGTATTGTCAGTGAGACTGTGGCCTCTCGTTTTTGTTATCCTGTCATTAATTGTTTTTCTAGATGATGGGGGTTCTCAGCTCCTGCTAACGGCTCATAGGAAGGTGTGGTTTAGCTCTTGTATTGGAACGATGACTAATGCATCTCAGGGTGTACCAGCTTTCGGTGTATTGGTGTTCCACCATGGGAAGATTGGCCTTCTTCCTTCCCTTTCTGCAGTTTTCCCCTTGAAAGCATTAATACATGGGTACAATTGTGCCAACATTAATTGTTGCTTTAAAAAGGCCTTGTAATTGAGTGACAGATGTCTATGAGTGAATCCATTTAAATATCAATGTAAAACTGAGGTTACTGTTTAGGGTCAAGTGGAAATGCAGTGGTGATCGGCACCACACAGTCAGTTCGAAGTTCGCAGATCAGGAAATACGCTGTACTGCCATAGAAGTTCACGTGTCGCTTGCACTGTATGTCTGAATATAAGTGAACCTGAAACTATGGTAGAATACAGGTTAACAATAGTTTTATAGTAGTGTAATAACATTCTTTTCAGTAGTCATGTTGTGGTAATAATTGAAGTAAGTTATTGTGTTGTACTAGAGTACTTATAAAGATGAGAGTTGTATAGATGTATTTCAAACATGAAGTTGAGAAGTGTGTTTTTTCAACTTAAAATATTGATGCCTCTTTATCTTGCTGAAGTGTTGAATTAGTTGTAAATATTCTTTTAATTAAATGGTTTCCCACAGTTAAAAAGACAAGGCAAATATAATGTCCATATACACTTACCTAGCATAAAGCTTCAGATTCTAGCCTGGGCACTCTTGTGCCAGATTGAACTTCTTTCCTTTTTTTTCTTCAGACAGTTGAGACTTATAAAGAGGGGACACCTGAAGATGTGCCTGGAAATTGCTACTTTCTTCGAGGAGTCAACCAGCTAATTTATAAAGCATGCTGTAAAAGGTAGGGATGAGCTTCTGTTAAACAATTAGATCAGGACTAATTCCTCAGAGAGGCCAGAACTTCCCTTCTTAAATATGACACTTCTCAATGCAGTAAGTAGCTATGTTTAGCAACTAATCCACTTTCCAAATCACACACACTTGATATTCTACTAACTTCCTCAGGGTAAGATTACAGTAGGTAGTATTTTGATCTTGGTATTCTGAATCTCCCAGTGCTGATTGACTGATAGGCTAGGTTTTCCTACACAGAGAAGAATAGAGAAATAATGACTTTTGCCTCTATGAGCTTCTGATATAGGCAGAAGGGGTTTTTTTTTGCTGAATAACAAATGTGCAGTGCTGGTAAACAGTGATTCATTAATGTCATCTGAAACAATAAAGTAATGTTGATTAGAGACCAAACGTAACATTGAATCCAAGTGACTTTAATACGTAATGTAGAATATGGTACCTAAAATATAATACATAAAGCATATGTACATCAGATATGACACATATGAAAAATAGTTAACAAAATACATTAAACAGCATATAAATGCATGTATCTTAGTTACATAATAAATCATAAATATACTAAAAATTTTATTAATCTGCTACTCAGACTTTTAAATGCTACCTGGTTCAGATTTCTTTCCTATTCTTGAACTTAAGAAGTTTGCAAAAACCCTCTTTTTAGGTGTATATACGCACTAGTTATGCAGGTGCATATATACACATATATGTATATATACCAGGACTGTACCATGCATGTACATTGCCATCCAAGAATGCAGCTGGTCTTTATCCTTTTCATTAAGTAGAAGCCAGAATATGTAACATTGTTCTGTCTTAAATATCCCTCAGTTTACCTGCAACTTTATTGTGCATTCTGTGCATTTGCTGCAAATGCTCTGACTTACTTAGAACAGTGAAATATGGTAAGTGAAGCAACATATTACTGTAGGACTTGTTGCCAACTTCACATCACTTACATTTTACTGGAGTACCTGAATGCAGTTTTAATACCTTGCTTTTGGAAAGAACACTTACCTGACAGTTCATGTAGGTCTGATATTTCTTCCTACATTTTTCCAGACATACTACTGTGAGCTTATCTATACTCCAGTCCTGTAAAGTGGTGAGTGAATGATGAATTCTCTCCTTTCAAAGCAGTAAATGGGATTTTATTAAGGGTACTCAGGTATTTGTTCTATGTGCTGGGAGTTCCTAAAACATCTCTGAAGCGCCAGTGAACGCTGCATTAAAAGAAGGAATGCCAAGGATTTATGTCTTTAGCAGAATATAGGTTTTTTAAAATATCTTTCCAGCCATCTAACACCGAAGGGGAATGAGAATATGTTAGGCTGAAAGCAGGCTGAAGAAACTTGTTCTCACAGCTGCACACTGCATCAGAAATTGAATATTCACACATATGGTTTCATGGCTGTCAATGTTGGGCTTTCATAAGAGGAATAAAAGCCAATCTTTCCTGTCTGCCCTTGTTCCTGTGGTTTGTATCACAAGGGAAACACTGCCCCAGAGCCCAGCTTTGAAGTTAGTGAGGAGAGCAGAAGTAGCCCTACAGAAAGAAGCTGTTTGCTTCTCTACGTGAAGGGCAGAGACCACAAGAGAAGGAGGTCTGCATATTTTTAATGTAAGCAGCAGCAGGGGCTGGGTAGCTCTGACAGATGTATAAGACTTAGAGGGAGAAGAGCAGCAGCAGGAGAAAGAGAACACCAGTTGGGGAGATCTGTAATGTTAGAAAATCATTTGTTGTTCTGTCCTTCTAAGGCAGGAGAAATGATAGTGCCCTTTGAAAGACTGTCTCCTTTGTACGTGGCAGCAAAGTGACTTTTCCCCTCCTGTTACCTTTCCACCATGATGTTGGTTACTCAGCCTGAAATCCAGGGAAGAGATGTGCAGTATGCTACAGGGTTGAGAAATTCTGTCTCAGCTCCCTTGAAGCTCTGTGCAGTGTTGCAAGAGAATGTTGATGAGTTGAGGGTAGTGGAGGAGGTTAGCGTAGTAATTACAAAAGGAAAGGGACTGCTTGTGTGAGGAACAACTAGTTTTTGTACAGAGTGTGTCACTGGAATGTTAAGCCCTGTGTTTATTATTATCTGATTAGGCAGAGTCTAATCAGTTATTTAGTATTTCAAGAACAAATGCCTGTATGAAGAACTGTTTGGTATTTCAGGCTCTTATAGGTTAAATGGCAAATTCTTAGCAGTCCTCAGAGACTTAGTTTTGTGCCATGGAAGATGGTCTTGGGTGCCTATAATCTGTATTTTCAGGAGATGGTTGTGGTAAATTGATGGCATTCTAAAAGTCAACTTGTATTGGCAGTCTTGGGGTGTTGGAGAGAGAACTTCTTTCTTCTTGGTAATCATAGAGTGCATGCCATATCTGGGGGATGTGATTTCATCTTAGAGCATCATAGGCTTGATGCATTATGCGTTTTTAAAATGCATGTTCTGCCGACATTGTTAAAATGCCGGCATCGTTTAAATACTGCCATTACATTTTCTTGGCATTATGAATGATTTAAGATGGAAAACAACTTTAAACATCAGAATTCAGGTACCTGATCTAAGGTATTTGTCTGGAAACCTCATATTGTCAATAGAAAGAGTGGAATATTTCTGGAGAGTCTTTCATCAACCTCTGTAGTTACTTATTGCTTTCTGTTTACTATAGACCCAGCATGGACTGTTCCCTCAGTGAATAAAGATAATAAGATTGATTCCTCCCTGCTTCAGTGAATTTTGGGAGTAAAGTTACTCTTCTTTATCAAAGTGTGAGCTCACTGTTGAGTCAGAAAGGAATTATTTTCCTCTTGCTTCAGTCCCCAGCCCCATCAGTCCTTCTTCCACTTTTCCCCCAAGACAGAAAATCTCAGGGCAAAGATACTGTCTTTAAACACTGTCTGAGGCAGGATACTAGATGAGGAGCTTGTTAAGATCTCTTCAGACATACCGTGGGCAGATGGTACTATTTGATCATCTGGGTCCATCTACAAAGCACAGTTCTTGTTTCAGTTTATTCTCAGAGCAGGTCACCAAGATGAGGTTTGACCTGGGGTATGAAAATAATGACTGCTCCCTTTAACTGGCTCCAAGGGTGCCACAAAACCCCCCAAAAACTGAGTTAACAAAGTATCCTGCCGAGTACTTTGAGCCTGGTTTTTAAATTGGTAAAGAAGACTTTGTATAATATGAAGTCAGTGATTATCATGGATATAAACAGCCTATTTTCTCTACTTTAACACAGAGTCAAAGAAGTTATCTTTAGATGGTGATTTTCAAGTGTTCCTGTTTATCCTATTCGTCATTTCTGCTACATGATAAATACATGTCTTTGGACAATATAGGGCATACTCTATTATGCCTCCTGATAGTTTCATTTCTATGTTTACAAAATACCTTTCCCCAGGCAGTAAATGTAATCTGCAGTCCAGAACCTTGTTGCTTTAAGGTGGTTAACAGTTGCCATAAAATATATAAAGCATTTATCTAAAATAGGAGAAAAATTAGTACAACGGAAGACAATTTTACCTCTTCATCATAACAACTGCCCAAGTGAATGCTCATGCTGCACATACTTGTGTTTTAAAAATAGAGGGGTATTTTCAGTTGTGTGGCACAATGTGTCAGAAATATGTTATCTTTCTTTTTAAACCTTCTTGTCATGGCATGACTTCTTTCAAAATCCTGCTGAAGTTTGGTTTGGTTTATTTACCACCCATCTGCAAACATGGCTCTGGGGGTGTGTGATTGCAGGAACTCCTAACTTTATTAGTCAGTTAGACAGACCAGCATGATTTTCTGTTGCAGCATCTCTTTTGGGATCTCTAGATTGAAATCCTCGTTGATTCTGATAGCGGTACATCGTGGAACTATGTCAAGCTATATTACACTTGAGGCGGCAGCATCCATATCTGCAAATTGATTCTTCAGTGTTGCACCTGCAATATAAGCAAAAACATCTTAAGTGTTCACATATTTCAGGTTTTTATTTAACAATATATTATTGAAAGAGTGAACCAAGGCAATTAATTAAAACCATAAATAGAAATTGGCTACCACCAGAGTGCAATTAATTAAAACCAGAAATAGAAATTGGCTACCACCAGAGTGCAACCACCAGATTAGCTATGACATAAGTATTTCCTGTTTTGTTGGTACAAAGTAAGTCGTGTTTCAGTCACAGAATACTACAGTACTTAGCATCAAAATTCGTCTCTTCCTGGAACTCCAATAAACATTTTACCCAATGGGCATAAAGGTATTTCCTGCCATAACACACACTGAGAATACTCTGACATAGCAGAGCGTGCAAATGCTGTGAACAGTGTTACTGTCATGACCTGTGGCACAAGAAATTAAAGGAGGTGTCACTTCCCCCTCAGCCAGATGCCAGTTCTCGCTTGTGCTTTGTCCTGTTTTCAAAGTTCAAGTAACAAGTCCCAGTGTAGTTGCACTATGCCTTTCAAAGCTACAGGTGGTGGCTCTTTGTGGGACAGGAAATACACCTTCCATGCTAGTGAGGACAGACAAGTCTCTAGCAATTACTCCGCTTTGTACCATACGCTGTCTGCATCAGCCTGTAAGTGTCTTTGTATCAGGAGTCTGGTTGTTAAGTTTCTGAATTTTCATGAAGGAACTAAAGCACTCCTCGGAGCCCTTACCACTCCTAAGAATGTTATATTTTTTTCATGATTCTTCCCACTGGTACAGCTCAGTGGTTTCCCAGCCTTTTTTCAGAGGAGTCTCAACTTGAGGAACTGAAGGTTGAGATCTGTCATCTGTTCCTTTTGGCTTTAGTGTTCTCCCACCAAATGAAGATTTCCCATCGCACCCCTACCCAGCCCAGATCTCTCAGCCTCGCCTTTCTTTTATGCTCTCCTGTTACCTTCCCATAACAGCTCTGTCTCATCTGCTGGATCAGACAGCAGTGACACTAAAACTGAGCAAATAGATTTGTATGGATCAGTCTGTTTCTCTCTGGTATCATTTATGTGTCCTTTTCAAGGCCTGTCAGAGTCCTTTTCCAGACCTTATCTAAGCGACTTTCTTTGTGGCTTAAAGAAGCCCAGGACTAGATATTAAATGAGGTAACAGAGGACAGAATAAGCCTACATTTACCCCAGACAGTTTTTGCAAAGGTACTCCTAAAAAATAATGTCAGATCAGCTGGATGGACTTCTCTGGTGTACTGAGACTTAAAAGCTCTTGTAGATGCAATTCAGAATATGGCTGTTGCTGAGCTCTCGATTCCCTCGTGCCAGCTGCTAACATCTGCCCATTGTGAGGAGGAGACAACAGCAATGTGAGTAGGCAGCCAGAGGAGGGCAGCCTACCTGATGAACAGGGGACATGTTCACCAAAGTCACCTCTGTGTCCGCAGGAGCTCACTCTTAGCATGTCCTCCGTGCAAGCTCTTAAGAAAGCAAGTACAAGGCCTAGAAATTCAGCTGATAAAAGTCTCACCAGAAACAAGAACCATCTTCAAATGTGCTGGTAGGTGGCTTACTTAAGTGAAGACCAGTTGTTGCCCTCTTATTACGTTTATTTCCATTTAATGTAAATTGAAATATAAATGGAAAACACCTATGTACTCCTTCAATACTTAAGTGGTTATTTTTACTTAGAAACATGCTTAGGGTCTTCTGTACGAAAGCAGTTTGTCATATTCCCTAGGCAGTAGCATGAATGACTCCCCAGCTTGTGCTCACATTCAAAGTCATTGAGAATAGCAACATTCCTGTCTGCTGCCCTGACCCAGGCATGCTTCCCAAGCAGGGAGGAGGCTTAATCCTTTGAGAAATTTTGCTTGCTCTCCAAGCACAACTGCAGGCTGGATAGAGAATGGATTGAGAAAGAAGGACTTGCTGGTGTTGGTTGATAAGAACCTCAACTTAACCCAAAAATATGCACTTGCAGCCCAGAAGCCACCTGTGTGCTGGGCTGCATCCCCAGAGCATGACCAGCAGGTCAAGGGAGGGGATTCTCTCCTTCTGCTGCACTCTGGTGAGACACACACCAACACCCCCCTACATTGCAGTCCTGCATCCAGCTCTGGGGGCAACAGCAAGAGAGATGTGGAGCTGTGAGGGCTGGAGCAGCTCTGCTCTGGAGGCAGGCTGAGAGAGCTGGGCTGGTTCAGCCTGGGGAAGAGAAGGCTCCGGGGAGACCTTATAACAGTCTTTAATACCTAAAGGTGTTTACAAGAAAGCTGGAGAGGGACTTTTTACAAGGGTCTGTAGGAACAGGACAAGGGGGAATTATTTTAAACTGACAGAACAGAGAACCCATGGCAGGGATTGTGACTAGATCAGGTTTAAGGTCCCTTCCAACCCATCCCAAACACAAACACTGCAGCAGTATTTGGAAGGCCAGATCAGGAATTTATGATAACCATGATCTTGCTACAGTTTATTTTGTTTGCTCTGGAGGCTGTTTTTCCACCAGTTAAAGGTGACTGATGAACCAGTTTGCTCCCCGCAGCACCATGCAGTGCAGTTCCCAGTGCTGTGGTGCAGGGTCCCCTGTGGGAGGTGAGCTGCAGGACTGCCAGAAGAGCAGTGACACCTTCCGCCTTTCAGGTCCTGGGAACCTCAGCTCTGCCTGGCCCTGCTGTACCAGCCCCAGGCAGTGGGGTCCTTCCTGCAGTGTGTTTACATAGCAGACGTATTTCATGGTTGGACTTTGTACACTAGGATTGATGAGACCAGGTCTACTGCACTGAGGAATTTAGCAGGTTGACTCCCACGTTGTGTGGTTCCTAAGATTTTTTGCTAGCAAACACAATTTCTTTGCCATGCTCCAAGTCATTCAGGATGCTTGCCAGCAATGAGAGAGTTTTGGCAACTGCAAATCCCCAAGTAACCTGAAAAAAGTGAAGAAATTTTTCATGTGCCTGGGAAAATTATATGAAAAGCTGATAACTGCAAAGGCCTTCTCAAGCTGTTTGTACTGCTGTGACTTCTTGCTGTTGAATGTACTCGCGGTGTGTACCCGGTCTTCAGAGAGGTGTTTCTGTCAGCTTGTTGAAGTAACATAGTTTGCAGATCTCTAAAGCCCCATCTGCTGTCAGAAATTATACCAAAGCCCTGTCACGCTGGTGAAATAAGTGTCATATCCATTTTACAGTGAAGTCAGTAAGAGACTCGGGGGGTGGTTATGTGCTTATTCAAAATACTAATCAGCATGAGAGCTGGTAAGAGGATAGGGAAGTTCTTAATAGCGTTTTCCCTGCTCTGGGCCCTGGGACATGCTGCTTGACAGCCCAGAGGACAAGGACTGGAAGCAGAACAATGCCTCTGGTAGCCGTAGTGACCTGTGTCCACTGTGCAGCTGTTGCCTGATGATCTGAATTGCTATGAACTCAAAACTCTACCTGTAATCACTGGAAAATCTATGATTTGTGGGCATCTTGGCCTTCACAAGAATACAGACAGGATTTCAGTAGTAAAGCTTTCATGTGTCCTGTTTACAGCTGTGCTCCTTGGCATAGACTGCTGTGTACATTATGGTGTCAGAAAGTTTAAGGCAGGACTTTATTTTACTTGAGCAGATAAATCACTTCATGAAGCGAACTGGAGTGTGTTGTCAGCTGGTGAGCACAAGGTGGCAGAGCAGGAGAACCAGTCGGTTGAACAAGAGGGTAGGTCTGGTAGCTGGCTTTTCGTGTCCTGACAGTGTGCGTTGGCAGTGCAGGAGGGCTCTTCAGCCTGTCATCCTCACTGTGAAGTCCAGTTCTTGCTTTGAATGTCTGACTTTAGTATTTCCTAGGCAGTTCAGTCATTGCGTCTGCAGATTCACTCGAATTTATGGGTGAATATCAGCTCAGCCTTTACTGGTCTTATTTACTTAATCAGCTCCCCCTTTATGATGCAGTTTCCATGACACTTCAGCTGTCCCTGCAAATTAAAACTGTGGGATAGTCTCAATGATATCCTGACTTTCAGTTAGTTCCTCCTAGAACCACATTGGGGCATTTTTTTTATTTCTGGTGTGACTCTTTTTCTCTTATCAGTTGAATTGCTAAGCCTTGTTGTACATGCTTTGGATTTTTTGGTTATTTTTCATCATATGGTTTTGTAGAGATTACCTAAAGAACATGTTTTAATCTTTTGTTCTCTGCGGCAGAACACTGGCCCTTTAAGCCCAGATGGATGTTTTGCAGGATCAGTGCTCATGTGTCTAAGGAAACATGATTAAAAATATTTGATGTAGCCATGGCTAAAGAGAAAAGTGTCTTGGGAGTTATTAATGTCAGGGTCAAGTTAGAATGTAGGGCCCTTAAGGGCCTGGGATGAAGACTCTTGCATTATAAGGTTTCTCCTTCTCTCATCTGGGACAAAGATATGTCTGTGTTATCAGCCTCAGAATTGGGAGTGATTAGATGAGTCAAGTCGCTGGGCTAATATAGACTCCCCAAGCTAGGACAAAAGCCTGCTGATTGTAGCTGAAGGGGAATAGGAGGTGGAGATCCTAAATCAAGGGAGTCAGGACTGAAAGTTTCATAACAGCAACCAGTCAAGAGATCAATAGAGACCTCAATGCTCCCCTACCCCTCCAACCTGTCCCCCTCAAAAAAAAAAAAAAAAAAAAAGAAAGAAAGCTGAATAACTTAATTATAACTCAATTTAAGTAGACTTTGGGAAAGGAAAATTGAGGCAGGATTTTTTCAGGAGCTATTTCTACCATGAGGGAATGCCCTGAAGCAATCTTTGTCTAGCCTGGCCATTGAATTGCTGTAACCTTGATGCCAAGGTTATTTAATAGCTCTGCTATCAGGCAGGGCTAATTGCTCCAGCTGGTTGTGTAGATTAGAAGTTAGCTGGGAATTTTTCTGATGGAATAGTTTTCAGATGGGAAATATATTACACTTCAAAAGTCTAAATATTCCCTGTGAAAAATGTGTTTTACTGGAACACAAAAAAACCCTGCCAGGAAAACAGGAAAAATGCCTCACTGCCTAGAAGATTTGTCAGTTAGTAGAACAGAATTGATCATAAGCAGCATGTACAAACCAGACAAATAATCTATCTCGGTGGTCTGTGTCAGAATGAGCTTTAGACAGGGAAGAAATGCAGTGTATATTCCCTGCCCCTCCTGCCTTTATATGCCACTTTAGAGGGCTTAAGAAGACAAAGCAGCGTTTTCTAGGGTGAGCAGGGGTTCCTCCGTAGCTCAAAGGCCAGGACTGTACTCCAGATTTGCTATGATGCGGTGATGCACACATTAGCAAGGTGTAATGTTGCCAGAAGCCAGTTGTGTAACAAACCCCAATTTGTCACTCCCAGGGAATTGAGAATTTACACAGTAAAACCTTTTTCTGTTATTAAAAGCTGCATCTGCCCCAGAATGCTGTGCCAGCATAATACACTGCATAACATTATAATACATAATACCTGTGCTGACAAAGCACTTTGAGTGTGGACTAGCTTAACCTGCTAGCTCTTCCTTTCCCGAAGCTACACAACAGAGAAAGCATAGAAAGAAAAAAGGGACAGAGCCTCTTTAACTATTTCTTGCTGTAGAAACATATAGTATTAATGTGGTCCCTGGTTGTATCTGTCCCCATAATTCAGTGACAAACTGCAAATGTTAGGCAGCCACTCTTCCTGGCCTTTAGTAACTGCATCATGTGTAGCAGTTTACTACTAACCAGTGTTTTTGTCATGGTTTAACCTCAGCCAGTAACCTTCTCACTAATTACATCGATGTGTTATCAACATTGTTCTCAGACTAAAGCAAACAGACAGCACTGTACCAGCTACTAAGAAGGAAAATAGCTATCCCAGCTGAAATCAGGACGCTCTACCTTATGACTACATTCTTTCTTTGAATCTTTTCATGTCTGCAGAGCCAGCCTAAAAAAAACTCAGGCCAAAAAGTGAATTAGTAGAACTACACCGTGATCATGTGAATAAATGGGATAATCACAATGTGATGAAATAACTGATACATTGTGTAGGAATTTATCTTCCCTTTTTTTCATCGCAAGTGACTTGAATAACATCCTTCAAAAATGTTATCTCTGTGAGTAATGGTGTCTGAGCTCTGTTGTGCTTTCCTAAGTACCCAGCTGTCCCTGCAAGTTAAAATATCATCACATGCTCAGTGCACTTGATTACTGGGGCAGGAGGAGGCTGTCAGAATTTGTCTGTAATCTCTGATTCCAAACAAAGTTTGCAGTTTTGCCATCTGCAGCTTGTTCCCATCCTCATTGTCTGCTTCACAGCTTATGTTCAACCTCTGAGTCAATGTAACAGTCTGAAAATCAGTTTTCCATGCATCCAGTGTGCTTTCCTCAACCTTACTTCTTTCCTTATTTGTCTTTATGAAAAAGCTGCTTGCACTGACCTATGTCTGATGCATGGGACACATTCACATGTGCAAAATCTGTGCCAAATAGAAAGCCTATGATAAAATAGTCTGTAAATAACCCCTTCTCTAGCTATCATGAGCCTTTCAGATTATTCATATTGAATAGTCATTTGAATCTTGTCAGCCCTGCATTGTGTTGCTGTTGATTGAAATGGTAATGAAGGCACTACAGTCTCTCAGATACTTTAGTTTTAAAAAGAAGATATAATTTACAGGCAGATAGCAGTGCAACAATTGCATCTGGCTCATTGATTGCTAAATACAAGCTGGCTGTGTCTGGATTGAAGTGTATCCTGTGTCATCTCTGTGTTGCACAGCTGTGGTATTTTTGCTCACTTGCTAAGGTTAGGGTCAGCAAACATGATGCTAGCAGTCACCAGTAAGTAGCCAACTTGTATGAGTATGTTTGCTGCTAATTTTCCTGAGCCAAGTCCTTTTCTCTTGCTGGATACAACCTCCTGTCCTACAAGGCACTGCAGTGCTCTTCGACTCAAAATCCTCCCTCTGTTCTCACATCCAGACTGTGTCTGCATGTGGACTGTTCTGTGCTTAAAATCCTTTTAAACATATGAATAAGGCTGCACTTCATGTTCGGTTCATATTACTTCCAAGATGCCAAATTTTCCCTTTCCTCTGGCCTTAATAAACACTGTCTTACCTGTTCACATTCACTTAGAATACCATGCTATTTTTCTGGCTGGTTATGCTAACCCAAATACCTGTCGCTTTGCGTATTTCCCCTCATCTCTCTTACTCTGTAATATCCATCATTTGGTGACTGATCTCCCTTCCAAGGCTTCTAAAAGCCAATCTCTATCCTATCAGTTGTAGCCTAGTCTACCTAAATATTGATTCTTATTTATGATTAGTCAACAGTAGCAGTCTTCATTGTCTCCTTGTTACATTTCCAAAGAAGAAATGTAATGCTTTGCCCTATGGGGCTTCTTGTGTTTTGAAGTTCATCTCTAAAAGTATGATTAACACCAGATGATACTTCCATTTCTGATGGCCTGATTGGTACTCTCTCCTCTTCCTTGTACTCTTCCATCTGTCTGTATCCATCTGTGGGTCTTTGCTTTGCGTTGTCATTTCTAGATGTGATATCCAGCATTTTGGAGTACAGACCCAAAACCTGATCTTTGTTTATACATGGGGGAAGGAGTGTAAAGGGGAAGGAAGTCAGGCAACTGGTTCTAGATTATGTGAGCATGACAGCCACAGAAATGATTAGATGATCTTTATTCTTTGGTTTGCCTCAATATTGTCTATGGTCAAGTAACCTTGATGCTATAGCTTACAGAGTCCTGCTCATTTTTACCTGTTTAGTGCATTTATAAGGCCAATTGCTGCGATACTGCTTTGGTAGTAAGCAACCATTACATAGATCTATACAAGTTTTTGTTAAGCTCCACTGGAATGGAAATCTACATGAAGCAGTGATGCGACACATCACTGTGGATGATGATGAAACAAGCCTAATTTTCCATCTGGAACAATTCCGAATTTAAAATGAATGCCTACACTCTCAGGGACAAATGAATTTCACATCCTCTTATTGAAGAAGGCCAGAGAGCAAGAAATAGAGCTAGAGAGAAATTGCCAAGCGCTGTATACAATTTTATTGGCTTCATTTTGAGCCATGTTGAAATAAGGCAAACCCTTCACTTTTTCTGTCATAAAAATGTGTTGGGTCATGCTGAGTTTTCAAAGAGGTACAAATAAAATGGAATCCTTTCCAGTTCAGAACTTCAGCTAACTTGTTGACCCTCCAGCAGATGATTAAGACTGACTGGGGGAAGATTGTTTTATTCCAGGAACACATGGGAAGAGGCCCATCTCTGTACAAGAACCCCTCCATCCAACAGAATGGGAAGATGTGCAAAGATAATAGCAGCTCCTTGATGCCATGCACTGCTTCATGGGCAAGGTCTCAAAGTTCATAAGTTTCTCTAGCATCACCTCAGAGGAGTTTTCTGTGCCACCCTTGAGAGGAGGTGCTGCCTGTGTGAGCTCAGAGGTTATGGAGCCTTCCTAAAGAGACTTTTTGAAATGCTAATCTTTTCTCAAGAACACAACTGTACTATTAGAGAAAATTACATTCTCAGAGGGGGGTTATTAGCAGATAAAAAGCTTTGCTAACAAGTGGATCCAGCTGATTCACACACTGCAAGAAGGGTGGCCTCTGGAAGCCAGCTATATCTCTGGGGCTTTAAAAACTGTTGTGGTGTTTAAAGAGCAATTCTCTGGAAATGCCTCTCTGGAAGTAACGCTAAAGAGATCAGATAGACTCCTAGATGCCAGAATTTGGTCCAGGCAGTCCAGGTTTAAGTTTAGTGGCAGGTATCCAAATTACAGTACCATTGAAACCAGTGAAAGTTTGGCTATGAGGGAAATACTGCTGTCATCAGATCCTGACCGCTGTATAGGGTGCTCTGAAGAGACCATCACTCAAAGAGTCTGGATTTACTAACTAGCAGTAACTGCAGGAGAGGCTGAATCAGGACACATACTGTATTTCATCAGCAGACAAAGCTGGATGAAGTTTGGTCAGCATTTCACTAGGTTCTTTTCCAGTCAGGGCTGTGAGGGCAGAGCTGGAGGGCAAGTCAGCCTTTATATTTTTGCTCTTCAGCAAAGTCAGGCATTGAGGACCCAACCATGCAGTTTTCCTTTACAGTCCTGCCAGCCTAATGGCCATAGGAATATTTTCATAGTTGACCTTCCCACACCTGGTAACAGTGTTTCTAACCACAATTCACACATTTGACCTCCTAACAAAGAGCCTAAGCATTAATAATGTAAGAGACCCTGTTGAGGGGGCAGCTGAATGGCTGTATTAGCACTGAAGCTGAATTATTGATAGAAAGGATGATTTTTACTTTCTTTTTAGCTATTGTATAATAGATTAAAAGCTGCACAATAAGAATATTTTCATTACTCTCATAAACTGCTTGTTCAGTTGAGAAGAGTGAAGAGAACAAATGAAAAGTGCCCTGGGGTGGAAAACACATTAGACTTAAAATTTTTATATTCTAGAGTGTTTATTCATTTTGGACACATCTTCCAACAAATGTTTTGAATTAACAGAATAAGGGATGTTTTGTATAATTTAGGAGATTGGAGTATACTTTGTGTTCACTGGATATAACTATCAGTGAAATTTACCAATAAAGAACAACAGCTATGTTCCATATTAGCCGTATCTTGCTACCCCAAATAAAAAGTGGTATTTGACAGTTGAAATTGCCAGACTGACTAATACTGGGTCTTTACAATCACTGTTATTTTATCCCTCAGTGTTCCTATGTGTGGTAAGCCACACTGAGATGTCACCATCTGTGTAGCCCTAGAGAAATAATGAGTTTGTTTGATTTTGCTTTTCCAATTTAGTTTGGTTGCAGTAAAAATAATACCTATTCAGTCTTTTCAGGGATTTAATAATCAGTTTGGCTTTATACAATGCCTTAGGCTATCGGATCTCCTGGCTGGTTTTTAAGGGTTCCCATCAAGAATCTTGTTGCAGATTTCTGTTCATCAACAAAGAGCATTCTTAAGCAAGCTATTACATCTGTAGGTTTCCCTGAATTTTGGGTAGGCAGTTGCTTCTGCATTTCTGCTTGTGCTCCTCTCCTCTGCAGCTGGATCATGCTGACTTTGAACTGGACATCTCCTTTTCTGTCAGCTTTGAAAACACACAGCCTCAGCAAGTATCTGGTAGTCTGATTAGGCAGCTTTCTACTTGTATCCCTTTGGCAACAATTTAGGGAGAAAGAGCAACTTCCCTTTAACTGAAGTTATTCAAGTTCATTTATTAGAGCCTCTTTGTAAAAGTGGGACTTCCAAAATAGTGCATTTTCGTTCTTCTGTTGGTAATTTGTGAGCCAAAGAACCAAAAGTAACACAGCTATCAGTATTGCTTCATGTAAGTATGTCAAAATGACATGTTTTAGTCATGTTAGGTTTTGATTTAGAACCCACTGAAATCTCTGGAAAAATCTTCATGAATTTGCAACAGTCTCTGCAATGTTTGTTGATGAGAGGCATTCTATTTAATACAGTAAATTGGGATTAGATTTATGCACAATTGTACCTTTTAGCAGCCACATTGACTTGTCTCCTTGTACACCCCTAGCTGATACAGAACAAACAATATCAGAGCACTTTTCAACACAGCCTTCCCAATGACAGTCTTCAACTGTCCAGCTTCAATCCCATCCCCATCATTTTCAGATCATGAGCTCTCAACAAGGATGGGAGGATTTGGTAAATTCTGTGATGCTTAAGACTGTCTGGTTAAGAAAAGAAAGGAGCCAGTCTGAGCTCATTGTGAGTAGGCTGCTGAGTGACTATCTGAGGGTAAAATAGAAGTATGTACCACTGACCTACTTAGTGCTGAAAGTCTCTCTATTCCATTATTGATGAGCTGATCTACTTAATGCCTTCCTTGTTGCCTGCAGTTAGTTCAATGGCAGATGATTTAAACTGTTCCTTCATTTCTGGACTAAGGTAATTAGAATTTCCCTGGTTTATATCCTGATAGTGGGACCCAATGGAATATGTACAGCTGAAATCTATAGGCTGAGTCAGAATTTTGAATCCTCTTTTCAAATCTATATTTAGGCACACAAGAATGTAAATTTTAGTCTGTGTGATCTCATAAAAGAAAAGGTCTTATGCTTTGAGCTTGCAGTTTGTCACTGATCCAGTTTGGTAGGGTGATTCTAAAAGACAGATTCTAAACAGCAGAATTCTAAAGTACTGTCATTGTATTTTGGGCTTTTATATTGTTAGACAAACTCCAGCAATACATCGTGCTTTTCTTTGTTACAGAACCTGAATTATCTTCTGAGAAGCTAAAAAGGCACATGGTGATCCCAATAAAACTGAGATTTTATTCTAAGAATTTTATTTTTTTTTGTATGTATTTTTAAAATCTATTTTCAAAACTTCCTTTTAGGTTCAGTATCTGTCATGCAGATAACTGGAGAGATAGGGTTACACCTTAACCAGCGTAAGTGACTGCCTTTATATTGCTGAAGGAGGCGATTTTAATTTTGGAAGCTAACTTCTTTTTTAACTGCCAGGGCTGGGAATCTGATAAATGTAGCTGTCAGCCTTGCATGGTGTGGGGGAGAAGGAAGTCTTCCTGTGCTAAGTTTAGGAGCGTTCCTGACGTGAAACCGGCAATTGGCCTGGACTGTAGTAAGTTGTTGAAGTTTCATGACCCTATTATTTAGAACTGACTTTATGGGAAGTTTGACTTAACAGCAGCCTCTTAGAAAAACAGGAAGGAAGAGCAATGAGTCAGTCCAGGACATGTCTTGGTAAACACCTCAGGGTAGGCAAAAGGCAAATGCCCAAATTATTTCCTTTGGGCTTTGTAATTCTAGGTTCCTGCCAGATTGAATAGCTTGCATTGCCACTGATGGGGTACAACAGATCACAAGGACTACGAACTGTGGAGCAGATTTTATGTTGAGAGATGAGCTCATTTCTCTTCCTCTTAAAGGGAAATGAGCATCTCCTACAGATTCCTGTAGAGTGCCAGAGAAGTTAAGCCATCCTTGGCTTTTCTACTATTTGAATACCTCATGTTAAGTTAGACATTCTGCAAACCCTTCTCTGGTTTAACATACTACTTCTCAGACACTTTGCTTTTTTCCTAATGCAAAATGTTAAACACGCCATCTCTGTGTGAAGACTGGCAGGTCTTTTTGCTAACAGTTATTACCAGGAGCCTGGTAGAGTGAGCACCAGGTGTTGAATCCAGGCAGATCTGCTTGGGTAGCGATGGAAAACATGCAAGGTGCTACTAGTGTTCCTAGACCTGGTTGAAAAGCAAGCTCAAGCCAGAGGTGAATTAAAGGATGGAACCACAAATGCAGCTGAGTTATCTGCAGTTCCACTCAGGCTGTGCCCAGCACTGCACTGAATGGAAAAGACAGTATTTCCATGTCATCTTTTCATTCCTTTTTCAGTCATTGATGTAGGCTGCTCTGCTGCTGTCTTGTTTCAGATCCTATAGAGTTGCTCTGCCAACTGGAAATTTGCCAGTATGAATGTGAGACCCAGAAATGTTGCCAATGTCTGATAATACTGTGGAATGTTTTTTCTTGGCTACCCAGGTATTTCCTTTCCATACAGGCAGTCTTTTGAGAGAGCATTGGTTGGTTTATATTTTTCCCTAGTATTGGATTGATCTTTAGCATTGCTCAGTAGGTGGGAGCCTATTACCAGTAAAAACTTTAAATGTGGAAACCTGCGCGAAGAGAGATCAAACAGTGGTCACAGGAAGGTGGAACTGAGGAAGAAGCAGATGTAACACCAATGCCCGTTAAATAAGCCACTTCAGAAATCTCTTCAGTTAAAGTTGGGAAAATCACTAGTTCTGCCAAAGGAAAGGAAATCTGAAAGCATACCTGAAAAAATGGCAAATTGTTCTAAGACAAGATTTTATCTATTATCTTCCCAATAATGTAATATGGGAATTGCGCAAGTGGAAAAGTAAAGACAAAGCCTGAAGTTATAGCAATGAACTGTTCTGATTTTTTGGATGAATGCACATATTTTTATTCTCACTGAGATGGAATTTTCATGTATGCCCCTAAAACATAAAGAAATACCTGTGTGTCTATTAATAACTTAGTAGAAATCTTTGAAATAGATTCTGCTGCTCTGGATATTTATGTTACTGTAGACTTATGTGTATGTAAAAAGTCAGAAATCTCCTGTCTGAAAGCATAGTTCTTCAATAGCAAGATATTAAATCTTCAGTCGATAATGGGCCATTAATTGACTAAAGAATTTTCTTCCTGGGTGCTGAAGTAAGCTCTGTTTATGGTAGAATTTCACTCAACTATGAAATGGTTTGTATTGGGCCATTACTCACCATTGTACTGTGCTCACTTTAAATTTTTATGCCTTTAATTCTGACACTAAGTAGATCGCTGTGTGACACAATGGGTGATAAGTTGCTGTTAGGGGAATTTTATTGATTTCTGTTCTCTGGATGATTGCCATATGACGTTCTCATTAGATAACAGAACACTGGCTATAGATTTGCAGAGCTGATTAAATAAAACCTCAGTGCCTCTGTTTTGAGGCAAAGACACATATAGTTAAGAGGAGTGCAGATGCACCAGCAGCAGCAGCAGAGGGTCTGCAAGTCCCTTACTGGAAGGTTTTCCTGGGAGTCTTGCAGTTTAGTGTCCAGAAAAGAGGGAAGTGAATAAGGAACTGTTCTCCCTGAAACCTCGTTACTGGGGCAGCACATGGAGTTAATGCTGCTTCTAGGAATGTTATGTTCAGGCCTGCATCTCTTCCCCTCCTGCAGACTGAAATCGGTGCTAAGAAAGGTGAAAGAGGCAGAAGATGCAGGGCAGTAGCACAGAACTGTGAAGAGGTTTAGATGATGTAAGAAGATTTGGCACCACATCCTAATGGAGAGTGCTCAAGGTCTACAGTTGCCAAAAGGCAATTCTTTCTTTTAAGAAGACTGGTTTTACTGAACTGATTTGTTACAGACCAATGGGGAAGCCGGTCCAAACCATACTTAGGAATCCTGTCTTTTCTTACACTGGACAATAGTTTGGTGCCATAGAGTCGCAAATAAACTCCTCTATTCTAAATACACATTGTCCCAGTTTCTATAAACTTTAAATACCTTTTGACAGGATTTTTCAAAAGCTTAATGAGTAATTAAATAATATAAGAAGGTCAGTGATAATTTACTAAACCACTAGTTCTTGTAACTCAACATTAGGATGTGGCAGTTCATTGCTAACAATACTACCGTTGTCTAAGCCCTAGGCAAAGAACCAGAAAACATTTCCCAGCTAATTGGAAGCTACACGAAGCATTCATTCTTTTAACACATGTAGCATCCCATCAGAAATCACAGTGTCTAACAGTGCATTTATTAATAGAACTGGCCTCAAAGACTAAATAATTTGGCTGATTTGAGCCTTGTGATTCTCAGGACAAGGTCTGTGCCCACTCTATCCCAGACATGCTAGCGAGAAGAACCTATGAGATGGCTGGGCAGTGAAGCAGATAGTGAAAAGGGGATGTGCAAGAAAGGTCAGGGCCTGTGCACTTTAGGGAACAGCACTTTTCAGCAAATCTTAGAATCATAGAATCAACCAAGTTGGAAAAGACCTATAAGATCATCCAGTCGAACCCTTACCCCAGCACTGCCAAGGCCACCACTAACCCATGGCACTAAGGGCCTTGTCTACATGGTGTGTTAACACTTCCAGGGACAGTGACTCCAGCACTGCCCTGGGCAGCCTGTTCCAGTGCCTGAGCACCTTCTGGGGAAGGAATTGTTCCTCATCTCCATCTAAAACCTCCCCTGGTGCAGCTTGAGGCCAGGGGCAGTTTCAGTTAATGATCCAGGATCAGAATCCACTCAGAATGTGGATTAAATTTGTTGTGCACACAGGTGCCTTGCAGTGGGAATGCTTGGGAATGTGCTGTGTGTGATGTTGTGCTCACATAGAATGTAGGTTTGTCTGGGTTTCTTAGTTGCTAAAGCAGGCCAGGACAGATGGAAACTCTTAGATGCAAAAAATGTTTGATCCTTCTACAGTGCCTTCCCAAGAGCCCATATTAGCTATGGTTTTCCACTATCCAGGTCTTCCTTGTGCACTGAAATGACAAAATAATGGAGAGCTGCCAGCACTTGAAAAAACCTCTGCCTCACAGGAGCACAGAAACAAATGTTGTGTTGACTGGGGAGGACCAACTGTCTTGCACACTGCCTGTGTATTTCGGGCTTATGCAGGGAAGAAGTATGCAATCTTGAGAAATACAACAAAAGAAGTGCCTCTAGGAGAGCTAAATTGTGCTGCTTAGGTTGTTGCTAATGTTCCATTTGTAGGTTTCCCATATACCAGTACTTCATAAAAATGTTCATGGCACTTTTAAGATTATACAGGTTGCAACATTCCTTTAACTTTCTTCCTCGGTGTCAGCTCAGCTACAGCAACTGTAGCTCAGTGCAGGTGGTCTGGCCACCACCTCCACATTGGAATCACATCAGTGGCTTACTGTATTGCCAAAAGGGCCATCTGGTTTACAACATTCCTGCCCTAGCCAAGTGGTTCTGGCTTGCTGGGGATTGAGTTCCTCCCTTTTTGATTGCTCATCACTGGCTTGCTCTGTTCTTGGTACAGGTGAAGAGTAACCCAGTTGTTCTGTCATGGTTGTCTCCTGTCCATGCCCCCAGGCCTTTTCTGTATGATGGTAATAAAGTTTGTAGCTTCAACCTGCACTCCTAAAGGAGACTGCAAGACTTTGCAAGAATTTATCTCTAAACCTTCAAGTATATAACTAGCGTAAATATTCATTGTTAACTTTCAGCATAAAGATTTTTATGTTTGCTAGATGCAAAATCATAATTACAGTCAATATCCAGTCAGATTATTTATGTACATTCATTTGAATTGCCTCATTTTCCATTCCTTTTGATAGAATGTAAAGTATAATGTTAGATAAAGAAATGGATAAACTGGTTGGGAGTTTGGGGAGGGGGTGTTATTTGTTTGTTGGTTTGTTCTTGCCAGCACTGTCTGACAGTGTGGGCAACTTGGAAGTTCATTCGTCTATCTATAGATGATTCATCTATCTGTAGAGAAGTCAAAACACAGCTAAGGTCACTCTGCTACTTGTAATTAGGTCACTAATATTTAGTATCCAATAATAATTATAGACATCTTCTTTTTTTTCTTTGGCAAATAAAGGAAGACAGCATACCTTCTGGCATAGGTAGAGTATATAGTATATCTATATTTATGCTATTACATTTCAAGTCAGGGAAGAATCCTCCCCTGCTGGTCGCTGGAGATACAATGCAGCTTGGTGCAGCATGGTTCACATGAGCAAATGCATTATAGGGATTAGTGAAATAGATTTTCTGAGGAAATCCCACAGGTATTAAGAGCAGTATCCTATCAGTTTAAATCACTCAAAATTCCTACTGGTGTTTGCTGGCTGTTAGGCTGAAAATGACCTATAGGATTTGGCTTTGCAAAAATACTGCTTCCCTAAAACGCAGTTAAGGCATAGAGGGGAGCAGTAGAATGGGAATGGTGTTACAGTAGGCAACAGTGACTGGTAAGGGGTAGAACCAAGCTAGAAAGAAGAACTCTTACTGTAAGGTTACTAGAAAAGCAGAACCTTCATTTTTCTGATCATGAAATCCAGAATTTTTGGAGGCCTCTGAAGTACACTGCAGAGCACCAGTTTGCAGTTTGGGGTTCTGAAGTTACTAGTGGTCTGTAAAATGTTAGAACATGACTGGTAAAAAAATTGCGACGATAAAGAGTAAAAGCTCAGGGGAGACCTTATAACAGTCTTCCAATTCCTAAAGGGGGCCTACAAGAAATCTGGAGAGCGACTTCTGACTACTTGATCAAACCACCACGGGTCAAGGGCATTACAATTTCTATATACACTGATGGGTAGACTATCTTTAATATGAAATGTGTAAGGTACAGAGGTCAAGGGAGCAATAGAGAGAATTGTTCCTATTAAGTTTCTGTGTGTATGTTTATTACTATAAAATCTCATAACATAAAGCCTTCAGATTTCTGTCATTTGCATCATACAGCCCTCAATCAGCAATAAATATAATTTTTTTAAATGGACCTCATCCATTCTAAGTTTGTGTTTCAAGGACTGCACTCAATCGTACAGTGTACCTGTCATCTCCTTTAATAAACACAGAAGGGAAAACTAACATGCCTTTCTCTAACAGAAAAATTATTTATTAGCTTTATTGCATGATTTTTAAGTAAACAGCTTTTGAGCTGCATTGGAGCCTTCAAATATCTGAAGGGGACTACAAGGATGCTGGAGAAGGACTGTTCCTCAGGGAGTGTAGCAATAAGACAAGGGGTAATGGGTTTAAACTTACACAGGGGAAGTCCAAATTAGATATAAGGAAGAAGTTCCTTAACTGTGAGGGTGGTGAGGCACTGGCACAGGTTCCCCAAAGTAGTAAATGCTCCATCCCTGGCAGTGTTCAAGGCCAGGTTGAGCAGCCTGGTCTAGTGTGAGGCATTCCTGCCCATGGAAGGGGGGTTGGAACTGAGTGATTTTAAGGTCCCTTCCAACCCAAAACAATCTATCATTCTATAATTAGGTGTTCTGAAATCTTACAGATGATCATTGAAAAGTACTTTTGAGACCTGAGATGATTCAAGCACTACCTTGTTATTGATTGAAGCTTTAAGAAATCTAGCCTAAAAAAGCCTTAAATTGCAACCCTGCTATTTCCTGGCATCTTTTTGATATCTCAGTAGCAAACTGCTTCCTAATACATAATCCCTCTTGGAAACTGACATAACCAACCTTGCCCTGATCAGGTTAACTCACTGTAAGAACATTCAGTTGTTTCCCAGGAAGCTGTGAACATGGGGTTTTTGGAAGGTCTATTTTGTAGGGGGTTAGGCCACCATCTGCATTATGAGCAGGTTTCAGGGAGTTGGTTGCTATAGCAACAGTCTACTTAAAGCTTATTTCAGAGCAAAACCCAACTTCCCTTTATGCTTGAGGGAAGAAAGGGTTGGTAAAGGAAGGGCGATTTTGCTGGTATTTATCCAAGAGCCACAAATTGCAGCATCCTCTATTTAAATTACACAGACGGAAGAGCTGCTCCTTTTCCTCAGTGTTTTTCCTGCCGCTGACAAGCCCCATTTGATGTTTGTGTAAAATAACACCTTCCGTTATTTCAGAACTGCAGCTGCACCAGGGTTAATTAAGGCTAACACCCAATCACGTATTTCCTGAAAGTGCAGCTGAAAACAGAGGGCAGAGTCTTCTGGAAAAGCTGGAAGTGTGAAAATTTCTGATGCGGTTTTTTTTCCAAGTGTCTCCTGCTGTAAATAAGGCTCCCTCCCCATCCTTACCAAAGTCAGATAGAATTTGTTTTGCCATTGATTTCTCTGCAAGCATCTCCCTGGTTGCATAGCACAGCCCAGAGGGCACCTTGGCTTGATTTTTTTTTTTTCCCTTTCTTGTCCATTATTTGGAAAAACATAAAGCAGTGAAGAGGGGATAAAAATCCTTTATCCTGAATAATTAATCCTGTGAACCTCATGAGGTTCAACAAGGCCAAGTGCAAGGTCCTGCACCTGGGTGTAGGCAAACCCAAGCACAAAGGCTGGACAGAGAATGGACTGAGAGCAGCCCTGAGGAGAAGGACTTCGGGGTGTTGGTTGACAAGAAGCTCCCCATGACCCAGCTTCAGTGTGTGCTTGAGTCCAGAAACCACCCGTGTGCTGGGCTGCATCCCCAGAGTGCAACCAGCAGGTCAAGGGAGGGGATTCTCCCCCTCTGCTGCGCTCTGGGGAGACCCCCCCCCACGAAGTCCTGATCCAGCTCTGGGGGCAACAACACAAGAGGGACATGGAGCTGTTGGAGCGAGTCCAGAGGAGGCCACAAAGATGCTGCGAGGGCTGGAACAGCTCTTCTCTGGAGCCGGGCTTAGAGAGCTGAGCTGGTTCAGCCTGGAGAAGAGAAGGCTCCTGAAGGGGAGACCTTAGAACAGCTCCAGTGCCTTAAGGGTCAGATAAGAAATTTGGAGAGGGGCTTTGGACAAGGGTCTGTAGTGACAGGACAAGGGGCAATGGCTTTAACCTGACAGAGGGGAGATTGAGATGAGACATTAGGAAGAAGCTCTTCGCTGTGAGGGTGCTGAGGCGCTGGCACAGGGTGCCCAGAGAAGCTGTGGCTGCCGCATCCCTGGCAGTGTTCAAGGCCAGGTTGGACAGGGCTTGGAGCAACCTGCTCTAGTGAAAGGTGTCCCTGCCCGTGGCAGGGGGGTGGAACTGGATGAGCTTTAGGGACCCTTCCAACCCAAACCATTCTGTTGTTCTATGAGTCTAGAGCTGAGGTTCTGCTTTGCATTCAGTGTCTCTATGACTGTACTCCAGACCAGGCAAGATTGTCTCTTGTTTAAATGAAGAAGCCTGCTCTGTAACTGGATACTAGTCTGTCACTTTCCCCTTCTTCCCACTCTTATGCCTTCCTGCCCATCACAGTAAAACAGAAGTGAAGCAGGTTTTCTCCAGAGTGGTGTAACATCTGATCCATCCTTTAAACAAGTGGGGTGATATTTGGCCCAATCTCATGCAGCTAATTAAAAAGTTTTTATAGCCAAAACCTGACTTGTGATTTTGCAGTTCTCAGGCAAGACACTAAGCCTCTGAGTAATCAGTTCATTTCCATTTTTCCTTGACTTCTCCCCATTTCTCATACAGTGGCCCTGTGTTTGTTTCCTGTGTCCTCTCCCTTCGTACATGCTGCTGTCCACAGAAACGGTTTTCCCTTTTCTTCTTTCCTGCCGTTGCTTATCCCCCTGAAAATCTCAAACTCAAGCCTAAGGAGACTGGGAACCAGCTTCTACTTTCAGGGTTAAATCTGAGAATTGTTCCCCTGGCTTCACATTTATTCTGGTGCAATGAAGATGAGAATTTAGCTTTCTGTACTGTTATCAACAGGGGAAAACTAGAGTCCCGCTAAGACTGTTTCCATGGAAACCATCTTACTGCAATCGATGGTAAAGCAGCAAATCAATCTCTCCAGTTTTAAAATTAAACACATTTAACAACATTATAGTGCATCTGCCATTTAAGAGATCATCTGTGCTGATAGCTGTGTTGAAAAACACTTCTCTAGCAACTAAGCTGGCAAGAACGTTTCTTACTCCTGACAGCATTCTGATTTTGGGGAGTAAGCATTGATGACAAAGTCCTATGAAGGTGAAACAGAGCCAAGTCCAGAAGCAACAGTGTTTAATGAAGGAGAAAATAGTTTAATCTAGCATTTACCCCACATATCTGGGCACATGGTGGCTAGCACTCAAATATATTAGCAGAGGCAGTGGCCTGTCTCTCTGCTTTTTGCCTCTCTTGCACCATATATGACAAACAGGACATTTTTACTCTGTGATGCATTTGTGTGAACAGGAGCCACATGTGTACGTGCATGTGTGTGGCTGGTGGGCTGTCAGATGAGATTTCAATAGCTGGTTCAGTGCAGGATGGATCTAGGCAACTCACATTATAAAGGTGTATGTTTCAGAGCCAGAGGCATTTCCAGTGTAGAAAATGTGCTGGCTGTCTCTGCAATTCATTGGGTTTACGTTTCATCATCTGAGACTTAGAGATGACCTCTTTGCTACACTGTGGAAGGAGCATGGAAATGGATAGATTTCTTACCCCAGGCTTTGAATGTATTACTGTACTCTTTCCCTGCTGTGTGCAGAGGGATTCTGCCTTTATTTTTTTACCTATTAAGGCATCTCTCTGTCCATTTCCAGAAATAATGCCATAGTTTATCAGACAATTGCCCATAAGCAGATGAGGCTCCATTTTGCTTTTCCTTTTTAGCAAATCCTGATATTGCAGCCTGCTTCTCTATACCTGGCAGATGGAGAAATATCTTTCTGGGAGAAATCCAACCTTATCTAAGACAAAAGGAATGAAGCTGAACCAGGAGGAAATAAAAAGCATTACAGGAATTGCCTAGGCTGCAAGTAGCCTTTCATTTGGTGAGGATCAGATACGCATTCCTCTGTCACTTTGCAGTATCTAGGCTGTATTTTCATAGAATCATAGAATAGTTAGGGTTGAAAGGACCTTAAGATTATCTAGTTCCAACCTGCCTGCCATGCTTTTGCTTCTGAATCTCAGTTCCTTAATAACAGCAATCACATATGCCATACTGTCTTCTTTTATCTACAGCTGCCCTAGCCGTTATGGCAATCCCTCTTTGACTGACAGTTATCTGTTTTTTTCTGACCTGAGGGCAAGCTTATTGCAATTCATTCCTTTTAGTGCTATCGCTGAAATACATCCAGATGCTTCAATTGGTACATCATCTGGCCGTTCTGCATTTGAATGAAGTGAGCACATATTGTTGGGGGCACACGTGGTTTCTATTGCTCTGCCACATCTACCAGTTACTGGAAGATGCACTTCAAACCCCTTTAAGTGGTAGAAATGGCTCAATGGTCTGAAATGCTGTTGTTTGCACAGAGTGCTTTGTTTTCCTGTGTCCAGTTGCTATGATATGCTGTGTTGTGCGTGTGTTTGGTCAGTTCCAGAGATTTTAGCAGTCAGGAAAAGACATCCCATTGCACTGCTCTAGGACAGTGTTCCCTTGTTGAGAATAATGTTTCCTACTAGAAAACATCCAGTTGAAAAGCACAGTTTTCTGCAGCTTGGTTTCTGCTGGTCCACAAATATATAAATCTAGGAGTCCTCCCCATATTCGGGGGATGGACTGCATTTGCTTCCTAAGTCCCAGCCTTTTGATACTGTAGCATGAAAATTATGCCTTCCATTGCACTTCCTACTTGTATTTTCCATGTTCTACATAACCCTTCTGTATCCTCATGTAAAGATGCTATTTGCCAGTGGGGTCCCTTTACTGTCAGGGTTCAAATTCCTGGTAAGCTCAGATATGAGGCCTTTGCAAATTTCTCTCTAACATGCCAGGGAAGGGAGAAATGGAAAAGGAGCTGGGTGGTTGTGTGTCTGTATTCAGGAGGGTAGAGAAGCCCTGGAGACCAGACATAGCTCAGGGAAGCCCTGTGAACTGGTTGGAGCAGAGAGGATCAGTTCATTTGTTACTGTGGTTACTGGGACATGCAGGGATGGGGTGACAAAACCTGGAGATTTTAATGGGGTTTGATATCAGTTTTTCCTCTGCCTTGGAATGAATGGCAAGAAAATTGACCTTCTTCCCAGCCCCTCCAGGTCAGGCCTGGGAGTCCATGGCAGGAGCAGGGGCTGCATTGGAGCTGCTTATGCAGCATTTGCTCTGAGAAACAATGGAGAAGCCACCTCTGGATCTGCCATTTTTCTCACAGCCCCTGATTTTTTCCACAGTGAATCTGGGAGCATTCTTCATGTATAAGCTCTTGGGTTTGCACAGTCATGTCCAGCGTAGGAGTGTTTCTCAGTGCTGTCTGTCTCCATGGATTCGGAGGTACCACCATGTTTATCTATTGACTCTCTTACAGTACCACCCCCGTGATTAAGGAAAAGATCCTGAGTCACCTTCCAAAAGATGTAGATTTCCAGCAAACCTGTAGGCCATCTGTCACTGTGGGCAGGCAAGAAGAAACTGGGTAGGGAAACTCAGTCACATGGCAGTGTTTGTATCTGTCACCACAGCCATTTCGTTTAACCAGTTTAAATGCATTTTAATTATTTTCTAGGGAATTGTGAAAAGCAGCAAGCCCGTAGTGAACTGATTCCTGGAAAGGAGACCATTCCTCAGAGTCATTTTATGAGTATGCATGTTCCATCTGTATTATAAAATAGAGAAACCTCTATAGAATATCAGCAGATCCCTTTTGAAAAAACTTGAATTATCTTCTCTCTGGGACTCAGGTGACAGCATGTGAACTGCTATTATACTATAATACAATATCAACTATAATACTGATATCACAGGTGATATCAGTGCTGACACATGGTGGCATACAGCAGCTGCCGTATCATACTCTGCACTGTAAAGTGCCCCAAGTCCAGGAATGTCTACTTGCGATCTGTCTTCTACAGTATCAAGATACAGTACGCTACCACTTCTGACAGCCATGCAGCTATGGCTCTCTTCTCTGTTTCTACCAGAAAACAGCTCCTCAGAATTAAAATCCCTTTGTGTTCCTACCCTGTGAAGGCAGGGATATTCTTAACAGTACCCTGTAGATTAATATTCACAACAAATTACAAATATCAGTGCAATGCATACATTGATCTGCTGTTCTAACCCTAAAAAGCTGTGCCTGGCACTGGTTTCTTACACACACTTGCTGTGAACACAAACCTTTCCTTGCCCGTACTGAGTTTCTGGTTTCAGAAATAATTATCAGGATGCTCAGGGGGCTGGAGCTTCTCCGAAATTCAAGCTGAGAAAGTTGTGGTTGTTCAACCTGCAGAAGAGAAGGCTGCGTGGAGACCTCATAGCACCCTTCCAGTATCTGAAGGGGGCCTACAAGGATGCTAGAGAGGGTCTCTTCATCAGGGACTGGGGTAATGGGTTTAAACTTCAACAGGGGAAGTTCAGATTAGATATAATCTGAATAAATTACAGATATAAGAAATATATCTACATATTTTCTGTATATAAGATATATAGAAGTTTAGATACAAGGAAGAAGTTCTTTACTGTGAGGGTGGTGAGGCACTGGAACAAGTTGCTCAAAGAAGTGGGAAATGCTCCATCTCCGGGAATGTAAAGGCAAGGTTGGACAGAGCCTTGGGTGACATGGTCTAGAGGACGGGGTCCCTGCCCTTGGCAGGGGGTTGGAACTGGATGATCTTAAGGTCCTTTCCAACCCAAACCGTCCTATGATTCTAGGGTTTCATGACCTGGTAGTGAGAAATCTGAGCTGAAAGCTGGCAGCAGTCTGTGGCCAGCAGCCCATATCCACCAATGTTGTTCCAAACTGGAGTGAGAAAGAAAAACTTTTGCCTCCTTCAGCTGGTACAAAAACTGCTGCACCTCAATGGAAGATGTGGCTTCAACCTTTGTACGGGACTTGTAGACTCATTCAGTGTGATACCTGCTATGTGAGGCTCCTGGTTTGTGCAATTTAAATTCCAGTTACTCTTAACTACCGTGCTGGAGTGAAGGTTTGAAACAATGAAACTAAGAAACTGAGAAACCCTGAGCAGTTACCAGCCTCCAACTGTTACTTGTTTCACCTTTGATTTCACACTTCCCCTAAGCACTCACCTTCTCAATACGGATGCGTTACTGGTGGTTGCTCCCTGTCACTGCTGTGTCTGGGGTTGCTGCCTCTAGGTGAGGGGACAGAGCACTCAACTGAGCCATGCCCCTGCAGGGAGTCTCTGCATAACTCCACAGCCCTGGGCTGCAGTGCTTGGGCTCCTTGGACTGCACCAGGTCAGCACAAGGGATGGTGGAGCTGCATGAAGCTTGCGAGAAAGTAGCAGGTATGTCTGAGCAGACAGACTTAAAGAGAGGTAAAAATGTTGGTCTACTAAGAGTTGTAGCAGGGGCACAGTCACTTGGACTGAGGTCAAATGTAAAGTCTTTTAAACAGCAGAGTGCTTGATTATTTAGCTGGGCATATTCAAAGTTTATCTTGCTTCTAGTGACCTCGTCTAGGATTTTTGCTCTACTTTTCTGATCTCCAGTTTGCTCCCCATTTTGCTTCAAATGATGCAGACTGCCAGACTGGGAACTTGTCCTGTAGTTGTATTGGTTTGTGCTAGGAATAGTGGAGTATTCTGGATTTGGGGCAATGCAGTTGCATTCATTTTGCAGCAGTAACTTGTTTTTGTACTGAGATATCTTACGAATGATATTGTTCATTTCATTCCCAATGCATTTGTCTTCCAGGTGCTTGTTTTCATAGCTGATTTTAAATGATGCCACTTGTGTTACACAGCGCTCTAAGAGCTGCACTATGTTAGGGCTGCTCTCTGTTGGTGTAGGGCTAATGTAACTCTGAAAGTGTCTGAGAGTCAGAGGCTGCAGTGTTTTGTCACAGGAAATAGAGTGATATGTTGGTTTATTTCTGTCCTCCCTCTCGAGGGGTTCCAAGAGTGAGGTCTCAGCAGTCTTGTAGGAGTAACACGATTCTACTTCATTACTATCATCTAACAGAGGATTTTCAGAGCTCTGAGAGCCACTCTCTCTGCTCAGCTTTTCGGGCAGTGGGGTTTTATCTCTGGATGTCTCGCATCCGTCTGCAATTTTCATCTTCTCATTCTCAGTTGAAGATGTCTGCAGGTTGTCTCTGTTATCCAGTGAGTGTGGTGCATAGTTTGGTGCTCTGGTAATTTCCACATTCCCAGGCGCTGTAGGTGAATCCTTGTGGTTATTCCCTTCCCTTCCTTGGAAATCCAGATTAGATGTGTTTGGGCAGGAGTCTAGGCTGTGGTCTCTTTCAGCAATGTTTTCTGAGGAAGCCTGGGTTGCATGCTTGCTTTCATCCAAGGACACACATAGGTTAAATGCATTCGATTCTTGTTTGCTTGATTTCTCCTGCTGAGCTTCTGTGCTCACTTTCTGCTCTGGACTCAGGCTGGTTGGGTTTGGTGATTCATCAGACTTTTCTGGCTGTGACTGAGCACTCGGAGGAGAGTCATGGGAGGAAACAAGTCCTGCATGTTTACGCAGCCAGTTTATTATGCCCATGGTCAGGGAAAGTTCAGTATCACAGAGCTTTAGCAAACACTCTTTGCCTTTCCATGTGCTGTGGAAAAAACCCTGGCTGATAATGTCTAGAGCCGGTTGTGAAGCCATGTTCTCCTCAGCTCCAACATGAAAGCTGTAAATGGACAAAGGGATTTCAATGGCTTGTTCTGAAAAGCTTTCAGATGCACACAGGTCATCGTCTAAGACTGAGTTTATTTTTACTTCATTTGGGTCATAGAAGAGCTCATAAAGGGCATCTCCACTGTAGCTGTCTCTTGGAAATCTACTTGGGACCCCAGGGGTCTGAGCTTCCTTCATTTCATCATCTTGTCCAGGAGAGAATGAATCATAGTAGCCCTCATCACTTGTGGATATGGATTCCTGGTTGTCACTTTTTGGTGTTCCTGTTTCTGTGGAGCTCTCTTTGGAATTGTCACCATCTTCATCAGGCAACACTTGGGGGACTGTCAGAGATGAAGCAGCGTGGCTTCTAGCCGTTTCCACATCAGGACCAGGTACCTTCTGTACCTTCTTATCAAACAGAGCACTCTGATGTAGCCTCACTGATTTGTTGATGTTATCCCAGAATTTTGCAAATTCAATCGTCTCGCTCTGGCCGGGAGAGGCCAGCTGCTCCACCCCCCCTTGGAAAGAGCCCATCACAGGGGTATCTTTGTGCTTGCTTCGCCTCAGCAGAACTTCCTTGGTGTTCTCCAGCTCCAGGTGAGCAGAGCTCTCATCAGCAAAGATTTCCCCACAGCCCGTGAGGGAGTCAAAGCTCTTCAGAGAGGCAACGTCTTCACACAGGGTGTTGCAGCAGTCATAGGAAGAGTCAGACTGCAGTTCACTGTCTGAGCAGTCCTGGGACAAGCAGTCAGCTGCAAAGCTTTCTCCAGACTTGAAAAGGTAATTTGCAAGGCTCCCGGACAACTCGCTCTTGCAGGCTGGAGAAGACAGATTCTTGTCCTTCTCCACCAGGAACGTGAGGCTGTCTGGTTTGTTTTTTCTTATATGGAATATATCTCTGAGCCCTTTCTTAGATCTTTTGAGGGAAATCCTCTTTCTGGGAATGGTTTTTGCGACAGCTGGTACAAAAGGCATCTGTGGCACAAAGTTCCTGTAATCGATCATCTGGCTGCTGCATGCAGACTGGCTGGGGCTGACCACACACTCTTTCTTACTGCCGGAGGAGCTGGACATCCCTGAAAAGCTGATGCTGTTCACAAGTCGGCCCTTACCCTTTCCAGAAAACCCTTCCTCACAAGCCCTACTGCTGGAGCTGCAGTGCTCTGTTTTGTCTGCCTCAGCAACGCAGTCATGGGTTTTACTCTTCCTTACAAGTTTGTAGGAGGACCCAGATGATTTTTCCAGGCTGTGGTCACCAGCTCCATTCCTTGTTGCTCTGGTAGAAAATCTGTAGTTCTTGTGTGTGGCCAAACATGCCAGCTGGACTTCAGCTACACTTTGGTTTCCCTCCAGAGCTGCTGTTTTGTCTTTCCCTGTATTGTCTTTGCTTATAGGAACTGGGAGCACTGGTGGCCCTTTCTCATGTTGCACACTGGATTTTATGAAGGTCTTTCCCCTCTTGAGCTCCATCCTGCTTCTTCACATCTGTTTCTGTAACAAAAGCAGCAGCAGAAAAATATTGTGAGGTTGGTGACAAACAGTTGTAAACTTCAAAAAACAACTGGACAACAAAGGGATGGGTATTAAACATTAATAGAACGGGCTTGTCACCAGAAATTTCCATCACTGAGTCATGGCTTTGCATGAGAAACTGGGGGTACATTGGTAATGGTTGAAAGATCTTTTCCTGCCTTGTATCAACTGGAATATTGAGTAAGTCAATGATGTTACATAAAGAAGATGGTATGCATTATGGGTTGGTCCTGAGGCTCAGAGAACACTTTGTCTGTTAGAAATGAGGGGGTTTGGGGCTTAGGGTTATAATTTCAAGGGGGCTTTTAACCAGATAGATGTCCTATTCCAAAAGTAGAAGAGACATCAATAAAAAGCAATGCCTGAGGAACTCAAACGTGCAAGTGTGTGTGCATTAGGGAGGCAGCAGTTCATAAATCACAGATTCATAGAATAGTTAGGGTAGGAAGGGACCTTAAGATCATCCAGTTCCAACACCCCTGCCATGGGCAGGGACACCTCACAATAAACCATCTCACCCAAGGCTCTGTCCAGCCTGGCCTTGAACACCGCCAGGGATGGAGTACTCACAGTCTCCCTGGGCAACCCATTCCAGTGCCTCCCCTAACAGGAAAGAATTTCTTCCTTATATCCAACCTAAACTTCCCCTGTTTAAGTTTTAACCCATAACCCCTTGTCCTATCACTACAGTCCCTAATAAAGAGTCCTTCCCCAGCATCCCTATAGCCCCCCTTCAGATACTGGAAGGCTGCTGTGAGGTCTCCACGCAGCCTTCTCTTCTCCAGGCTGAACAGCCCCAACTTCCTCAGCCTGTCTTCATATGGGAGGTGCTCCAGTCCCCTGATCATCCTCGTGGCCTCTTCTGGACTTGTTCCAACAGTTCCATGTCCTTCAGTCTGTGTCTTTGAGGAGGACAAAGAGCTCAAGGTGGATCAAACTGAGAAAATGGATCAAACACTTGACACATGGTGCTCACTTTATATTAAATCGATCCTTACCTATGAATAGAAAATCCATAAACTTTGGTACTACTGTGGAAAGCATGCTAAAACTGAATTACTGCATTTGCTTCCTCCTGAGCATAATGCATCCTTTTCTGCACTACTGCTTTTACTGTAAAACATCAAAAGTGCCATGCTGAAAATCAGTGTTAACTATGCCAGAAGTGTCATTTCTAGTTTAGAAAGGCCAGTGTAGCACACAAGGCATTTTCACATTGAATCTGCATTGTGCATTACTTAGCTGTTTCCAAAAGTACTCTATTACCTGTATCAATGCCAATTTTGGACTCTGCCTGTATGGTTTAGTACTGAATCTGGTTTACATTCTCAGAAATCTAATTAGTCATAAATTATTTTAGCCATGGCACTTTCAGTTTTCCAGCAGTTATTCCATTGACAGATCTTATCCTTTTCTGGCTTGATCCCATGGAGTTACATAAAGGTAGGTCAAGGAAGAAGCAAGCACTTCCTAAAAGCTGGTAGAGAAACCAGATTTTTACTGGATAGGGAGCAGGACAAAGCCTCCAAGTTCTGTTCACGAAAGAATGTGCTTGGATCTTTTCTTAATGAAATCTCAGTTAATGATTTATCTTGTTTTGAATTGTTTAGATGTAACAACAAAAATCACTTAGAGCCACTGAGCTCTGCACCGCACACACACAAACACCACAATGCTATCTCTAGCACTCCTTGACAAAGCATATGTAACTGCTCTGATGAAATGAAAAATTACCACTACTCCCTTGAGGACAATCTCTGTGCATCCAGACCTACACACAGTACAAAGACAGCCAGGGAGATTTTAAATTCAGCACCAAGCCTAGCCTTCATACACTCTAAGTACAGCTTAGAGCAGTCTTTAGTGTGCCTTGGACTGTAACAGCTGTCTGCAGCCTCCAGAGGCTTTCCAGTTGCCAGGAACTGCTGTGAACAGCAACACCGAGCAACAAACACCTTGCAGGCTATGGGGAGTTGTGTCACCTGCAGCAGGTCCCCAGCAGGCAGATGATAGAATCAGCCAGGTTGGAAAAGACCTTTAAGATCATCAAATCCAACCATTACCCCAGATCAGTGACAGCCTGTTTCTCAGAGAAACTGCAGTCTAGCAGGTGATTAACAATATTGGCAAACATATGTAAGTCAGTGACAAAAGGTGGAAAAGGTAAGGGTAAGGCGTGAATATTTAACATCAGGAGTAAGGATGCTATGGAAAACATGGGGGGGGGGGTGGTTATAGGTAGACATCTATCAGTATGACTGAGATGTTGGCACATTTATTTGCATTAGGGGCTGCATGCGAGTATTGCAGTGCATTCTTAATGAAAGCCAGTAAACATTTTACTACGCTGTCAGGTATCTAGAGTTCACTGATGCTGCAGGAAACTTGTTTTGCATATATAGAAATAGGTCACTGGGACATTATTATAGTCCTCTTCTGAAAAGCAAGGTGTGATTGAGAAGAAATTCAGTGTGCAGAACTTCATCAAAGCTGTGAAAACAATCAGAAATAGCTGCTGCAAGACCAGGTATTAATATCCCCAAAATAAAGTGTCTTGACATCTCAGTCCTTTGCAATTATTGATGTAGGTACTGTGTCCCTGTGGGAAGTACTGCTGCCAAGAAACTTCTTAGAGATCTGTGACATGGCAAATGCTAGTGTTACAACAATGTTATGTAGGGCTCTTTGAAACCCTACAGCTATTTCTGCCCATTCTGAGTATTAATCAAGGGTCATTTTTGTAGGAAATTGCATACTTGGGAAGTTTTTCTGTAGGAACATTCAAAAGGCTTTAAAGGTGGATTTGTTTTATTGTCAACTATGAAACTTGTTAAAACTAAGAATTCTGGGTGCCATTAGATAATATTTTGAATAAAGAAATCTTTGGTATTAATTCTGTCTCCTCAATATGAAACACAATGAACTACCAGTTTGATAAATGGTTTAGAGCTAGTTTGGTAACTGGGTCTAGAAACTTCAAGGTTTGTTCTTCTGTCTGCTTTTTATAGATTAGGGGAACGGTTTCATCATGAAAGCCTAAATGGCCTGAATAACATCTGTACTGAAAATATATGTAGTATAATAATGTTAGCTACACTGATAGTAGCCTATGGTACTTTTTGAGTTTCCCTGATAAGGAAGAAATGGTCCTGGGTTTTTGTTTGTTGGGTTTTAAAATCTAATTTACATGCAGTCACCAACTTGGTACTCTTAACTGTTTAATGTCTCTAATCCCATATATTCTTTTTCCCATTTCCCCCAGGATTCATGCCAGTCTAATTAGTATCTATTTCATCGCGTCATCCTGCTTATTCTGTTTTAACACTGGCACAGCTTCAGGAATCTTCCCCATTAAAAATGTTATTAAATAAATGAACACCAAGAAGGAGAAGATCTCCTCAATCAGCTCTGACTGCAGAGCCTGCAGGGTTTTAACAAAGTCATCTCAGATGCTGTTTTGTAACTTCCCATCCTATGAGTTCCTTTTCATCCTCATGTGCTATCCATTATCACTAAGCTTCTTTCCAGATATAGAACAGAAATATTTATGCAATGCCACTCTCTGTATCTATTAGTACTTTTAGCACTTTCGGTTGTAATGGACTATGCCATACATGATACCTTTTTTTTTCTCTCTCCCCAGTGACGCAAGTTTTATCTCTGACCCCACAAGAGGTACCAGTGAAGTTAGAAACATACCGAAGTGCTGTAAGGGGAAGTTATCCTCCAGTGCTTATGTGAACTCCCATGAAAAATGATTCTAGGCGTTTAACAAATGGTCCATCTTCTCTGGGATTTCTTGAGCCATGCACTTGGCTACACTACTACCTGTCTCTGGTCTCCTCTTAGACTTAACTTGTGGTATATCCCTTCTTCCACAAGGATAAAGGGTATATGAGGGACTGATTTCCACCTTTGCAAAGGAAATACATTTTGTAATCACTGTAAACTAAAAATCACTGTAAAGAACAGAAACCTGTGGAAACTACCAGGCAGTCTACTAAGGCTAGGTTGTTCTGTTTTCAATAGGCTCTGGGTGTTTTCTTTGTTAATATTACTTATGGAGCACATGTTTAAATAGAGGACATCCTTGAATCTTACATGGGCTACAGTTTAATTGTCATTTACAATGATCTTAAGTGCAGCAGCATTGAGACTTCCCATCTACAGTAAACACTACAATTATCTGCTTTGGTCATACCAGCCGCTCACTTTTAGGATTTCACAAGTACCTAAGCAGGCAGTTTCTCTCTGAGGAGACTTGGTTTTAGGGCAGTCAGAGCAATTGCTTATAGTTCTGGGTTATGAGGACCTGAACAAGACTGAGTTAGGTAACTGTTCTGGTTAGTAAGTGCCATATTCAGATGGCCTAAATTGTACCTAAGTCCAGGACAACAGACAAGGACCAAAGAGGGATGCAGCCGAGCTGGAAGCAGGAGGAAGGTGGGTGGAGGCAGGATTCAGACTGACCAAATATTGCCTCTGTCATACGGGTCAGAGAAGAGAGGAGTCACATGTGCCAATACCCATGGCTCACAAAGCTTTCTGCCAAGCTGAGCTGTCTACAGTTCTCCCTCTCTGGAGGAATGGGGAGCAACTTTCTTTGTATTTTGGGCTTATCTCACGGTAGAAGGGTTTGCTTGGGTTATCTTCAAAGGAAAGGTAAAATAAATTGTACCTTTATGTGTCGATGGATAAAATAGTGGTCCTTTTGGGTGTAACTCTAAGGAAGATCATCTTATTGGGAAAATAGAAGTACCTGCTTCAGTGGGGTTGCATACGTGGAAATAATAGTGTTACAAAGAGGAAATTCAGATTAACACTCCGGCTTCAGCAAGTTTGGCTCAAAATTACTTTTGCTTAAGTAGAAAGAATACGATTAAGGCTCATTTATTCCCAAATCTTATCAGCTCTCTGACTTGGACACTCCTACTTGTTTGTTTGATGCATAATTTATATATAATTGTCTCTCTTGGAGATAGGAATAAGCAAAATTCAGAATTTAGTTATTATTTTGCAGGGGAGATAGGAGTGCTTTTTCTGCTTCTTTACATTTACATCATTCTTAAAATTGGCAGGTTGTGGAGATGGTACCTTGCTGTCTCTTGCTAAACAGAATTCTGCTTGGCACGTGAAGCTTTAATTTCACCTCTGTCCAACCGTTTTGCTTTTATTAAATGAGAGAGTTGATAAACCTTGCATCCTCTTTTAGGTTTTTTAATTTAAAAAGAAGGAAAAAAACTCCATGCGGATTGCTTTTATGTTTTAGGATACAAGTTTGGAGAAAGCCCAAAATCCTTTTCCCACAAGTGGCTTTGTATCAATCAAACTTAAGATCCTGAGTATCAGTGTTGCCTTTGAAAATGTTACCCCTGCTTTCCAAATAAAAATGGTAGCATAATTAAATTTCCTGAAAACGTATCTCTGCTTTGGGCACTGGGGCATGTGTTCTGCTTAAAATGGATGCACTTTAAGACAAAATGTTGAGGTTTTTTCATAGTTCTTAAGAAATTCTATAATAGGAAATGGAAAGAAGAATGGAGCACTCTAAGAGGCTCTCCCTTCTTATGCCTTCTATACCTTGGGATGATTTCTGCTGAGCACCAGTTGGAAGTCTTATAATGCAAAACCAAGCAAGCATGAGGTGGTGAGAGCCACAGCTACTTTTAAACTCAGTGGACAATGCTAATTTTTAATGCTTAGGTTCTAATCAATCAGCAATGCCTAAAGACCAGCTGGTGCTCCCAGTGAAGGGAGGGGGGATTTGTTTGGAATAGGACTGCTTATTTACAGTCAAAAACCTTAATTCTCTATTTCAGGAAAGTTAATAACGGAAATACTAATAATCGTGAGCATGCATTCCATTCTGTTAATTTGATTTTTTAATTGGAAAGCTATAAAATCCATCCTTGCTAGAGCACAGTGATACCCTGTTTGCAGTTATTGTAACACTGCTTCTCATAAGCAAATAAACATAACAGTTCTTATGGTGAAAACCAAAGAGGATTTTAAAGCAAGGCTCATGTTCCCACTTAAACTGATTACCCTGCTAGTATCTCATCTCCATTAGAAAACAGAAGAGAACAGGGTGGAAAGGCTGGAGGATGTAATCATGGACGTCATGATTCAGGAAACAGGAGACTGTTTATTTTTAAAGATGCCTGTGTGACACACAAACCTGCATTGAGATCATGCCTCTTGTGAGGAGTATTCCTCTCAGCATCCTTAGTATCTTATCATTCCCTTTAATCATTTGTCTCTCTTGGGTAACCCAGGATGCCTAGTTATTTGCATATACATTTAGGTCAGGCAATGGTTTTCTCATGAAGAACTGGCAAAAAGTACATTGGTGTGATCTTCCCCAACCTTAATTCCCCTGAGCACACAAAGTAAAATCTTATACTCCCCAGCAGAATGCTAGGATATGTAGTTAAATGCTTAATCTTATTAGCAGTGTGCTGTAGGAAAGCCTGACCCTTCCTTTAAGCCCTGCCAAGTGTTCCGTGGAGCTCAGAATTTTCCATAGTAGAATTAACCACGTTTCTAGTCCCAGCATCCTGACCTGCTGTGTGCTGACAGGAGGAGTCCCTGGGGGACAGCAGCACCCACTGCTTCCCCCAGCCCATTGTGGGGCACCCAGAACTTCCCCTAGCCCTGTGGGGGTGTGTGGTAGGGTGGGGTGGAAAGAGGCTGATATCGTGACAAAAGGAGACTCCTTCTCTGCCACATCCCCTGCACCCATCACACAGTTTTCTTCTATACCTGAGGTTGAAAGAAATGAAACTGCTTGAAATGTTCCAATTACACCGTATAAAAGGGCAGCACGAACTCCTTCCTAGGGAGCTATCAAATCATCACTCTATTGCTAGGAGAAGGCAGCTGAGCAGAAATTTCCACTGTGTACCTGAGAAGGAAACAGCATTTTTCACTTGCTCTGACAAGAAGCCTGTTGGCACCAGACAGCTAAGTGTTAATGCTGTCAGCTTTGGGTGTTTTCAGTAATTTATGGCTTCAAAAGGAGATAGGATGTGCTTTTATATGGATACAGGCACACACTTGTCAGATGTATGGAAAAATAAGTAAAAAACAATGTTCCAGAAATGAGCAGTCATCCTGAAATAGCAGTGCCTTGGAGCCGCTGCGAGGGTCAGAGCAAAGGAAATGCCATTGCACCAGAGCAAACAATAAGGTAGATCACAAAAATCCTACTCACCATGCTTTATCACTGAGCTGAAATCCTCTGTCTCCAAGCCTTGCTACTAAGGCTGGTCTTTATCCAGAGGCTCCTGTGATGCTTTTCAGATTCTGAGGGGCTGGACCACTGCTGCTCTCCACTGTTACTCTCCACCCCCTGTCTTTTCCTCCTCCTTCTTCCTTCATCCCCACCCCCTCATTCCTCCTGCCTGTAGCTTTTTCATACCTTACATAGATTTTAGGCTTCCACATATAGCTTGATTTAGGAAAGATGCTTATTTTAGCTGTCTGCTTGATGTCATGGAAATGCCTCCATTGCTACGGAATAAAAGCCCGAAAGGTAAGTGCAGGAGTCCTGAGCCAGCATTTTGGTTCCTCTCCATATGACTGCTTATTTTACAGGGAGGAACACATCCAAATTAATTTAATTTCTCACTTTATTTTCTTTTTTGCTTCTGGCTAGGATTCTGGAAAAGCAGTCCTAACATGTTCTTAGGCTAGTGAGATGCTTCACTGTGCGTTGTATGCAGATTATTCGACTGTGTCACCCTGTGTAGGGCTTTTGTTAATGCCTAAGTTAGAGGGGATTTCATGTGAGAGCGAAGTGGGCTAAGGGGATAAGGGGAGAGAATGAATATTGCTGCTGCCCAAAGCTAGGGTGCCTGGTGTTAGCCTCATATTGCCTTCCACAAACATGATTTATTGAATTCTTATTACAGTCAGTCCAACTTCTACTGCCCTGTGCAGTGAAGCCAGTATCTGATGTTACTACATCATTCTTTGTTATATAGATGAGATTATTACCATCACAAACACCAGAGTTTTAATTTCACGGAAGCATAAAGGTGGCATACTTGCTCAAGCCCTCTCCCAGTGAAGGGCTTTATATCTTCTCTGTCCACCCCCATCAACTCTCCTCTGAGTCCTTCACATTAGTCTCTCAAAGCCCCAGCCTTCTCCTTTCTGGTTGTTGAAACACCTCTGCTGGGGGCATGATTAGAGGCCTTTTAAAAGCAAGAGTATGCCATAAAGCAGTGGCTTAGTCCGCTTCAGTAGCTCTCCTGGGAGCTGCAGTTCAGAGCTGTAGTCTAGGACAAGGCAGTAGTTTGTGTGCAGACTGGCATATCCACAGATAGTTTGCCCTTCCGATGTAGGGGCTAATATGACTGCTGCTCTGAGGTAGTGAATGGGCACCTCTAATAGAGTGAGCCAGAGCAAGTTCAGACAGGTCCAATCTGTGCAGGTGTTTAGAAAACAAAACAAAAGCCTTAACATGCTACGAGAGGCACTTTTTACAAGGGCATGCAGTCACAGGACAAGGGAGAATAGTTTTAAACTGGCAGAGGGGAGATTTAGATGAGCTCTTAGGCAGAAGTTCTTTCCTGTGAGGGTGCTGAGGCACTGGCGCAGGGTGCCCAGAGAAGCTGTGGCTGCCCCATCCCTGGCAGTGCTCAAGGCCAGGTTGGACACAGGGGCTTGGAGCAACCTGCTCTAGTGGAAGGTGTCCCTGCCTGTGGCAGGGGGTTGGAACTGGATGAGCTTTAAGGTCCCTTCCAACACAGTCCATGTGTTTCTATTATTCTGTTTGTTCTCATCTTCCTATTCATGGTGTGCTTTAGCTGAACCTTGGAATTGGAGGAGGGAAGGAGCTTAACCTTTTGTGCTGTCTAGGCTTCTAAAGCTGAAAAATCAGCCAGCTAACCTTAAAGGAGGAAGAACAGAGTGTTCCTGCTCTGAGTGCCAGCCAGTAAGCCACTCAGGTATCCCTGATGGTAGAGACTGGAAAGTTACATCTCAGAAAACACCCCAGGTTCAATCCAACCTGCAATAAGTATAAAACCTTTGTATGACTTCACTAAAAAACTGGTGGAAGGAAAGAAGCTGTGGATGGATCCTGCTAGCTCTGCCAAGTAGATTCAGACCAATCATGAGAGAAAATACATTAATTACAAATAGATGTGATAATTTTTATTCTGCATTAAGTATTTGTGTTAATGCAGAAGGCAGCCTTTCTTCATGATAGGTCCAGGTTTTCAGGGAGTACATCCTTGCTCTGCAGTGATGTTGCTTTTGAGAACCTCCACTTTTGTGCAGTCTGCTTTGGGCTTTGAAGTCCTTTATTTGGAGAAACACCAAGGCTTGTTGGAAATGCTGATAGACATGAGGTCACTTATGGTGCTGATTCAAGGCTGATGGCTGGTGTTGGTATTGTCTGAGCAAAACTAGCAAAACAAGGAGTTTAGCGTTTTTAGCTGGAAATTATTCAGGCACAGCTTCTGAGCTGACTTTCTGAACTCTGAAGTGTAGGTATTAAAGGTAAAGGTACATCAGAAAAGATGTATCCATATATGCTATATGGAGAAGGAAATACCCAACAGAGAGCGCTTAAAATTGCTTTTGAAGCCTAATTGATGTTCAACTCAAGCTCAATAAGACAAGCCATCCTCAAAGATTGAGAGAACCTGGCCAGGACGTAGCTCTTGGCTCCAGAAGTGTTTCAGGTAGATCTGGCTATCTTTGGAACAGTCTGCTGCTCCTCAGAAATTTGGAAGTTCTTGTATAGATGTCCCTTTTCTGACTTGTGGCACCTATTGTCCCTTTGCTGGAGGAGTTAGAGGAGATCACTCTGCACCTAGATGGTTCAAACCTGTTCATGATGTCTCAGATACAGCAGCTCTTGTGATGAGAGAATTCTGGCTTTTAGAATGTTTACTGTAGGATGTCTGTACAGACAAACATTTCTATATTCAGGGCCTTTTATTTCCCTTCATCAAGAGAAGAGGCCTAAATCTGGTTGCTGTCCATAGCCATAGTCTGCATTAGCCTAAATCACACTCTCATTGCATGCACTGGTAAGTACATGGTATATTGAATAGCAGCTGAACCATGGTAGCCTTTATGCAATGGAGCTTTTTTCTCTTCCTATATAGTTCTTGACATGTAGCTCCTGAAACTATCTTGTTCTGCTATCACTTCCTTTCAGCCCATCAGCTGTGGCTGTTGATCTGCTTGGTTCAAAAGGTTGGTTCTTGAGAATCTAATCATCCCATCTGATTAATTCAGTCTGTCCAGAATTGTTTTGGGCATCAATGGGCATAAAAGCAAAGGGAAATCGGAAAGCTGTAAATGAGGGGCACATAGAACAGCTGCCATCTGTTTAGCAGAAGCACACAGCCCTTGGCATGGGGAGGGAGAGCCCTGGAGAAAAGAAGGACTAAGGAACATACGGTCACTGGTGCGACCAGAGTAGGGCAGCAGGGATCCTTTATATCTAATGAGGAGGGCAGGGGAAAGGAGTAGGAAAATCTACGTAACAGGCAATATGGGAACACTCTCTCCCACAATATGGGAGGGAGTTCTTAGGTTTAGCAGGCCCAGCCTGCCAGAACTTGGAAGCCTGCATCTCCCCAGTGTGGGTAGCATATGTCTGCATGACGTGATTGAAGACTACTAGCATGAGCAACTCAGAAACAGCAAACTATACTACTCTGTCATGGAAGAAAGCCGTAGCACATTCCTTAACCCCAAGACTCTGAACAAAACCATTTGCTGAGATAGCTTTATTTGTTTCCAAGGAATTACTTACAGAATGAATTTGACCCAGGCAATTTCCTGCCAGCGAGCTAATGAAGAGTCTAACATCTCCAATCCAGTTGAGCTTTCTGCTCACATCAGCTTAAACTTAATTATTCAGAGATTCTTATCAGTATTTCTTGGTTTTGAATGTCGTAAAGAACTGGTAATGGGATATGGATCTTTTCCTTTCCAAATTGCTAGCAGGAGACTGCCCTTGGTTGAAGGGAACAATCTTTGCTACTTATCTAATTCCCATGACTTGCACTGCATTAATTGCTACTCTCAGTTACTTGGTGAACTAGCGTCTGCTGCAAAACCTAGGATTGTGAATTGCTGTTAATAACATCACTACTTAGCAAAAGGAAATAGGATTTTTATCCACAGGTTTCTGTCAGTCTCTTCCACCTCAACTTCTCCTGCCTGTCTTCCCTGTGAGGGACTGTTGCCATATTTGCTGCCCAGGGGGGTGAGGTTCAGCAGGTAGGGTTGTAAGAGCCCCTTTCAGTTCTAGTATTAAAAACCTTGGCTGTCCTACCTGCCAGCCACCCTTGGGAGTGCCAATAATGATGCTCTTGAGGGCAGGAAGGAGTGCTGAGTGCCTCCAGGATGGGGTGGGATGGATCCCCCAGTGGGATGGGGGAGAGAATTGCAAGAGTAAAATTGAGACAATTCATGGGCTGAGATAAAGACAGTTTAATAGGTGAAGTAAAAACCATGCACAAGCAAAGGAAACCAAGGAATTCATTCACCACTGCCCATGGTCAGGCAGCTGTTCAGCCACTCCCAGGAGAGCGGGGCTCCATCATGTGTAACTGTTACTTGGGAAGACAAACACCATCATCCAGACGTCCCCCTTTCCTTCTTCTCCCCCCAGCTTTATATGCTGAGTGTGGCAACATATGGTCTGGGATATCCCTTGTGTCCACTGGGTTCAGCTGTCCCAGCTGTGACCCCTCCAACTCTGTGTGTATCCCCAGCCTGCTCACTGGTGGGGTGAGGAGTAGAAAAGGCCTTGTCTCTGTGTGAGCACTGTTAGGTAATAACTAAACCATCCCTGTGTGATCAGTGCTGTTTCCAGCACAAATCCAAAACATACTAGCTATTATGAAGCAAATTGACTCTATCCAGCCAAAACCATCTCATGAGGCAAGAATACCTCCACTTTATTGAACTGCTGCTGTCATTAACAGATGCACCCTGTCTCAAAGGCAAAATAATCATTCAGCATAAAGCATGGGGGGTGGCAAACTGCACTATTCCACCGATATCCCAGTGCTAGCTATAAGCAAAATTTTCTGAGCTTCTGCTGAGGAAGATGCTATTGTAATGAGTTGAGGGAAGCTTACAGAAATTTTTAATCACTGTTTTGTATTACTTTGTTTCCCTGCTTAATTTTATATTGCCCTCTGCCTCAAGACATACAATTAAGGCTTTGTTAAAGGCTCAGCCAGGAAACTGAAGAGATATAGGTGTAAGTAGCCAGAGATACACAGCTTCAAATAACAGAGAAAGGACATGAGTGAAGGAGAAACTCAGTGGCTCTATTGGGATAGTCTTTCAAATGCTGAAGCTGGGATCAAAGAAAGGCTAAAACCAAAAAGACCTAGATAAGAGAGAAGTGAGTAGTTAGATGAAGTTAGTAAAGGGTGAGTGTAATAGCACAGAGGCTCAGATCTACATGTACAGACAGTGATCCTGAGCTGTGAGCGTAAGAGGCTGCTGCTCCCATTTCTGCCTTTCACTGTATGCTTTTATTTAGTACCTCAATCGAAAAATAGTGTGTGTAGCACAGAAACACTGGCTTGGTCATAACCACAGAAGATTCAGTTGTCACAGGATCTTCCAAAGGAGTCCTCATGAGTGGGATGGGGGCCATGAATCCAGTCACAAATCCTATTCTGAGGGAAGACACCTCTTGGCTGAGTGTGTAGTTGGTGGGACCAGGAGGGAAGAGAGCGCAGTTTGCTAATGGCAACAAGTAGCCTCTTACTGTACAGAAAATCCCACTTGCCTACCAGTCTGTATTTAATACAGGCAAACAAAAGAATATTTGGAAGATAGATGATAAATGAAGCCTTTGAAATTGCCAGCAGTGCAGTTAGTAACAATGAGGTTAGAAATGCTTATGGGTGATTTACTCAGTGGAATGTACGTTTTGGAAACAAATCTTTGTGTTGTGTTTATGTTATTGGTGGCAATTTTAATTTCATTTTAAAGTGACAAGTTGTACATCTTAGAAGAGAACAGAATACACACTTTTAAATGCAGTTTGCTGGCAGACTTGGAGGTAATGTTTGGTGGTGTTTGTTCCTCTTGTTCTTCTGCCCCTTTTGTACTACTAGGTGGTAATGACTAACTCCAGCTTACTGCTTGCTGCTGCCTTAACTGCCATCACAGTGGAAGGTGAAACCTCTGACCGTGTTCCCTGATGTCATTAAATGATGCTTGTGGTAGGAGTACGGCATTATAAGCAAGGCTTTTATGGCAGTGAAATATGACCATTAATATGTTTTTGCAGCTGTAGTAAGTAAAGCAGTAAAACTAAAGGAACTCAGCTTCTGACAAAGTGCTTCATTAATGTATCATGAGTATTGACAATGCCAAGGTCATCATTTGCTTTGCAGCTGCACGAATTACCAGCCAGTTCTAAAATATGCTATTTTATGGGGTTTCTAGTTGGCAGGCTATTTAGAGAAGGGTGATTTGTTGAGCACTATTCTTTGGGCTTTATCCTTTCATAGCTTTGGCTGTTACCATCGCTCCGCAACAAAACAGTCTCTCCCAGCTGTCTGATTTTTCACAGAGGGGTTATTAACATTTCTAAGCCAGCTGATATGCCTAGGCAGTTCCCAAGCATATTAAACTGTTACATATTTCTCTTACAAATGTGCAGTAGCCATTTTCCAACCCAGAGCCGAGTGCCAGTGCAAGCCAGTGGTGGCTGGGAGACAGGAGCAGTGTGTCTGAGGAGAGAGAGCTGGGAGCCAAGCTCAGCGGGGCCATGCGAGTGGTGCTGTGTTACGGTAGGGTACCTGCTCTGTTCTTTGTTGCTGTGTGTTGAGGGGAGTGGTGAGCCTGTGGAACAGGACACCTTCATTGGGGAAAAGAGATTCAGAAAATATTCTTGAGCTTTAATACAGAGATGGCAATTTCTCACCTTAAAAGCACACTGCTACAGCTTGCACTTCTGAAAAGGACTCGTGTTTAATACCTCTGTTTGTAGGGACCTCGTTTGAAACACCTTACAGGGAGTCTAGTCCTTCTTGAAAACCAGATGCCTTAAGGTGTTTCAGAGCCCTTTTTTATGTTGGTTTGGGTTTTTTTGGGGGGATGGGCGAGAAGGCAGAAGGAAACTGATGAGTTCGCAGAGCTTGAGTGGAAGGTGTTTGAAGGAGTATGAAGTGCTGGCTGCCTGGTCATAGCTATATAGTCTGCCTTGTCATAGGTACACAGTCTGCATAGTCATACCCACATAGTCATCTGAAGCGTGACAGTGTTTCAAAGAACCTGGTCCATTCAAAGCTAGCAGAATGGTATCCCAAAATGGACAGAAACCAGCCAGAAAATGAGTTAACTTCTTCCTCACCTCATTAAATGAGCTGCTGAGTCAAGAATGAAGCCTGGATTCACACGTAGGTGAGTGGTGGTGTCAGAGAAATGGTATGAGAATGACAGAGATATGGGGACCTTGATTTCCTCATTTATTACTTTAGCCTTAAGTTTTCTGTACAAGAAATGTTGCTGCATCTCCAGACACTGTGTAGGGCAGGATGTCTGTGGTGGACACCCTGCAAATCAGTCACAGCAGTGCCAGTACTGCTGGTTGGAGCTGGAGGAGGCAGATTTCTCTGCCTTTGGCTCTTTTCTGCTATAGTTGTTTTCCCTAATGCCACCATTGATCAAATCCAGGTACGTCTGCTCCAGACTGGGAAGTGCTGCCCCGGTTAATTAGAAATCACCTAAAATAACAAGGTGCTGCAATACCTAGGTAGTGGAAGAGCCCAGGTAATACGCAGAGAAACATGAGTCAGGGAGGAGGCTAACTCATACCTGCTGTGGTCCTTTTCTCACAAGTGCTGCTGCCCTTCATCACCTAAACAGGTATTAGAAGATGTGGGGTTTTTTGCTTGATCTGCCTGATGTGTCCTGCTGCTTCCACCTGAAACATCTGCTGCATTTTTGACGAGTAAGATGCAAGCCTGTCACATCCCTTCAGTGTTCAAGGGTGTGGGGTGAGCGGATCAGCAATGTGTGGTTTATTTCAGAGCTCTCATCTTTGGCTGAACAAAAGCCTTCCATGGAGATGATACACCTGTCAGACTGTGGTAATCATCTTCATCACTTTCTGTGAGGAGAAGAAGACCAGATTCATTGCTGAAGCAAACAGGCTAAAATGGGTGTTAAAATGACACTGCAATTTAGCACCCCAGCAATAGATAGTCTGTGCTCCAGCACCCCATTCAGAGCTGTGGGCAATGTGCTGGTGACAGCCCCGCTATGCGGTGACATGGTCCAGGACAGGAGGCAGGGAAGGGGAGCACAGCTGCTGCATCTACAGCTCCATGGTGTGTGGGAGCTTCTTGGAGTTGGTGCTGCAGCAAGAAGGATGCAAAAGGCCACAGAGCAGTTCTGGAGTCTCTTTTGACTTCCTCCTGGCTTGTGAGCAGTGAGCAGACAGTACATTCATGCAATAAAGGACGAGAAGGAAAGTAAGGAACCAGGAAGAAAAGCTCTTGTTTAGTAAGCATTGGAAATACTTCTTGACAGAAAAAAAAAAATACTTAGGAAAATGTGAGGATTTATTGTTCCCATTAATATTTTGGGCTTTTTCTTTTTGCTGGTTGAGTGAGGCATAGCTTGTATTAATTTATTAAGTACTGGGCTTATAAGAGAGATGCTGGTTAGTTAGAGAACAGTCCAAACTACACTCTTATACACTGCATATTCTTATTTAATATATTTAATTGGCTTCATAATAAAGAATAACTAAACATCCAAAGTCAGCTTTAATGGCATGAAGCAATTGCTTGCACACTCTCAGATTTATGAAATCCTGCTGTTTGTACCTGCGTACTTGTCCCTGCCTTTGAATAACTTCTACACCTCTTGGCCAGGTTTATCCTAATTTAAGAGAGTGAGAGAGCTCTCAGAAAATACTGACTTTTTAAACAGGTTTCATGAAACTAGGTGGCAAGCTAGCAGAGACAGGCCATTGCTGTACCCCCACTGGGGGAAAAGGGGCTGTAAAAGAAACTCTGCTTCTCTTAGCAACCAAAAGAGAATCATTGCAGGCAGGTAAACATCTTAAGTACCAAAAGCAGTTCACCAAGGACAGATTACAAAGTCTCAGAGAAGCAGGCTTTGTTACCATGCTTGAACTACTTATGTGTAAATCAGTGGGGAACCCCCCCCCACCTGCTAAGCGCAACTGTTTATAAGCTTTAATGCAGTAGTAAATAAATGTGAGAAAATGGTAAAAACCTAAATATGAGAGATTTTTCCACACTTTTGGGAATCCTAGTTGTTTTCCAGATTCACAGTGGGATGTGTAGGTAGCCCTACCACTCCTGTGAAACCCATTTCTCCCCTCCTCACTGCACAGATGGGTAGCTGGGTGAATTAATGTGAAGGTCTCTGAAGCGATTCCAGTATTTTCTGGGTTCTGTCACTCATTTGACCAGAGACTCTCACTCAGAACACTCAGTATTTCTGTGCAGAAATACTGAGGATCAGGCAGCACAGCTATGTGATTAATTGAAATACCAGAGACAGTGTTACGTATATACTAATGCCTTTCTGCACCATCACAGTATGCTGCCTGATAGTGTCACTGAGCCTGTTCTGAACTTGTATTAGTAAGGGGGAAAAAAAAAACAACCAAGTGTGTTTTGAGGTTTGTATTTCTGTTATCTTCTTCTATTTTTTTGAGGAAAGCTTCCTGAAGTCATCAGTCAAAGGAAATGAATGTTACGAAATGCACACTTTGGTTGCAAAGGATCCTGCACCAAGGCAAGCTTGATTTCTTGTTCCAAAGGTTCTCCTGCAGATGCTGTAGTGTCTCAGCAGGGAAGCCTTCTGTCTGAAAAACAAACCTTGTAAAGTGCGTTTCAGAGATGTTAACAGGCAAAGATGCCTTTGTTCTGGCAGTTGTCAAAGGCTGCCTGTATTTGGTACAAATACGAACAAATAAAGAGACTTTCCACTAGATGGCCCTCCACATCAAACATTGGATACGTTTCCATGTAAACACAGGAAGAATTTCTTGGCTTTCAATCTCACTTTAAGCTTTGTCAGCAAACTTTCTGTTCTGTGATAGCTCAGTTCTCCTCCTCCAGTCCTGAAACTGGACAGCCCTATTCCTGCAACCCAATTCCTAACATTCAGTTATCTTGTCTTTCCTTCCTGTCAGCCTGTGCTCAGAATATGTATGCTTAATATCCTGCTTCTCATATATGAGAGCTATATAAGTGGGTGTTGAATGTGCTTTTTAGTCACATAAACTGAGAGCTGGGACTTACGAGCAAGGTTATCATGGACGTTCATGAACAAACCAGAAATTACATTACAGCCTTGTCATTAGTCTTGTTGCACCTATTCTGCTTACAAGTTTTACATCTGGCAGGATTTCCTAAGGGGGAAAGCCACACAGAACTGACATTACTCTATTAACATTTAAGGAATTGCATTAATCCACCTAAGCTTTGACTCTGGTTGAAGAATTTTGAGAACGATCGCTCTGATGATTGTGCCCATGACAAGCCAACAGAAGGCCACTTTCATAAGTCTCTTCCTTGGGATGTGGTGGAGAATACTTCCTTGTATTTGTTCCTCCAGGTCACTGCTGTTTGTCCAAATGACACCTTCCTGTGCTGCTTATATTTTGCTGAGGCTGCTTAGTGTTAAATTGCTGGATGCTTGGCACAAGTCTCATCTTCCTGCCAGGAGCTCCATGGAGGTAAACTCCTTTCACACACAGCTCTTCCCAGTGCTAGTTATTCCGAGGTCAACTCATGTATTACTAGTGGTACAAAACCACTCCAGAGCTTTATAAGTGAACGCGTGGCACAGACTGTGTGCAATTCTGCTGGTGTGCAGATGCTTACAAAGGGAGTTTCACCAAGTAGCTGAACAGGAGTTAATGTGAAACGAGTCCCTGGTGTAAACTTGATGCTTTGTGCATGAATGGCAACTCACAGCACTTGCAGGAACCACACAACAACCTGAGATGGAAACAGGACTGAGGAAGAGACTGAGACCAAGGGTAAGGTGTTGCTGAGACTGGGTGTATTTCAGGTTGTGGTAAGGAAGGGGTTGAGGACTGCGATAAAAGGATGTGTTAGGAGAATTTTGTGTCCTGCCTCAGTGCAGCCCATAGAGCCCATTGCAGAGCTGAGTGCTGTTGCTGTCCTCTCAGTCCCTGCTGCTAATAATGGTATCCCAGCTAAGCGGGTTTGGAAATGTCTGTGCTGAAAAAAAGCAGAAGTTTTCCTTCAGTTCTGTGAAATGACCCCTATACTTTGGGTCTTAAACTGCTGCAAAATGTGGAATAGGCTCAGGATAATCTGAAGCAACCAGTTACTTTGCAGGAAAAGGGCAAACAGTGACATGAGGTACTAACAACTGATGCAGTAAGTAAGGTACGTGTAGGGGGCATTCTTCAAGCAATGCACAGAGGGGTTAAAATGTTGAAATTAAGTGATGATAACCATCAAAAACAAAATAAGGAAACATATCTTAATGTGTGCTTTTGTGAGTAGGCAAGAACTGGTGCTGTCACTGGGAAGGAAATGCAGCAGGGTAACAAGAATGCAACTGAATATTGATGTGGGCCCTGGTGGGTGCTCTTTGTTTCACTGTGCTGCCTTCAAGGGGCTGGAATCAGTTCTCCTGGCTGTGAAGGGTGGTGTTGCTAAATGGTATTATGATAACATAATGAGAAATCAGAGCAGCTAAGTCTCAACAAGGCATCCAGCTCAAGTTAATTAAAATAGGAAAGTCATACTATGGTGCCAAGGGAAATAGTAAAAGCACAGATGGGGAGATTTGATTGCTTACTGAGGATTAGTGTGGTTAGTGCAGAGGTCTTAGAAGGACAAAGGGACAATCTGGACAACCTCAAGGCTGGAACCAGAAGCTGAGATGTGGGCATGTGGATTGCAGATAAAGCAAATTTCAGAGTCAATATTAGTATGAATTTGTGAAGGAAAAGGCAAGCTTTAGGGTTAACCCAACTTTTTTGTAATTATGGGAGCTAAGTGTGGGGAAAAGAGTGCCTATACACAGTCACAGTTCATCGTAATAAATGTGTTTATGCTCATACTGTAGTAGAGCCAAATCCAGGCCAGATCTGTTTAACAAAAGGTTATCCTGAGCCAAACTGTTCCCAGTCCAAGCCGTGTGGCCCATCCTTTGCAATGTTACAAGGCAGATGTTGTTCCAAGTGCACCTCAACACAGCAAGTGGGTCTTGGAGGCGCCGGTCACAGCTCTGCTGTGGTCCAGTAGCAAGAACCCGTCTGCTCTGGCATGGAGGGGGAAGAACTCCATGTAGCACAGGACGAGGTGTTAGTAGATTTTCTGTGCTGCTCACAGCAGCCATAATACCCTAATGTCCAGTCCCCACAAAAGACTCTCTTCCTCTGCACATCCTCTCATACTGGGCTTAATTCCTGCATGGATTTGAATGCATGGTACATAGGCTTATTGCATTTCTTGCTGTCTTCTCTGGAACTGTGTGAAGACACAGGAGGCCTGGGCTGATCAGCCCCTAGGACAGGATTTGCACAGAAGAGACCTTCCCTTCATCCTGTCACACACCCCCAAAATACCCCTCACCCAACCAAGTGAAATAGCTTGAGGCAGGCATGGAATTTCCCTGAGAAGAGGAAAGTGATTGTCTAGAGGCAGAAAAAGGAAATTCCAGGGCAGATGAAAATGGAGAAAAAATTCCAGATTTAAAATTCCTTAGAAAAATAAGTAAGTTGCACAAGTGTAGGAACGTGTTTCTTCTTGCTCTTCAGCAGACTAGATGCTGCCTGACCTCTCGCTGGCTCTCTGTCAGGTTAGAGATCTTCTTATGCCTAAACAAAGAACACAGGCTGCCTGTTCCTAAGGCTACCCTATTAACTGGAAACAAAACCACTAAATTAATTAGTAGTTCAGAGCTGCTTTTGTTGGGCCTCTTGCTGGAAATCAGTCCTGATTATACACACATTACCAGCAAAGCTGGTCATTTATAGCATGCTAAAAGCAGAAAGGACAGTAAGAAGGGTGTGTAGGAGGAGCTTACCCTCCTCCAGTTCTCTGATCCTGTATCCCTGCAGACACCCTGTGAGGCTCCAGGGTCCCTATCTTGAGTCTGGCAGAGTTGACCTATTGCAAGCTGTTTTCCAACAGGTTGAAAGGCTTTCCTTGGCTGGGGAAAAACTCCCAGGCTGGTGGTTATTGACAGCTAAGAGGCACAGACCTCTCTATTTTGGGAACAGGAAGGGTGGGCCTGGGAATCTTGACAGTAAACAGTTTGGGGTTTAGCCTTAGGGACCCTCTCGCCTTCCTCTGGTCAGGTCTTACGTGTCGTTTGTCTCACTTCAGGGCTGAGGTCATTGCTTCTGTAGTATTTTCAGCGAGGCATCAAGGTGAGACACTTGCTGTGAAACCAAATGCAGAGCATGTGCCAGGCAGCTCTTGTGTCAGCCCGAGCACATAGGGGAGTTTTAAGAACATGTTAAGAAAACACCCAAAATACTGGTGCTGCATATTTGAGGCTACGGGAACAGAGAGGCTTTCTATTACACTGCTCAGGCTGCCAACAGCAGAAACAGCCTCAGATACATGTTTGCTTTGCCTACATTAGGGTTCAGTGATGTGTATCAGAAACTGCCTCACAGAGGGTGTTGACAGGAGCTGAAGTGGTTCACAAATAGGCACTGTAGGAGACTTTCAGGACAGATAGCTGGGTGTGAAAAGAGGCATTCATCTCATTTTTGCCATCACTTCCATCTCTAATAGCAGTCAGGAGAGAGAAATAAGTAGAGAGACAGCCTCAGAAATTGATGTGGAAGAAACTGGCACGGTATTTGGCAGGAAATGAAGAGACACGGTGGCTGGGGTTGAGGTGGTGTCCTGGGGGATGGCACATGTAATCCCACAAATGCTGTCCTAGAGCTGTAGCTGGCACTGATGAAACAGTGCTGGTTTGAATACAGCTCGGGCAAGATCCAAAACTGAGAGAATATGGTGAGCTTCTCAGGGAAGCCAATTGTTTGGAAGGGGAAGGACTCATGGGGCAGCTAAATATACTGGAGTGATCAACAGGCACGTCTGATTGTGTGCACTTCCAGGACTTCCAGGAATGAGAGCTGCACAGTGGTGTGTGCCCCTGAACTGCTTCAGAGCATCGCTGGGGGACTTCAGTGAGAGACTGCAGTTCTGATCTGGCTCAACTCACAGTTTGTTAGAATAGCTCATTAAAATGGGTTGCTAATTCATTTAAGTTTTCTTCCTGTATATGCTGCAGTTTTGTACATCTTTACATCCTTCTTAGGTGCAATCCATTGTGCTGGGCTGGCACTGAAATATTTCCTTTGGAGCAAGAAACTGGTGCTTCATAGGAGGGAAGAACAGCTCAATTAAAAGTGCCTAGTAATTCCTGAGGAAGTGCTAAGAAGGGGTTAGAAAAATTGTTTGTTTTCTAGTCACTCCCAGTAGCTTTAAATATAATGAACTCTTAGAGGATGGGTATTTGCTGTGGATAGATGAGCTATATCTGAGCTACCTGGAGGCAGTTCGAAGCTGGCTACCATGCTGGTAGGTAGCACTGCTTATGAAAGCATAGACAGACTGAAAAGAGAGGGTGGTATGCTGGCTCTGAAACAAGACTCAGGAGATGAAACTCTCATTTCTGGCTCTGCCACTGCTTTTCAGTATGATTTGTGTTAAATTGCTGAACATGCACCTGGCCTCAGTTCTTCACCAGGTACCACTGTATCTTTGTTCACAGAGCCTTTGTTGGCTCTAGGTGCTGCTGAGGTCAATAGCAAAAGAAAAGAGAGGATTTATCTTCTCTGGTGCTCCTCACACACATCCTTTAATGAACTGGAATTTGTATTGGAGAAGAAAGAGACAAACAATTAAGCTAGAAATAAACCTGTCTGTGTTCAGTGAAGGTCTCAGCTTGCGGCTGCCTTGGCAATGTTCTGTCTGTGACTTAATCCCTCCCTGTTGCTAGCTGTAACTCTGCCAGTTTGGTGAGAAGTTCTGGATGGGCCAGGGGGTGATGTGCCCTCTGCCTTGTGCTTGTAGAAGTCACCAGGAGAGCGAGGCTGAAGTGGGCTTACATATCCCAGTACATGGTAGTGGTGTCTAAAAACAACAGCATCTCTTTCCTTTACAAGTTGGGAGCATTTGTGTTCCAACATGTGTGTTCCTCCACCCTCCCTAGCATTGCTTTCCTGCCATGAAGTCTGAATCTCGTGTGAGAGGACAGCATATTGCTATGGAAATCAGCACAAAGCAGCTGATGACAGGACAAGGCAGAGTGAGGGCTCATGTGGAGAAAATCTAATTTTTAAGCACCTGTGCTGGCTAACAAAGGAGCTGCTGGGAAGGGACAGCAGAGCTTGTGAATAGCACTGTGTATGCAACCCACGGCATATCCCTCACTTGGCTAATGAGAGATGGTGACTCTAATTCAGCACATGCTGGCAGTTAATCTCTCTGCCATATGGCGGCTGCGCCCGGCACCTGCTTCATCAGTGTGAGATAAGGTCAGCATCTCCCTGTGGGCAGAGGTATTTCAGAGAATCAATGTTGTTTCATCACCTCTGGCACACAGGGACCACTGTCGTTCCTAGGGATAGCGCTGGGAACTGGGAAGGAGCATCCTGACTTTGGCAGTGAGGCTCCTTCCTCCCCAGGTTGGTGCTGTGCCTTGTGCTAGTCCATGCCTGTACAGATTGTATCCGTTCATTCACAGCCTGTCATCAAGAGGCATGAATAGGAAGAGATAACATGTATTTTCTTTTGCACTGTGTTTTTCCTCCGTTTTGTTTGTACTCTGCTTCTAGTGTGTTTTCTTCCATCTTGATTCCTATATTGTCTTTGCTGTAACAGTGTACAGCTGTGGCTGGGGTCCTCCTGTCTGCTGCATCACTATTAAAGCCCCTGCCTGTCTGCCTCTATGTGCTAACCTGTCTTCTCTACCCTATTTTTCTTCCATCTCTGTTTTGGTATCTCATTTTAACTTGCACTTTACACTCTCCAGCCATCTGTCTCCCTTCTCGTCAAATCATCCTTCAAGGAAATCCCATCCTAAATCTCTCCTGTACTACCTGGCTTTATAAATGTGACAAAACGTGTTAAGACAGGGACATAGCCAGATAACTTCTGCTTTTCCCTACCTGTTCTTCCTAGGTGATGTTAGAGATTATTGCTGGTGAGACAGGACAGAGACATACAATCTTTGGTGCCAGCCACAACCAGAAAGACAGTCAGTCTGGGATACAAGGATGCTCTTAGGAGACTGATTGATGTATGTAGCTCCCCCATTTGAAAAGCTTTCTCTTGGGAGAAGGAAGTTTCTTCCTGACTTTAAAAAGGAGTCGAGGAGACACAAATTCAGATGTGTATTTCTAATTCTGTTCATGGGTCTGCATGATTCTAAATATGGATTTAATCTCTTCTGATAACTGCTAAATCTTCAGATACAACTGATCCATTATTATTCATTATCTAAAGGCCTTAGATTTCTGCAGGTCGCTCCTGTTAATGCCAATGTTGGATAGTGTTTGAAATTTCTGCCAGGTTCCTCCTTACAAACTAAACTGCTTTAGGAAGGAAGGCTAGTATTTTAAAAATAGGCCTTATTTAGTAGGCTTTCTCCTCCATTTTCACAAATGCATTGCTATAAAATGTAGGTAGGCAGGAGAAATCACTAAATCTAAGAAACAGCCTGGGATGGGTTCTCTTGTCCTTCGAATCTGTCCATAAATGATCATAAATGTAAAGTAGCGTCTGTTTGCTATAAATCCCTCGTCACATCTGCAGCTTGCGAGCTGTGAGCAGCACATGAAAACTTGTTAGTGAATGAATCACATAGATCCTTTCAGCAAGAAAGAGGCACTGTGGCAGAAGAGGAAAACCTGGGTTGCTTTTCCTGGCCAGGCTCAGGAAATGAGGGTGAGTTCTGAGAGCTGCAGATCGCAGCAGTCAAGGCTAAGCAGTGCCCTGCAGGAAAGTAGGTGGTGTATGGGACTTACAGGCACTTTTTTTTTTTTCTCAGCTTGTGTTACTTTTCTAACCTTTTGTTGAAACATTTGGCAAATATTCCAAAATTCTTCTGACATCCAGCTGAATTCTCAGTATTGCACCTGCAAGGCCGATCTGGTACTAAATTTATCCTTGGCTTTGTGATCACTGCACCCTGATGCTATTTGGAATCAGAAGAAGTGATTCAGGGTTTTAATGCAAAGTCCTCCCAGTTGCTTTCTCAATATCCTCTCTTTTATTTGGGAGCTTCACCCGAATATCCTCAAACTAGCACTTTTAAATCCCTGTTTTCTTTCCTTTCAGGTTGCATTTGACCTTTAAAGTCATTGCAATCTGAGTTTAGTTTTCACACCCATTTCTTGACTTCCTTAACTTCAGCTGATATGCCTGATTTGTGAACTTTGTACAGTTACAAGAGCAATGTGTATGTGTCTTATCTATAGCAAATAACAAGCAAAGCGCTGAACAATTCTAGTTCTGGAGCCAAGTGAAGATAAGATAGCTGAGGCATGGAGGCTGGGATGGTAGAACTAGCACAGTCAGGCTGTACCTGTCCCCTGCAGGTCCTGACCCTAAAGGGGTTTGCAGGAGAGTTTTGAGGGGATCTTAAAGGTTTAGAGAAGAAGTTGTTTTTTTAATTGACTTTCTATTTAAAGGAGAAGAGAGAGGGAAAGCTCAAGCAGAACAGTTAAGCTGTTCTAAAGACTTGGTCTTTATACTGACAGCAGCTCATTTTCCCCAGAGTGAGAACATAGATACAGGCAGGAGGTCATTAGCCCTGCTGGGAGGAGCTGGCCTGCTCATGGGCAGTTGGCTGTTCACAGCTGGAAGAACTTTACCAGCAAATGACATGCCTTCTGGACCTAAGTAAGTCCAGAAGCGGGGCATTCATGGAAGGAAGTTGAAGAAACTGCAATAGCACATGAAGGCTCCTGAGATCATGGCTCTGTTAACTAAACATGGCTGGAAATGCCCGCATGAAACAGCATGCCAATGAATATGTTGATTTGTTGGGCACAACTATCTCATCCAAAACACTTCTGTTCAGGGAGCTGGTAGTGGACTCTGAGGCAGCCTTTCTGCAGTGCTCTCCCTGGACTCCTGGCCAGGCAGATCAGTCTCTGGGGTAGACCCATAGCAGAGAATCATTTTGTAGGGTAGGACCTGTGGGTGATGCTGGAATAGGCAGCCATGTCAGTCTCCATGCTGATGAAGAGACAGTGATGTGATGGAACCAGGGAACCACAGAGGTGAATGTGAGCATGCAATTTAGTCACACACTTCCTCTGCATATCCTTTCCTAACACAGGCTCTGGGGATGAAGGACTGGGAAAATCGTAGCATTATTCTGGCTGGCTTCCCTTTTCCTCTATGGTGCTTCCCTGTTCAATCGATTACACCTAACTCTTGTGATTTAGGAAGCTTCCTTATCTGTGTACAAAGTGAAGTTTATACCAAGTGCTGTAAGACAGTAATATTTCTGACCTTTTCTGTTCAATTTGACAATACCTGTTTGTAGTCCGTAACTGAACATAAGGTAGTACAGTCGCTGCTGGATGTACAGTGTTCAGTATGGCTGAATGATTGCTTTCTTCCATCTCTCAGCCTCAACAGATATCTAAGTTTTCAGTGGGATGTTGATTGAAGCAGAAGAAGTAAAGTAATTAACAGTGTGTGATTCAGATTGAAAATTAATGTAGACTGTATCGAACTAGAAGAGGGTCTGCTAATACTGTGGGTCTGACTCAGCAAGATACGTAAAAAGTGCATCCACCTAACATAAATGTAGCAGAGACCATTTAAAATAATCAATAACTAGAGCATTAGAGCCAGGATTACAGGAAATTGCAGGAGAGTCATTGAGGTTGGCACCACAAAACATGGAACACCGAGACATATGGGCAAGGAACTAAGTTCAGTTTCTTCAAGAGTGGTCTTCAGAGCTACAGGCCCCTTGCAGATGGCCCAGATGTGGAAAAGCCTCCTAAGCTTACAAAAATGAAGAGACAGCAACCAGATACTCTCCAGAAGCAACCTGTTCTGGGTGTTCATCAGTGTGCCAAGACACCAACCTTCACAATTTTTAAGTATAGCAGAACTGTACTGAACAGTTATAAGCCCTTGTGGAAATCTGAGATGAGTGGGTTTGTCTGGACTCGCCCAAGTCTGATGGGGTTGAATCTGTCTTCCAGTTATTTGCTGGTTTCCATTTGTGTAAAACCAAAGCCTGCCTGCATTCCTAAGACACTTACAGTACACAGTTAAAGCTGAACTAGCTCATGCCATAGGGCTTACTCTGCCATCCACAGGCTGCGGCAGATGAATAGTTGAGCACAGAATAAGCACGGCTGCAAATCTGTGATGTCTCATAGGCTCTGTGGTGGCTCTGCATGTGAGCTAAACAGGAGGGTCAGGAGTTACTTTGCATTTGTCATGAAGATGTCATGAGCTGAGAGTGAACCTGCTACTCTCAGCTACTGCAGAACAAGTAGGAAGTTTGTACCTTTGCTTACCTTTCCCATTGCTTACCTTATGTTTTTCACATTTACGCTTACATGGACATAGAATTGGATTTTTAAGAGGTGGTTCAGTTGAAGGTTGTTGGAGTTACCACTTTGCTTTGCACCTTTCAGCATTGAGGATGTCAATGTTTGCCACCCTCCGATATGTAACTGGGGCTTCTAGCTTACAATAACCAGTTCTTTTATACAAGAAGAAGGCACAGCTCTGCTACAAGGATGTTGTTTTTAGGAATCAGGAGAAAAATAATTAAAGTAGAAAAAAAGAAAGAACTATTTGTTAATTCAGTAACTACATATAAACAGCAGGCCCTTGAGATCTATATAGGTACAGAATTATAGTGCCGTGTAACATCAGTCTGTGAAATACTTGGCTGCATTAGACACTCCTATACATGCCAGTAGGTCACTGTATATAGTATTTGCATTTATTTTTCTATCAGCCAAAAGTGTGCAGTTGAGATGACAATGAACTACTTTGTTTGTTCACATTTAATCCTAACCAGCTGGTGGAAAATACAGCTGTGATTTTATGTGGAAAGGAAAGAATCTGCCTATTGATAGGACATCCTTGGAATGCCATGAGCTGGGAGGCAGCAAACACTTCCACCATTAACAGAGGTCTGAAGTTCTGGTTGGAAATGGTTTGCACACACATGAGTTTTCATGGCTTCCCTTCCATTTTACAATAATAGTATAATTCAACAGTTTGGGTATTTGAGTGCTGCTGTTTACTTAAGGTATTAACTGCATTGGGACTCACTGATAGATGCAGGGCATGATCCTGAAGCCAAATGTGTGATTGCATCAGTATTGTTCACATACTTTTCAGTGGATTCAGTATTGAGTGAGCAAAAATAATCACGTCTCTTTTGCCTAGGCAGGCACCATACCAACTGGAATGCTGTGCTTAAAATTATCATGGGTTTTTCCTTCTATGCCTTTGTTCCAGATGGTGCAGCCTGTCAAACTGTCTTAACACACAGTTCCATGAGTGCCAAATGCCAGTGTGTAAGGAAGTGAAATGTGCATGAGATTTGGTGACTGATGCTGAGTTTCGTAAGCTGTCTGCTTTGTTACTTGGCATGCCTTGAGACAGCATGTCTAAGGCACAGCACATCCAAGACACAGCACGACTTTCTGTGGGGTGAGACTTCTCACTGGCTTCCTGGGAAGAAAGCACACTGTGCTGGTACATGCTGGTAGTGCTGGGGAAATCAGGAATACAATGCTGCCATGTTCAGTAAGGAGTGGCATTCCCTGTGCTCTTGTAGCATCAGTAGTAAAATCCGTATTACCTGAGAAGGGAAGGAAAATTGTACTTGAAACAACAGTTAAAGTTGACCATGCTGGTGAATGTGGGAGGTCCTGGAAGGCTTGTCAGGACTGCCAAAAAGATTGTCTGAACTTGGACACTTATTTATTTAAGTGCTTGGAAGAACTCCAAAAGTTCCTTCTCCACAGTCTGGATCCTTCACAATTCTCTCATTGCACCCCCAGCTCTGACACTGAGATCTTATAGTAAAAGCACCGCAGTGCAGCAGCATGCTGGCCAGTAGTCCAAGAATTGGTCTCCAAATAGATGTTGGAAATGCCAAGTCTGCTGTAGGGTATGCTGGTACATTATAGTGTATGGCACTCATCCCGGGCAATTCACAGATTGACTGTCTGTCTGCAATAGATGAGAATTTAGTATGTGTATATCATGCATTTAAAAAGGCACAGGAAGGCTTGTCATCTATAAATAACATGATTTGATTCACTGAAGCAAAAATGACATCTATAAATAAGGTAATTTTATTCACTAGAGCCATTGTGATACAATCTTACAATGTGACTGAGAGCCATTTTTATTGATCACTTCAAATCAATTGTGTTGTTGCATACAAATTGGTACAATACATCACGCGATCACATTTATGACTCCCCTACATCAGTACACATGGAATGTTGCTCTGTATCACTGGATATTTGTTTAGCCAAGCTAATACCTCATCTGCCTCATTGCTGTGATAATGTGATGGGAACAAACTCAAAATACTGAAAATGACCAACCTCTACACTACCTCTTCTGATCCAAGAGCTAGCTGAGGGATTTAGACTTTTTTAAACCACACAAAGATTCATTCTCTTTTCTAAACATTGGATTTTGCAGAAATTAAATAAAATCTCCATTTTAGGCAAAAACATCTTTTGCCACCCCAGAATTTACTTACAAGTTTCAACTTTTCTGTCCTTCAGAAGAGCTGGTAGAATTTGCTACAGAAATCACTTTGCTTCCATGGGCTTTTTTTGCATCCTCATTTGCCTTCCTAAGGACTCAGTGTAGAAGATCTTGCTTTCTCCAAGTCAATCATCCAAAAATCCTAAGGAAATGAACTTCTCTGGTGCTGCTTTAGTAAAGAGCGTGAATGCAACTGCATACTGCCGCCGGGAGACAGAGTTCAACACCTCCTCAAATTCGGATGATGCTTCTTTGTACTATTTGCTGGACGAATGGTCTCTCTACCTATCACGCACAGACATGAAGATGTTTCTAATTCCCCCAGTTGTCTGCCTTGTGGCAGGTGTCCTCATCATTCCTACCATCTTGTCTGTGATCTTCTCTAGGTTTAGCATCCGCCGGGAAACAAGGTACATGCTGCTGGGAAATGCTCTGCTTTTCGATCTGATCTACCTGTTGTTCTACACCGTGTCATCTGCTCTCAATGCAGCACATGTACCCCTCCCCAAGGAAGCTTGTATCCTCTTATTGTTTTTGCTGGCAGTGGCTTACTGTGGAGGACTGTTCACAGCTGCTGCAATAGTCTTGGACACATACATAGCTGTCCTGTTTCCCTTGCGCTACATTGCTATTTTGCCTCCTTCACGAAGTAAAAAAGTTATTGTATTACTGTGGGTGTGTGCTGGGGCTTTCCCTGGGATTTTCTTCTTGGTGCTGTCGAGTACTCGCAGCTTTGTGCCCTGTGCCCTGGAAATGTGCTCGGTTCCAGTCATATTAATATTAACTCCACATGGGACTGATGCTGTGAAACTCTGTTTCTGGCTTTCTACCGTGGTTATCTTTCTCTGCCTGGCTCTGATATTTTGCTGCTACATTACTCTGTATTTTAAAACCAAACAGTCAGGTATATGGGACAGCATCTGCTCCAGAGCCAGTGTAACGCTCTTAATGCACAACACTGTCTTATTTTTTTACTTCTTCCCACTCATGGCCCTATTTGTAGAGTCATTCTTGTGTGTTAATGTCGTTGTCAAACTGAGGGTAGGAGTCTGGGTCTCCCTGACAGTCTGCAATGTCCTGATGATTCTGCCTAAAGTTTTGTTCCCTTTTCTGTATGGACTTCGATACAGAGAGATCTCGGCATCTCTCAGATCCATTGTCAGAAGACAGCATCTTCGCCTGGTGTTACCTGCTCCATCACCATTCTGAGCCAACACAGAGCACAGCCACAGGAGAAAGAGCTGTCCTCACCTTGTTAGCATGCAAGCCTGATGGAACTCAGCTTCTGAAGAAGTGATCTGAAGAAGATGTGATCAGTTCACGTCAGGGAAGACATGGGTTGATCACTCTGCCTCCTTGGTGCCAGAAGACCCCCAGATCTCTCATTCCATCACAGCCGAGAATACAGTGAATGCTACCCTAGACAAAGTTCTAAGCTTTGTTCTGATGTGGGAAGGCAGTATCTTTTGGAGGAGATACTGAATCAAGACCATTTTCACCCACTTGTGTCAGATGCCCTTCTGGAAAATAGGCGGTGCAAAGCAAAGGGGGTAACCACAGGTCTATTGACAGCATCACCTACAGCAGAGACAATCCTTAACCAAGCATGCTGGGAACAGAACAGCTATTTATTTCACTTGCACTTGCAAGGCTGGTAGCCAGTGTCCTGTTCTTTACAACATACACCCAGAGGTGCCTCTGGAAACTACTGCACTCAGCAGAACACTGTGCTTCATCTTGTGCAGTGTGCTGGCATAATAGCTGCCTTATGGATTCTGACTGACAACCGGCAAAACACTGACTTCTTATAAAATCTCAGTCTGATGGGAAGTCACCTTTGATCGGTGTCTGCTGGGCAGCCAGGCAGATGATGGTGTGGGGGAGTAACAGGGATAGATGTGCTGCTCAGTGAGGGAGGACAAGCTTGAAGCAGTAGGTGGCAGTGCCTTCCTGCAGGCTGCAGGCAGGTGGCTGCGGGCACCCTGGGTCATCCCAGAGCCCTGGCCCCCTCCCTGCTGGGCCCATGCTGATGCAAGCAGGCCAAGGCTGAGCCCAGCTGGGCAGAGGTGTACCCAAAGGCATGACCTGAGATGATGGACTAAGCATAAACACTGCTTCTGAGTCCCCACCGAGACATCTCCCATTTCTGGCTCGCATCTCTAGCAGCCTGATCCCAAGTTAAAGCTGCACCTCCATATCAGAGCTCATGTTGGGTTCCTGCCACCAAACCCCATGGAAGGTCAGGAGGAGACGTGGCAGAGCCTGTTGATGTACTGAGGGGCAAGAAAGATGATATCTTGTTAAGAGCCTTTTAGGTTTTCCAGATCAGCCACCTACCTACAGAAGATGAGTGAAACATATGTCTGATCTTTAAAGAAGCCAGAATTTCATTAGACATAGACATCAGTGTGGGAAATGTAAACTGCAGTGCCATTCCTTGGACTTGAGAGAAGTTTGTATTTCTATAAATTGTATTTTTAGAATGTTACTTTTGTACAGAACATGCATTGGCCTTAAAAAGGCATTAGAAAATGGTCCTTGATTTCACCCTGTGCAATATTTCCTTGTGTGCAGACTCTCTCCACCTTCTGTTTGCTTAAAGCAATATACAGAAAGTGCTGAATGTGGATTTGGGATATTCCACACTCATATGAAGAATGTGAGTCAGGAGGAAGGCAGTGTTTGGTTGCCTGAGATGTTTCTTTGGCTGCGAAGCCTGTTTGAGATGTTTCTGCTGACCTCCTCGTCTCCTCATTCCCAAACTGCTCATTGCTCTCCTTACATTGCAGTGTCTGCTCTCCTCAGTTTGCTGATACAACTGCTTGTGGGGTTCCAGGTTAAAAATACCCCTCCAAAGACAAGTGGTGCTGTTTTTATTTTGACCAGGATTATCCCAGGGATCTGTTTTAGAGGATGTTCTGCAAACAGCTGTGTCAGGACAACTGAGGGGGTAATAAATTCCAGTTCAGAGGTGGAAATGAGCAGGGACATCTTGGATGCTTTGCTGCTAAGGTACACTTAAAAAGTAAGAGCATCTCTAAGGTAAAGCTGTTGCAAGTAAACTTTAACATTGCATATTTGTTTAACTCTGGTTCTGTGCTTCTCAGTCCTCTTCAATAAAACAAATAGGACCTAGAAGTTGCTTTTTACTGGCTGCTTTTATTTTCTCTAAGATGAATGTACCATTGATAGATGCCACACAAGGTATGTTTGTGTGAAGACTTTATGACAGGGCTCTTGCATAACACTGAGAAGGATGGGGAGAATGTCTGCATACTGGGTCGAGTGCTTTCTGATAAATCCCTTTAGGATGTGGTATAACCAAGACTGGAAGAGGTACCTGCAGCTCACCAGGCTGCTCATATCCTGGCCCAAATCTTTATGCCAATGCCCACTGACAAAGATGCTGATAACTTCCAGGTTGTTTTGTCCATGCAGGTTCTTTCAAGCTTTATTACCTGAAGTTACCTATACTGTAAATTTTCATGCTAAGTAGTAAAGACAGCTGTGTAAATAGTGTAAAGTAAGGTGGTTCTGTATACAGCCATCAGTGACTTTGAATAGCGGCAGGTTAATAGTACTTGATCTTCCTGCTAACATCCCTCAGTTATGAAGTTAATCTCCAGGATAGACTCAGGTAGGATTACATTGCAATTCTATAACTCTTACAAGCACATCCTCTGGATATGTTTAGAGGCAACTAGAAGTTTAGTGACATAAAGAAGGATGCTGAAAGACAGGTGATTGTGGCAAGTTTATGTATGTATGAAATCAGTTTACAGTGAGTGGTATCATAAGGACCAGGCAAACAAAACACTGCTTTGTGGAAATTACCTTCTAAGAAAGATGAATAAAATAATCTTATTCATATCCTTGAAACTGTGGTGTTTAAACAATCGGTGTTTGCCTCTAAAAGATACTGGTTGAGCTGAAATGAGTAAACTAAAATGTGATTCTAAAAAGGTCATTTGCATTGCGAGTTGGTATTTTATTAACCCACTTTAAGGGGACTTAACATCAGATGGTAAGTTTTTCTTGAGTGACTGCTTGTAGACAACTTCTTTCCATGGAGTATTACTGCATTGTTTGGTACAAAAGCAGTAAGTCACAGCATGCCTAGAAGAAACACACCATACACAGGAATCATTCGCCTTGCAGATTTCGCCAATGTATCTGAATAGGACCAAAAGAATCACCAGGATGTCACAAGTACCAGGTTGCTATAATTTTGGTCATAAATGTCTTGACTTTGTCTTACAGCTTCTTAGGCTTCTTTATTTGCCAGAACCTCACGGCTGTAGTGATAAGCAGTCTTGTAAGGGTGTCTGTCTCCACAAACGCTCTGGAAATTCAAACTGAGACTATTTACCGGAGCCCAGCTATCGATCTCTCCCAGGTCACATAAGTGAACTTCTTGGATGTCACTGTGCCTGTAGCATTTTAATTTAGAGTGAAATGGAGAGCAGTTGACTTTAACATGTGATTTGGCAACTGGGGGCAGTAATCCTTTAATGAATTGCAATAGCATGAATCACTAAAGGTATTCTAACTTAGAGCCTAAATATATTCCTGGTCGGTTTTCCCCCTCTTTTCTTGTGCCAACATTGTCATTTTGCTCACCCCTGCTCTCCTCCCTCTCTCAGTTGGATTTACAGGGCAGTTGACTGCTGCCTGTAACCTGCAGACTGAAGGGAGTCAGACCTGCATTCCAGGGGCTGCTGGGGCTGTGCCATGTAGCACTGGGGAAATAGATCTGCAGTGAGGTCTGTGCCTCACGTAAGATCAGTTTCAGGATCACAAGATACAGAGACTCTCCAGACAGATAAACAAGCACATGGCTTTGGATTTGGGACTTAGTCCATTTGCAACTATTTGAGTAATTATTTGGTTAAACTAACTGACCTCCTGCAGTTTTAGTAATTCAATATTAATGGCTAGTCTACTTCTGCTCCATCAATTGGCTGTGGCATTTTCTGAGGGAGGTTTCATATAGTCATAGATCAGAAGGAAAATGGCACTTGCCTGGTTGCACTTGAGGTAGCTCAGAGAATGGCTTTGAACTGACACGGGAGATTAAGATTAGAGATTAGGAAGAAATTCGTCCCTGTGAGGGTGCTGAGGCACTGGCGCAGGGTGCCCAGAGAAGCTGCGGCTGCCCCATCCCTGGCAGTGCTCAAGGCCAGGTTGGACAGGGCTTGGAGCAACCTGGTCCAGTGGAAGGTGTCCCTGCCCATGGCAGGGGTTGGAACTGGATGAGCTTTAAGGTCCCTTCCAACCCAAACCGGTCTGTGATTCTGATCCTGTGAACCCTGGGGCTATGTCCCAGCACTGAGGAACAGCACCACCTGCGCCTGGGACTGGGACGGGTCATGCAGCTCCCACAGGGAGTTCTCTGCTTTGCTAGTCCCTGGTTTTGTACACCAAGATACTATCCGTCCTTTGGACAGAAACTGTGATTGTGGCCATTCCCTGTGGGAGGTGTGCATGAATGACAGATGAGAGAGCCCCTGACAGGAAAAGGAAATGACCAGTTTCCTTGAAACTTGATTTCTGCTGTCTCCTGTCTCCACCCCTACCTCACCTCACCGCTGTTAACTGAGGACACAGCATGGCTCATTCCTGCCATTTTTTCACAAAGCATCATGATTTTTGGTGTCTTCATAAAACTGCTGACACTGAATGTTTTTGGGTTTCAATATGCTTCTAGCCCTTCAGATTGCAACATGAATCTGAAAGGTACAGAGAGCAGGGAGGGGAATAAAACCAACTCTTTCAGCAGCTGCTATTAAAACATCAGAACTTTTGAGACTCATGATTTAGGAGAGGGAAAGGAACCAAGCTGTGGTTCTGCTGTCTCATGTTTGTCAGTGAGGGATGGTCTGGCATGCACTTGCCCAGGGCCTGCAGGTGTGGCTGAGGAAGCATCACAGGACAGACAAGGACAGAGTTAAGGATTTGTATTTGGAAGTTTGTTTGGACAACGTTTTATCCAACTCAGTGGATTATTTTTCTCCAGAGAAAAAATACAAGTTTTGTTGCTGACATCATGGGGAGGGAATCAGCAACCAGCTCCTGAGGGCTACTGTTTTTTAGGAGGAACTGGTTAGCTTCAGCAGCCACTATTAGCGGTGAAGATACAGAAATGCAGCTCCTCAAATGGAAAGGGAAACCTTCCCTAGTCATCCACCTTCTGTCCCAACTGAGTACTGCTGCCCAGCTCAAAGGTGCTGTTCTTCACAGAAACCTTTTGAAATAGAATATTCCTTTTAGAGGGCATCTCTTCATGTCCTCTGAAAAGTTCAGTGGGATGGGATGGAAGCAGGAGTGCTGCACCCTGCAGAACAATGGGACCATGAAGAAGGAAGGGGGCCCTTTACAAACAGTTGAGAAGGAAGGACTGTGGGAAAACTCCAGTGAGAAAATGTGGGCTTGGCTGGAGTTACAGAAGTGAGTTTCAAAGGGTGGAGCAAATTGCAGAAGAGACGATTTCTTGCAGTCTTCCTGAGGGAAAGACATAGTGGGGACCTGCTGGGGAGCATGTCCCTACCCCTGAGCTGCATCTGCCCTGCTCATGTGGCATTGCAGCAGACAGACCCTGCCATACCCCAGAGCCTTCTAGCATCAATGTGCTGAAATTCAGGAGCCCACGTTGTTTTCTCAGCCCAGCATGAGAGAAATATGATTTCTAATACTGTATAAGGCAAAAGGAGACATTTCAGAGAGGGGGAGAGGCTGGAAGGAGTCACTGCTCTCTGCTTGGACAGATTTGTTTTGCACAGTGTTTTGTGTCTTGATTTAATGGTGAGTTGGCTCTTTCCAGCAACTGGGCAGGAGAGGAGGGAGGGGAATGTGTTCCCAACCTTCAGCCAAGAGTGTCCCAGAGCGTTCCGGGCGTGACCTCTTCAGTGTTTATTTTCCTTTCTCTGCGACTGACCCAGATGCTGGGACCTGAGATTTCGTGCCCTCCTGGCCTGTTGAACATTTGCCCCTTCTGGTACAGCATGTGATGGTCCCAGGAATCAGGCTGAGAACAGTACCTGGAACTGTTTTTCTCCCCAGCACTGTTCTGTCCCTTTGCATTCCAGGAAATCCAGCCCCGTGAGAAACATCCTGGGAGAGCACTGCCACCCAGTGGGGATGGAGGCACGGATGCGGGCAGCCAGGGACACTGAACTGCGCTTGTGTTCAGCGACAGGGAGAGCAAAAGGCCTTGTAGGCAGAACAGTAAACAACCCCAGAATACAGTAAGAGGGAAACTAGGTTTTAGAATCCCAGACTGGTTTGGGTTGGAAGGGACCTTAAAGCTCATCCAATTCCAACCCCTGCCATGGGCAGGGACACCTTCCACTAGAGCAGGTTGCTCCAAGCCCCATTCAACCTGGCCTTGAACACTGCCAGGGATGGGGTAGCCGCAGCTTCTCTGGACACCCTGTGCCAGCGCCTCAGCACCCTCACAGGGAAGAGCTTCTGCCTAATCTCTAATCTGAATCTCCCCTCTGTCAGGTTAAAGCCATTCCCCCTTGTCCTCTCCCTACAGGCCCCAATCCAGAGCCCCTCTCCATCTTTCTTATTGACCCTTTAGGCACTGGGAGCTGCTCTAAGGTTTCCCTGGAGCCTTCTCCAGGCTGAACCAGCCCAATTCTGCCAGACTGTCAGGTCTGTTTTGGTCTGCTTTATTAGAAAACAGCTACAATGAATGTTCAGTGGAACCAAATTGCTGTTCATTTGTAACAAGGTTTGCAAACCAAGATGGATGGTTTTGGTCACACAGAACTGAAAAACTAACAAAGCATCTTCAAACAAACAAACAAACAAACCATTTTTAACTTAATCTAACATGCCAACCCCTGGAAAAAGCACTGCTTTGGAGGAAACTACATTGCATTTCATTGAAGTTACAAATCTTCCATTCCAAAAGCATCTTCTCTTTTTCACTAGTAGGTGCTGCAAATCCAACTTAATAAATAGCTGAACAAACTTCAGGACCAGGCTGAGCCAGTTCAAGCACGTTTCAGGACAGACAGAACTGGGAAGTAAATTTCCCAGCTACACATCACATTTCTTTGCCAGACTGGAGGTATTGTGTTGGCAGGAGTAAACTACAGCTGGTCCCTTTGTTTTTCTGTGGAGGGAAGGAATGGAGATAATTTAAGGATATACTGTACAGAGGAAACGCAAGGGCTGAGCACATATACACATACTTCCCACAGGACCCCAGTGGCGTTATTTCCATCCAATGCTACCTGCAGCTATAAAACCATCGCCTTTGCAGTCTCTGCCACAAGGGCATGGAAGTATTGAGTTCCTTTGCAGTTCTCCTGCAGTCAGACAGAAACTGCCCCAGGCACAATCCTGCGGTGGGTGTAAGACTTCCTGAGGGTAACACTGCCGTGATGAGACACCCCCCGAGGCAGGACACACTCTTCAGTCAGCTTCTGAGTTTCAGGGTCCCAGCACAGCACTGTCGCAATGACTTCGTTCTTTTCATCTCGGCCGCCAGTGATGAACAGCTTGTTGTTGCAAGGAGAAATCCCACAGCTGGCTCTCTCATGGGTGAACTGGGTCACCAGGCACCATGTGTCCTCCTGGGGGCTGTAGGAGTAGAGCGCTTTCATTGCCCCACCTGGAGAGGAAATGGATCGTATGGATATGGATGGTTCATATGGAAATGGTTCATATGGATATAATTCCTGTAAGAGGTTTTAATGAAACCACCCACTTCAGCACGGCTCCATTCCTGACATGTGTAAGAATTATTTATGCCCCAAAGCTAACAAAAAAAGCAAGGTCACAGGATACTGTATTGTTTTCAAAGCCAGATCCTCAGAAGGCCACTTATTGTTCATAAGGCTGTGGAATTTAAGGCCAAAATAAACTGCTGTGGTCATGCAGTGTGAACCACAGTGCACCCAGGCACAGACCTTTCTCATACCTGCTGCTTTAGGAAAATAAAGTCTTGTTTGAAAGCGCTTAGACCATGAAGGCCTCGACGTGGTAAGCTGTAGAAATGAGTACATGATTTTTACACTGACTCCTCTAAATCCAGTGTCCTTCTGCCTTGGGCTGGCTGTTTTCTTACCCCTTCCTCATTTAGGGGTTTGTCAGACTGAAGCAATACTCTTCTTATGGGTATGCTAATCAGAGAATGACCTTCAGTTTCTCCATGTTTCCCAAATCTGCAGTCATTCTTGAAACCTTTTGTGCACCTTTTCCCATTTTGCGGGGTCTTTTTATCTTGGAAAATGGCCAATACCTCAATACTCAAGAAAGGCTGTGGAAATACATTCCCTCCTAAGAGTGCCAACAGCCAAATGGTTCTTATTCTGAGATTTGCAGGGACTGATGTGTCTTCTATAGCAGCTGTATAGAACAGGGTAGGGAAAACCCTTGAAGCCATGTTCTTACTGATGAGATGTGACAATGCCTGTGATCCTACCTGCCAGCAAAGGAAGCATTTACATGTTGTTATAGTAAAAGCTGCTGGTTTTGGCTGTACTAGCCCAGTACGTGAAGGATGATCAAGTCATTGTAAGGTGACTTAAGTTCTATTTCCCAACTGGAGCAGACTGAAAACATACACATTGTTAGTTACAGTGATTCACCTGGCAGTTGGTAATTCATCGGTCTGGGTAATTTGATTGCTTTGGGTGCAGTAACCAAATGTTCTTTTATCTTTTAAACTTCAGGTGGGGCTGATTTCTATCCAATTGAACTAGATTTGTCTCTCAGATAGGTAAACAATGGTGGATGTTCCCGTCTGAGAGATGCTAAATGAATGTAACGTGAGTATTGTGACAATTTTTATCAGCAGTTGTATCAGCTAGACCATAAGTCATGCCTTCTTTTTCTGTCTGTCATCCTGTACACAAAGGGTGAGGTCAAGCCTGTGCTGAGGAGAAGCACAAGGTATTTACACACATAGAAGGTGCAGGCATCTATATATATGCACACACATGCAAGTTACAAATCTCCTGTCAGAGCACCATTTATTATTTGATGATACTCTGGCTTTATGCCAGCCCTCCCTCAGCACAAGATTGATTGTACCGCAAGGGATAAATCTCCTGCACAAAGGCTGAGAGAGGGAGGAGAAACTTTTCAGAGCTCATGTTTGAAAACAAAGGCTCCTTTTTCCTTCTTTCGGTTCTTCCAGTGCCACCTGAAGATGTGTGCAGGCTTTGTCTTCCCTCTACAGTTCAGATCATCACCATTAAACTTTTGTTCTTGCTTGATCTTTGCTTCCAGTTCTGGCAAATGACTAAACTAACCCCAAGTGTGATCTAGTGAAGAGGGCAGGGTATCAGTCACTCAGTTGCTCTGCTCCCATGACCTACTCCTACTACTCATATCGCTGTATAAATCCTGCATGCAGTGGGCTGTGTAATGCCCCTTACGTGACATGATGTAGCCATGAGGTCATACCCTTGCTGCTATAAACCCACTTTTGGATGGCCTTAAGCTGTCTCTGAGCTTGCTCCAGCTTCCCAAGACACCTACCAGGCTAACAGGGAGTTTGACTTGGTGATTCTTCATACTGTTTGTGAATGTGCTGGATTTCCTTCCCCCACTAAGCTCAATGGGAAGAACCACATGACCATTTGATTCATAGAATCTGTGGATAAAACGAACACACAGAAACAAGCCCTCCTGTATCTGGAGGGAAGGACCGTTAATGCTTCACTTACCCACAACATAAATGTGGTCCCGGAAACTTGCGGCATTGATGCATTTGGCTTCTACTGGCATGGCAGCTTTCAGGCTCCACGTGTTGGTTGCAGGGTCGTAGCACTGAGTCTTGTCTGTTGCCAGCTTCCCATTGGGTCCTCCCCCAATCACATAGAGTTTCTTCTTGTAGCTCGCTGCTGCAAAGGAGCTTACATTGACCATGAGGGGAGCGGCCTGTGTCACCATAAAAAATCATTAGTAACCTTCTGAAGTAGTCAGACTGATGCCTACATGGTGGGAGCCTGCTGAATTTAAAGTGAGCCATCCCCTTAAGATGATCAGCAGGGTTCAGAAGATGACATTTCTAGGGATAAGGGATAAGTATGTTTCAGATTTTTCTTAAGACTGTAAAACCCTTAATAAAAATATGATCTGTTCAAATGCTGTTATTAAAATTACATTATCAACAATTCAAAAGCTAGGAAATGTCAGAAATGCCCAAAATCTCTTTTACATACTTATGAACATTGAAAAAAAGAACATAAGAAACTTACTGGTTCTGATCTTTGTACTTGCAGCGGTTATTGTTAGATTCCTCTGCATTGCTTTGCATCCCCTAAAAACTAGGGCTTGTATCTCCCATTATGATGCCTAATCTCATTACTTTCATGGATTATTGGCTGCCTAATACTCTCTTCTCATTGCCTGAAGTAGAAATGTTTCTTCTTCTGCCCTGTTTACCCTGAAACCTGTACTTTCAATTTAAGTGTATAACCCATACATGTATAGAATGCACAGGTTGATATACACATTATATAGATACATAGGTATATAGATATGGTATCAGAGCAGTAGTTTTCAGCTGGTGCTCTGGCTCATGTACACTATATTCTTACTCACTGATTTATGGACTACTAACTTTAAAAGCCAACTAAGAAAAGGAAAGTTTGGCATTAGATGTCTCCCAGGCAATGTTTGGCAGACAATCCTGTGACTTTTACTTTCTGAACTACATACATTTGTATAGAAAAAGTAGTTAGGTATTTAGTGGTATTACAGACCAGAAATACATAGAAGAGTTGTACTTGATCCTGTCTTGTTCATTTGTATGGTTCAGAGCCCTGACATTTTCTGATTGAAATGTTCCAGATGAGTACAACGTTATGTCATGCAGCACCTTACCTCTGACCAGCAGTTATGAAAGGGATCATATGCTTCCACGCTGTTGATTCTCTGCATGCCATCAAACCCACCAATGACGTAGACTTTGCCACCCAACACAGCCATTTTATGTCTCCATCGCCCAATATTTAGATACTCAATTTGTATCCATTTGTTGATGGAGGCGTTGTATTTCCAGACATCATGTTTTGTTTCTTTGCCACCTGCAGTGTACATAACACGTATAAATATGATAGTATATCTTGTATCTACTCAAAATCTCCATATGTTTACATGCTAAAATTTTCTCTCACAATAGAAAATACATCATTGGTACTTATTGTTAGCTTCTTCATTCCCTATAAAAATGGCCCCTTCTGGGTCTGCCTAGAAGATAAATTCTGTGTTTAGTTTATTGAATAGTGAAGGAAACTGACCAATTTATACAACCAAATATTCAGTAAAGATAAATCACTGTTCCTCACTTTACCGGACCACAACCACTTTCATTTTAATACCAAGTGAATGACCAACCAGACACAGCACAGGCATCTGCAGGTGATTTTGGTGCACCAAAAGGGCTTTGCAGAATGCTTCCAAGTGACAAATAAACATGATTTAAACAAGGTAGTGGAGGATGCTGCAGGTGGTACTGCCAAATCCCATGAGGACAGGCCTGCACTTGGGAACTGACAATTTGTGCAGGGTAGACCCAGTCAGCTGGATCTACCAGAGCTAGTGGTTTACATGGTAAAACAAAAGACTTGACTCTGAACTCCGACCAACAGTAGTCCTGCACATCATGTTAGTTTTACTGTTCAACCTTGGGACCATATGGCTGGGCTCTAAATTTTGTATCCTTCCTGTTGTTCTCTTTCTCTACTGACTTGGATGTGATTCATATTTATAGACTGAAGATCAGAATTGGACCCTGCAAATTTATTCTAGAGCTGACTTGTAAGTGAATCTTTACTGATGCAGAGAGCAGTGTTTTAAAGACTTTGGTTTGCATATTATTTTTGGTGTAACTGCAATATGAATGGATCTAGTTAAGCCTGAAACCACATTTACAGACTGAGTAGTTTATTCCATCATCTGCAACGTGATTAAACATTTGCTTCACTGGTGAATATACTGAAAAGAGAATTCATATTCCATTGAGAAAGTGTCTGCCTTCATTTGTATTCTGTACTGCACCCATATCACTGCAAACTGATGGAGCTCATCTCTGGGCCAAACAGCAGATTGAATAAGAGAGAATTAGCATGCTAGAAAGAGTCGTTTCTAGTGCTTTTGTCTTGGTACTTTTCACATGTATGTGTTGAATTTTATTTGCACTCAAATAGCTGAAGTGGCTGAGGAGCCTGAATGCAGCATTCATGGTTACAATGGGGCTGAGAGACTGCAGGTGTTCCCCTTACCCTCCCTTGAAATTTCCCTTTCACATGAGCTTTTTCTTTCCTGCACAGCCTGAAACCCTGGTAGGAGCCTGAGCTGGACCAGGCACATCAGGCAGCAGGGAGAGATTTTTTGGGAGAACTGGAGGCTTGTCTTGTTTCTGTTACATCCCTAGGACACAGCTCTTTCTAATTTGAGGAAGAAATGCAACTAAATTAGTAAAAACAACAGAATGGTGAGTGATAATTCATGTCATTTTCAGTTACACTACAAATGCAGTGTTTCAAAGTATTTAAACTGATGGGGGAAATCGTGATCTAAAAGTAGTCATAATCTTGTGCAAAGGATTCTCCTGTTTCTCAGATGCTAAAAAGAGCAGGGAAGATGCTAAATTCTACCAAGACACTGAGGGAGTGAGCACATGGAAGGGGAGATCAATGTAGGAAAGATACAAGTCGAGTTAGGAAAGAAGCAGGTCACAGTTGCTACAAGAAAGAAAACAAGAGACAAGCCGAAGGAGGCAGATGTTTAATCAGGATTGAGATGCCAATTGGTTTATCTGAAAAGAAACAACTAATGACTTCAGTCCCCTCAGACTTTTATTTAGGTGGGAAGGGTGAAAAGGACATTAGGAGAAAAGCTAAGAGGGAATGGGGAGATGGAATCAAAGATATGAAATTAAGCAGAGAAGGAAGAGGAGCTGGCAAGAGCTTAGACTCACCATAGAAGGGAAGGTGTTAGCCTGGCCTAAAGGAAGCCTGGATAGACCATAAAAGAAAAGCAGAGAAGAGACACTGGAAAATATGTCAGAAATTAAATGAAGCAAAAAGCCTGAAAAAGGGGAAGGGGTAAGAGATTAAAGGCAAATGGAAAAGAGACTTCTCAACTCCAGCAAAAAGCCTGTGACTTTGAAAAAGAGGAAAGGGTAAGAGATTAAAGGCAAATGGAAAAGAGACCTCTCAACTCAAGGGTGTGAATGTGTGACGGATGATCCCTGCTTGGGATGTTTGACTTAGATTCCCCTCTACAGCTAACTTTTAATAGAGGGTCTGCTGCCAGAGTAAAAATAAACTCCCTGTGGTGGGCTGAAAGGAAAAACCTCCTTTATTCGTAACTAAGGAAGGAATAATCTAATTCTTATCCCAGGATAAAGATTCAATAAGCTTTAGATTGGAATGAGGTAATAAAAAATATTTGGATTCCCAAAAGAAATAATGCAACAGAAGATACATGAATAAAGGCAATGGACCACTATTCATACTTTAGAAGAGCATTCACACTTGGCCCTCCTTCCTCCTTTCTGCTCTCTTAAGTCAGCATAGAATCTGGTGGATGATTTTGCAGGGTAAGTATCCTGCCCAAGGAGGCACTGCTCTCTATCATTGTCTGTGACGTGACAGGGATTGAAAGCTTGTTGTCACTTTTCCTCTGGAAGGAGCTCATCAAACTTGTTTTTGACAGGCCATCAAAACCAGCTGTCAAACTGACTGTCAGTTTTGAATTTCACCTTTTTGATTGTCAAAGTAAAAACTGTAGCTGCAGGACCAAACTCCTACATACAACTCAACTGCAGTTGCGTGGGAAATCCTGCAAATGGGATGTTCAGACCCATGCTGTGTGTCTGGACCATTGGGTTTCATCCAGTTTTGACAGCTAATATTGCCATTAGCAAGTGGGCACTTCCAGAGTCCTGGCTGATGGCTTTTGAAGTGCTCCTTAAAGTGCAGTTTTTAGGTAGCAGTCAAACAGCAGTGACAGTTCACTGCAGGTTCTTGACTGATTCTTGCAGAATGAGACGGAGTGCAGCAGTCTTTTGCTTATCCACGTGGAGCTGCAAATGGACTTGTTACATGAAGATGCTGGAGCAATTATTCTTCATTTTATGTTTGGTAAGCTCAGGGTCACTGAGTGCTTTAGGGTGCAGCACCCAAGTAGCCATGCATATAGATTAATATGGTTGGAAAAGGAATCCTGTGCTGAGACAAAGGCTAGGCAGTATTCAGGCACATCCAGTGCTTCTCTGGAGTCCGTTCAAAGCTGAAGCATTGGGAACACCTCTAGTGCTTAATTCTCCTAAAGCTGCTTTGAGCATGATCTCAATAAAAGCTGGAAGCAATTGTGAGAACCCTTTGCTCCCCTTTTCCACTCCCAAAGCCTTGTTCCTTACCCGAAATGTAGACTTCATTTTTTAGGGTAATGCATGCAAACTCCACCCATTTCTTAGTCTCATTCTCCGTCTCCTGCTCTGTGGTTGGTAATTTTGCTACTTCCAGGCGGCTTCGCCTCAAAGGATCCAGGCAAGTCACTTCTGCTACAAACTTCTCATCTTTTGTACAGCCCCCTATGATCATAAACACCTCAGACTGGAACTCGTGCATCCTGGGCTTGGTTCTTTCTGTAATAATCTAAATGCAAGTGAGACAGGGTGAGTACACAGAGCACTTACACCTGCAGTTACAGAAAGGTCTGGTGATCTTTCTTCTGATTACCTGCTTTGCAAATCATGACTGGCTTACATCACCTCAGCCAATTATCAAATGTTTTCTAAGTTCAAAGCCTGGAAAGCATCCTAGCAGCATTCAGTAGAGGTTGCTGTATCCTTCTTTCAGTAGGATTTCTCCAACACTGGACTCAATTGCTTGTGCCTACCCACCAGGACCCTTTCAGATCCTCTTGGGACTTCCCAGGGTGGCACCATAGCTATGAAGGTGAGCAGTAGTGACAAGGCTGGGTGCATGTAAGGCAGGTGTAAAGAACAGGGTTCATTTGGGCTGACAGAGTAAGGGCAAGGTAGGGGGGCCCCAAGATTTGTGTATGGCCTGACAAGTTTGGAGAGGGCAAGGATGCAGTTAGCACCAGCAGAAAATAAGCACTCTCATTATTTGTCCTTCAGGGATATATTAAAGTGTCAAAGCAGTGGCAATTCTCAACTGTGGTTTGGGGTTTTGTTTTATTTGTTTCTTTGTTTATAAACCTTATTTTTAAGCCCAAATTAGAAGAATTGCTTAAAGCCAGGCTCTGAAACATGGTCTAATTTACTGCCTGTTGGCTCAGTTTATTTATCAGGTCTTTGTTTCAGGGACACAGGAATAAGTCAGTTCCTGGGTAGATGTGCACCAGGAGCAAAGAATGCAGGGGATGCTTGGAAACTTGTGTTCTGCTTAGAGCAAATACTTGCAAGCAAATGGAAATGAGTGCATTAGTGTCCCAATGTATGCTGGCTGTATGCTGAAGGACAGAAGTAGTAACCTTCCTTATCTTCCCCCACACCCCATACTGGCAGTAATGCAATGTAAAAGGCATGGGGAGCACATCAAGTTTTTCCTCTGCTTATGCTGTACCCCGGGCATTTGCCAGTTTTCAGACCCCCAAAGTCTGGTGGGAGAGATCTGCACTTCACTGCAGAAATTGCAGTTGCCATTGGCTTGCCCCAGAGAAGCAGTCTGTGGACCCACAGGTTAAACACTGTGACAGTAGCAGCTTGCTTAAAGTTTTACTCCTCTTTCTACTTTTAACATGTTTCTATAAATGGACATAATATATCTGTATTAACAAATATTATTTACACAGACATTAATCTTGCATTTTCCCTGTGTTTAGCAAATTCTTAGGCAATAAAAAACCCAAAACCTTTGTCCCAGAAGTCACCAGGTTTCAGAGTTCTGTTTTTAACCCATCTGCCACCATTGCAAGGCATAAGCCCCTGTGAAGGTGAGTGTCATGAGTGTTCAGCGCTGAGCAACACTCCCTTTATCTACCCCACGTGGACCTGACGGTGCTGCTGAGTGGGGCAAGGCTTCCTCAAGAAGTTCCCACCAGACTGGCCCAGGTCAGTACATCATGTACTGTCTTACGCAGTCACTGGCACAAAGAGCCCTCCGTCTCTGCCCCCCGCCAGTGACACATCCAGTGTTAGCGACGGATGCACCAAATGCTCCTGAGACCTCCTGCCTTCCTCCGGCTCTCTAACTGAGGAAGCACATAGGTTTCCTCACGTGCCCACATACCTTTGCTCCTGTTATGAAATCTGACCTCTCGTGGCTCTCCCCTCTACCCCATATTTTGGGACAGGATATGTGACTGATACCCAACTTTCCAAAGAGGATGGGCATTTGAAGAAGTGGAGACCCACCACAGCCTCCCTTGAGCAGGCAGGGCAAAACTTGACTGGATGTCAGGGTGAACCTCTTTCTTTGGGTGCAGCGACCTCTGTAAATGAGGAAGAACGGCAGACCTCTCCTCTGGGAAGAGACTGTCTTCTTCAAGAGAAGTTCTGTATTCCCCCCCCCCCCCCCCCCCCGCCATGTGTAACAGATGGAGATGTTACATATTCAGATTGAAAGAGTCATGACAGATTGTGGTACAGGTTAATGGGAAACTTATTTTTCCTCTCTTAGGCTTGAAATAATAGCTAAGAGGTTGAGGTATCAGGAGTAACGCTGTTTGCCTTTTTACTAGGATAGTCACCCGGCCTCTTTCACTGTGCATATGAAAGCTCAAGTTCGTATGTTCATAAAGCTGTGCACTTTAAAACAACCTTCCAAAAGCTTCTAAACTCTCTAAGCCAGCAAGATAACTGATGAGGCCCACCTGGACTTCTCAGTAGCACCACTTAGTGAAACTTCAGCGTGAATACCTCTTTCTGCCTCATGGTACTGCTCCTTCCGATGGGATTTTTGAGCGGAAGCATGAGACATTTAGAAAGAGCAGCACCTACCTTCCTTTTTTACTCACCTCATTGCCTGACAGATGGTACATTCTTGCTTCCTGGAGCAAAGGAAAGACATCTGGACACTGTCTGATGAGTTGGTCAGCTTCAACCGTCTCTACGAAATACCAGGGGTCTAAGAGGGGCAGGCGGACGTTCTCCAGCACACAGGGCAGGAGAGGAAGCCTTTCTGACTCCTTGTAACGAACCCAGTTCATTACGGTTTCGAACACTTGTGCCTCTTCTGTGACATAGAGGTCATCACTCTTCAGTGTACTGCAGAGGATGTCGGCCGGCAGCTCCAGGAACTCCTCGTAGTTCAGGACCTGAGTGAAGTTCTGGATGATGTAGCCCTGCACTTGCTGCTTCAGGCTGTGCAGGGAGTGCGCATCAGCCAGCCTCAGGATGCCAACACAGTTCTCCGGCTGGAGGGCTTCCGTGAGAAAACTGGCACAAGCATCTACCATGCGAAGGAACTGTGGGCAGAAAAAGCATTTACAAGCACAGAGTGGTTACTGGTATGACCATGTCACAGGAGAGCTGAGTCCCAGCCAGCCATCTGCACTGCAGCACATGACATTGGTCATATGAGGACAGGTATCACCCAGAATCTGAAGTCTGAAGTTAAAATGTCTTCTTCACAGAGTTTTATTCTCCCTCTGCATCCATATTATTCATTTTCCTGTCTCTTTCATGACCTGTGATGCTCATGAATTTTACTTCATTTCACAGAAATACTTTATTTTATACTTTTACTAATACTTTTACTTTATTCCACTTCCCTCCGTGGGGTCTCAAAGCACTAACAACCATGGAGTTACAAAGCACAGATAAGGCCCCAAGACGTGAGATGTGCTTTCCCTGCTTTATCTTGCATGTCAGCTTGTATCAGCTAGAAGGGCGTCTGGTTTTGGAGTTGTCCAGCAAGTGTCTGTTGGGGGGAGGCCTTTGGAGGTTTTAGTGACCTTTGTGTTCCTTGTCATCACCATTGGTTGAAACAAACACAGATGTGCATTTTACACACCGGGTCTGCTTAATCAAAGAACTTTCCATATTTGCAGTGTTCAACAGGTCATTGCAACCGCTTTCATTAATTTCCTTGGCAGAATAGCTGCACCTGAGGATCCCAACTGTGCAGATCCCGGACCACGGATGTCTGGGGGCATTTGCCATGAACTACGATGTGAGCTGGGTTGCTGGTGATTATTCAGGAATTGGGAACCAGTTTGGGGTAGAACTGATAAATTACAGTGCTTCATCCTTGGCTTTCTGTTCCCTGTGTGTGTATAAGTATTCATGTTCATTTTGCCACTGAGCAGTGCAAACAGCAGCATAGAGACAGATGCGTCAGAACTGATACTGTGCCTTTCCGTCCGTGTTTATTTGCGTCCTTTTTTCCATCCAGTGTCAGCAAACAAACCATTTTAACTCATTCTGCCCCACTGGAGAAAGTTGCACAACACTGATTTAGGGGCAAGGAGGAAGCGAAACAATTTTGAGCACTATCCTATGTAGATTTGTTTCAGTAATTAGGGCAGAACTTTCCAGACCCGTCAGTGTCACGTTGACACATTTAGACTGTTTACCAGAGCTGAGTGATCGCAGACTCTGCACACAGACTACCTGGTTCCTGTTTTACATTTAGATGTGGTCAAGGGTTTAGAGAAATGCAACTGCCTGATGATCAAGGGTATGAGAAGGTCTCACAACATGTTGCTGCTGTTGTGATATAAAAAAGTCAGTGGCACGCTATGGCACCGCAGCAGGGCTCAGTGCCTTCCCCATTCACAGTGCCTGTCCTCTGAGCTAGCACAAGGGTAACACTTTGAACCTAACAGCCTGTTTCCCAAGGATCTGGAAGCACATTTCCAATGCAGGCTAGCTCTCAGAGCTCAGGCAGGTTAAGCCCTTTAAAAGGTGGCAGTAACGAGATGCAAATCTGGGATTTGCCAAGGTCACTCATCGAGTCACCCACAGGTCCAGGAATAGATCCCAAACCAACGTTCTCCCCCTCCTACAACGCTGCCACTGCAGAGTGCTCTCGTTATTTACATATGGCTTGCTAAGAGCGATACTCACGAGGTGAGGCAGAGTTTTTTCGCATGCAGTGCACACTGGTCTAACAGCCACGCAGGCCCCACTGATCACGCTGGGCAGCTGTGCTTGTGGCCAGATGAATGCGGAACTGTGAGGTGTGGGTGTGAGAAGCGATCCCCCCTGAGGGCCTAACCAGAGAGGCTGGACCACTCAGGAGCCTGTCAAAGCAGGACTTCCCCTGGCTGCTGCTCCTCATCCCCGTGCTTTGCTGTCACCCCAGCGCTCCCTTCATTTAGAGACAAAACTCCCCCCAAAACTCCCCCAGCCTTGCTGGGCATGCTTCAGTCAGTCCCATGAGAGCAGGTGACTCAGGAGAGCACCCTGATACCCCTGAGCCTCTGCATCATCTGCTCTGATTATTCCCTGCAGAGCTCTAAATTTTCTTCCTTCCCTTCTGCCAGTACCCATTCCAGTGCCATTTCAGGCATTTTAAAAGCCATGTTCCATGGGAACAGTTTCTCTATTAACTGCTTCTTTCTCCTAGCACCCATTTGAACCCAGATTTGTACTTGCTAGAGACATCCCCTATGCCTACTTGGCCTCCACTTAGCCTTGTCTCTGAACGATAAAATTTATTCATAGAATCATACAATCAGCTAGGTTGGGAAAGACCTGTAAGACCATCAACCAAACCATCAACAAAACCAACTTTGCCTGTCCAGTATTGATTCAACTGTCCAGTGTAAGCAGTGCCAGCAGCCCTGCCTCCTGCTATAACCCTGTAAGAAAGGGAACAGTGCATCCCAAGGGCACCCCACAGCAGACAGCTGGGCAGAGAAGGGGCACAGCAGCTCTTGCAGGGTGGCTTTTTAGGAGTTGACAGCTTTCAAAGCCTCTGAACCCATCTCTGACCTGGAGCTGCCCAGAAGCCCTTCATGAGCAAATCACGTCGTCTTGGCTGGCATGGCTGCCACTGTGCAGGGCTGCAATGGAACTAAGCACTGTCTGCTACAGCCACTTGGGCTGTCCTCTGCTGAGTGGCTATAGGATGGTTTTCAGGTAACTGGCAAGGTTATTTTCCTTATAGTGCCCGGTTCAGGAGAACACATTGATGGGAAGTGCTTTGGAGGTGGCAGAGGGGCTGGATCCGAGGTGGGCACCAGCCTTGCAAGCGTGGTGGCTGAACAGCCGCCAGCCCAGACAGAGGAGGTGACTGTTGAACTCATGTTGCAACTGTGCTCTAGGTGGAAAAGTATGTGTCTGGGTCACTTCAGGGTGAGGCTTAGCTGTTCAGCAGCTCCCTGTTCCAAACCTGCCTCCCCAGGAGACAACGACCTCTGTGCACGAAGCACACGGTGCCAGGGACTTCTGCTCTCTCAATAGCCTTCCGCTTCTGCCTACTGTCAGTTTTGGGTGCATTTGGTCAAATCGCAGTGGAAGGGGCTAAGAAAAGGCATAATTATACAAAACCTTTTCAAAAACAGTTCCTGAAGTGGAGTATCTGTGTTGGAATATCTAGAACTGGGTGAGTGACTTCTTTTGTGGTACTTTGTCAAGCCTGAGAGATTGAAAAGAGGCACTGCCGAAAATTGCTGCTAGTCAGACAGAACAGTTCTATTTGGAATGTGGTTTTCTCCCATGTCATTAATCCGAAAGGAAGGAATTTCCCAACAAAAAATGTTACAGTAAATTGCAGAGTTAATCTTTTCAGCTGTTGATACATTGAAATGAAACATTTGACACTTTCAGCTGTTTCTGTTTGTTCTTCAGCATAAATAGTAGAGGCAAGCTGGCGAAACACTAGAAGGTACTAAGTCCTCTTTTACACAAAACACGTTTTCAGCCAAATATCTCACCCGTGTATAATGTGAGGCTTTAAGGCCTTATAAATCTCATTAGTATCCAAGACAGTTGCTGTAAGACTTGGGATGGCTGCTTTTAGTTGAACATTCCTAGTTTTCTAGGGTTTTCTCGCTTACTCTTCTTGCTCATGGCACCCTTAGAAACGTGTCATTGCTGTAACAGTGTTTGATAGTTTTCTTTAAGCACCAGCCTTAGGAATCAAATTTAATCTTAATTTCAATGAAAAATCGGGAAGATAAATGACAAAATGTAAGTTTATACTTCGATGGCTTCAGAAAACAAAACCAAACCATGAGGAATGATCCTAAGGATCATGTCCTGAAAATGAGCCGGAAGTAACCTTTGAGTGCTAACAGTTACTGTTCTGCTTGAAAATGTCAGTCAGTTGCTGCACGCTGGCCCCAGGCGACATGAAAGCAACACCACGTTTTCTGAGTTACCTTGGGGAGCACTTTGTGATAACTTTCCCTTCTCTCCCCACAGCAAGTACCAGCTCCCATTACCCCAAAAGCCACAGGTTCATTTCAGAGCAAAGCCTCACGTGTAAGGTTCAAGAATCTGAAGTTCGCATTAAACAGCGATGATTATGGAGTGAGGTGTTTCTTGCCCTCTGTAATGAAAAGACTGGACACACATACATACATTGGCACCTGGCAGGCTGTGCTGGTTGCAATCTGTTAGCAATTTGCAGCTTGGTACCAGGGCCTGTAATTTGGTAGACCTCACAGGTGATTTACAGGGCACGTGAATACCTCATGGACCAGAGGCTGAGTAACACTGCTTAAGTCCGACTTCCCACAAAGACCCAGGTCATGACTAAAACCCTTTACATCAAGAGCCCTACAAAGGAGGATGCTAACTTTGGCTGGTGAGCCTCCATCTCAAGGCGATAGAGGGAGAGACCAAGTCAGCTTCCTGCTCTGGCCAGCCATGCCAGCCACAGTGCACTAACTCTTTTGGCCTGGAGTGTGACCAGCCTTTGCAGGCTGACCTGAACCTTATGGAGCACTGTCCCAGCATCACAACCCTTCATACCACAGTGTAAGTAAGTATGAGGCAAAATGCTTGCAGAACCCATGAAATCAGAGAAGTTTGCAGTGTGTGAGCCAGGGTAAGACATGGTGTTGCCAGAGCAACAAGACTGGATCCATGCATTTGGGTTATCTGTACCTGAAAGAGGCTGGCAGCTTCCAGGACTTTCTGTACATTTTGCTTTGTGATGAGCATCTTGCTGGTGTAGGTGTAGTCCAAGAGTATATTCATGGTTTCTGCATCAACTCCTTTAAGTATGATTTTTTCTTCATATTTCTCTCTTAAATCATTGCAGAACATGGCTCTGAAAATAAAAACATTTATCTTTTACATATCCCAGCCAGCATGAGGCATTCTGGAAACATTTGGTTATATAGATTTCAACACAGAATACTCTGATTGCTTCATATTTTATGCAAGTATTAGTCCTGTAGCAAAGTAACAAAACAAATCTTTTGTTGCTGTTGTACCTCTTTACTCATGAGTTCGATAAGACATACACACATGATGGATACCCCCGAGCTGAGCCCTGCAGTAGGCCTGGAGCTCCATGGCAGCAACAGGCACCTGGAACCATTGCCAGGGGGTGCTCTCTATTGCAGAGCAGTTGCAATGTCTAACCTGCTGGCCTCTTATACTCTTTCTGTTTCTAGGCCCAGCTCATTAACCCCAAACCTTCAGGCCGCTGGCATTCTCCGTACCTTGACACTTAGCACATGTACTTCATAACCCTTAGCAAGGTCAATACCCCTGTGTTTCTAAGCTGTAGAACGCTGCTTAGGCTGACCCTGAGGGCTGTACCAGATCCACATGTGCGATAACCTCACCCTTAAGCTTCCCAGCGAATCTTTGACCCCATTAATACCAGGGATGGGCCAGGAGAGAATGGCTTATGGATTTTTGTCTAATTAAGAGTCTGACTTCCTCTGCTGAAGTTTGGGAGCGTCCGCTCGGCTTGTAGAGTTGGTGCCTCTTGGCTAGAAAAGAATAATCATTAATCGGAACCACTGTTAGCCAAAACGCAGTGATTTCATGAATGTTTATACCACCTCTTCTTTGGTGGATAATACTGTATTTGAAAGGCAGTTGCCGCTTTGGCACTAGTCAGATATTTCGTGTGGGATAGAAATCAGAAATGTTTCTAAGAGCCATTTAAATACACTTTACATTGTGACAGCTGCGAGGCGAATGCACACATCTTCATCTTCATTTCCAGTGCATAGCTTTAAGTATTTCTTATAATGCTTTTGTTCTTATTTAGGAATTTGATTGCTCCCATCTTGTTCCCTGCAGAGAGTGAGATTTCACATCATTTGGAATCTGGCCAAACAGATTAGGATCACATTGGGTCCACTTGTAACTGCATAGGTGGAAAACATGTGCAGATCTAAAGTGTAATTAGAAGTGCTCTTTATCCTGCATACCAAACCCTTCTTTATTAGTCATGTACAATGTTGACAGGACAGTGCAACCTGGGAAGTGGCTGGAGGTCCAAAGTCTTAGGCCATGCTTTTCTTGTAAAAGCGGTGCCAGAATGAAGCTGTCTGATTGACACACCTTCCTGGAACCAAGATGTAAACAGTTTTGATTGCTAAGCAGTTAGGCATGGTGAATGCCAAATGGATGGAAGATACCAGGGGCTCGTTGCTCTAGGAGCTACCTCTTCCTTGCCTCAGCAGAGACTTCATAGCAAGAGAGAGGCAATATTAGCTATCTCAGTGTAGAAAACTGATATAGATACCTCTGTATCTGTTGGATAAAGAGACCTAACTTTTGAGCAGGAAACTTGGGCAGAGAAGTTCCTTGCCAGAAAAGATGTTCAGCTGGAATTCTTATTTTCCCTTCATGCATCTCAGCCAATGGAAGGTTTTTGATTCACTTCCCATTGGGAATGGGGTTTCAACCCACAGAAAGGAAGGTTTGTTTAGAAGAGCCCTTTCAATTGCATAGGATTGATAGGTGCCGAATGCTTCATCTGAATGAGAAATAGGATGTTGTAGGATGCAGGTGTTGTCTGCTCTTGTTCCTTTTATCTCTTAAACTGGTGACCCCAGTGATGTATTTAACTATCGCTGTCGGGGAGGTGAGAGCTCTCACTTCAGTCCCACAAAGCCAGAGATACCATTTTTTGGTGAGGGATCAGTTTGATGGAGATCAATTAGAGATATCCAGTGTTTCATCATCGCAAGGCTGCTCAAAAACCAGCCTTGGGGTTCTGGTGGAGGCTTTGCGCAGGGGACTTGTCAAAGTGCTTTCACCTATCTGCTTCCTAATCTGTGTACCTGTGTTAGAGCTGCCATCCACTCCTGATCTCACAGGCTCTGGATTTATGCAACAAGGCTGCAACCTGCAGAAATCAGACATCTAAAGCACTGTGCTCTCCCAGCAGCACTCCTCTCTGGAAGGTGGCAGGGCTGAGTAGGGCCAGTCCTGTCCAGGAGAGCTGACTGCCTGCAGTGGCCTTCCTTCTGATCAGATGGAACGGACCTTATTCCTACCCTGTGTGCCGATTGGAAGGAACACCCTGACGTCACTCAGGACTGATCAGGCTGCACTTCTCTCCTAGGGATTAAAATGCTGCTTCTCACCATTTATGGACTTACCCAGAGGGGTGTGTGATTATTTTCTCTGGGACTCGAAATCCTTCAGATGTGGCTACTGATTCTGCTGTCTGTTTCCCTGGTTCCTGTCCCTGTGTAATTCTAAACAAAACCTTTGAACCAACATTTAAGAGATACAGATCTGTAGTGAGGGCCTAAGGCCAAATTTAGGTACCTGGAAATGAATAAATTTAGAAAAACCAGGGAGACATCTCAATTAAATAAGTGAGGGGTTGCAGTTTGTAAAGCACTTTTTAAGCACTCACCCACACTGAAGTGCCTGTGCTTGGAATTATGAACGTGACTTCAACCAACCATGCTGCAGTTTGAGGATGCTCTGGGAAATATGGCTTCAACATCTCCCAGCCCCATTCTCCCACTACTTTGGGCAGTGTGGGAGTAAAGAACTTCACCTTGGTCAGCTTGTATCTGTCTGCTTTGTTGCCTTCAGCCAGGTAACTGCTTTTATGTCTGGAGATGCAGGGTGTGTCAGAAGTACTCGTCTATCTACTCTGAAGCAGTGCTGAGGGAAGGACATAAGAAGGACATGGAAATGTTGAGGCAAGTCCAGGCCATGAGGATGATAAGAGGGCTGGAGCACCTCCTGTATGAAGACAGGATGAGAAAGCTGGGTGTGTGGAGACCTCAGAGCAGCTCCCAGTATCCGAAGGGGGCCTACGAGGGTGCTGGAGAGGGACTCTTCATTAGGGACTGTAGTGATAGGACAAGGGGTAACGGGTAAAACTTAAACGGGAGATTTATGTTGGATCTAAGGCTCTTCCCTGTGAGGGTGCTGAGGCGCTGGCACAGGGTGCCCAGAGAAGCTGTGGCTGCCCCATCCCTGGCAGTGTTCCAAGGCCAGGTTGGACACAGGGGCTTGGAGCAACCTGCTCTAGTGGAAGGTGTCCCTGCCTGTGGCAGGGGTTGGAGCTGAATGAGCTTTGAGGTCCCTTCCAGCCCAAACCAGTCTGGGATTTTATGACTAAAAGATGATAATTTTGTTTAACTGTGTTTTAAGTCAGCTGCTTGCATTATGGCACCCAGCACTCAGGAAGGGGGTTGTGTAACATGCTGTTGCAGGGCAAGGAAGCCCATGACTCACAGGGTTCCTCTGCTTCGCTCCCGTGTATGGGTGTTGGAGGCTCTGTAACAGCATGGGAAGTACTCACAGAACAGTGTGATTTAAGAATTTCTTCTTTCTTTGGGCCCGTGCATCTTCTAGTGAACTACAGCGAGATGAAACAAGCCGCTTTGTGAGTAGAACTAGAGCAGCTCAGTTCCCTGCAGACTTGTGTCCTCCTTTCCCTCTTCACAGTAACCTCAGCTTCCCCTTCCTGAGCGCTCTGTTCTTGCTCGTTATTCCTCTCACACACATTTCGCTGTCCCTCTCAGGACACTCAGCTCTGTGCTTTGGCTGGTTCTGGGCGCTGCATGTGTATGTGTCGGCAGCCCAGGACAGTGCTTCTTACCCAGCTGAGCACCACAGGGTCTCAGTCCTGGCATCTCTCCTCTGCCTTGCTGCAGATTTCTGTCAAGCTTTTAAAGATTTGAAGATTTGATTTTGAAGAGTTTGGGATTTTCAAATCTCTCTGCCAAACGTGATGGAAACTAACCCGAAGAGTCGTGACAAGAGGCTCTAACAGACAGGCAGACAGCGTGATATAATAAATCTCAACTCATAGAGCAGGTAGCCAGACCCTAGTACATGTGCAACTGCCTGGGGATGCGACTCCCTCCATCCAGGTATCCCCCTTCCTTTAAAGGATGTGGCTCAAGGCTCAGTGAAAAAATGGCCAACAGCAGTTATCAGAAAGCTGCCCTGCCTGTCTTAAACTGCTGAAGTCCCTTCTGACCGCAGCACCTCAGCAGAAAAGGAATTGTTTCTTTCTTTTGTCAAAGTATCGTATGGCAATTTTGATCGTAATTTGCATCTGCTCTCCTTCCTGCACAACAATGCTGGTAAGAAGTATTTGGGCATCTCTGCTTTTAGTTGCACGTTCTCACATGTGCAGTATACCTAGTCTAGCTTTAGAAGTAATACCTATCTCTGTATGTTCACAGAGATTATCATAAGATGATAAAAGCAGAGCTCTTCTCGCAGGCACTACCAGCAAAGCTTACTAGACTCCACTGAAATTAGCTTTCTGCTCACAAGTGGTCACAGGTTCTTTTTTCTCGTGTTTCCTCTGTAGCTCTTCAGTCATCTGACCACTTCAGCAGTTAAAAAACATCACAGCCATGCTAATGGAATTACCTAAATGATAATGGCAGATCTGTGCTGAAAATGATACCGAGTTCCTCTGTCTGTCTGAAATTTGTTCTTGCTGGCCAGTGGTCTCAGACCGTTGTTATAATACTGAATTAAAAACACAAGAAGATGAGAAGGAGAGCATTAAAAGGTAAAACTGCCTTCAAGGAGGTATTTCCCATTGCAATTGCTTTTCGGTAACCCTAGGAAAGATAGACAATTCCTTCTCTTTCCTCCTCAACAATTTTATGCAATCTATATTTTTACCACAGAATGGCAATTGGTTTACCAGGTTTCACAAACCCGCTCCTATCTCAATGAAAACGTTGTGTGATCTGAATGAATCTCTTTGCCTGAACCCCAAGTGGACAATACCAGGGGCTACAGATACCTGGTTACAACACTATTTTCTCACCCACTTGTCTCTGCCAGCCATTCTCTGTTTCTTTGCATGCCTCCAGCGGAAGTGCTGAGTGCTGGTGTCAGAACTCTGGCAAATCCACAACTTGGCACCTGCCTTAATTTAAGCCTCCAACTTTTAAAGAGCTGAAAGGTGTCAGGCATTCCAGATTTGTAGAGTTTAGCACCCAGTTTGCTCTTCTTGGAGTTCTACAGTTCCAGCCTCAGAAGTGAAGTAAAACCCCAATCACGTTGTTGGGTTTGTTTCTTACATGCCTTACCTGAAATAATTGCTTGCTGCCGCAAGGACCACTCGGTGACAGGAGAATTCCCTGCTGTCCACGCACAGGATGACATCGGTAAGGGAATTTTCAAGCCGAAGGTTCTCCAGGCCATTCTGGAGCACCAGCGAGAGACCCGTATCATCAAACTTGACCTTTTCACCACTCGAGACTTCCACCAGGGCCCCCATTTTCGTCGAACACTCATTGTCCAAAGAGATCTCCGGCTCCTCAGAGCTCTTCTCCAGCGTGTCCCCCATTCTCTGGCCAGCTCTGTCTCATTCTGTTGGTGCTTCAATCTAAAAAGAGCTCCTAAGCTTCAGACGAGTCACACTGCAGAAGTTGGGCGGATTTCCTGTCCAGAGGTCTCTGCTTATCTATAGCTGTCACACACACATAACAGGAAGCCTTGCACTTTCTCATCCTGTTAACACAAACAAAGGCTGGGTTTTTTCAGTGAATTTCAGGCAGTATCAACGTGTTTAGAAAGGACTTAAGATGCCTCTGGATGTGAGATGATTACAAGTGACAGGGAAGGCCTGCTTCCCTCCCTCAAGCCAGTTCCCTGGCTGTTATCCGGATCTGCTGGTTGCAGTGATAGGTGCACCATACGGCTATCGAGGCTGACTGGGCTGCTAGGGGAAAGGGGGTGTTATTTTAAATGTCTTTTTCCAGGTATGTGATGATTCATCACTGAGCTGGTTCAGGGTTTGGATTTGGCTTTTAATACTGTGCTCACATATTCAGAAAGCCCTCCAAGTGGCTGTTTCTGTCCCTCGTAACATGTAAGCTGACAAACACTGGATGGCTTTTCTTTCAGGCAACATTGGTATAACACTCTCCAGGCCATGGAGTGGCATCAAAGTTCTCGCAGCTGACGGTCTTCAGGCCACGCTGCTAGGTACAGTGATGTGCTGCATGGATCCACGCCATAAACTCTGGCTAATAGTGGAAGCTAAAGGAGAGAGCTTAGGGAACGGTGGGGATGCTGCAGGGGTGGACCCTCCAGCAGGACAGGAGCACACAGAGCACAGGACCGAAGGCTTTACTGTCACCTGGGACTGAACAGGATCTGTTTGGATCTCACCTAGATGGGAAGCTGACCCAAGCTGACTGAGATGATAACCCACACAGCCTATTGAAAGTGACAGAGTAGATCCCCTGGCTTGCTTAGGAAACTCTCATGCTGCGGAGTTAGCGAAGCACACCCCCTCTCTCCCCTTGAGAGGAATGCAGGGCTAACCTCTGACCTTGGTAGCTTGAGTTCTAACCAACCTTGCCTTTGTGATACTTCTTGGAATCCTCATTTGGCCAGTCCTCATGGGTTTATTATGTGTTTGGTTTGCTTTTGTCTCCAGCTTGCATAGCTGAACTCACAGTGTTATGGGAAACTTGCCTTAGAGGAAGGAGGTGAAAGCAGCATTCAGAGAGAGCCAGATTTAGAGGGGTTTTGTATAGGATAGGATGATCAAGGGGAAGGAAAGCAAAAATTCTTTCTCCCGCTTTCCACCACCTCCTTGTAATGGGTTTTTCCTCAATTTGTGTAGTCTGTTCAGCGCTTTGGCTTCTTCCTTTCCCAGCTGATGTGAATGTGTTCCTGCTGCCTTTCGTGCTAGCTTTTGCTAATGAATACTTCCTTTCTGAAAGCCAGTCCCACCTTTGCACCAAGTACTCCTTCAGGAATGCCATCAGAAAATGAAGGAACCTCCTCAAAAATATCAGGTGTGCTTTTAAAATCACGATATTTTAACCTTATCTTGGGTCAGGTTCTCTGTTTATATTGTTACGACTTTTGACCTTAGGGAATTCATCTTATCAGGCTTTTTTCTAATGGTGAGAAGCTTCATATTTGCTTTGTCTGCTGAAGTGAAAGCTGAGATTCAGCAGCAATCGCTTGATTCCAGTTACTGCAGCTTTAAACAAAGCATTAATAGCTGCAAAAGCTGAAGTAAGATTATACTGGCTGTGAGTGCTGGGAACGGAAGCCCTGCAGTAACTAGGTCAGTTGGTAGCTGTGGTATTGTCAGCCTGCTACCCATTAACTGCACTGTAGAAAGGACCTCGGTAGCTCAAGCAAGTGTTGACTAGTAGTGGCAGTGATCACTATCTGCAGTCTGTCTCCTTCTGTGCCATTGCCAACCCATATGATGTGGTTTTCACCCTTTTCCTGCCAAGCTCCTCTCCTCATTTCTTCTTTTGTTGGTCTGTTTTTATTGGGCTGCTTAGTATTTACAGAATGACCTTGCTCAGGGTTGAATCCCTAAATGTAGTAGTTAGTTTCATTATCCAGGCAAGCACCAGGCCAGCGCTGAGGTGAATGTTGGGTCTTTGCAAGTATAAGGGAACAAACCCAATATCAGGGAGCTGCTTGTTTGAGCCGCTCCATCACCCAAGACTGCAGCAGCAATGTTATTCAACTCGGGGGTGAATCCAGCTTGTTACTTCATGGGAGCAGCTTCCAAATACATTCTTCTTTTTGGCCTTTAGAAACTTGTCCTGGCTGCACTCCTATTCTTTCATTATAGAAATGAACCACTCAATCTGGTAAGAGCTGAAGGCTTGTCTGTTCATGACCTGTTCATCTCTTCTCTTTAGCGTATACATACTACATCGATCTGATGTCGACTCTGTACCAGCTTGAGATAACTGGCTGGAATTACGGGCTATATAATGTATATACACCACTTCTGTGACACACTAAGTTTACATAGCTGTGTAACATCACAGACTACTGCTGGTACATATGTGTCTTTGTTATGTTGATGTTTGGTGAGCTGAGTTCAGAAACTTCTTTGCATCCTGCCCTGACTTCGTTACCGCTGCATCCGTTGATCATGCTCCCCACATTTAAATGTTGATCTGTAGCAAACACCAGGCCAATTTCAGCGGTCTGTTCCTGGAACCAGCATTTCATCACTGCAGCATTTCAGTACCGTAAAGCTTGACCATGCCCAGGCTGGCCAGGGGTCCTGGTTCTCATCTCAGAGAGTGAAAGATTCAGGCAGTCCCTTGGAAAAGTCATGGAAATAGGGCCATGATTAAAAGGAGGGCCAGAAGAAATCACACCTGGGACACCCACCAACACTGGAGCAAGAGCAAGGACCTGAGGTATTCTTAAAACAAAGGCAGAGACATAGAAACCTATTTCTGACAGTTTTGTCACTTGTTTTGCTTCCCACAGTCCTGGTACTTTAACAGAGTCCTTATGAACTGAGTGAGTCTGAGAGGGACCAGCAAAGAAATGTGGGAGCATGTAGCAGCCTCAAGGAAGGAGGGTTTCCAGACTGAGAAAGAAGATGATGAGCCAGCCTGGCATCACATTGGGATCTGGAAACTTAACTGAAGTAAGTTGCTGAACTTGCAGGTGGCAATGACTTCGTATTTCTGACCTGGAAGGAAACTCTCCCGTGAGTGTCCTGTCACTGCAGATCTCCCACAGAGTGCATCCTTGCTGTCTTCTTCCTCTCATTCCAGACCACGTCCATTTTGCGACCAGGTACGTGTGATCCATGACCAAGCAGCTGCTGTTGGCCGTTCCACCTTATACTACCCTCAGTGCTGCAAAAATCATCACCAGAGCTACCTAGGGGCAAGCGGATAAGTTGCAAACTGATGCCACCCAGCAACAAGTTGACAGCTACATTCCAGACCTCAGCACACTTCAAGGCAGTGATGGAAGGGAGCATTCTTTTGTGGCCTGCTTAAAGGTGTTAGCTTCCAGCAGGAGGAGGACACAACAGTGGGAGTCTTGCGAAGTTTCTTAGGTCTACCTGAAGTCCCAACACTGCAGTCACTTCCACTGTGCAACTCAATAAATGCTGCAGAAAAAGCCCTACAATGCAGAGGACTCTGCTGGGGGGGGGCACACAGCCAACTGCTTAATTCAGAGGTGGTTCCTTTTTGTGGAAGCAGAGATGGAGACAGAGGTGGGGAAGCAGAGATGGGAATAGAAATGGGGACAGCTGAACACATGGACTCATCTAACCATGAGCTATTTTCTAGCATCGTGCGAAGTCAGATAGCTTAGACCCAAGGTAATCTTGCCAACCCTGGGAAGCTGCTGGATTTTCATCTGCGTTTTCAGTACATTGGGATAATGTTCACTAGCTCAAAATAGCGTATTCTTATTTTAGCTGGGGGGAAACAAATGTGATTTTTGTTTTTGAAAATGCATCCAGAATCTGTGGATCAGATTTTCAATGAACTACAAATTGGCATCTTTGTTTCATCCCAGTTGTGCTCCCCCTTCTGAACCAGCACCACCTTCCAGTTCAAAACCTCCTTGAGTCTTCTCATATCCCTCCCTCTGGGTGGCTGCAGTTGTTCAAAGTCAGCAAGCAACCATGCTAGTGCTGCATTTATTGTCTTCCCCACTTCTGCTCCCAGACTGTTTTTACTTGTATTTCAAGTCACTGGTGAATTTCTGGAATAACTGCTGCTTCCGTGTATTGTTTTATAGGGGTAGTGGGATAGGCAGGCATGCTAACAATCCAGATGGGTTACTCCAAACTGTGCTTTCACCTTATATAAAAGAGAGGTCCCAGCTGACCAAACTGTAAATGACAGATTATTTGGGTTCAGTATTCAAAGTCCAGTTGTTATCCTAATCCTATTACTCCCATGTGTGTTATTGGCTGTAGAGGTCAGTGAGCTTTAAGCCTGACATGTGAATGGGCCAGTTGAGTTTGAGAAATCTTTGATCCCCTGCTCATAGGCTTTTGAGGGAGTGGTGGCAGAAGACTACTATTTAAATAAGTGTTTATTCTATTTGAAGAAGCCGAATTGCAGTCTGGGGGTGCAGTAGGGTCACTCCCAAAGCTGCAGGCAGAACAAGCTGAGACATCCCTTAGCACTGTATTTTAAGACCTTACAGCCCAAGATGAGATGCACTCAAATGAAACTGGAAGGACTGAAGCCTGGGGATGGGGCTGAAAGTAAGACCCCTAAGAAATGTGGTAGGTGGAGGCCATGGTAGTTGATGAGCTCTGTTCCCCATTCAGAACAGTCTTTCCTTCTCCATCCACATCTTACACTACTACAGTTTCTTCCTAACAGTTTACTTCTTGAGATCAGACAAGCACTTCCCCTTTTGCCCCATCAAGATGGTCAGCTTTTGAAACAAAATAGCAGCAGTTATTTCCTTTCCCTGATGTACACAAACAGGAAAGGAAATGTGATTCGTAACGTTAAGTTTCTCCTAGGAGAGAAGTGCCCCATTTTGTTGTAACTTAGTCCTGAATTGCTCTCCAAGAGATTTTGCCAATGTTACTCACAAAGGAGTTTTGTCATCAGCATCAGACTCCCTCCTGCTTCAGTTTATGTAAGTAACAAGGTGCTTGGGTCACTTGTCTAGCACTGGCTGCTGTGCCACCCATTTGAATTTAAAAGCATCTTCTCTGTATTATTAGTTAATGGCTGTTTATGCACAAATAATTCTTCCTCTAAGTAAATTATACCTTTGATCTCCGTAAGTGGACGCAAAAAACCAGGCCCATGCTAGAAGAAGCAGAGCCTGTTGTCCTCAGTGATATTTTGATCTTGCATTGTTTGTGCACCTCCATCTTCTGCTGCAGCCAGGCTCTGGTGTCCCACATGACTAGGTAAGAAACGCAGCCTTGGTGAGAGGTAGCAGTGCTATAGCTCAGGCGCTTGTTGCAAGGTTTGATAAAACATGAACCACCGCAGTAGCTCCTGAAATGAAGGAGAGCTGTTCTGCTCAGCAAGAGCTGGGAAATGGAGAAGACTGCCCTTTATAGTGAATTAGGTGGAGTTCTGTGCTTTAGTGCATGCTTGATGTTAGTGGGGGGTAGGGACACTGGTTGGACTGAAACTTCAGTTCTTGAGTTTATTCATAGGATATGGGTAGTATCCCTGCGAAATGCTGGCAGAGTGACACCAAACCATGAGAAACAAGTCTCATCTCAGATCTTACTAAATGTAAGGCAATGCTGACTTGTATTTTTCATCGAGGCTTGTTGATCTCCGCCAGTTCTGTGCACATACCTGACGGATGAGTTCACACTCCAAGTGACGCTCAGAGCTGTGACTGAATTTTGCTTTGGTTCTTGGACTGCCCAAAGCTTAGAAATGCTGGCCCCAGGATCAGTGTGCTCCTTACGTTCCTTGTGATGGGCGTTTGCTAGCTTACAGCACAGATTTACTTCTCGGGTTGTAAAGACGCTCCACCTATCACTTGGGAAGGCCAGAAGAGGAAAAGCCAATGCAGTCATCCGTGTGCTCTGTATCCACGCCACTTGCTGACTAGTTTCCCAGTTCCTTTGTTTCCTTCTCTTCAGGACTAAGTCTATCAGACTAGAAACCCTCATTGGACCCACAGCAAAAGAAAATGTTCAAGTGAAGCCCTGTCTAAACAGGCTGAAGCCAAATGAGGTTTTATTGTAACAGGGGAAGGGTGCAGAACACTCAACAAGAGGGAGCTAACGCGTGTGGTGTGATGCACAGCATCAGTAATTTCTTTGGACCACCATGCGAGATGGTTCCTCCTGCTGGCTGATGTGGGGTCATTTACCAGCGTGTCTAATCATCCGAAAAACAAGGACACCATTGGCAAATATTGCTGCTCTTGGAACATGAGTTTTTCACTGGAAAACTCCAAATGGATAGAATTAATGCTTGTATATCCCTTTCTGACAGCACAGAACCAGTCAGCTGCCCCTGACAGCTGACTCCGAAAGCTCAGCCTTGCTTGGTCTGGGGGAAAGAAGCAAACCAGATAGAAGCAGTGGTGTATGTTTTCAGTAAGTGTGTATGAGAAATACAGCAGAAATACAGCAGAAATGTGTATGTTTTCAATAAATAAATGCATAACTCAGTCTGATGGCGAGAAGAATGGCGGATGTCTGATGAACCTGAACGTTAGCTTGAGAAAACGGATTACAGTGCTCAGCTGGTTCCACCCCATGGTTCCAGCAGCTGAAGTCGCAGCAAGTTTTAACATACAGTTAAATATAAAATACAGTGTATTTAAAATACAGAGCTTCTGCAGGGTGTCTTCATTGTCTCTTTTGCAAGAAATCTAAACCTATGTGAAACTGGTCTTTAGCCCGTTGGACATAAATCAGATAGGAAGAGTCTTTAACCTTAACTCTGTCCAGTGTGAGCCAGGAACGTGAATGAGCCCAAATCCACAGCCTCCAGCTACCTGCAGCCCATGGAGAATTTAGATGGAACAGATTGTTAGCAAAGTAGCTGAGCAGGTGGGAAGATACCAATCTGAGCAGAGATTCTGCTGCAGAAAAGTACATTTTGCCCATTATTGCCAGTAGTAAAAACTGTCATTGCATTTTACATCACTGAATCATGAATGACCTAAGGTTGGGAACGGTGTCGGTGAGTTGTTAATAGCCTTATGCAAATAAAGGTATTGTGTGAAGTGCAATGATTTAAAACAGAAAAAGAGGAAGTGCTGAAGAAGTTGTAGTATTTCCTCATGGGGAAAGGAAATTATCTGAGTGTGCCTTAACGGCCTGTGTGCCAAACCTGAAGGTGTTCTGCTGTTGGGAGCCTGTGCCTTTGCTAGTTGGGTTTTTAAGCTGATCAGAGGAATCTTAGCCTAACACAGCCATAGCTTTCTGTCTATGGAGACAGCAGGTTCCTAGCAGCTGTGGCCAGGAAAGCGTATCATTTTGGAGATGAGCCCTCCTTTTCCCATGGGATGTAGGCCAGGCAGCACCACACTCCGTAAGGATCCATGAGCCAGGCTCTGCTCTGCCCGGGCTCCTGGGGAGCATCCATGCTGGTGCCCCTGCAGTCTCCCACTGACCACACTGCGGGTGGGTGCCCAGGGGTGCCCAAAGGCTCCTCAGATGGATGCACCAAGGCCCACTCACATCAACTTTAGCTTCACCTGCCAGCAGGCAGCCTGGATCCGGGGTATGTGGAGCCAGCTCTGGCCCTGCCATGCAGTGGTTTCGCAAGGAGAGCAGCGTGCAGGGAAAGGCTCACTCTCAATACTGACATATCCCGAGAGGATAAAGCATGGCTGAGGCAGAGCTTGGCGCTGGCAGGAGGTGCTGTGAAAGCTCCTTGGTAGCTGTCAGGTCTGGGGCCGTGCAATCAGTCAGGGAAGCTGCCTGGAATGTAGGGCATTGGGACAGCTGCACCAGGTCAGGCCAGGAGCTCGGGAACGCCGCAACGCGCTGAGTTTGGAAAGGGTGACAGATACGTGTGCTGGCTGGTACCAGCGCCAGGAGGTGGAGCCCAGCCGCACGGCTGCCTTAAGGGCTACCCAGTGTAACCAGCGGGAGGTGCATCTGACCATGTGTGGAACGTTGGAGTGTGACACTGGAGAAAGAGGGGACCAAAGGCATTCTAAGACCTGAGAAAGCAGGTAACTTAAGAGTTCGTCACTTCTCACGTTAGAGTTTGATCTTTGGAAATGATACGTTATTTCTTCTGTCAATTGATATCAACTTTCCTATGAAAAAGAGAAAGGGGGAATTTTCATATTCTGGTGTAATTTCCGTATCTTCCCTGGAGAAAGATAGAAGAGCTTCAGAATGTCGTACTCATGTTAGTATGTCTATGTGTTAGAAAAAGAGACAGGCGCTATTAGGTATATTTCATTTTAAGGGAAAAAATAGGAATAATACAAATATAGCAAAAATCTAAAGAAATGAGACCTGTATTTGCCTTTTTATTGTTTCCTGCCTACAGTAACAACCTGTTCCTCATTTCAGTTCTCCTCCCCTTTTAAAAATACAAAATAATGTTTCCTATGCATAAAAATGTTAATGAAAACAGCCAAGAAAGCCTGTTATACCATATGTAATACATCTTCCAGTTTTAGTTCAAGGTTTGGTACCATATTGATGGATGCCAGGGAAGTCTAATAACCAGCTATGGCAGGATAAAGCTATATGTTTGTTATCAGAAGCTAACCAGTATTAGTTTTACAGTCATTTCTGTCTAATGATACAGGTTATGATACTATAGGGAAGGCTGAGGATCAAAAAGTAAGCTGCAGATTTCACATTGCTTTCTTGGCAATGTGTTGATTTAGCTACTGCACTGGAACCTGCACACCTCCATTAAGTGTGTTTTTCCTGGGATTACTTTAGTACTGTTTTCTTTCCTGGACTCCTATGACAAACCTCTGTCTGGTACCAGGGATCTGAAGTTGCTTTAGCCTGGTTTAGCATTTCAATAGAGCCGAGACCTTTCCTTAGAGAAGCATGCAACTCTTTTCCATAGGGGATTTCAGGCCCAGAAACATTCCCATTTTAGACCTCACAGCAGGTGCTCAAAAGCTGTTTACAACGAACGAACGGGGTGTCCGGGTTGTTGGGCTGGGATGGGGCTTTGGGAGCTGCTCCAGAGCAGCTGTATTGGCACAGCAGCTGCCTCCAATTCCCTTCCCGACTCTCCATGCCCAAGGCAGTGACCACTTTTGGACAAGGCAGCAGCATTCAGGCTGGGAATGCTGGGCTGCTGAGTCCCACCAGTGATTTCAGGATAGCAGGGAGCTTTTTTGCCAACTGTCCTTATGGCATCCCATGATTCCTCCATCCTTTGTAAGCCAGGTCCTGCTTTGAAGAGAAATTGCTTTGCACCACAGTACTGGTAGCAGAAGAGCAGCTGCATGTGTCTTAGGGTGCTGGTGCTGTGACATTTAACGTATCTGGTTCAAGCAGCAGAGGAGGAAGAAACCACGGAACCCCTCCTGGATTAACTTTACCTGATGAAGCTTTGCTGATGACCAAAGGGAAGGAGTAGCCAAAATCACAATGGTAAAAGTCATCTAGAGATTTGGTCAAGCATCACCCCAAAGGCAGGAGACCAGTGTGAAGACCTCCTTGGCATGCAGCATGGCATTCTTGCAGCTGGAAGCTTGTTGTCCCACAGTCACTACTAAGGATAGCAAGGATACTAGTCACAGAATCCCAGACTGGTTTGGGTTGGAAGGGACCTTAAAGCTCATGCAGTTCCAGTCCCTGGCCACAGGCAGGGACACCTTCCACTAGAGCAGGTTGCTCCAAGCCCCTGTGTCCAACCTGGCCTTGAACACTGCCAGGGATGGGGCAGCCACAGCTCCTCTGGCAACCATTCCTCAGCCTATTGCCATAGGGGTGTGTACTGCACCAGAAGTAGCTGGTGGCATGGATCTGCAAGCCTGGAGGTCACTGCAGCTTTGCAAGTCTTGAGATTCCCAAAACTGGGAGTGTGTCATGCACATGCCGGTTCAAAATAGCGTTTGTCTGAAACCTGCCTTGTTCCCTGCTGCACCGGGACGGTCCCTTGGGTTGGAGAAAGGATTTACTTAGCTTGTGAAACGCCTGAAGGTCTCGGAGATGAAGAGGTGGAATGCTCCTGCCTATTAATTGGTCCTGCATTGGCAAACTGAGGAGAGAGCTATTAAATGTGGCTGAAGGGCAGAGCTGGAGCTCTGCAGCAGCGAGGCTCTGAGGGAAGGCCTGTGGTGTAGGGATGTGTGAAAGCACACTGTTGTGAGAGAGCACTTAATGCGAGCAGTGGTGGGGCTGTGGTTGGGCTTGAGGTTTCGGGGCTGCGTGGGAACAGGGTGATAACACCACGCAGGCTCAGGGAGCTGTTTTTACAGGTACCTGCCTTACTCTTCTGCTCGGTTACTGATTGCATGTGTGCTTGCCTGCCATTCCGCAAGAACAGCTCCCTCCAAGGCTTCGCCTCTGTGGGCAAGAGCTCAGACAACTTTTAGTTCTTTATTTCTTATTTCTCCCCAAAGAGACTCACAGAACCACAGAACGGTTTGGGTTGGAAGGGACCTCAAAGCTCATCCAATTCCAACCCCTGCCACAAGCAGGGACACCTTCCACTAGAGCAGAGTGCTCCAAGCCCTGTCCCACCTGGCCTTGAACACTGCCAGGGATAGAAGAATCAGACAAACACCAGCAGGCTCCGTCTCTATGTCCCGTGTCCCAGTGTTTAGGCACTGTTTTTATGGTGTCTCCATACCATGAGTGCTGTGAAAAAAGAAACAGTTCAGTGTTTATAGCAGCAGTGATGCAATGTTCATTCCTCTCAGCTCTTCAATTACACTCCCAGAGTCGTCTCCCAGGCCTGGGAGATGGGAGATACTGGGTGGAAAAACTGAACACATGCTTTCTGCAAAGGAGCACTATTGTTTTGAGGAGCTAACAGTGGTGAATGGCTACTGGGATGAGCGGGATTTGCATGGGCTAGGAACACGGGCTGGCCAAGTGAGGACCACGGTGTACAGGAGGATCTGCAGTGCTGACTGCAGGGCTGAATTAGCAAACAGGTTACTGGTGTTTGTCAGGTGGCTTTTGTGCATCAGTGGAGTGCACGCTGTTACCCCAGGGTCTCCCCAGTGGAGCAGGAGTGAGCAGGGAGCATGCAGGTGACACAGCACCCAGCCTGGAACTGGGCATGCAGGATTAGTGTGGCGATCAGCTGCAGAGGATGCCCCATGTCATTGCCCATAGCAGGGGCTGCACTCATCCTGCTGCTTCACTGCTGCAGACAGGCACCCACTGCTGGCCTGAGCAAAGGGTTAGGACGTGCAGCATATGGGGCCACAGGAAAGAGGATCTACACAGTCTGGCCAGGAGGCAGTGGGCATGGAAGAGGGAGTACTGGTTTGCCAGGTCCCTTTGCTATGCAAGTGCCAGCGCAGCAATCTGTGTTGCAGATGACATTTCCTGGTGTGGTTCCCATTTCAAACAGGTGATGGGAAGAGGAGAGGCTGAAAGGGACCGGCTCTGGAAAAGTGCCTCAACCCTAAATGCTTGTACCTGCTGATTATCCCAGCAGAGCAGCTGAAGTCAAGGTGACCCACAGGGCTTTTGGCAGGATGATGGTGAAAGTCTGTTCGGGTTTTAGCAGGTTTGGATGTGTTCTCAGTATTCCTTTGAGAGGTCTTTCATCACATGAAGAGGCTTTGCTCTACTTTCATCCTCATCTAAATCCAGCCTCTCCTTTCTAAGGCTATTTCCATAGACCTCTTCCTGTTCACTTACTGTACCTCAGCATTTTCCTGGCATACTCAAAAAGCAAATTCCTCAACTCACTTCTCTGCTCCTCCTCACAAATTTCACCTCTCCTTTTGCTCAGTACTGACTGTTCTTTGTAATCCTGCTGAATGGCTTCTGTCACTATGTTCTGTGCCTGCTTGCATTAGGATGGGGCTTGGAGCAACCTGCTCTAGTGGAAGGTGTCTGTGCTTATGGCAGGGGGTTGGAACTGGATGAGCTTTAAGGTCCCTTCCAACGAGGACCATTCTATGACTCTGATTCTGTGTTGTCACTCAACAACACCTCTTCCTTTTTAAAGCTTTCTGACCATTAACACTTTTCCAAGCAGCTTCACAAGCTGTTCTCCCTCCCTGTGCTGAAGATTTGTTTCATCTCTGCTCCATTCCTTGCACAGCTTTTCACGATGTTTTCCTTATGTTGCTTGTTCATTGTCAGCCGTTAGCCTCCACTCATCCTTGCTTTAACTCACGTGTCTAAATTCCCTCTTTTATCCAGCGATACAATCCCTGTGTTCCGTTCAGGATTTCTGATGCTGTTCACTGCTTAATGCTGCTTTCTCTGATCAGCCACCAGGGTAAGGGACATGGTGCTTAGGCCATCGTCTCCCTTCATATTCTTCTTCACCTTCCTGCTCTCGGTTCTGCAGCTCACCTCCAGCTCTTTCTTCAGCTCTGAGCCCTTCCCTGGACTGGTTAGGATAGGTGGTAATAGCTACTAAACCAAATCACGGACTTGCTTTGTTTCCTGTGTGTGTGAACTACCTGAAACCCATTTGGGTTTCATTAAAGCCCAGTAAGGGGTTACAATGCTGCAGAACTCCCTGGAGCACATTGGCACACAGCTTCCCAAAACAGTGGACGTGTGTCTCTGGGGGGATGCAGTGCCCCGTTCAGGTGCGCACTGCACCACTGCTGAGAAGCACCCGACGTGGTGCTCAAACCCAGCACCACCAGAAGCACATGCACCGGCGCCAATGGGTGCATGCCAACGTCTTCACGCAGGCTGCTAATTTTAGGTTTTAGCCTTTCCAGTGCCCCGGAGATGCTTCCAAAGCCTCCAGAACCACTGACCTCTTCAGAAAACATTGGCCTAAATGCTTTACAAGTGCTTTACATTGTTAAAAAAGCATTAATGAAGCTTTATGGAAATGAGTAATCTTTAATAATCGGCTTCAGCTTCTCGGGCAGCGCACAACTGCTTATTTTGGTAGAAATGCTTGGTGCAGCTTGAGAACCAACAGCCAATCCCCCTGCCAGCAGAGGAATGAACACCAGGAGGATGTAGTAGCTCCTCAAGTATCCCTAATTTCAGACATCCTCGGTGACGTTGGCTTTCCGAACTGGAAGTGCCTGGCTGTGACTGCACGCGTACATGTGCACCTTATGAAACAATTGATTGCTCAATGAGCATTTCTAATGAGTGTTTTCCTTTTAAATGCGCCATTTGCCCTCTTCACAGGAGGCATTTTTGCCACGTGCAGTTTTTATTGGGGTAAACATGGTCCCTTCAGGTAGCTCCTTCAAGCCTAGCTCAGAGGTATCCTGCCCCTCTTCCCACGTTCTCCCTTCCCAGGACTCATTCCTTGAATCCCTTATGATTTCTGAAGTGAAATCTATAGTCATATTGACCCCAAGGGTTACAGGCTCAAAGGACCAGGGCAGACGAGAGGATGTATCAGGTAAGAGGTCTATTTTAAGCACGACATTTTTCTTAGGCCATATACTGATCAGATTTAATGTCTTTGTGACAATCAAGGCTTCAGGTTATTGATCATTTTTATATTGAGTTATCGCAGCACAGCTGCACCACACGAGGTGAAGGGTTTCTCGTTGCTGTTGCTGTCGTTTGGGGTCCTTCTTGCTTTCCCAGGCAGAGGATGAAAAATGGAATGAATGGTGTCACCTCTAACTAAATCTGTTCAGTTTTGAGTTTTCGCTTGGCAGGAGAATGGGTGAAGGCTCCAATTGTTTAAGATCTTTGTGGAAATAATTTACATTCCAAAATCAATTGACATTTCCAGTCTGTTTCCAGAAACTTTGCCTTTTAATTGCCAATTCTGACTGTTTTGTGAAGCTGCAATTTACCTGACCCCACGGAAAAGCAGAGATGGTTTAGACTAGGAAAATCTGAGACTGGTTTGCTCCAGAAAGGATCAATCCAAGAGTTCTGAGCACCTCCGGAAGTGTTCACAAACTGTGTACATGAGGCCCTCAGTGCCATGGGTTAGTGGTGGACTTGGCAGTGCTGGGGCATGGTTGGACTGGATGAGCTTAAAGGTCTTTTGCAACCTAGCTGATTCTATGATTCTTGATGTACCACTACACCAAGTAAAGAGCACTGTCAGCTACAGCACAGAGCACAAGGCTGTGCACGCTTCCCAGGGAGGGCCTAAGGAGGCCAAAGGAAGAATATCCTGAGGCCAGAACACTGTGTGGGTTAATGGAATCATGGAACAGTTTGGGTTGGAAGGGACCTTCAAAGCTCATCCTGTCCAACCCCCTGCAATGAGCAGGGACATCTTCAACTAGACCAGGTTGCTCAGAACCACATCCAGCCTGGCCTTGGATGTCTCCAGTGATGGTGCATCTAAAAAGTGAGGATGTATCATGCCTGGGATTGATATCTAACACTTAGGAGAACAAAGTAGGTGGTGGATAATAAGGAATTGGCTGTTCCTCCTTTCCCTCAGCAGTAAGGTGCAGGAGGGAGAGTCATCCTTCTAGGGAGGAGAACGCTGCCGGTTACCTGCCTGTGCCAGCTCCACGACATTGAACAAGGCCTCATTTAGCACCCGGTAATGAAGTTAATTCAAGCAGGCACGTCCCTGCCCTCGCCATGCTGCCCCGCATTGCGGACTCGCGAGTTTGCTGGTGCTAAAGGGCAGAGCAGAAATAAATTTCCATACTCCAGGCATGTTTCACCAGCCTGTGCTGGAGCGCGGGCCGGCGTCCAAGTGCTTTGGGTATGAAGTGAATCTGAGCTCCGGGACAGGCTCAGACCTGCTCTTCAGATTGCACCGCGATGACAACAGGATCCTGCTTTTCCATGCGCAGTTGACCGGCTGCCACTGCTGCGACCTGCGGCCGCGACAGCAGCACCCTGCACACGCCGGCCGGAGCTAACCTTGGCTGCCTGTGCTTGGCAGGGACGGGGGAGCCCGCGTTGTGCTGCTGCCGAACAGGACCTGGCAAAGGTTCGTTGGTTGGGAGCTCGATCCGAATCAGGGCAAGCCGTGGCGCAGGTAGGCAAAGATGCTCTTGAGAACGGTGTTTTTGCGTGCAACAGTTCCCTAGTTCCGGTCATGCAGACTGAACAACTACACAGCGACACGGCGCTTTATTTACTGTGGGGGGCGGCTCTTGCGGGGGGGTTCGGCTGGGCGCACCAAGGGGGGTGTTACCGGTATAGGTGCCACCGCAGCGCACGGTGGGGAGCGCCGGGTGACCCCGCCGTGAGTGCCCGGTTCCGGGCCGCCCCGGGCGGGACTACAGCTCCCAGCGCCGCGCGGAGCCGCCGTGACATCATGTGCTGTGGCTCGGCGGTCACATGCCCCGCCGGCCCCTTTGTTTTGAGCGGCGCTGGCAGCGCGACCGGCCACGGCGGAGAGGCCCGAGCGCACCGCACCGGATCGCACCGCTCCGCTCCCCTCTCCTCTCCCACCGACCCGACCCGACCCCCGGGCGGAGGCTGCTGCGGGCGCAGCGCGGCGGGGCCCGTTCCCGGCTGTGAGTGCGGGGCGGGGGCAGCAGCGCGGCGGGGAGGGCGCGGGGCTCCGCCGACGCGCGGCTGCTGCGGCGGCGGCTGGGACCGTTACCCGCCGCGGTGGGGCCGGCGCGTCCCTGCCGGGCAGCGCGGGGCGAGCGCTGCCGCGGCGGGGAAGGGCGGTCGGCAGCGCCGGTGCCCCGGGACCTTCCGGCTCATGTTGCTGTGCGTCCCCCGCTGCGTGCGGCAGGCGGGGCGCGGCGCGTCCGGCCGGTGCCGGCCGAGCGGGGCTGGGGGTGCCGGTACCGGCGTGGGTGCCCCCCCTCGTCCCGCCGCGGTTTCGTAACGCGGCGCTACCCCGCGCCCCTTCGCTGTCGTGCCCCCCTCCTCGGACGGCGGCGTTGGGGGCCCTGCGGGAGCGGATTGGCCGGGGCGGTGCGGGGAGGCGGGGCCGCGGCTCGGCACCGCCCGGGGATTGGGCAGGGCGGGGGCGGGGGGGGCAGCTGTCGCTAGGGCGGCTCGGGGTGAAGGTGAGCTGGAGGGCGCGCGTGCGCGCGGCGGTACGGGGCCTGGAGCCGGTGGCAGTGCGCATGTGCGCCCTGTAACCGGGGGTGTCGGTTGGGGGGGGTTCGGCCCCGTCCGTTTGCGGTGTGTGCCTCCGCGCCGTGGGCTCGCCCCTGCGGGGCTGCCGCGCTGCGGCACCGGGTACAGCCCTGCCCCGCCGGTGGCGGAGCGGCAAGGGGGCGGGCGGTCCTCTCCGAGCTGGTCGGGGTCGCTGGTTGGGCTGGGGAGCGCTTTGGGGTTGTATTTAGTTCGGATGACGCGCTGTTCCCTTATATAGCAGAAAGGGGCAGCAGCATGCTGGGAATGCGGTGGGGTAAAGCTGTAGGAATAGGGCCCCTGGGGAGGCTCCCGCATCGCTACACGTCCGGAGCCCCATTCCTTTAGGCAGGGGCAGTGTCGGTCGGGACGCCAGCCTGAGCTATGAAGTGTGTGTTCTGCCTTTCCCGAGTGCGTGTAAGGCTGACAGTGGTGTCCCCTCCTCACAGCACACGGACAGCACGCAGGGCTCGTGTGCTTTCCCTTGGGGTCGGGGCACGACCTTTCCACTTGCAGCGAAGTCACCTACGGGCTTGTGCGCAGTTCAGAGCCGTTCTTTTTGCTGCCTGTTTTTGTGCGGTTTTACATGATAATCATGAGTCTCACTTCCGAATCAGTTCCTGTTTTTTTGCTGGATGACTTTTGAGGGCTTTTTCTGTGTGTCATTAGCTCGAGTACTGCTGAGTTTTGGCATTCAGAGTTTGTTTGTTTGTTCTAATCGAAGCAGTGTCTAACGTTACAATAAACAGCTTCTACAACAGAATGAACTCCTTACTGTGTCAGTCACCTTGGTCACTTTGATTTCTTGTTTAACAGTTAATACCCTTAAAGACTTCATCTTGAAGGCATTCAAATCCTCAATTTCTATTGTAAATCTGGACCATCTCTTTTTTAAGTCCTTTAAACCCAACAACTTCACGGTCTTTTTTCTCTGTCTCAAGAAGGAGGAGAAGTAAAGGCTGTGTTTGTGTCTGCTGGAGGGAAAGGTTATGGGGCTTTTTCCTCCTCCACTCTCTTGAAAAGAAAACAACAAGAGCACGTGTTGTGGTTCAGCCAGTGTGTTGCAGTAGATAGGACTGGGAGTTTGTTTTCTCTGACTCTTGCGGTAACCCAGGCATCTGAGATGAAGTACATCTGCAGGCCCTGTTGTTAGCTGAAATCACACCAGAATTACTAGAATAGGCTAAACCTGAGCTGCAGTTCCCACGCTTCAGAATGAAAGTGCCCTTTCTTTAGTAAGTTCAGCTGTGTTACCTTGGGGGTGCTGTTATGGGCATCATACAGCTAATAGATGTGACTGCTCTGCAGGCCCGGCTGTGCCAGTAGTGTCCCTGGTGCCATGAGGGTGCTTGGCTGTGCCAGTGGCTCCTGCCCTTCCTGGGGCAGCCGCCTGTTCCACCGCCTTCTTTTCTCCCTTTGCAGACGGTCACCGGTGCGGCCACACCACGCAACTGCCTGTGCTGACGTGACGTGGCAGCGGAGCCATCTCCACTGACAGCAGCAGAAGCCCAGCTCAGCCTCAGGTATCACAGAATGGTTTCGATTGAAAGGGTCCTTAAAGCTCATCCAGTTCTACCCCCCTGCCACAGGCAGGGACACCTTCCACTAGAGCAGGTTGCTCCAAGCCCCATCCAATCTGGCCTTGAACACTGCCAGGGATGGGGCAGCCACAGCTTCTCTGGGCACCCTGTGCCAGCACCTCAGCACCCTCACAGGGCAGAATTCACTATCTAATCTCAGTCTCCCCTCTGGCAGGTTAAAGCCATTCCCCCTTGTCCTGTCCCTACAGGCCCTTGTCCAAAGCCCCTCTCCAGGTTTCTTGCAGCCCCTTTAGGCACTGGAGCTGCTCTAAGGTCTCCCATTCAGGAGCCTTCTCTTCTCCAGGCTGACCCAGCCCAGCTCTCTCAGCCTGGCTCCAGAGCAGAGCTGCTCCAGCCCTCGAAGCATCTCTGTGGCCTCCTCTGGACTTGCATCAACAGCTCTGTGTCCCCCTTGTGTTGTTGCCCCCTCAGCTGGGCGCAGGACTGCAGCGGGGGGGGGGGGGGGGGGGGTGGGGGGGGGGTGGGGTGGTGTCACCAGAGCGGGGTAGAGGAGGAGAATCCCCTCCCTCAACCTGCTGCTGGTCACACCTCAGGGGATGCAGCTTGGCATGTAGTTGTGAAACTACCCCCTGAGGGTGAGCTTTGCAGTAGAGCTCTGCGCACCTGATGACTCTTGCACAGCCTGATAGCCAAGGGTTTCACCCCGACCCTGGTTGTGTGTTTCCTCTGCTGCTTTCCAAGAGTTCTGCTAGTGGCCCAGAGGAGTTCTGTGGCATGCAGGTGACAAGAAAACAGCTTTACCAGAAAGCTGCTAGCTGTGTCCAGAGCTGCGGATGACGGGAGAGGGGTAAGATACATGAGGATGTTGTAGGAGGAGGAAGGAGGAGTTTAGAGTACATAAACGTAAATTGCATAGGAGGATTTACTGATGGAAGGTGATATAGAGCAGGTATTTTATAGATCTTATCTCCTGGCCTGTGAACTGGGCTCTTAGGTTATTTCTGAGGAACATCTTGAGCAGACAAGCCTGTGACAGTATAGATTAAGGACACGGAGGAACCTGATCTTCTGGTGCATACAGCTTAGTTTTGAGACGTGCAGGTAACATTGGAGCCGTGTCTGCATTTGTAAATAATTGTTAAAACCTGTTGATACAAAGTGTGATTTGCTTTCTCTTTCCAGCTTTTTTTTTTTGCATGGGTAGACTCTCTGATTTGCTTAAGGTCTGTCCTTGCTCACCTTCACTCAGGCAAGTGATCCAGTGCACTTTGTGGGGTTTTGATATAATAACTCCCATTAGTTGTTTGGGGGAAAAACCTGACTGTTTCTCTTTTGCTTCATTTCATTTACTGACGAGATCTCAAATGTTACAGTCTCTAAATGATCAATGCTTTAGAGTGCAGAGCCTGTTGGCGTGTGTCAGTACCTTCATACGCACACACAGAAGGTGCAGGCAGGTACATCTTACTCTGTGTGTTTCCCTCCTTTGCACGCTAAACACTCGACTTCAGGCACAGGTTGCCCTCTGCCTTTCCAGAGTTGAGGCTGAAGCATGGGGCAGGCAGCTGGCAGTGGCTGCCAGAGCAAGGTTTGCAAGAAGGCCCTACCACATCTATGTCTGATAGAGCCAAACGTGCAGTGATGTTACTGATAGTCTTACGAAACCTACAGAAGTAATTTACTGTAGATAGAAACCGAAGCATAGTATATTCACAAGCAGTAATTTCTGTGGTAGAGTGTGGTTCTTTTTCCTTTCCATTCTCTGCTTTGTGAATTTGCAGTATTTATCCCCTTGATCCATTTTTTCCATGGATATTTTTAGTTCCCCATTTCTTTAATCCTTTGGGACATTAAAAAAATTAAATCACTTGCTGACCACTAATTTTGTGCTGTTCCAAGCACAAAGAGACATCGCTTCCTTCAGTGAGCAGTCTTAACCTAGAGCCTTTATTTCTGTTTATTAGTGATTGCATCATGTAGTGTCTTCTCAAGTCTTAACGTCTCACATAATGAGAAAGATTTCATCTTGAAGGCCTTTATTTTTCACTTGGTTGCTGTGTTTTGCCCTTTTATGCAACATGCCACTGTCTTGTTTCTGATTTCAGGCTAACTTTGCTTTGGAAAAGCTCCATTAGTTTTAATGGCATTCTTCTGATTTAAATCTGTGACACTGGAATCGAGCCTTTAGTGTTTATATTTTCATGGTTACATTTCCCTCTTCTACTGCTGGTGCTTAATTTCTGCCGAGTAGTGTGGAATCAATTGCAGATAAAGTTCACCGTCAGGGTTAGAGTGTTAAAGCTGGTGAGGAGATGGTGGTTGTTGTTGTTGGTTTTGTTTTTCATCTAGCTTGCGTCATTCCAGGATAGAGTGGTTGTGAAATGCGCTGGATAGAGTATCAGCTACTGATAGACTGTCTATTTCTGCCTCTTTAAAATCTCTCTTAGGCAATCAGTTATTAGATAGGCTCATTGCAGCAGTGTTTTCCAGGCATCCAAGTGACAACTGATCCTTGTTTTAATGACAGTTAAGTATTTTGTAGGGTAAATGAGCCATACCAAGCACCTACATTGTAAATATGCTTAAAAAAATTTATATAGAAAATGATGGCTTTAAACCCTCTTTTCTCAGTGAGTAAATGTACAGCACACACACTGTTCTCTTGCTCTTGGTTAAGATGGTGCCTTTTAAAGCTGCTGTGTAAAAAGCCTGTTTAAAAAAAGCCTGCTCTTTGTGTTCTATATTAAGCGATGATGTAGGCAGACTTGGATGGGGTAATTGCAGCCCTAAAGATGCTAGCACGTCAGGAAATGGCATTGCTGAGAGGAGCCGGTGTTTACTGACTGTGTAAGTGGGGAATGAGGGGAAACTGAATATAGCCTTGCAGAAGCATGACAGAAACTTCCATAAAGTAATTCCTTGCATGTCCTTCTAAGACACACAAATAAATATGACATGCATCTGGAATGATACCTGTGTCAGCCTCACTGTATTTTGGTGGATGTTCATTTTAAAGCTCAGGAGTGGCAAAAAGCCCTATTGCTGCTAGATCGTTGGATCGCATCACCTCTAACACACCCTCTCTGCCAAGTCAGCTGCATTTTCTTCACTTATGGACTTCAATATCAGCATGTGCTAACATTTGAGTACTTGATTTTGGCAACGTCAGTGCTCTGGTAAATGTGAGCCTGTCTTTGCGTGCAGGGGAGAACGTCGTACACTTGTATTTGAAACTGTAAAGTGTTTGAGCAAACCTTCTGCTAGTAATTATTTGCTAGTAGTACTGTGGAAAACAGAAACTTTCCCTGTCCTCAGTAAGTTGCCTTTGGTTCTTATTTCCAGTAGTTTTACACAGACAAATGTAATTCTGCTTTCATTCTGTTTTGGGCGCTGGCAGTTTGCATTAACCTTTAATTGAATTTTAGGCTATTGGACAACTAATTTTTAGATGCTGGGATGAACAGGTGAAAACTTACAGACAGTTATTCATTGAGCTAACTGAATGTTACTGAACAGTTAACATTGTAAGCCTTCATAATATATTTATATATATTGGAAGCAGTGATTTTTGTTATAACTGAACTTTTACTTTGGAGGTTTCGGTCTCCTCTTCCGCTGTTTGGAGTAGTGCTGTTACACTTGTACTTAGAGGCTCCAGCTGAAATTTTCTCATTTGGAAAGAGAAAACCCCAACCTCTGGATCTTTATCTAGGAAATCCTTGGCTTCTGTCAGTCAGGTGACCTGCCGGAGCCGAGATCCCAGTTGGATTTTTATCTTAAACATTAATCAAGTGGTGCAGGGACATTCAGAACTCACCATCCAGAACACGTGTTCTATGGGTATCCTTTGCGATTAACGTGTAGCTGAACATTGTCCTGTGCAAGGTCATTTGCTCTGTGATACTGTGTCACCTCTAGTAAAGGCCAAAAATAGTCACAGTTCATAGTGACCAAACGAGTGTTTTGTCTAATTCTCATAATGAAATTAAGACTGTACCAGACTGAGTACTGAAGTGTTTTAATTTTTCAGACCATAGCACTGTGAAGGAGAAGCTCTGCAAATATTTCTCAATGACTCTATAGCCAACTGATGTAACAATGGTACTAATATTGGGACGCAGACTGAATAGAGAGGATAGCGGGATACGAGATTCCCCTGCCACCAAGCGGAAAGTGTTTGAAATGGACCCAAAGTCGTTGTCAGGCCCTGAGTTTTTCGACTTCTCCTCGGGATCATCCCATGCCGAAAGCATTCTACAGATCTTCAATGAATTCCGAGACAGCCGGTTGTTCACAGACGTTATTATCTGCGTGGAAGGAAGGGAGTTTCCCTGCCACCGAGCCGTCCTCTCAGCCTGCAGCAGTTACTTCAGAGCTATGTTCTGCAACGACCACAGGGAGAGCAGGGAGATGCTGGTGGAGATCAATGGCATTCTTGCTGAAGCTATGGATTGCTTTTTGCAGTATGTATACACGGGCAAGGTGAAAATCACTACAGAGAACGTGCAGTATCTCTTTGAAACATCAAGTCTCTTTCAGATCAGCGTTCTGCGTGACGCCTGTGCCAAGTTCCTGGAAGAACAGCTGGATCCTTGCAATTGCCTGGGCATCCAGCGCTTTGCAGATGCACACTCGCTCAAGACACTGTTCACCAAGTGCAGAAACTTTGCTCTTCAGACATTTGAGGATGTGTCCCAGCATGAAGAATTCCTCGAGCTGGGGAAGGATGAGCTTATCGATTACATTTGCAGCGATGAACTGGTGATCAGTAAGGAGGAGATGGTGTTCGAGGCTGTCATGCGCTGGGTGTACCGGGCGGTCGAGTTGCGAAGACCAGTGTTACATGAACTTCTGACGCACGTCAGGCTCCCGCTGTTACACCCGAACTACTTTGTTCAGACGGTGGAAGTGGACCAGCTGATTCAGAACTCCCCAGAGTGCTATCAGCTGCTGCATGAAGCTAGGCGATACCATATCCTTGGAAATGAGATGATGTCTCCCAGAACTAGGCCACGCAGGTGAGGAGTTTTCTTTCTCTCCCCTTATTTCTGTAGCAGAAGGACGTAGTTTGCTGTACAGATGTTTGATAGACACATACCCAGAAAGCAAAAATCTCTTGCAAATGATTTCATGTCCCATTCTGGAGCCACTGCGGTTACACTTCTGTACGTAAGTGAGTCTTTTTGCACAGACTATTGCCATGAAAGAGAGGACTGTTCGGGTAAGTGAACTCATATTGCCTTGCATGTAAAACACTTCTAAAGGTTCATGTTTGCTAGATGAGATCTGAAGTTAGTTTGTACAACTGCAGTGACTTGAAATGAACTGACTGTGCTATAGCAGGTAAACCATCCCATTTCCCAACCTTCTTTTTATAACAAAGTGATGGAAGTGTACAGCATACTATAAAGGATGGGGATATATAGTCAGAGCATTCACTTGCTACACCACAAATACCTTACAGATGGAGTAGTACAGAGATTTGTAATAGACAACAGACAGCAGAACAACAGGTTCTTTGCTGAAGAAACTAAATCTTGCATTTTTACAGAATTACAGAACAGTTCCTGCAGAGTTTCATGCTTATTCTATGACATTTTAATAATTCAGAATTGCTGCGACTTAATAACGTGTTACACAAATGGGTGTCTGAGGTTGTAAGAAGAAACGAGGAAGAGTCCATTAGTGGCATTTATGAGCAATAGTGGTGGCGATTCATTTCTTCTCCTGAAAATGTCTTTTCCCAGCCTTACCTCCCCATGAAGGCTGACATGGTAGCTGGTTTATTGTTAACTCCAGCTGATTTGAGCTGTAGTTATAAAATCATGTGTTATATTAAGGTGATGCAATGAACTGAGACAGACAGATTGTGTTAGGAGTTACTCTTTGTTTACTCTTAGTCATATGTGGTTGCTGTACAGTCACTGTGCACGGAACCTTTATTTTTTTTTTGGCATGTGTTAAAGGCTTGCTTATGGGGAAAAAAATTACTTGGCGAGCATTTGCCCCATTAGTGGCTTTCCAGTCTTCAGCCCTGCTGTGAGAGACGTTCTCAAGCTCCTGGCAGCCCTGCTGCCAGGTTCTGCAAGCTGTACGCTGCCATGGAGGGTCTTTGGAAACTTGTGGTTCGTGGCAGTTTGGAAACTGGTACACTGGTAGTTTTGAAGACATTTCATACCCTGAGTGTGGGCCTTGGGGAGGGAGTTCAGACCAAAGACCTCCTTGTTTTATGAGCAATGGGAGGGGGGCTGTATCTTGTGTGGGCATCTCATGTGGTGCTTGTTCTGTGCCTATTACTCAATGTGATAAAGAAAGCAGATCCTCTCAGACCTAACAGTTTTGTCCAAGTGCATGGTGTGTGTGTACTTGAGAATCTCAACAGCCTCAGGGTAGTGTTCTAGGTTGTAGATTAAGTACCTTGCCTAATGCAGGGGATTTCTGGAGCTGGGGAGGGGAGGAGCTGGTTTCAGAGTTTGTGGGGTTTGCTTTACTGCCAAGCTTATTAAACTATACTGTGATTCGAGTAGGCAGGAACAAGAGAAGTAATTTACAAAGAGAAAAACTGGCTGACCTCCCAGCAGGAATTTTTTCCCCTTTTCTATATTACATTCATGGAATAGTTCTTTGTCATTTGTTTCTGTTGCCTGGTTGTTTCTGTTGCCTACAGCAAAAAGAGATCATGTTTTAAAACAGTTACCATGTCCCCTTCCCCCATCTTTTCCTCATGCCTTTCCTAGGCATTTCGGGGTGGGGCGGTGGGGTTGGGGGGGAGCAGACACTCAAGCTCTTTTCCTTGTTTCTTGCCTTCCTCGATTTCTTTTTGTATATAACTGTTGCTAAAAGGAGTCAGGCTGCAGGATCAGGAATTCCCACACCAGTGGTTTTACTGTTTCAATTGCGATTGCTTGTGTGAGTATGTGTGCACCTCCAGGTGAAGCGGGTTCTAACCAGTTGCTTCAGAAGAACAGGGTGGATTGCAATTTGCAGTTGTTTTTTATTTTGTTTTTCCTTTCTGAAGCCAGTGAGGAGTTCCCTGAAGTAAATCAACGTTTAAAGTGCATTCTAACAGTTGCCTGCTTGCTCTCTTCCCACGAGGCATGTCTGTCTGAAAGAGGTTTTCATTTACTTACGACGACTTAGTGACATCTTGAGGTTGTCTCTCTTGTGCCTTTTAAGTCTTTCTTGTCCCCTGCTGCTTGTGTTGCATGGCAGATCTCCAAGCTGAGATCAAGCAGTGAGCAATAACACATTTCCATGTACAAAACAAGCTCTTCCTACTGTGTGCTTTGAATTATCTCCAGATTTTCATGTACCTGTGAGTTCTTCAGTCACACAGTTTCTGTTAAGCTGTCTGGTAACAATATGTGAGCGTTCTCTTCAATTAATTAGAAGTTAACTACATTTATTCATTCTAATGCATCCTTTTTTGTTATAATGTAGCCCATTGGCTTTAATGTAGTCCCTTACTTTACCCCCCTAAGGAGATGAGTGTTTATTTCACTTTATAATCTGTCATCCCATTTACTGCCCAAAAGCGAACTAAAAATCAGTAATGATTTACCAGAGTTCCTGAAATTTGTCTCCCAGACTTAAAATGGCTTTGAATGTAATGCGTCTGAACTACTGCAAGTACTTCCGTCCAGCTGACGCTGTGCTGGCTGGCATTCTCACCTCATCTGTAGGTCTGCATGTAACTCAGGACCCCTTGGAAACCTGCTCCTGGGAATGCAGGGGATTATATGGCACTGTGGGTTGTCTTCCACCCCCCCCCCCCCCTTTTCTATTTTGTGCACCTCTTACTGGGGGGAGGGTGTCTCCTGGAATCTGTCTTTGGTGCCTGTTTTAGCTCACCTCTGTTATTCTGTTCACACCATTTCTTCTGAGGGCTGCAAGGCCCACTTTTATTAAGCACCCTCTGTCATTTGCAGACAATGCTTTGGAATTAACCTTAAACCCTGTAGAGTGCAAGGCTCCTTCAAGGAAACCTAACAGAGGAAATGTTTCTTAACTGAAGAAAGGATACAGTTAGATACGTACTAAACCGCTGGGGGAAAGTTTTGGTTTTCTGTGGATTTGAAGTTCTGTACTAAGTGAATATTTTCTTTAAAGAGCAAAACTCCATTGTAGCAATGAACAGAGCTCTCTCCAGTCAAAGATTTTGGGTTCATTTAGTGTTAAAATACAGCTTGATAATCTGGTACAGTAAGCTTTTCAGTAAGCAATGGAGGCCTTGATTCTAATCTAGAAAGTAATCAACAGTCTTCCTCCACACATACTGATATATCTGGGCTTGCTTGTAAGGCAAATTGAGATGAGAGTTACCTTGCTTTTAAAGAAACTCTTTTCCTGAGTAATGCTTTCTGGCACAGGAACTTCCCCTCTCTTATCCTTTGAGAGATTCTTTTCAGAGTTGTTCCTCAAAAAAGCAAAAACCAGTAACAGTAAATACATAGAAACCAGGAAGGAGCATGACTTGAGAGCTGAGCAGCTGAAGAGAGTGTTTCTTCTGACTAGTTCAGGTACGTGAGTATGCTTCCTCAGTTACCTTTCTTCATTTGTGTAAGCTTACATTGTCATTTAGCATAGCCTTTGCCTGTTTAAAATATTCTGAGTAGAAATATATATGGTATATGTAAATTGTGGTCGAGACCAGATATAGACCATATAGAAGGGCTAACTGGTTTTGTTCCTGATGTTTCAAACCAGGGAAATGTCATTGGGATGTATAAGTTAATATGTGCATAAGCTCCAATTAGAAAATTTGAGGATGGATCGTGCAACTTTTATCACAAATGCAGTCATAAGTTGGGTTTGGTTTGGGGTTGGTTTTGGGTTTGTTTGGGGTTTTTTGGGGGAGAGTGGGGAGAGAACCGCAGTACTTAGCAATAGTATGAATAAGATCATATATTGGAATCACAGTTAAAGCAGAACACAACAAAAAGGTTTACCAAAAATAAGATTAATCTTGCATTCAGTTTTACTTAATTATTTTCAAGCAGTCCTTGAAATAACTGTATCGGTGCAAAATCCTTTCTGCTGAAAATGCACTAAAAAGAAAGGATTTTGACAAACGGTTGCTAGACATTGTAAATTTGAGAGGAGGAGTGAAAGTTGGTCCTAGTTTGATTGCATGTCAAAGACGATTGATTCTCTACATTCAAGTGGGGATTAACGTAACGAGTTCTGTTATTGCTGTGAATACAGAGTATGTGTAATGCAGAAGCATCGGGTTGATAGAAGGAGACTGAGTGTGTCGAATGTAATTTAAAGGCTTATTTGTGTACATTACAGACTAATGCTTAATTTTTTCATACAGAGTTTTAGGTTTTGTTTTAGGCTTGAATTCTTATTTCAGCTTCATTAATGCCTTCTTCTATCACTGCACTTCTTCACTTTTTTAACTGTCCATTGGCTCTGAGGTCTCTTTTCCCTTGTTTTGGTGATTAAATGCCTTTTTTTTTTTTTTCTTGGCCAGTAAAGAACCTAAACCCTTTAAAACTGAATATTTAAGCAATGTAAAGTCCCATGAATTACGTGGTGGGGAAGGGTTCATGGGGACTGGTTTCATTGTGACTGCTCACCTTGCCTCACTGTCTGGCCTCACTTGAACTCTGTTTCTGGTAACTCTAGGTACACAGTCAAAGGAAAAGTATTTCTAGAGGAAGGGTTTTCTTTATTTAATTATTTGATTTTCACACAGGATGTTGTGCAAAGCAATTCCACCACTTACAGCACCTTTCTGTGTGGTAACCTGCTGTGTAATGAGACAGCTGGAAACAATCAAAACCTCTCTTTGCTAAATGACTCTTTCTTTGCTGTGTAAGTTAATGCTAAATAATAAACTTTCTTGTTTTCACACAGTTTGAAGACAGTGGTGTTTGGCCTCCATGTACTACTAAGTATCTTCTACATCTGGGTTTTCTGTGTTCACTTTTCTAGATCAACCGGTTATTCTGAGGTGATAGTTGTTGTTGGAGGCTGTGAACGAGTTGGAGGGTTTAATTTGCCATATACTGAGTGCTACGATCCCGTAACAGGAGAGTGGAAGTCACTGGCTAAACTTCCAGAGTTTACGAAGTCTGAGTATGCAGTGTGTGCCCTGCGGAATGACATTCTTGTTTCAGGTGAATAATCCTAAAAACATTTAAGATTTTGTCTTTTCTTTGCTATGTGTTTTGTTTTGTTCTTTCTTTGTAAGTAGCGTTACAGATCTTTGTGCTGTGAGCTTCTAGCAGCTCAACTGAAAGTCACTTTGGTTTGGGGCTGGTGTTCACCACTGACAATCTCACTATAGACTGTCTATAGACTATAGACTGTGTTTGCTGGGAGTTTTGCTTGGTATTAATTGGCAGGCTTTTACAGCTGATTCCAGGATATTAGTTGTATGTAAGGAGACAAGTTTCTGCTCCTTAAATGCACTGCTTTAAAATATACTAACAGCCTGTTTGCAGCAACAGTTGGAAAAATCTGAAGAAACAAATCCCAAGCAGTCTTTTCCCAGCAGCATTCTCTTTGCTACAAAACATGCTGTATTCTGGTTAAACCACTAGTTGTCTGGGAGCAGCACAGCAGTGTTATGTTGCTGTTGACTTGCTTCTGTCGTATGGGTTCCCAGACTCCAAAATTAAAACAGTTTAAGCTTCTTCTCATGGTGGGAATGTAAAATGGAAACAAATTCCTTTTAGAACCCGAGTTGGGGACCCATTTATACCAGCCTTTTAGGGTGAAATGAGCAATAGCTGTAGGTTTTTAAACATCTCTCATCCCATCTTTTAGCTAGGGTTAAATTTATAGGGTTCAGCCAATGGCTTAGACACCAAGCTCCATGTGTCAAAGAAATTGTCTCCTCAGATGTGTAGTACCTGTGTCATTTGAACAAACTGTAAAACCATGGAGATCATAGAATCATAGAGTCATAGAATAGTTAGGGTTGGAAAGGACCTAAGATCATCTAGTTTCAATCCCCCTGGCCTTGGGCAGGGACACCTCACACTAAACCAAGATGTACACATGAACCAAATAGAGGAACAGCTGGGGTTATAGATGTGCCATGAGGCACACAAACAGTTAAAGAATTCCTATCTCAAGAAATCATCTGAAGGGAGTTTAGCATGTTCCTGAGAGAGGGGCACATAAGTAAAGTAACTTGTATGTTCCCATGTTTGAAATCCACTGAAACTGACTTTTTTCAGTCAGTTTGTGTGAACATAGAAAGATCTTTATTTTACCTAAAAAAGACATCAAGTTTTCATTGCCTGCTCTACAGAGGTATGTTAATAGTTAAAATATCTCATTCAATAGTGAATTTACTGAAATTGGCATATTTTTTGTTTTCCAAGGTGGAAGAATCAATAGCCGGGACGTTTGGATTTATAACTCTCAACTTAACATTTGGATCAGAGTTGCCTCCTTAAATAAAGGCAGATGGCGTCATAAAATGGCTGTTCTTCTTGGTAAAGTAAGTATGTTAATAATGGTTTTATAGTGGGGATGTTTGTATGTAACAAAACAGCGGAGCAAACATACATAGTATTCAGCACTACTCAGTATTACTTTGCCTTGACATAAAACTACTAGTTGGGATCAATTGCCCATGGGATTCTGTTAATGAAAGTTAGGGAAGACATGGTATCCCTTAGTATCTGTGGTTAGGCAAGCCTGTGGTATCCCTTGGACTTCTTAAAGGTGAGACTTGCAGCTGGTGCAAACAGAGGGAAGAAGGTAAAAAAAATAATAATAAGGCCGGCTTCTTGAATATGAGAGAAGCAACAGGAAAGTAAAGTTTACAGACTGAAAGGAAGAAATAGTTCTGTGAGCAAGTATGAAAAAGGCAAAACTCAGAAAAGCAAAGGTAAATTCAGATGGATTCTTGCTGTTGCTGAGTTTAATACGTAAAAAGAGAAATGCAGAGAAGTGCCTTTTCTAACAAATGGCATTCAAATAGGAAGTTTCTAGCTCAGTATTAAAAGTACTATACATTGGACATGTGTTTGCAATGCCATTGCACACATGACTGAATGGAACTCTCCAGAGAGTCTTTACCTGTTATTTTTAGACAGTATCCTTCTCCTCCTGAGTATAAATTAAAAATAAGAGAAAAGCGTCCGTTCATAAACCTAGCAAAATTATGGTTCTTGCAGCTTTAAATTTAATTAAATTTCATCTTTAAATGTAATAACTACTCTAAAAATGAAATGACAATAGTTTTCACCACTTTGCATTAGGTGTATGTTGTTGGAGGATATGATGGGCAAAACCGCCTCAGCAGTGTGGAGTGTTACGATTCATTTTCTAATCGATGGACAGAGGTGGCTCCCCTTAAAGAAGCTGTGAGCTCTCCGGCTGTCACCAGCTGTGTTGGCAAACTCTTTGTGATTGGGGGTGGTCCTGATGACAACACGTGTTCTGACAAGGTGAGTTAATTGTATTTGATTGCTTCTTTTATCCATGGTAAACAGTATTGCTGATTTAAAAACAGGTAAGAGAGAGATCTGTTATAACTGTTCTGTTGAATGGAGTATGGAAGTACAGTAATACAAAAAAGAATAAGAGTAGAAAATGTTAACTCAGTAGGATGCTGTTACTGTGGTCTTCCTCATGGGTACTGTCATTGGCTGCACAAGTTCTGTGAATTCTTAAACTTGAATGTTAGGAAAATAATGTTGAACATAGTGTATATGTAGACATTATTGATATGTAGACCTATATTTATATTACCTTCATTTTCCTGGGGGGATATTGCCCACCAGGTATCGCTGCTTTGGCTTTCCTTGTATAACTGTGTGGGTGTGCCAGGTTAGTTTTTGAGTTCAGTTTTTAATCTGAAATGCATGTATTTGCTTTCAGGTTCAGTCTTACGATCCTGATACTAATACTTGGTTGCTCCGTGCAACTATCCCCATTGCAAAAAGATGTATTACGGCTGTGTCTTTAAACAATCTGATCTATGTTGCTGGTGGGCTTACCAAAGCAATATACTGCTACGATCCAATCGAGGACTACTGGATGCATGTACAGAATACATTCAGCAGACAGGTAATTAACACTAAAAAACCTGCAGACATCTGAAAGGTATTTTTTTACATAAGTATCTTGGCATGAAATGAGTATACTTGTTTAATGGCATCTGATTCCATTCTTGCTATACTTCATGTATGTAATTGAAACCCATGCAGAAGAGGAAGCTTCTAAACCAGTAGCATTCAGCTGGCTGTCACTGTTAGCGAGTCCAGGCTTCTTGTTTGAGAGCTGTTACTGTTGGAGAACAGTGTAACAGTGTAATGGATGATGTTTTAATTGTATAAAATCCATCTCTGTCAAGTTCTACTGCATGTTTAGACTGAGGATAGTAATGTCCATATAATTGATTAGAGCCTTTCAGACCAAAAGTACTGAGGCTGTTTTTACAGGGTGAGAAAAACCCCACTGTATAACACAGAGTGTCTGACTTCAGCAGAAAGAGCAGTATTACTTCCACACATGGAACACTGAGTAGAATTTAAAGCTGTGTCCCCATGGTAGTGAAGTGTGTGCATAGCTAATTTACCTGCTGTTTTTAAAACATCAATCACATGCTCTATGGTGTCCACCTTAACAGAAGGGCCTTTTTGCTGGCCTTCCCTGTATTCCTTTGTTTTGGTTTGTGTTATGTATTTAACAGAAGATTTTTCCATGCCTGCTTTTAAGGAAGAAACAAAATCCTATCTCTTTGCTTCAGGCAAGACGTAGAGCTGTCTTTTTCTTATGCACTCTTTTCTTAGTCATAATTCTTTTGCTCTCCCCTGTTTGCATCCCTCTTCATTATCTGTTACTTTTCTGAGGTGCCTCTCCTTGTTACGATTTTTTGCATTAATATTATCTAGTGTGGTCCCTCTTCTGAAAACCTTTGTTCTCTTCTCGTTTTCTTTTCTCAGATGTTTAACTGGTAAGTGCAGAGTTCAGCTGTATTCCATTGTATCCCTTGTCTGAGCTATGTGTAGTGAAGGCCTAGACCTGAAGTAGTCTTTTCTGAGGAATTGTGCTGCTGATTTCCCCAGTTACTGCAGAAAAATAGGATTTTCTGCATTGCCCCTTCCAGGAGGGAACAGTATAGGCCAGTCTGTTTACAAACTGTACTCAACAATGCAGTCCTTCACTGGGATAGACATGCGGGAATTGAGATTATGATGTTTAAATAATCATGTATTTCTTTGTGTATTTTGAAACAGGAGAACTGTGGCATGTCTGTGTGTAATGGAAAAATCTATATCCTTGGTGGAAGACGAGAAAATGGTGAAGCCACAGACACTATTCTTTGTTATGACCCTGCGACGGGCATTATCACAGGTGTAGCAGCCATGCCCAGGCCAGTATCATATCACGGCTGTGTGACGATTCATAGATATAATGAAAAAGGCTTTAAACTTTAGTTTTTTTCTTGGAAAAAAAGAAGATGGCACGAACGAAACCAGTGGTCTGCTGCAAGAAAGGCTTTTTAAAGATTCCTGGAGTGGGAGAATGTCCTTTCCCTGCCTAAGTGTCATATGAAAATTATATCCTGTGCCTTTAGAAAAAGAGTTTATTTAAACTGCAAAACAAGTCTGCAGATCTATCCAGTAACCAGAGCTCAGTTTCATCTACTGTGGGCTCTGATGCAAAAGCAGTAACAATTCATTGTATTAGTGTTCAGAAAGTTTGCCCTATGTGTGCTTAGTAATTAAAATCTTGGAAGCTTTTTGGGTAAAGTGCCTTCACAAGCATTTGTGCCTGTGTCCTAAGAAGCGTTATCTGCAAGGTGTTTCAGGTTCTGCTAATTGGAAAAATACATGGGCAAGTAAATTCCAAAGAATCATCTAAGATGGCTACCTACAATTTAAAAGCTTAAGTAATTATAGTTCATATGCACAGCATTCTTACAAACAGTTTACTTGCCTTAACTGAGTAGATTTTATGTCAGGTCATACATGGTTTGGAATTTAAACAAAACCAAACAAAACAAACGATGTGGGACAGAATCTCTGAGGAATGGGTTTTGAAGGAGAAACTGGTTGTTTAGTGAGCCACTGCAACTCACTGCAGTAACAATCATGTATCTTAGCACTATGGGCCTTATTTGTAGTGTTGCTAAGTGTTCATCAGAAGTACAAGGCTACATGACACGGAAAACTAGTGACCACTGGGGTGTAGGCACGCATCTGTGCAGCAAGTCTGGAATCCCAGTTTTTAACTTTCTGAATAGTAATGGCTGAAGTCTGAAAGTTACTGGGTTTGCTCTTGGCTCACTGCAAAGTGTCTCTAAACTATTCAAGAAATAAAGGGTCATGACCTCTGGATTCTAGTGCTTTTTTGAATCACATTATGAATTGCCTCACGATAGATGTAGGGAATGGGGTTGCATCCTACAGCTTATAAATTGGTCCTTCGGATATCTCATCTGCAGAGATGGCAGAGTACCTGCCAAGTATTTCTTGGCCTTTCTTCAGACAATCACACACTCTAGCACAGTTAAACTACTGTATAAGCTGCTTGGCCACAGATAAAGAAGTTCTGGAAAGGTCCCTCGTGTCACCAGAAAAAATATCTGTGGACATGTCCACATAGCCATATGAGGAAGCTCCCACATAACATGTTTTGGGTAATTTTGAAGCTTCAGAAGTGCCTGTATTTTGACATACACACACCCACACACCCACACACCCTTTTTTTTTAAGTAAATGTTTTTGGTTCCTTTTAAGTCCTCCCTAGGTTTCTGTGCTAGGTCTCTTTATTTCCAGTACACAGTTGCATAGTTGAGGCACAAGTTCATAAAAACTGAAATAGCACTTGAGAGCTGGAAAATGAATAGGATTGTCTGTGTACCAATTTCCTGTTAATCACCAAAATCCTCAGGAACTGCCTTTCAAAGGAATTCTGAGGACAGCAGCCAGTAGGGAAGTTGATCAGTGCCAGAGCAGAAGGAAAACATAAGGCCCCTGCAGAGACAGCCCTGGCCTCAGGGTTCTGGTCTCCATGCTTGCTCAGGAGGGTGAAAACAAGCACCATCTCTGGAACATTGTTTGTTCCACTGGACTATCCTCATCTGTTTGCTTAGAGTGTTTCTTCATGAGATGGAAATTCTGACCCTCAGTGAAGCTGTGCCAAACTGGGAGTCATCACTTTGAGTAACATATGGTCGTGACTTTTAAAGAGCACTGGGAACTGCACTTAGTGATGCATTAACTTGTAACCTCAGGAAAGGACACAAACTTCAGTTTCTGGCTGAATACCAAATGTTGCTTTGTATATGTTAAGAATACTGATAAAATACAGATCTCTGCATATCAGTGATGTAATTAGGAATTCAGTCCCTGAGCATGTACATTCACATTGCCCTAAAAAGAAAGTCCCTTGGGAATGTAAGACAAATGAATCTGATTAATTAATCTTTTTCTAAGTTTCTTGTGTTTCTGCTTACCAAATGTTACTTTGAAAAGGTAATTTCGCTACCTGTGAATAAGGTCCGTTGATAGCAATGGTAATTGCCCAGTAACTGATACTGTATACTAACACTGTATATAACCTGTGCCATCATTGTAAATGCACACGTAAAAAATTATAGGAGCACTTAATTAGAGATGCAATTTGAAAAATGCTCTCCTTTGATTCCCATCTTGTTTGTATTAAGACGCGTGATGTTGATTGTCATGCTAAACTGTTTTGAAACATTCTTTATTCTGTAGGTGTAGAACAATGTCATTTATGTATAGGTATCTTTTAATTAATCTGTGTTTATAATACTGCACTACTCTGTAAATAACAAGATACCGCTTTCCATGGGTTTGAAGATTTATTTTATAGTTTAGTTGCTTTCTCTTAACAATTTATGTACCGTTACCTATTATGTTGAAAATGACAGTGTTTAATGAACCAGTAAATGCAGAAATGTAGCTGTAGAAGAAAACTTCGCTTAGAATTCTTGAGAACCTGTATTCAGTGCTGAACAGTTACATGTGTGGAGCATTGCTAAAGTGGCAGTTATTCATGCAATGATTTCCTTGCTTATTAACTCTGTAAATAATTTGCACTTAACAGCCTGCTGTATTAGAAAAGTTATTTTTTTAGAGGCACTAGAAAAGAAAAATTCAACTTTGGTTTAATGAAAACGTACCATTTTTCTAAGAAGGATGCATTAATTTGGAAGTTGCGTTCCTGAGCCACCTGTTCTCTAATGCATTTCACTTGGGTATAGATGAATTCAAAGATTTAAGCTCTCACTGTTAGGCATATCTAACTCCTTGCAGTTCATGGGCTTGAGCAGCAAGTTGTGTGGTTTCTGGCTGTGGGTTTTGGGGTGGGTTGTTTTTTTTTTTGTTTTGACTAGGAGAGAAACTTAGTAATGCCATCTAGTATAATCAAAAGATTTCCATCATAAATGGTAATAGGTTTGGTATCTATGAAGTAGAGATACCTGCACAAAGATGTAAATTCAGTCTAACTATACATGGGCTCAAGTATCTCCAAAGTCACACCCAAAAAGTAAATTCCAAGAGCTAATAGTTCACTCCACTAAACAGATAATTACCTCTTAAGTGTTTCACTCCTAAAAAGAAATGAGAGTAAATGTTTTTCAATTTTGATGTGCACTTCATGAATTACATCCTTCTGTTCCTAGCAGTATGATGTTAATGGAAAAGAAAGGTGATGCTTCCTTGCAGCATGGCTTCTAGAAGGTTCTGAATAGATAACTTCAGGACTGTATTACAATGCAGCGTATAGCCGCCTGCTTTTAGATATACCATGCATTCCCTCGTTTTACAGCCATCAAGTGTGTAGCATTGCTTGGTAATCATCTAGTTTTCCCTGTAGGCTCCCTTCTTGGTAATGCTTCAGTAGACATAATTTGTGGAATCTCTTCCACTTGTACCATCAGATGATCAATTTTATATTATGTGCCTGGTATGCATTTTGAGGATTAGGCACTGTGCTTGCCACTCTAGCACCAAGGGTCCAGAGCTGTAGCATTTGTTTTGTTTTAGTTGGCACCAATGCAGGTCCTGTCAAAGACTGCTTTTGTTTCTACTCTCTGCAGCAGAGATAGATACCTTTCATGCAGATTGCTGACATGGACCCTTACTATAGTCAAGCTTTTTAATGGTATCTTTAACACTGCAAATTTTTGAGAGAGGTTGATGTAGGAAGAGGAGGCACTCACCTTGACAGAGCTTCAGAGGAAGCTGTGGTCATCTGTGCTTCAGAGCAAGGACACTGCTTGACTGCTCCAGCTTCTTCCTCAAAATACTTGAGCTCACCATATTATCTTAGGTTATCTCAGATTATTTCAATTTATCCTGCTTTTGTTTTATTTGAGCTGCAAGGACAAACAAGACGCAGTCCCACTCCCTGTGACTTCAGGTTTCCCTCCTGCCCAAGGCACAGTGGTGAGCTGGAGCTGTTGCTTTCAGTGTGTAGGCAGAGCTGTGAACTTAGTTCAGCTCCGAAGAGAGAGGGAAGAGAGAAACTCATTGGGGTGGGATGAGAGGTGACACAGTGTGTTTGGGCTTTGTGCATTTGGCTGGGCTTGCTGAAACCAAGATGTTCTGGATGCTCAGAAGTCTGCAATTTCAATTTGAAACTCAGGTGGTAAAAAAACTTCATGTTGTCTACACTGAACTAAGTTGAAGCAATAAAGGTGCATATATGTTCATGGTCTTCTAGTGGCAATGTTCAGGAAAGCCAGAGGTTCATTCTTCCTAATTGTCCAACTAGGGAAGTATATGTGGATTTGTTGGTTTGTTGTTATTTTCTACCACTGAATTGGCAAAAGCCAATTCAAGAGCATTGAGAAACTCACAAGACTTTGCATTGTGAGGCAAAATGAGTATTTTCATCCGAATGTAGTCTCATGCACACAAGAAAGTACAAATGAAATGGTTTGTTGTGCCTGGTTAAAGAAATCTGAGCAACATACACTCATAAAAGGCGTCTACAACATAAGATGAGATTTTTAAGCAGAAATTTGCTATCTGATTGGGGGCCAAGCAGTGATTTTATTTTAACATGCCTAGCACACAAGTTTCCGCAGTGTTGCATTATTTCAAGTGGCATTAATAAAAATGCATCTGTCAGTTCATTATGACTGTGTCAGTGCTTTGAGCATTGACACAATAGTCAACAGCCTCCTACCAACCTCAAACCAGATGTGTGACTTGGATGTTCTTTGCACACTGGCTGTCTTCCCTAACTAACATTACACATAAAGTATACAGCCCTGATAATGTTACTTAAGAACTTGTATTTACAGGGACATTTCTTTTTTTCTACTGTAATGCTCCAGTCCATGCTCATATGTTTATGTGTGCCTATCTGTGCATGTGAATAATTCTGAAATCATTTTCTGATAGTGCTGATATAAGTAATACACATAAATGCTCCTCTGTACAGCATGTTGATAATGTAATTATGCCTTACTTTGTATCATTAGTTCCAAAGAAAATACTGTGTGTTAATTTTGAAAAGACCTGTGCCTTGAATTCGCCTTCTATTTTTATCTATTGTGAAAAAGAGCTTGGATTACTTCTCCCAATTTGTTGTAGTTACTAGATTCAGTCTTACTGTCCAGATTCTTGATGTCCTTCTAAGAGAAATAAATCTTACCATTCGTTAACTGTAATAGTTTAACTTCTTGTTTAGAATATGCCTAGAATGCTTCCATTATTACAGGCTGTGGTTGATTTAATCTAGGGAAATCAGTGTTTGTCTCTTCCTATTCTTTGTTTTCAGCGCTCCTCAGTTGCAGAGGATTGGAGTTTAGTCTTTGACTTCCTGTCCTTAACATGTACAGTCTTGTTTTAGTAAGCAACATCTACGCTCTTTCTGAACACTGACTTGTCAGTCATGAACCTCTTGTTCAATATACATAATATGAAGCAATAATACGGTGCAGCATGACACTAAGGAAATCAAGAGACTTGAATGTAATGTATTATTGCCAATTTCATCTGTGTAAATGCTGGACCTGTGAGTCATTCTCCTCATGGTGCACCTGTAGCAATTTGGAGTTGGATTAATAGGAGCTACTTGGACAGGGAAAGAGAGTTTACCTCCTGAACTGTTACTCCTATGATATCTTCACCTGAAATCATGTTTTGATTTTCCTTTTTGCTGAGGAAAACAGCATTTCATTATTCCTTGCCAGTTCCTTTATTTAATGAAACATAAAAGGCATAGTTCTGCAAAGAGCTGATACTGTCTTCAAGAACAACCTGGTGCAGCACAAAGGACATTTGAACAAAAAAAGTGCAGACCACTTACTGTGTGCCAGAGTCAGTGTAACGTTATCTCACATACAACATTAAGGTCTTCAGATTGTGCTGGCAGTAGGAAAGTGATTTTGTAATGTAGCACAACTGCAATAATACCCGTTATATTTAAATATATTTCTTGCATAAATCTTTGAAAGTTTTTTAAAGTTCAGTGTACCTAATAAACATTTGCCTTTTGAATAGTTCATTGTGGTTTTTTTAGGTTATGAGGAGTTCCAGAGTGGGGCTTGGCGGTGCAAGGAATAAACTCTTTGTTTCCTCTGGGTCATTTAACTTGTTGGATTCTGCCCCACTGCAGTCTCTGTATCTATCCATTCTTCTGTCTCACAGTCAAGGTGTTCTCCCTGCTCATCTTTTCTGTCTGGCATGGAACTTACTATTGATATGAATAAAGGCAAGCTGGAGGCTGTGAGGCGGAAGAGTGAACTGAGAAAGAAAACGGGAAAAGTGATAAAGCAGGGAAGTGGGATGTGAAATACTGGCTAGGCCTGGGTATTAGGATGGGAAAAGGATGTGAATGGACTTGAAAGACAAAACTGGTGTGGGGAATCAGGAAAAGGTAACATAAAACTAGGAAGATGACTGGCAACAATACAGAATCCTATAGAACATTTACTCCCCTAAATTTTGGTACTTGGCCATTTTGAGTTCCCACTTGCTGATGGCAGAGTGAGGGTTCAGACTGTGATGGAGTGATACTACCACAGTTGAACTGATGGAAAGAAAGTATTTGTTTTAATACCCCATTTTTAGAGATTACATCCCTCCTTCACAAATTTTTCTAGCTGTACTCCTGGCTTCCTCTTCCCTGTGTGTTCTGGATCTCAGAATTTGCCCTTCACATAATCCTAGTCTTGCCTTCTTCCCCAAAACATTTCTTTTAGATACTATTGAATACAGCCTCCATAGCTTTGCCCTGTAGCCCACTGAAATGTGATCTGTATCACAAGTCTACTCCCTGTGTGAGTACTTACATTCAGCCATGGGGTGTTCTGGATATACCAAAATAAAACTGAAGACCCTGATATTCAGTATAGTGTTTTTCTCTCTGACACAGAGAAATGAGTACAAGGAAAGAGCAGCTCTTAATAGAAATGGTACCAGGCATTCTGCATTTTAATATAACTTAAATGGACGTGATGATAACTGCATTATCTTCCATGTTCTGCAACTTTGAGATGCAGAAAACTGAAGTAGCTTCACTAGTTTCAACAGTTTCAAACCTGCCCCCAGAGAGATGAGAGCTGTACTTCTGAGATACGTGGTGTTTTTCAAATACCTTCTAACATGAAACAAAACTTGGCAGGCCAACAGTGTCTGATGCAGTTCTGCAGTGTGGCCAGGCTTATTTACAGCAACCAAGTGGCTCTTGCTGCAGTGCCAGAAGTATGTTATGACCAAGTTCAATGCTTACAGAAGTTAATTTTCCTGAAAGAAGTAATATTGCCTGAAAGGGAATCCACAGACTGCAAAGCAATGGAAATAGTTTTGAGGGCTGGAAGCCCACCTTAAGATATTTAAGTTTTAAACAGTCGACTGGCAGTATATTTTAACAATGAACAGCCTCTTTGCATTAGACACGAAAAGGGAAGAAAATAATATTGAACTATATTGTATACATACTTTTTCTGATGAGCATGATACAAATATGAATACAGGAAGAGCCTCCATCAATTTCCCATAGTTCATGTTTGTTGCCTGGTAAGAAGTCAGAAACCTGTTGTAGTATTGGTCTGGAAACTGGAACAAAAAGAAGACTTTAAGAGCTAAGCCTTGAACATTCAGCATACGCTTGCTAATTAGTGGCCTCATAGTAAATCTGCAGATCCATGTAAGAGTAGGATACTGGTTAGCAGCTCACTGTATGAACCACGGGACTACCACAGACCAAAGCACTACTTGGCATTAGCCGCACCTCAGAGAGGTATTACAACCTGGCCAAAACCAAACACAAACTGCAGGATATATATGCCAATATGGACAATTACAGCTCCGATTTGAGACACTGTGAAATACGGTGAGTAAGAAGCTGCTATAAGATTTTTCTAGAGGCCTATCTAGTGGGATCAATGCGAAAACTTCCTTGGATGGACTTGGTGTGCGCAAGGCAGGAGCAGGCTGGAGCCGCCATCCCAGCCCCGAGGTGACACTTGCAGGCTGTTAAGTCAGCCCACACATTATTTCTTAGGGGGATTTCGTGGGGTTTTATGGATAATCACCATCCTTCCACTGAACTAAAATGTCCTCCTCAAGTTTTATTACTTATTCAAACAAAATCGTTTCACCCAGCGAGTCAGTATTAGACCAATACATCAACGTATCTAAACGGAAACACCACAGGGCCGCTGACCTCGGGCTGAGAGCAAACTGCCGCCCACAGACCCTTCGCTAGCTCAGCAGCACGGCTGCGGCTCGGAGCAGCGCGGGCGGCCTCCACCAAGGCCCCCTCCAGCCCCTCTCACTCCGACTCCCCTCAGGCGAGCGCCGCCAGCTCCGGGTTCCCCGCCCCGCTCCGCCCTTCCGCCGCTGTCCGCCTGCGCGGGCCCCGCCCCAGCCGTGACGGGCAGCCCCGGCGCACGGCCCTGCGCTCATGGCGGCGCTGGTGCTGGCGGCTGGACGCGGCGGCGGGGGCCGGCGCTGAGCGGCTGCAGGGCAGCGGGGCGGGGCCGGCCGGTGCAGGCGGCGGCGGCGGCGGCGGGGCCGGGCGGTGGCGCCGCGAGGGTGAGGAGCGGCGGCGGTGGGAGGGGGGGAGAGGGAGGAGCGCGCGGCCGCGGCGGCTTTGTGTGCGCGGGCGGGGGGAGGGGAGCGGCGCGGCACGTGGGCCTGGCCGCGCGGGCTCTGCCCCGCCCACAGCGACCCCCGGTACCGGGCACCCCGGGCGCCGCGGCCTTTTCCTCACCCCGCGCTGCGGGGCCGTGGCTCCCGCCTCAGGGGGGCCGCGGGCCGCGCTGCCCCTTCCCGCGGAGCTCCGCGCTTGAACCGGCGTGTCCCGTTGGCGAAGGGGCAGTGCCGGGGCGCCTGTGCCCGCCCGGCTCTGAAGCCCGCGTCTCCCTGCGCGGGTGGGCTCCCGGCTCGGCGGGGCTAGGTGCTGAGGTAAACCCGGCTCGGCGCGGCTAGGTGCTGAGGTAAACCTGGTTCGGCGGGGCTAGGTGCTGAGGTAAACCCGGCTCGGCGCGGCTAGGTGCTGAGGTAAACCTGGTTCGGCGGGGCTAGGTGCTGAGGTAAACCTGGCTCGGTGGGGCTAGGTGCTGAGGTAAAGCCGGCTCGGTGGGGCTAGGTGCTGAGGTAAACCTGGCTCGGTGGGGCTAGGTGCTGAGGTAAAGCCGGCTCGGTGGGGCTAGGTGCTGAGGTAAACCTGGTTCGGTGGGGCTAGGTGCTGAGGTAAACCTGGTTCGGCGGGGCTAGGTGCTGAGGTAAAGCCGGCTCGGTGGGGCTAGGTGCTGAGGTAAACCTGGTTCGGCGGGGCTAGGTGCTGAGGTAAACCTGGTTCGGCGGGGCTAGGTGCTGAGGTAAACCTGGCTCGGTGGGGCTAGGTGCTGAGGTAAAGCCGGCTCGGCGGTGCCTGTGCTGAGGTAAAGCCGGCTCTCCCCAGTTCACTCATAGGGTCCCAGTGCAGAGCCTGCTGGCAGTGGGGCTCAGGGGGCCCTTTGCTGCAGCAGTTTGCCATTGCAGCACACGAGCTTCCATTGCTTGTGAGGGAGTTGAAACTCCGGGACCAGTGCTGAGATATGGGGTTAACCTGTAGTGCCAGGGGAAGGAGGTGTTTCCCTATGGTGAGAGGTTGAAGCTTGCCCAGAAGGTCACTGTGGGTGAAGTTAATGCTTTTATTTTTCCTCTCAGTGGAGAGAACATGTCTGGGATGAAGAGAGTGATTGTGGAGAAGGACCCCGACTATGAGGACATCACCATCACGCATCCCAGCAAGCGCCACAAGGCAGCCGAACAGTCAGGTAGGAGCTCTCTGAGCTGAAGGGACCTTCTGGGTTGGATTAGGAATGCTGTGGATGTGCATGCTGTTGAGGACAGGTCAGGGAAGGACTGGGGTGGGAGCTAAGGGGTCAAAGGGCAGCCACTGAGCAAGGGAGCTGGTGATACCTCTGTATGGCCAAAGGAAGATGCAATTGTTATACATGGAGCTATTCCTACCTGCTAGTTGAGCCGTAAATAAGGCATGAGGGTGCAGGCTTTGGTGCCTGATAGTAGCCAGAGCACGAGCTCTCCAGGGCCCCACCTGTACTTTCATTCTTGTTTGCTGAATTATTTGTCAGTGCATCTTCTCAGCAGGTATCCATGCTGAGGTGTGCTCCATCCTGTGCATTTGTTTTGTATGTTTTGCGATTGAAATCTGCTTCCAGAAAGATTGGCAGTTTACATTTTGGGGGATGTGGATTGCAGTACAGCATGGCAGAGGGGGTATCCATGGCCCTGCAGTAGATAGACTGTCTTCTAAGGGTGGCAAATGTTTGTAGGAATAGGCAGATAAAATGAAATGGAGCAGTGTAGAAGGAGGTAAGTTAGGGAGAAGAAAGGGGTTTTGAAAGTTGCAAGGGAGGAGGAGGAAGAGCAGCAGCTACCTGACTGAAAGGAAGGTGGATAAAGAAATGTAGTGGAGAGAGTAGTTAGATGAGTAGGTTTGCATTTGGCACGCTCTGATATGCTTGCTTTGGGAACCAGCCTGTTGGCAGGGTGCCTGGGACAGGTTGCAGTCATCTCTGGGCAAATGAGAGTAGAGCTTCTTGCCCTTGGGACAGGGAGTAGGGTAGTGATTTTTGGCATAGCATAGCTATGTGAGAGGATTGTGGTGGGAAGAGCTGACAAACAGGGAGGTGAGAAAACTGAAGCTGGCTGTGGGATCTGAAGATGATCCAGGAGCAGAGCAGGATGCCAGAGCTGCTGATTGGAGAGGGACAGATGATGGCTTCGTGGGTGATGCCTTGTGGGGGTGGTGTACAGCTGGACAAGTCTGAGGAGGCTGAACTCTGGGTTGAATGTGTTGCTGGGCAGATCCTGTCTGCTGGATTGTGCAGGGACCCTGTCAGTGGAGCTCTGCTGGAGCTGGCTGTGGCAGAAGAGTGACACCACTCTCAGATCCCTCCCTGGTGGAGTGTCCCAGGGACTGCGGACAGGTTTTTAATCCACTTTTTGTGAAGCAACTATTCAGAAGGTTTTAATAATTAGCAGGCAAAGTCTCAGTGCCTTGGAAAACTGGCCTTTCCAGAGCAAGCTTTCTGTTCAGGTGATTCCTCTGAGTTGGCTTCTTTCTTCCTCTTATGGGTGGTCTCCAATACAGGAATTCCTTAAGTATACAAATTTCACTAACGTGATCTTAATTAGGGTATGTGGTCGATGCTAAGATGGGAAAAATATGGAAATAAAGTGTTCTTAAAAGCCTCAGTAATATAACCACAAACATTAAAGTGCTTTAATTGTCATAATACTGGTATTGCGTGGCATCAGTCTTGGGAAGAGATGTAGTTGGCCTTGTCTGAACTGTACATCTCATACCTTAATCTGTTTAGGGTTATTTGAAGTATAGCCTTACATCTGAATTTCCTAGGCAAGGTGTTCATGACTGGAGGAAAATTATAGCCCTCTGTGTTTTAATTTTGCATTACTCGTACGAATTCAAACACAATTCTGTTTTAATGTAGGCTTAGAGCTACTTCTGGCCCTAGAATATCTATATACAGGTATCTGGAAATAAGTAAAAATATTTAGGAGACCTCTCTTGCAGAGAGAAGCATCAGTTGCTTTACTGTTGTTGTGGGTACCTGATTAGACAGTAAAATTATGTATGCTAGCTGGAACACATCAGCAAAGTTTTGACTTGCTTTTGATTTCTTTATTCTTTCTTTTGGGATATTAGAAACCTCTTCAAACATATATGTACCCTTTAGTAAAACAAATGCTTCCTCTGATGCTCAAAACAGTCTAGGTGCTGTTGCCTTCTGTTCCACATAGAAACAGCATGACATTTTTTCAGAGGAAGTCAGGCTGTTTCTCGGATCTGCTTTGCAGTGGGGTCACTCTACTTCTGCCACAGGCTGGAGAACCGTTTCCAGGCTTTCTTTTAGAAGTGCAGTTACTGCTTTTCCAAGTTCTTGCTTAGAACTTGATAAAAACAGATGTTGTTTGAACCCACTTGATACAATGGAGGTGACTTAAAGGAAGGGCAATATTAAAGTCTGCTGTAGGTGTAGAGCAAAAAGAATTGTTCTTAGGTTTATACGTGTTCTAGAAAAACACAATAAGATGCCAATTTCCTTCTTAGCACCTGGTTTGCCATAAGGTATTAACACAGTTTGAAATACTAAACTGCATGCTGCCCACCAAAGTCGACAATCTCCTGCTGAAAGGCTAACAATTTTTGACTGCCATGCTGGATTTTGTAAGAGGTACACCAGCTTTTGATAATGTAGTTTCCATTGTGGGTAATAAAAGGCTTGTAGGCACTCCAGAGAAGTCTGCACCACGTTCAGGCTGTGTTGAATATATAAAGTATTAGTTGGCCCTGTTATTGCTGCAATGTGTGGTGTTGATTTCCTGGATGTGAATCGGGCAGGAGAGAGCAGAAGAATGTGGATGGTGTTCCAGCGTACTCCTGTGCAACCGCAGCGGTAACTGCACTTGGCCATAGCACACTTGAGTTTTCCTTTTACTGTTTACAGCTTTGCTGAGACAGAAGTAAACAGACTGGTCCTATGCTTCCCATCTTCTGTTGTTTGTCATCTCAGCTTTAAAAAGGAAAAAGTAACTTTCCACATAAGCCAGCTTTTAAAGATACATGTGGTTTTTGTTAAGACAAATAACTTCTGCAGAAAAATGATCCTTCCCTTTTTTTGTGTGTGTTATTATCCCTTCACTTCTTGCTCCAAAACAGTTTCATCTTTATGTTTTCAAATATAGCCTCAAAAATAGGAATTTAAATACTTCCTTTTTCTTTGTTTCCATGTGTGGCCTTGTACAGCTAGAGATGTTGCTGTGCAGAAGATTGAGACAATTATAAAAGAACAATTTGCTGTCGAAATGAAGAGTAAAGAACACGAAATTGAAGTTATAGATCAGGTATAAAGGTTTTGTTCTTAAAAATCCGTATGATTCTTGTGTAACAGGGGGTTGGAGGGGGGGATGGCTGCATCAGTTATCTGTTACCATATGTTACCTCTTCTTTTTGTAGCGTCTGATTGAAGCAAGGAGGATGATGGATAAGCTGCGTGCCTGTATTGTGGCTAATTATTACGCATCTGCTGGTCTCCTTAAAGCTGGAGAGGTAAAAATTACTTTGGAAATAATAAGACTTTGGGGAGTATTTGCAAAGGAGTAGTTGTAGTTCACTGGCTATTCAGCTGATGTGCTATTTTTGAGATGTTAATTTCTGAAGTGGTGGAATACAAACTGCAAATGGGGTGGTGGTGAGAGAGGAGACCTGTGCATCACTAGCTGGGCCTTGGGTACTTGGCAAAGAGGGGTCTGCAAGGAACAGCTGAGAAGTCCTTGAACAGCCGTTGGTTCTGGTTTCTGAAATACCCTGCTTTTAAAAACAACCCCAAACCCTATTTGTTAAACCCCAGTTCTGAGCGCTCTGCCCCTAATGGGCTGGTGATTACAGGGTGTTCATAATTCATGCAGACTCCCCATTGACATGCAGTTCACTAACAGGGTCAGTATTCAGTTATCTTCTCAATTCAGGGAGTTGATCTTATTTCCAATAAAGACCCGAGCTGATTTTTGGAAGCTGGAGATGGGTGCTGCAAACCTGAGTTTTACTCTGGTCCCATAGGAATTTCTCTTCCAAGCAGTGGCTTGCGCTGCTACTCCTGGTTTTCCTGTTGTCATTTCCAGAAGACTTGGAATGGCGTAGGACCAAAGAGGTCCAGCTTGTTTTACTCTTGCCAAGCTTGAGTTGAGCAACTGAAGTTGAAAAAGGTTATGGTAGTCCTGGGAGGCTTGGAGATGTTTCTTCCTCCTTAATTTTTGTGTAGGCCACTGAAGAATGTCATCTAGGTTATGATCTTGGAAAGCGTTTTTTTTTCAATATCATCATGTGTCAGGAGGAGCTGTGCTGTCCCTGTTCTTTACTTGTTCTGCCATGCAGGCTGTTTGTTTTTGCCCTTGCTGATTTTCACACTTGCCAGAAATAACAACTTTTGTAATTCTTTCAAAGTATTCACAAAACTTCCTGGTGCATCCTTGCTTTGTTTATTTTTCTGTAGTTTTTATGAGCTTATGGTTAGTGTAGCTGTATCTTTGATTGCATTTTTAATTTTTTCTAATTTGCATGTAGGCTAAATCAGTTCTCTCTTTTGAAATCATTACTGGTTTCAATTTTCTTTCTTGTCTGTTTTTAATGTGTGGTTAACGGGGAGTCTTTGTAGTCCAATTCAGAACTTCTGGGAAGACGATTTGCAAATACCTAGCCTGTTCTCATAAACATAAATAGTTCTTCAACCTAGTGCTGCTGGGTTTTGAGGCTTATGATTCTGTATGATTATAGTTTATTACGTTTTCCCAGAAATCAGTGGACAAGGGGTGGTGACTTTACTTGACTAGAGGTAAAAAAAAAAGAAGGTTCTTGGTGGTGCTTTAGGGTTTTTTGTATGGTTTTTTTTTTTTTTGTCATGTGGTGTGTGTGTCCCTGCTGTTGGCTATATAGATATAACTTGCAGTGTGTAATTGAGAGTTGGCAGTTGCTTTGCTCAGGTATCTAATGGACAATTGTAAAGAAAGCTCTCAAATGAACTTTCAAAGTCCAAGTGGGACAGTATTTAACTCCACTCCTGCTACCATCTCTCGGGAGCAGTTCTGCGGCTCTGGTAGTGTTGCTGATGTCTGTCCCCATGCCACCCCCTCTATCATGTTGCCAGATTTTTAGATCAGGGAATTTACACAGATTAAAGATAACCCTAGGAAGGAAAAAAAGCAAGCAAACAAACAAAAATATCCCAAATCAGTTTCTTCATTTGTTTTTTCTTTGTGACGTGCCCTGTCCCCATGAATCATTGTGCCAGCCTGGCTGACCCGGGTGCTTTGGGCAGGGAGGAAGAAAGCCTCTTTCAGCTGGTACTGCATGCAGGAAAAACTGTCAGTGCAACTTCAGTGGGAGTCTGTGGCTTTGGGAGCTGGAGCGAGCCTGTCTTGTCAGAACTCTGCTGCTGACAGAAAGGTGTTTCTGCTGACTTGGTTCATCATCAAACCAAGGTTTCTGGGAGGAGGAGGGGACAAAGAACACTTGCTTCGAGTGATTGGTGTTTTCCTTGCTACTTCATGGAATCAGAATCATAGAATAGCTAGGGTTGGAAAGGACCTCAAGATCATCTAGTTCCAACCCCCCTGCTATAGGCAGGGACACCTCACACTAAACCATGCCACCCAAGGCTTCATCCAACCTGGCCTTGAACACTGCTAGGGATGGAGCACTCACAACCTCGCTGGGCAACCCATTCCAGTGCCTCACCACCCTAACAGGAAAGAATTTCCTCCTTATATCCAATCTAAACTTCCCCTGTTTAAGTTTTAACCCATTACCCCTTGTCCTGTCACTACAGTCCCTGACGAAGAGTCCCTCCCCAGCATCCCTATAGGCCCCCTTCAGGTACTGGAAGACTGCTATGAGGTCTCCACGCAGCCTTCTCTTCTCCAGGCTGAACAGCCCCAACTTCCTCAGCCTGTCTTCATACGGGAGGTGCTCCAGTCCCCTGATCATCCTCGAGGCCTCCTCTGGACTTGTTCCAGCAGTTCCATGTCCTTTTTATGTTGAGGACACCAGAACTGCACACAATACTCCAGGTGAGGTCTCACAAGAGCAGAGTAGAGGGGCAGGATCACCTCCTTCGACCTGCTGGTCACGCTCCTTTTGATGCAGCCCAGGATACGGTTGGCTTTCTGGGCTGCGAGCGCACACTGCTGGCTCATGTTCATTTTCTCATCGACCAGCACCCCCAAGTCCTTCTCTGCAGGGCCGATCTGAATCTCTTCTTTGCCCAGTCTGTAGCTGTGCCTGGGATTGCTCCGACCCAGGTGTAGGACCTTGCACTTGTCGTGCTTGAACTTAATAAGGTTGGCATCGGCCCACCTTACTAGCGTGTCATGGTCCCTCTGGATGGCATCCCTTCCCTCCAGCACATCAACCGGACCACACAGCTTGATGTCATCAGCAAGCTTGCTGAGGGCGCACTCAATCCCACAAGAAATTTAAACACTCCCCCACCCTGTCCTCCCTTTTGCAGGTTTAGGAGAATCTAAGATGAGCTCCGAAATGTCCGTTTTGAGGAAAATTTTCAGGCATGCCTGTGCACATTATTCTGTATCCTCTGTTAAGCTTTGGGAGCAGACAGGGAACTAATGTGTAGCTTGCCTCATAGACGTTGACAGGGCTGCCAGTGAGTATCAAAACTGAAGAGCTTGATGCATTTGTGGCCTTTCTGTGTATGGTAAAAGACCTTGGATATCTGCACAGGAAAAAAGATGTCCTTTTCAAAGGGACTTTGAGTAGGCTGCAGTCCTCCTTTCCAAAGCCAGGTGGGTTTCTGAGATCAAAAGGTATAAAGAAACAGATTCAATTAGCAGTGATGTTTTTGTAGAACCAACTTAAGCTTTTATCTTCTGCGGCATGTGTTTTTCCCCTGGGGCAGCTGATTAAATATTTGCTCTTTCTTTATACATTGACTTTTCTTGCACAGCTTTTATCTGGGCTGCAGGTAAAATAGTGACTGGATTTGCCTGACCTCTTTGTTGCAGGGGACCAGGTCATGTGATGCGACAATTCTTAATCACCCTTCAATCAAGAAATTCTTGGAATCACCCTCTAGATCATCATCTCCAGCTAACCAGGGCTCAGACACTCCATCTGCCAACCACTCCGAGAGCGACTCGCTCTCTCAGCACAATGACTTTCTCCTGGACAAAGACAATGGCAACTTGGATGCAGATGAGCGGCTGACAAACAGCCTGGACCAGAGACAGAGCAGAAATACTGGCCGGGTAAAGTAAAACTCGAGTGGTGGTCAAGTTGTTGGAGGTGTGTGCTCTGTCTGGACAAAGTGCTGGCACCAGGAGTTCTTCATGTTTTCACCTACCTTGCTGAAGATCTGTTTCGTGTCTCAGCCTGGCTTTGCTGTAAGGCTAACTGAAGTCTATGCAACTTGGATAACTTAACTCAGTCTTGCCCAACAGAGGGGCTAGCTAGGCAGCAGTGACAGTGTTTGTGTTAGCACAGCTGTCTGCTGCTGTCTTTGTTGGTAGCCTCTGGAGAAGAAGGTGTTTCATAGCTTGAGCAAAGAGGTTTGCTGTGCAGATGGAAGTCAGGTCAGGAAGGGAGAGAAGAGCAAGATGTGTCATTCCCAGCAGTGTTGTTAAGAAGTAATGCTTCTGCCTGGCTGTGGGTACCCATGGGGACTACATTGCTTAGAGTGGTTGAACCGCAGGAGTTTGGGGTTTGTCCTCCTCAGCAGCCTGTGGTGAAAACACAGAGACAGCAATGGATTAGTTCTTGGGAGCATCAGCTGGTAGAGCCTGAGTGTGTAGTTTGAGTTGTTTTTCTCTTGGTGGTGCTGCTTGCTGTTGTGCTAATTTCACTGTTTGCTTAAACTGAACCAGACTGACCCAGGTTAAAAGTATCTTCTTTCATTGTGCCCCTATACTTTTTTCTGGGTTATTTCTGGCTTGGATCCATTCCCTTTATGGCATGCTGTGCAGCTACAGAAATGCTTTCTTTACCTGTTGGCTGCAGTTAGCTACACCGAGGAGGCTCTCTCACTAGCTGCAGGTGAAATGTGCCTTTGTAGGTGAGATTAAATTCTTCAGTTTCCTTTCAGTTCCTTTAAGCTGTCAGGCCTGCTAGAGGAGTACAGCCTCCAACCCAAACCAGGGATTGGTATATCTCATTGCCTGTGACTGCATTCTGCAACTGAACAAGTTGCAATAATACATGGCGGAAAGATCAGTGATTCTGCCTCTCTTGAACAGCATGATACTTTTCACAAAAGGAGCTGCAGTTTGCTGAAACCCTGCCTGCGGTCTGTAGCAGAAGGCAGATAAACAATATGTAATGTGGACCCACCTGTATCATAAGCCACCAGACCAATATAACTTGCTTCTGCACTGGGGACGTTGATGGAGCAGTTGTATTGCTTGGGTGTAGCGTGTTGGTACATCTTCGACTAATGCAGCCCTTGGCCAAGAGGTGGCTAAGAGAGTGAAGAGGAGCAGAAGTCATCTCAGCCTTGTGTGGCCGCTTGCTTCAGTTGGGGGCATCACTGATTTAACAGAGGAAGTGCAGTGGTTCCTAGAGTATCCACTGCTCCCCACACTGACCCTCATCTGATGAGTGCTCAGTGGATTACACTTCAGGAAGCTGCAGCGCCAACTGTTGATAATGAAAGGATGGAAGTCCCTTACTGTCTGGACAGTGGCTTTATCTGACAGTCCTAGCAAAGCCTCTCATTCCTGTGCAAATGACAGTGCAGCCTGCATTGGCACTGTGAATGGCCATGTCGTCATTTTACTGGAAGTCTTGGCCACTGCTTGATGGCTGAGTTTGTGTTAAAAGTTTGCTGGATTTGTTATGGCCAAGTATTGAAGAAGATTATCTAGATGTCAGTGGCATGCTGTGGCTGATTGCTCTCCCTCTGAAGTTGGAGTTGAGTTCTTGTCTCAAGCCCAGCCTTGATTCTTGGTACTGTAAAGCAATGCTGGAGTCCCTCAAAGCAGCAGAGGCTGGGAATGAGAAAGATGTAGATTTTCAGAAGCTACTAAGGGGAGATGCAGCTTTGTTTCTGATTTATGACCACCAATGTGATGCCACTCTAGCTGCCATTCTATCAGTGCTTGATTTTTTCCAGGTAAGGCAGTGTCAATGCTTTTGAAACCCAAGCTGAAATCATGGCTCAGATCTATGGTATGTCACATAACGTATGCTGAGCTAAGCCATGCAGCGTATGCTTGGCTAGGTAGTATATCATTGTTGCGTGCCTGAGTTGCTTAAATGAACCTAGATAGCAATTTAAGTATTTTTAGGGATGACTCTTTGATCTCATTTAACTGTGTAGGTTTACTTTTTCTTTTACCACCCCATTACTTTTCTAGTGCCAGACAAAGTGATGTTTAAGAAGAATGCTTGGTTTTTGTTTGTCTGTTTTTTTTCTTCCCCTACCCTCAGGACAGTTCAGGTGTTCCAAGCTCTCAAAAACCAGGACAACGAAATGCTGGACTGTCAAATGATGAAACTTCGCGGCTTTATGTGAAGAAAACCATTGTGGTTGGCAACGTTTCCAAGTTAGTATCCAGAGTCTGAGGGATGGTCCTTTATTTCAGGATTGAATGGGAAAGGAGGTTAAAATTAGGAGGCAAAATTGCTAGGATGTCATGTATGAAGTATTGCCCTTGGGTAATCACTGGGCCCAAGGCTGCCCTCCTGGAGTGTGTGCGTGAAGTTTTTTGTGGGAGGAACTGGTGTTTTAGTACTTGTTTCCTTTATATATAGATAGATAGTGTGTGTATAAATATATATGGAGGTTTAAAGATCTGTTCCTCTGAAGCTGAGTGTTGCAGCATTTTCTGACCAGTTAGAAATCACAAGTTTTTCCATGAAAATTTGGAAAACAAGTTGTCCTGATGGATAATTCAGTGTGTCAGGGACAATGTGCTTTTTTAAACAACCAAAACACCTAACACCAGACCACCAGAATGAGCAGAATTGTGAAAGTCCAGCATAACTTGAAGAAATTAATCAGTGTAGGTTTTGTTTATACTACTCAAGTCAGTCTTTTTCTCTTGCACAGGAAGTAGCAAACATTTCCTGATGAAACTCATGGTGTTAGAATTGCATGTTGAAAATCTACTGAAGCCTGGCCCCAGAACCAAGTGCTGACTGTGGAGTTTCTTAAAAATTGATAGGAAGAGTTCTTACTCTTGTATTTCTGGTAGCAGAGTTGCTGGTCATGTGTTTTAATGCCTTTTTCCTTCCTAGTGTCTTAGATTAAGATGGGGAAGGGGATATGACAGTGGTAGGATGTTAATATTTGTTAAGTCTTCCTAATTAGGAGCTAAATTTCATATGGCAGTTCTGCACTAAAAGAGAGGAAATGTGTTAGAAGCATACAGAAGATTGTGGGACCTTTACCTGTTTCTGGATGAATTGTCAAGGAGTAACAAGCAGAACTGTACAGGGGGCATGGTTTACGTAGGAGTTTTACCATTCCCATTTTTTTTGCCTATCTTTCCCCAAATACTTTTCATGGTATTCATCTGTTTGGGATTTTTATCTTGTGTTTGTTTTTTAATTTCTTTGTCAGGTACATTCCTCCTGACAAGAGAGAAGAAAATGATCAGTCGACCCATAAATGGATGGTGTATGTCCGAGGCTCTCGGAGAGAACCCAGCATAAATCATTTTGTCAAGAAAGTTTGGTTCTTTCTGCATCCCAGTTACAAGCCAAATGACCTGGTAGAAGTGAGGTAATAAGGAATAATTGCAGTCACTGTTCCAGTCTTTGTGCTTGCCAGGCTTACGATGGCAGGTTTCTTACAAAGTTAGCAACTTCTTTTCCTGATTTAGTATTCCATGTCTATCTTTAACATCTTGCTTGGCTTGACTTACTCGAAAAAATAATTACATTTTATGTAGCAAATGTGCCAAGCAGTGGTTTGGGTTTGTTTGGTTGGGTTTTTTTTAATTTCCTACTTAGAAAAAGCATTCATTAGTTGCATTTCATGTTATTCATTCCAGTTTGTCCATCTCCTGTATGTGTTACACTGTCTCTTGCTTAGGTTAGACTTCTGTTGCCAAAAGAGATGTTTTCTACCTCCCATCCATTCCAGTGTGGAAAAGAAAGAGGAGTCTCAGGACACTGTTTTGCCCATAGTTTTCATGATAAATGTGAGGTTGGGCAAAAAGTTGTATCCGTCTCCCAAATATTTCTCCATTGTAGCTAGATCAGTGACATTGGCTTCATGCTTTAAGGAGTATTCTATCAGTGTAATGATGCTGGTGCTGCAGAAACAGCAGCTTCTTTGTCCCCTCCCATACCTGTATTCAAAGCTGTGACTCTGAGATGAGTGGGCTCAGTTCTCTGTTGACTGCTGCAGGCAGATGCCCTGTCAGTCACTCATTCTTGCTCTTTTGGACAAGACAGTGCGATGCCTTTGAACTGCTTTGTGTCATCCTGAAGAAATTATTCTCTACAGGACGTTCAGCTGCCTCCTGCGGGAGGGTGGCGAGACTGCCTAGGTACAGGATAGCAACTTAATTCTGGCAAAACTGAACCACTGAATGGCAGCTCCAGAAAGACTTCTCTGAGATAAGAGGTGTAGGTACTGCTCAGTAATATTTCTGAGCAGGCAGCCCTGAGCAGAACAAAAGCAAAATCCTTTGCATTTCTTGTATAACATACTAAATTACACTTGACTGCTGTCTTTTTGTGCCTTTCTAGATTTCTAGTATCTGATGTCAGTGCTTTTTGTCTTCTGCTTTAATCCTGGCTGGTTAATTGTTTTCTTGTTGCATAGTCCCAGTCATTGTAGTGAATATAAATGTTCTGGAGTAAAAATAGCCTTTAAACCTCTTATGTTTTGTTCTGTTGCAAAACTACATTTGGGATTTACAATAGCAACAGGCTGAAATACAAACAGAGTAATAGTAAATTTTATAGATAAAAACATCTTTCTTTTCCAGCATAGAGAATGACAGTGATTGAGTTAGCATTTTCTTATTGCCTGTTTGTTGTTCACTTAGCCTTATATGAAGCATGTGCCTTCTTGCTACTAGATAGGGAATAGCAGAAAGTGGTGACAGAATGCTGCATCGAAACTCAACTTGCAGCTGTGTCCAAAGAGCTGATTTGGGGTTTTTTAAACAAGTATTTTTCTTTTTTTTTTTTTTCCATTTGGCATTACCCAGTCTTCTCTGCTTTAAAGATGCTTGTCTCCTGAGTTCCCTCATCCAACAGTGCTTTATCATTTTCTTCCCTGTGCCTTTGTGCAAAATAAAAGTGTTTTCAGCTGTCAAAGCCATAAAAATTTCATTTCTGTAATTGCATTCTCTGTAGTAAATAACAGACCAGAAGATGGCTTTAGTTGTCACCTAGAAGAGCAGTTTTTGGCTTTCTGAAAAGGAGGTAGGTAAAAGCTATACCACTTCTGCATCCAAAATGTGAATCACCATTTTGTTTTCAGAGAACCTCCGTTTCACCTGACCAGGAGGGGCTGGGGAGAATTTCCTGTGAGAGTTCAGATACACTTCAAGGATAGCCAGAACAAGAGGATTGATATCATACACAATTTGAAGGTATTTGAACAAAATATCTGAGAGAAGGGCAATTAAATGAGCTCTCCTGCGTAATCTCTAAGAGGCTCTGCTTGTGTATGTGCTTCTGCCTCTCTGTTGTGTATATGTCCTGCTTGTTATTTGCACATGAATAGTAGAGCTGGAGAATCAAAAAAGATCCAGGGAAGCCTCTTACCTTGGCTATATTTGAGTCACTGCAGTAACCAAGGAACCTAGCTTTGCAGAAGCTGGAACTGATTCTGCTGAGAGCAGCAAAGCATTTACCTGTTGTTTCCCGCCAGTGTGGGATTTTTATTATCCTCTCACTGGCTTTAACTTGACAGGGTACTGCAGGGCTATCTTTCTGTTGGTAGAGTGATTGCTGTTGGTAGAGTGATTGCTGTATCTGCTTTATTCCTTCAACACTTGCATGTATTGCCTGGAGATTACCTCTTTTGTTGGAGTGGACAGAGGCTGAGATTTCTTGTTATTTCTTTGCTCCTGTTGAAGAGAGCCTCCTTTTTCATCTCATTCACCTGTCCTGCAGTACTCAATAGGATTTACACTATGCAGCAGTCCTGGAAAAATAGGCCATTGCTGTTGCTTTCCTTTTAATTAGTAGTCCCTGGTGTTAGTGGAATTAAATCCTGAGCTGGTTTAGTTTCCTGTTTCTCTGAGCAGCCTGATTAGTTTTACTTAAACCCTGACTGCATGAATGAATTTCATGCTAATGCAGATACCTCATTGCAACCCCAAACACAGACAGTAGAAAAGGTTGGAAATGTTCCCCTGGCACCTGGGGACATTTCATGCAGATTATGAGTAAATTATATTTGGGAGAGATATAACTTAGGAAGAAATTGGTAACAGTGTGATGGATGCTGTGCAGCCGAGGAAACCCAGCTTACAGAAGAAAACTGAGATAGCCTGTGGCACACAAGAACTCAAATTTGCAAATCTTAGCTGCTTGCATGCTGATCCCATGGCTGCTGTGAGATGATAGGAGTGAGCTGAGCCCTCCTCTGTGGCTGGCAGCTGCTTTGAGGTATCTTATTAGATGCCTCGGGGATTTTCTACTGGTGCTCAGTGTGACCAGTTAATCAGTCAAAAATTGCAGTGTAAGCACAGCCTTTGTGCCGGTCAGTTTAAAGCTGAGTTTTTTCTCATTATTGTTTCCTTATATTGACATCAGGAGTAAAAAAGGATACTCCTCTAAGACTCCTCTTAGACTGCGGTAATAATTCCCCGTCATTCTTACTTCCTTCAGCTTTTTTGCTCCTTTCTACTTCAGCATGGGCTTTGGGTTGGCTTTTTTTGCAGAAGAGAGGGTACTTAACAGAGCAGTGCAGATTTCAGACCCTGTGGCCTCAAAAAATTGGATGTAATGCTGCTCAACTTACATATTTGAAAGGAGTTGAAACTAGTATTGTAAATTCTAGCTAATATATTGCTTTTCCCAGATCAACATAAATATATTGTATTGTTTTATCCAGTTGGACAGGACATACACAGGCCTGCAGACACTCGGTGCAGAAACGGTGAGTCAACAAATCGTGCAATGGATGTTGTATTTTGATTCCTTAAGGATGTTTAAAAAGGAAGAGATACATGGGACTAAGCACAGAGTCAGACCCATCTGATTTCACAATTTCTGGAATGTATATTTTGCTGTCTTGTTACATGAAATTATTGTGACACCTTGTCAGTATTCATGACAACAGTCATTTTTTCCCCATTCTAGTTCAGGGGAGACTGTGTCTAGCTCTTTCATAAAGAAGTTAACTTGTCCTGCAGTTAAAATTTTCATTTCTTTATGGAGCTTCAGGTATTAGATGTCTTGATTTGCATTCTGATGTGTTGCAGACCTCATACATAAAGAATTTAAGCTAAAGGGATCACCTAGCTATCCTGCTGAAATTTTGCAGTATATTAAGTACTTTTAAGTTTCTGCATCTGTCAGGATTCGGTATCATCATGGAAAATGAACCCTTAGAAGTTAAAATATATAATTAATAACTCATAGTCTGCTGTATCCCTGAAGGATTTTTAGTGTTATTTTCCTGTTGTACTGTGGTGAATGAAAATTTTTATGGTGAAATTGCATTACTTCAGCTTTTCAGTCTGTGGAGAATTAATGTGAGATGTCTACGGTGATTAAAGAGCAGTTTTGAAGAGCAGATAATGTGTTTCTCAAGGCCTTATCAAAAAAGGCAAGCTGCAGTTTTGTGCCTGTCCCTAGGGGGGTATGCAGCACTTTCCTTAGTGAGATGCTTGGAGATGGGCTCTGTATTCCTTCCAGCGTTCACTGTTCAGATTTCCCCACGGACTGAGGGATGTGCTGTTTTACTGTGAGGGTTAAATGCTGGAAGATTTTTGTCTTAGCTCAAGTGCTGCTGGACCTCAAGAGTTGTCCTTGAAGTGAATGGAAATGTTATACGGGGTGGGGGGGGAGGAGAGGGAGAAGTTTCTAGACTTAAAAAGAAAAGGTGTAGTTGTTCTCACTTTTTCTGTCTTTACCCAGCTACCAAATAGTAATGTGCTTTCTCCTATCTGTGGAAGGTAGTGGATGTGGAGCTACATAGGCATTCCCTTGGTGAGGAGTATCTCTTCTCCCAGTCTTCAGAGTCTGACCTTTCTGATGTTCCTACATCTTTACCGCTGCCACTGAGCATCCCAGCACCAGTCAAAGCTTCTTCACCAATTAAACAGTTGCGAGACTCCAGTCCAGATGCTTCGGTGGACAAAGGTAAACCAATTGGGTGTTGGTGAAATTTGAGTTCTTGGAACTTCAGTTGTTCTGGATACCTCCTCTTAATTGCTTTGTTCCTTAAAGGTTGCCAGTGCTACCTCCTCCTTGCTCACCCTAGATGATAATTTTCTCAGTGTACTCTGAAAAGTAATTCAGAAATAGTTATGGTTTATTTGGGTTTTGTTTGATTCGAGGGGAGTGGGTTTTTTTGTTTTTAACATGGAGTTTGTTGAGTAGGCTGTTTTGCTAAACATGGTGAAGATGGACCTTTATGCAGCAGATGCAGTTAGTAAAAAAAGTTGTTGAATAGCACTTGTAGCTTTATTCTTGGCAGACTGTTTTCAGAGGGTTTTTTTAGGTTTCTTAAAATTTTTGGGCCTGTGTATATATTTAAGTAATTGATCTAGTGGTGTGATCAGATATATACTTTGGTGCCTAACGTGAGTTGATTGTGGGGGAACAAAAGGTACTACATAACTCTGGTGTTGAAAATAGAGTGAAAAAGATGTGTATACTTGTAGGAGGGATGGCATCTGTCCCAGTCATAGTCTCATTCTCACCTGCCCCTTTAAGATCAAGACATGCAGTGCTTGTTGCAGTGGGGCAGCAGTTGGTGCCTTAAGATCATTGGAATTGGGTGAAACAGGCTGGTGCTGGCCCTTGGGCACACTGTTCTGATCTTTAGTTTGTGTGAAGTAGGAAAAACACTGCATCTGTTAGAATTTGGCTTCATTTTCTGAAATATACAGTGTCAAGGCTTACATGACCGACCTTGCTTAACTGGGCTGAGGAACAAGGGTGTCTTTTATGGTTTGCACGCTTTACTGTGAGCAACTGTCTGGAAAAAGCAGCTGTATATTTCAAAATACGGTTTCTAGCAACATGGTCTGATGCCTTTCTTGATTTATCCTGTGTTCAAAGATTGGCTTTAAGCTGGTGTCCAGCATCGTGCGCTTTCTGGTAGGTGCCGTGATGCCCCTGGCAGTGTTCTGGCTCAGTAAGAGGAATGTCCAATGTGTGAATGCAGTGTTTTTTGTGGTCAAAGAAGAAGAAATGCAACCAAATTTTAAATGCACAGGCTTTTTATTTATACAGGAAGATACACAGCACTTGTAGGCAAGCAATGCTGCAGCTAACAGGGGGGAAATAAACCTGCCTCTTTCGTAACACTGACAGGCAGTGGCTTCTCTCATCAACTAGAGGTTAGCGGATGGCCTCCTACATCAAATAAGGTGGATTCTTTAATCCAGGTCAGAAGGCAGTAGGAGGTCTCCTTCTGCCCTTACTCCAAAAAAAACACCGTGAGATTCTCTGTGAAGGAGATCCAGCCTTAGTCCTGTGGAGCCCTGAGGATGTGTGAAACTACCAGCAGCTTTTGGTCAATGGAAAGGTCATTCCAAGAAAATGTGTGAGAAGCGGCTGGTCACCAGCCACCGTGGAACAGGCTGTGAACAGCGTCTTCTGCTCAGAGACAAATCCAACAGGCTTGCACAGGAGGAGCTCTCTACCCCGCTTTCTTCCCATTCAGTGCTGCCCACCAATTTCTTTTCCTTCCTTCAAGAGCATGTTTGTTGTACCTGGGTTTTGTTTGTCTAGAGAAGCACGGTAAGGAATTAGATGCCTCAGCCTAAGAACTATTTCTCTTCTTTTCCCTGTTTTAATCAGGATTCCCCGGGAATGCTGAAACTGAAAGACATGCCACGTTTTATTCCCTGCCATCTTCAATAGAACGGACTCCCACCAAGTTAGCCACACAGAAAGTTGCCTTTGGCTCTCATGGAAATTCAGCCTTTCAACCCATTGCAGCTAGCTGTAAAATAGTGCCTCAAGGTCAGAGTCCGAGCCCTGCAGAGTCACCAGGAAAATCCTTCCAGCCTATCACCATGAGTTGCAAGATTGTATCAGGTGAATGTTAGTTTGCTTATCCCAGTGGAAAACAAGAAAGTGAACCAGTTGGACGTGTTCTGAGTCCTTCCCCTGATTTCCTGCCAAGTTTTGAACAAGGCAGTAGGAAACTCTAGAATAAGGAGCTAAACACAATTCTTATTGATCAAGGACAGAAATACAAGTTTGAAATTCTTCACATGACATCAAAAGCAGGATAAGAGCTGTTCTCATCCTGTTCTTGAATGCTTTTAAAAGGTAGTCTTTAACTGGACTACTACCCACAGGAATTCCCAGTCAAGGACCCATCTTCCATGTGGGGTATTTGGATGTGGGAAGAAGCTATTCTTCTCCTTCCTGCTTTCAGACAAGAAGAAATTGTTTTCTGATTATTGGGCAAATTAATTAGATTCAACCTGGTAGACTCAAATGGTCCCTCTTGTATTTGCAATATCTCTTCAGATGGAACAGCTTTGGTCTTCCTCTTCCAAAAGTCCACTCTCTGTTGGATTAAATTATCAGCTGACTACAGTGAGAAATGTGATACTCTTTTGATAGCTTCTGAACCGGACAGGGTCAAGGTGCTGTTTACTCACTTCACTTATAGTCACTTCCCTGCCTGGGCATGATGCCATCCACTGGATGATGTTTTACATCAGAAAGTTTTAATGTGCAGCTCACCGTGTCACATGTTGTGAAACTGAAAAATGACCTGTTACATTCCTTCATTTTCTCGTGTTCAGGGTAGAGAGGATAAAGCACCAGCCATCAATATATGTGATTTCTGATGATCTGCTCCCAGATAATTTTCCTCAAGTGTGTCTGGTTTGTTGGGTTTTTAATCAAATTTCAGTGTTGTTCCTTGACATCTTGAAATTGTACTCAGGCTGATTTACATTTGAACCTCTGCCAAGTACTTTTTTTCCTTCTTAATAAGCTCTGCTCTTGATCTTCTTTTCCCAAGGCTTTCCAGAAAGCAGAGGGCCATCCTGTCTTTCTTAAAATCCTTGGACTGTTCTCTGTTGATATTTGCTATTTAAATGTTTCCCTGCTAAATATTTTTCCAAGGCTCTGCTGTCTATCAAAAAGTGTCACCCCTTTCAGATTTCAAAAGCAGTTTAGAAGACGTGGGGATTTTATTTGTTCAGCATTTATGTTCCATTTTAATTGTCCATCACTGCCAAGAAAGCAGATTAACAGTCAGTTGAAGCTTAGTGTGCTTGCTGCTGTCTCTTCTCTCCAATCACTTCCTTGCCTGTCCTTTTCTCTGCATTTCTTGTTTACCCTCATGCAGCTCTTTTGTTTAGTTTTTCTCTCTCCTGGTCCTGTTACCCAGAAGTTGCACATTTTACAGTCTGCTTTACAGTCTGGCCTCTGCTGTAGTTAGAGCAGTGAAGAGACGAGACCGTCCATGCTGGTCTGATGGCTGCTGCATCACACAACCTTTTTATGTTATCTGCTCAGTTCCTGGCTCTGAATGCCTGTACTATGGGCTCCACAAGGGAAAGAGAGCACCTAGTAAGGAGCTCAGCTCTCTTTCTTCATCTCCTTGGATGGGCTGGTCTTGGCAGTGAGAATGATTTCAGCAATATCCCTCAGGACGTTGGCTTCTCAAGGTTCCTTTGAACTCTGCCTGTCCTGTTAGGCAGAGAATGTCCAGGGTAGGTGGGAGCCATAATGCTCTACGTACCTTTTCTTTTCCTTCTGTCTTCTCTTTCCTTCTCCATCTCACTCAGGCTGGGAAATGCATCCTCACAAAATGTTCCTTCTCTAAGCCATTGCGCAAAGTACAACTACTGCTGTATTTTTATGTTCTTACAACATTTACAAGATGGAAGCATTGGACTTTTTTTCTTAAGGTTCTCCAATATCGACCCCTAGTCCATCTCCGCTACCTCGTACCCCAACCTCCACTCCGGTGCACATGAAGCAAGGCTCTGCTAGCTCAGTCATTAATAACCCGTATGTTATTGTGGACAAGCCTGGACAGATGGTTGGAGCTGCAACCACAAGCACAGGTGTGTAGTGTGATCACAAAAGGCAGTGGCTTAGTGTTGTGGTTTAAACCCAACCACACAGCTCGTTCACTCGCTTCCCCCCCTTTCTTGCCCTCCCCCTGCTCCTGGAGGGATGGGAAGGAGAATCGAAAGAATGCAACTCTCACAGGTTGAGATAAGAACAGTTTAGTAACTAAGGTATAACACAAATCACTACTGCTACCACCAATAATAATAATGATAAAGGAAATAACAAGGGAAGAGAATACAACACCTCAGCACCAGCCGACCAGTAACTCCCCCACCCCACCCGACCAAGCACTGACCAATACCTCCTCCAACCCTTTAGTCCACTAGCCCCTTCCGGGTAACTCTCAGTTACATCCTGGGCATGACGTGCTGTGGTATGGAATACCTCTTTGGTCAGTTTGGGTCAGGTATCCTGTCTCTGCATCCTCCCGGCTTCCACTCCTCCCTGGCAGAGCATGAGGCTCACAAAGTCCTTAGTCAGACTAAAACATTTGAGTGGTAACTAAAAACATCAGTGTTATCAGTGCTGTTCCCAGGCCAAAAGTCAAAGCACAGCACTGCACCAGCTACCAAGGAGAAAAATGACTGCTACTGCTGAACTCAGGACACTTAGTCTTACCCATTCAAGTTTATTCTCTCTTTAGAATGGTTAGTATAACACCAGGATATGAGCTTGAGAAGATGCAAAAGTTCTCTGCAAAGAAAGAGGGAGGTATTGGTTTGCACAGCTGGCCTGTATAGCATGGTTAAGGGTATCTCAGACTAACATAACTCCTTTAAGAAACAGCACATAAGGCCAAATTGAACTCACAGATGCCTCTTCAAAGAGAGCCTGTTCTTTGCAGACAAGAAGGGAAGGGGAGAAAGTAATGTAGACTGTGGTGCACAGAAATTTAGACAGAAACAGTGCTCGGGTGGTTGGGTGAGAACTGTATCATGGATGTAAGCTAAAAGCATGGAGAGATCGCAGCAACTGGCAGATTAGTCTTAGGTCCCAGTGTGTGGGGCTCTGGATATGTAGGATATGCATAGACTCAGGGTGCCAGGAGAGCAGCCATGCTGGGTTTTGTTACTGCTCTTGACTTCTAGCTGGCCCATTTCCAGCCAGTTTGTATTCTTCTAATTAGATTCCCTTGGTGCTTCAGTGGTGACATAAGCCTGAGGTCAGCGGGGAGGACTGAACTGCAGAAGACAGGTGATGGGTATAGAGGTCAGTTAGTAATCTTTGTGTTGCTTCTGGAGGAAAGGTCATTCAGAAGTGATTGGTTAGTTGTGATTTGTGGCCAAGAACCACGGTCTATTTAAAAACACACTTGTTTCTTTATGTGTGTGCTTGCCAGCATCTCGGAAGGATGCTCAGAGCTATGTGGTGAAGGGGTAGCATCCATGTAACACACAAACTGTTTGCTGGGCATGGTTGGAAAGGGCAGAAATTTCCTTAGTAATGGTTGTTCCTTTTATCTGAGGGAATACAGTTGTTATGTTCATTTTAACTTCATCACAGATGGAATTGGTAGGGGCAGCATAGTCACAACTGAATTTTTTTAAGTATGTTTCTTGGTAACACTGAAGCTGTTTCACCAATAGGAGTTTGGGTTTTTTTGCTGGTGGTGGTGGTTGTTTGGTTGAGGGTTTTCTGCCCTTTTTGTTTTCTGTTTCTTCTTTATCTCCAGCCTATCTGTCAACTCTGCATATGTGGTTTATTATTGTTTGGGTGACTTTTGTGATTTCCTAGTAAAGATTTGTACATGGAGGGTAGGATCTGAAGATGCACCAGATGGCTTGGACATACAGCCATTTAACACCATTAAAGGTGCAGGTCCCCATCATGTGAGTGTGATTTAAGTACAGATGGGCCTGGAAGAAACTGCCTGCTGCATCTCCCTCCCCTGTACTCCTTCCACCTGTATCGTGCATGAGTCAGGTCAGATCAGTGGCAGAGCAGAAAATGAATACCCTCCCCAAATTGAGCTTTGCTGCCAGGCAGCCTCAGCACCAGACCCTAAGCACAAGAGGGAATTTGGAACTGGCTTTTTGGCGGCAGCAGCAGCCAGGCTGAGGTGAGTGTAATGTGGTGCTACAGACAGTCACTGGGATATTTTTGATAAGACTGTAGACCATCTTGAAAAAGAAGTTTGAGATCTTTATGCTCTCTGAAAGCCAGCCTTCCCAAACCCCATTATTTCAATTGCTCATTTACTTTTAAATTCAAGTACAAATTGTAGTACAGCTGTATGGGAGACTGTTACTGTGTTTTCATGTGTGTAATCCATTGCTTTGGCATCTCTTGAACAAATGAAATTTAACAGTCCAGCCCAACAGCAGTAAGAAAACTGTTGCTGAGCAACACTGTTGCATACATACTGTTATAATGCAGGGTAAGTTTAGCACTGAAGCCCCATCCATCTCAGGGGTCAGGAGAGTGCTTGTTTCTGTTTCTTCCTTTACCCTGCTTATTCTGTCCCTTCCTCTTGTTACTCCTCACTTTGTTCCCCTCCTTTTTCTGGCCTTCCTTTCCCTTCCCATTCCAGCCTTGTGTAAACCTTCTCCCATACCAGTGTCTGAAGTTAGTGTAGGTTCACAGGGCTTCAGGGCAGTGGAAGATGTTACATCTGCAGCAGGAAGTTGCAACTGGCAGCTCATTTACTGTCCTAATTTCACATATTTGTATCTCTACCCAATATTTTCAGCCAGCCAGGAAGGTACCTGGCCATCTGCTTGCAGCACACAGAGCTCTGGGAGGAGACTGTCTTGTCTCGGGCATGGATTCTGCAGGTGGAAATTCAGTAGTGGATTTGTTTCGTGCCCATGCCAGTTCCACTGACACACCTCATGGAGAATACAGACTTAAAATGAAATGCCATGTTACCTCTTAGAAGAGGTTTCATGTGTTTGGTGTCACCACTCCTGGGCCTTCATCCCACATCTGCTTTATTTCCCAATACACAGGAAGTCCAACCAGCAAACTGACCAGTGCTTGTCAGGTCTCTCATGGAACTGGATCTCCTGTTTCAAAGACCCATGGGAGCAGTTTTGTCACCTCAGCTGTCAAGGTAATGTTCTCATTAGGTGTGTACTTCCCATTTAAAATCCAGCTTCCTATTAATTAGGGCTTTTTAGTATTATAACTTCTGCATTTCGGGCAAGTTCTTTTGGTTGTCATTTCATATGAAGGTTTACTGTGTTTAACAGATGGATCCATATGAGAACATGGTGGTTACACAAGATGATAGTGTCACTTCCTGCAGCTCTAATTAGACTTGCCTACACCTCTGTTAAAGGCATATTTCTGTAAGGAAATCCATAGAGGGCATAGCTCTCAAAATGTTTTATCTTTGAAAAAAGCTCTTGTATAGCTGACTTCGATCTTCTTCACTTTGCTAGTGAAGGTATTTGAGGTGCCTGGTTCACTCTGCTTGTTATTTTTATACAGCAGCTGCTCTTAGTAGCTTGAAAATAGCTTATTGAGTGGTTTTACAACTGCATGCATATAGAAAAATGTTTATGTAAACAGTGGAGTAACAATGTGTAAACAAACAGCGATAAATAGAGTTCATGCTTCTGATCGGCAAAGCTCAAAAGGTACGGAGCTGAACTGTCTAACATAAAATCTCCCACATCTTGTACTAGGAAGAATATTTCTGACAGGAAACTGGCATCAGTGAGGCTCTTTCTGGAAGCAGCTGGTGGGTGTACTGCTTTAAACAGGACCATTTCCTGTCTCTAAGTCACAAGAACATTAATGTAGGATTGGGGGGGGGGCAGTGGGGAGGCTTGCCAATCAGCCTGCAAAGAGCAAATCACTCTGCATTTGGAACTGGTATGTTTCCAATGTCTGTTGGGGAAAAAGTGTTGAAGACTGCTGTCTGAAGCAATTTGTTTGGAGTAGCATTTTAAGTGTCAGGTGTGCAGCTGGCTGTTCAGCTTTTAAACGCCTGTCTGCTCAGATGGAGCTCACTTAACTAGGTTGAAAAAACATTCATTAGTCTTTACTTGTCACTGATTTGGGAAGGCTCTTTCTGAAAGGTTTTCAATGAGTCACTGTAGGCACGTGTCATTAGTAACGGTTGAATCCTGTATATCCAGGGCAACGTTAAAAACTGGAGATACTTTCTTTAAAATGTGTAAAAATCATAACTCTGTAAACAGAAATACATTTTGATCTGTCTTCTGGTTGGTGGAAAAGCTGTAATTTTCTAGTTTCTTTAAAGAGGACAGGGTGCCTGATAATTCAGTGTGATGTTACAGATTCGGCTTAACTCATCACTTTTCATGTCTTTGCTATGTTCTAGTTTTCTCTTCATTTTTCTTAATGACTCCAGGCTATGTTCCTAGAGCTACTTTAAAATGACTGGTAGGCTGTGTGCCATCACATCTTCTGAGTTACAGGAGAGCAAAAATTCATCTGAAAGATTTTTGCTTGCAGACTTAAATTGAACATATTTTTTTCCTTGTCTTCTTAGATTGTCTTCTCTCTTTGAGATTGTGAATAGAATCACAGAATGGGTGAGGTTGGCAGGGGCCTCTAGAGGTCATAGAATCATAGAGTGGTTTAGGTTGGAAGGGACCTTCAAAGGTCATCTAGTTCCAACTCCCTGCAATGAGCAGGGACATCTTCATTTGTGTGTTGTCAGGCTTGATCTTCTCTACACCTTCCCATCAGGTATTCATATGCATTGGTAAGATCCCTCCCTCAGCTTACTTGAACTTTACAGCTCTGAAATGCTTTGTGTAAAAAGCTGGTCAGGTAACATGAGTTCTTTCACCTGAGTAGGATATGGTAAGAAACAGTTGTTGGAGGTGTAACTTTCCAAATAACATTTGCCTTGGGGGTTGTATTAAGTAAGTTACACTCCTTTTACTGCAATGTTGGCTGAGGGAAGTTTGGCCTGCCCAGATGGTCCGTGCTACTCTTTGTTAGTAGTCACTTGGTTTATTTCTTGTATTGGACATTTCTCTGATTATTGCACCATGTCCTCCTATTTGCAGCAGGAGGATTCTCTGTTTGCCACTATGCCACCCCTTTGTCCCATTGGGAGTCATTCCAAGGTGCAAAGCCCCAAATCGGTCACGGGAGGACTTGGAGCTTTTACAAAGGTATTTCTCTTAGCTGTTGTGCCTGGACAAGGAGCCCAGTAGTGCCATTTCATGCTGACTTGTGCTACAAATCATCTAACTTCCAGTGCATGTAAAACTGTTACTGGAACCAATGTGTTTTGCTGTTCCCCTGGGGCTCTACTGAACCTATGATCTTTTCTTTTTATCATTTCCTCTTTCATCCTTTCTTGTTTTCCTTTGAATCATTATTGCATTGAGACTAGTATTTTAAAAGCTCTTGGTAGTGGGATACAGTAAAAGTAAACTGCAGTAGATCTGTCAGGAGCTTCTGAAAAAACGATGCTGTGATTTCTGAATCTCGAATGCTACTTCTGAATATGTATCCTTAAATGTTACCATCTGGAATTTAAACTTGTTTCTGGCAAAATTAGGTGATCAAAGTAAAAGGTGGAAATATGGTTCCTACCAGCTTCAGTACTTACTGCAATCTAAAGCAAAAAAAAAAAAAAACCCTAGCCTTTCTGGAGTCACTGCTTTTAAAGATTAGATTTAGGGCCTGTCCCAGAGGAACATGAAACATATACGCAAGAGAATAATGGAGGCTATAATAATACACAATATCTGTAGCTATAATGTCGCTTGTAATTTGTCAGGGTAGAAGAGAATACTGAGGTTTAGGACGTGTTCTGAGCAGGAAGGTGCTTAGGAAATTGAAACCTTAAAGTGTTGTGGCTTTTTGCCGAGATGCAGGGCCTGAAGAAGTCAGGTGTAGCCGAATCTATTGTTAGTATGACTAGTAGTTGTAACATTACTAGCAATATCTCTGATTCTCTAATTTTTATAAGCATGTCTCAAATCTGGAATGCTTTCTAGAGCAACCACACACACATACTTGTGTGTTGGAAGTAGCTCTCATCTTGGACCTGAGTTAGAGTCCGTCTGGTGGTAAGAACCAGTTTACTGACTGTTGTATGCCTTTCTTGCGGACAGATTGCTCCAGAAATGATTCCTAGTGATTTAAGGTGTTTGCTTTCCTTACTATTTCTTTCTATTTAATAGGTGATTATAAAGCAGGAGCCTGGAGAGCTGGCCCAGCAACCCCAAGTACCAGTAACAGGGACAGCCACGCAGTCTTCTGTGCAGCAGTATGTCACTGTCAAAGGGAGCCACATGTTAGCCTTGTCACCGCAGAAGCCAGTTGTGAGCACGGGCGAGGGGACAGTGCAGTCTAAGGTATGAGGTGCTTGGGTATCTTTATGTGGTGTAAGCTGTCTGTCTTGTGGTTTTATTGCAGCACTTCATGGTTTTTTCAGGGGTTATATGGTTGCTTCTGTCTTGGACCCAGGCAGCACCACCATAGTTAGCTGGTTTCCCCTTGTGCACAGAGAGGCTCATATCATGCGTACCTGTAGCCCTTCAAAAGGGAGCAGGGTGAGCAGGCACTGTTGCGTTGCACGGAACATCTCCCACTTCTGTCTAACCCATTGCAACAGTGGGATTGGGGTGGTTCTGAACTGGAGCTTGTTGACCCACAAAGTTGGCTGCCATCAGCAGCTGTTGCTGAAATTCACCCAGGTCTTTTTGCAAGAGGAGGCAAATTCTTCCCTTGGACTGTAGGCCTACAGCAAAAAAGGACAGGACAAATAGGGAGTGAGGTGCTGAGCTAGAACTAGCATTAGGTGGAAGCAGTCCTACTTGAGTGGCCACTCAAGTGTTTTACTGTAGGAGTCTGTGCCAATGCAGTGCTGCTGTGATAGGAGTGACACAGCCTCTGAGAAGGTGCAGTAACAAGATGGTGTGTCAGAAATTATCTCTATTCTTACCTGTTTCCATTGTAGATACAGTTAAATCACATGGCAAACATAAGAAACTATATATGGGGCTTTCACTTTTGCATAAGTAAATATATATTTACACTTGCAGCAGTTCATTGTCCTTTTTACTGCCTTATCTGTCTATTCAAGCAGGTATGCAAACTCATGTTTCCCTAAAGTTATTGTCAACACATAAAATTGAAGCACTTTGTGGGCTCTGCTTTGAGGCCACAGCTTTCCCAGGGAGTCTGTTCCCGTAAATGTGTTGAAACTCAGTTTCTGGATCTCTGTGCTCTGCTGAGGCAAGCTTTATTTTCAGGTGGAATTAAGCCATTGCTTATATGTGAGAAAAATGCAAGTGCCCTATAATTTGAATGTACTTAATCTTTTGTGGGTGCTCAGAAATCCCAGTTGTGTTTAACAGTTGATCATTCTACTTGGGATTAGTCTCTTGCCAATTTAATTTTGTTTCTGAATGAAGAAATTTTATACATGACTAGACATGCATGAAGTATCCTGAAATGTCTAGAGATGGAGGTTGTGTCCCAGCTAGAATTCACATGGTTGCTCTTGCTAGCAGTACATCATCCAGTACTTATTTGTTGCAGGTTGTTGGTGTGCCAGTTGGCTCTGCTTTACAGTCAACAGTGAAACAAGCGGTGGCTATAAGTGGTGGCCAGATACTTGTGGCAAAATCCAGCTCTTCGGTAGCAAAGACTGTTGGTCCGAAGCAGGTTGTTACTCAAGGTGTAGCCAAAGCCATCGTAAGCGGAGGTGGAGGGACAATTGTTGCTCAGCCTGTGCAGACTATCACAAAAGCGCAAGTTTCTTCCACAGGTGCTCAGAAAAGTGCCTCTCAAGGTTCAGGTAATTTTCCACCTTGTTAATAGTTCATGATGGGTAGACTTTGAGGCTTTATAATGATTTCTTTAACTTGAAAAATAACTGTGATATGAAAAAGTTCAAAGTGAGTAGAGAATTACGTAGGGCTGAGATCAGTAAAGAAAATGTCAACTCATCTGTAAGGGGGAAGAGGGAGTGCAAGTACTATAAAACATGCAGTGTTCTGAGTGGAGATCAGACAGATATGCTGGGGACTGTGCTAACAGACTTTCATGGAGCCATGTCTCTCTCTTTTGCTCAGCACTGTGTCCCTTAGGTGCTCAAAGGGCCCCACATAAATCTAACCAAGAGCCAAACTGTCTTCATTGCATCTTCACATCTTCCTGAGTGTTTACAGTTACAGGAGTAAGGGCAGAATCATCCTGCTTGCTTCTGCACACAGCTTTAGCTGAGCATGTTAGCTCAGGCTCTGGACCGTTCGCAAGGTGTTGTAACCTTGTGGAGTAAGCCTGTAGGTCCCATGGCTGTGCTGCTTCAGCCTGCAGCCGTTAGTGGTGCTACATGCAGAGAAATCTCTTTTCAGGCCTATTCCAAATAGAGTCTGCATCACTGGGGGAGTTAAATCTCCAGTTAGGCCAGTTAAGTATGGATTATCAAAGGCTAGCTGCATGTCACTCCTAGTACTGTCATGCTGTGCGGATTTCAATGCGTACTACTTTCTGCAAGCAATAATTGTATTTCTTTTTATTCTTTCTTTCTAGTGATGGCTACACTGCAGTTACCAGCCACCAACCTAGCAAACTTGGCAAACTTACCACCAGGCACCAAACTGTACCTCACCACCAACAGCAAGAATCCTTCTGGAAAAGGAAAACTGCTTCTGATACCCCAAGGAGCCATCTTGCGAGCCACAAATAATGCTAGTTAGTCTTGCAGGGAAATCTAATGAGTTAAATAATGTAATCACTGCATAATTAATATGTTTGGTATTTTTGCTATAAAGCATCCTGGTACTGTGGAAATCAGTAATAGGATGGGGTTTCTTTGATCACAGCAACACAGTATGTGGTGCTTTTTAAGACTGAGATCTCACAAGTGTCTTCTGTTTTCAATGAAACTGCTTTTCGTGCAGTGCTCTCAATGTCTGTCTGTGCTGAAGGCAGACAGTGCAGTTTTCCTCAAAATTTAGGGAAGGGTTGTCTTTAATTCTTCCTTTGTGATGTAGAACTGAGATGGATTTGAATGTAGTTGAAAAAGCAATTAATATCTAATGGAGTGATTCCCTGGAGAAACCAGAAACATAAGAAGCTGACTTTGAAAAGGATGAGATACTGTATCTGGAATGAGGGAAAGAAATTGTTCTGAATATTGATAAAAGGTTTGGCCCCAAGCTGTTGAGGCCAGCAGAAACAATTAGGTTTTGTAAATGGCCTTGTGAATCAATCTTGCTGGGGAATAACCTGAAGAGTAACATTGCTAAAATAGTTCTGATGGGCAATACTTTGTTTATAGTTTGCTGTTGCTGTAGGAAAAGAATAATGCAGGTTTGGACTGTGGAGATGAAGTTTTATTGTGAGCCTTCTGCAGAATCCTCCTTTTGAGGCTGGAGGTTGGGGTGGGAAGTGGATTGGTGTAAACTTTCTGCTCCCAGTCCTGGTACTGGCAGTGAGGAAGAGGTGTTATTCAGTTTAACGTATAAGGCTGTAAATATTAGCAACATAGCAATAGAGTGGATGTCACTGAAGAAGTAGATACCCGTGGTGAAGGTATTTTGGGCCGTAGAACTTGTGATGGGAGCCCCATTGCTTGAGATTTAGAGGCAGCTGGGGCAGTCCAACTTTGACAAGGAAATAACCTCCCAGGTGTCAAGGAAGAGCAAATACTTGTGACTTTTTGTGACAGAGCCACAAGTATTTTTTTACTCTTAATGAGAGACTGCAAAAAAAACAGTGTTCAAGCTGTTCCTTCTGGTGGTAGAGCAGTAGCTATGTGTCACTGCAAGTTACTACTGCTTAGTATCGGCAATCTCATATTCTGTTAACAAAATTGCATTGGAACAGCCAATGAAAGTAAAATTAATAAGCCAGTGGGACTTTTGTTTCTAGGCCTTTTGCTGCAGATTCATAACCTGCAAAAGACTGGTGAAAAGACTGTTCATCTGTTAGGCAGCATTTTCTTCTGAAAGAAAGTGCAAAACTGCCTGAAATGAGCTTTTGCTTAGCCACCAGTTGTCCTTATTTCACCCATAACTCCTTTCATTCATGGTGTTTGCTGAGCTATAAGCAAGCACAGCAGTACATCTGAACAGTACTGGGTACTGTACTGGGTAATAATGCTACTCAGCGGCAAAACATGGCAGCAAATGTCTTGCAAAGTGTTTTCAATTACTTGTATATACAGGGGTGCTTTAGCAGCTGACTGTGTCTGGTTACCAAAGGGTCAGGCCTCTTCTTCTGGTTACAGGTCTCCAATCTGGTTCTTCCACAAATAGTGGAGGAGGAGGAGGAACCCAAAGCACAAGCAGTAACTTGTCGCAGCACCTCACCTATACATCCTACATCCTGAAGCAGACACCCCAGGTCAGTGGCATAAGCATCTCAGTTGAAGTAAGTTGACATTTCAGGCTGCAGTGGTGTTAGGTGGATATCCTTTGGTTCTGTAGTACATGAAACATACTTGAACTATGGAATCTAGATCCTCTCTGACAGTCTTTGCACCTTATCCTTCTGCCAGCCACCTGCTTTACCACTTGCTGTTGCTATTGGCACATCTCTGCCCCTCGCCTCCCCTTGCAGGTCATACCCTCATGGTCCCTTGCAGGCTGAGAAAGCAGCACTGAATAAGGCCAGGGTAAGCAGTGGTGGGAGAAGCAATGAGAGTGCCTGGTGGCAGGGCTGCAAAGTTAACTGAAACAAGACAGGTGATGTGACAGAGCTATCTTACACAGTTAAGATTTGTAAGAGTCAGAGGACAGCATGAAAAGGAGAATGAAGAAGTTACTGGAGTGAAACAGCAAGGCTAAGAAAGAGAAATAAGGAGACAAAAGATTGTGAAGAGATCCATATGTGACAGTGGGTGAATGAAGCCCCTGAAGGGTAACAACTGAATAGTGAAGTGAAACAGGAAGGGTGTCAGGGTCTCAGGTGGTAGGTTATAGAGTGTGCACCTCCAGGTGTCACTGTCATTTCTGCATGCTGAGCTCTGAGTATATAGTTTTTGTGGGGGAGCTAAATACATTTTGAAGTGAAAGGCTGACAGAATGTCTCGATTTCTCTCTTATTTCCTTTTGCCTAGCCCAGCAGCAGCCTTTGATCTTGCATGCTAAGCAGCATTTGTCACAAAGAGTAAAGCTGAATAGCATAAAGTGCTAAATTGCGGTGGATGCCTCTGACAATACAGGAAACTGATTGTGGCTTTTTCACCCTTCCCTCGCATCAGGAAGTGTTCTTCTGTACCAGTAAGAGAAGGCTGTGTCCAGCTCTTATTGCAGAAGCATCCAGTGTAATTATCAGTGCCTTGTTTTAGAAGATGAAATACTGTTGCATTATAGTTACGGGGTTTTATATTGTATTGACGTGCATAGATTTCTTTTGACTCTTAATTGTGTTTCCAAGTGCTGACCTCCTTAACTTATTTGTGGAGTAGGGCACCTTTCTGGTTGGCCAACCTTCTCCTCAGAGTTCTGGGAAGCAGCTGACTCCAGCTTCAGTTGTTCAGGGCAGTGTAGGAGTTGGAGCATCTTCCACACAAGGACAAGCCCTGAAAGTGATAACTGGACAGAAAACAGCTCTGTTTACACAGGTAATGTGCAAATGATGGGGATAGGAACCAGAGCCACCCATTATGAGGGTGTTGCCTTTTGTAGTTGTTTGGGGTTTGTACAATTATGATGCTGGCTGTACTACGATGAGGAAAACCCATGAAGGCCTACTTACATGTACAGATACTGGACCACAGTTTTTCAGCTTTATTCCTGTTCTTGGAGTGGGGGAAGTTTAAAGCTGGGTTGCCAGTTGTAGATGTATTCTGGGATTTCTTAGTGAAATGGAATTAGAGAAGTGAACACAGTCATGTACAAAAATGTGCTTAAATATTTGAGTCTTAGAAATGGGTCCCCTGCTAAAGCTCTTAAAAAATTTTGGGTTTTGGTATCCAGCAAAGGTCCTTCTTTTAAAAACTATCAAGTGGTCCCTATGAAATGCAAACTCCCCAAGAGTGCATGTAATTGATTCTCCAAAATTCAAGATTGGTAGGCATATTTTTGCAAAGTCATCAGCTTGATAACGTTGATTCCAGAGGTGATAAATTTGTTACAGCTGTTATTGTACATTTTGCCTGTTTGAAAAGTCCTTTGAAGATATTTTTCAGTAATGTAAAAAGCATTTGTCCTGTTTGTTGTTGATGAGCTTTAAGGAATTTTTAAAAATTCCAAACAAATACAGCTTTTTCCTTATGCTGAATCCTTTTTCCAAAGGCTGCAGCCAGTGGACAGACATCACTGGTGAAAATATCAGATGGGTCTATAAAATCAGTGCCTGCTTCATCCCAGCTCTCTAAACCTGGCACCACTGTGTTGAGAGTATCAGGAGGTGTCATCACCACGGCTGCTGCTCCTGCCATGGCCCTTCCCACAAACGGGGTGGCCCAGGTGAGAAAGAACATCACCAATGTTCTGTGATACAGTGTTTGCTCTCTAGCCAGTATAATCCCCAGGAAAGGGATTCTGCTTCCTCCTCCCCACCCCCCACTGGTGTTCTTGTCAGTCAGCATTGCTGGTGGGTCTGCTCTTATTTGTGTACCAGCATAGTGCATGCAACTGGTTTTCAGCTGGGTTGTTTGCTGTTCGGCATAAAGTACTATCTGTGAAAAAACAAGGGGAGAAAGCAAAACTGAAACTTGCACTTTCTTGCTTTTAATGTTGTTAAAATTGAGGTTGGCAGCGAAAGCTTTATCTGAAACAGCTTTCGCAATTGTAGAGATCAGATTTTTGGGGCTACACAGCTTTCAAACACCACATTGCTGCTGGCACAGAAGTTTGAAGAAGAATGTGGAATGCCTGAAGCCATCAAGCCAGTGAAAGCCAGCAGTAACTAGACTGTAGATCTCTCCTCTCAGGTCACAGAGTCTCCACAGTGCTTAGTGCCCCATCTGCTATCAGCAGATTTCACTGGCAGTGGCCAGAGTTCCTGATCCTTTAGTGCTGACTGTGTTCAAAGGATGTCACTCCTCGCCACCCCAAGGGAGTCTTAAGAGTGCAGCCTTGGAACAAGGTGCTTCAGCAGAGGGAGCTTGGAAGCAAAATGTTTTCATTCCTAGAGCAAATGCTCTTGCACGTTGATGCAGGTTGTCTGCCCGGTGTGGGGTTGGGTTTTACAGGATGAGGAGGAAGCAGCAAAAAGTAGAGTGTATAGTTCACTCAGAGGGGAGGGTTCCTTGCTGCTTTTGCCTGTGGGGAGGCAAAGATTAAACAAGAGGAGAGTTGATGCTGTGCTGTCATCAGAGGGGTGAATGCTGGAACACGCAGCATGTATAGGTGAAGATGCTTAAATTTGTGTTAAATGCTACTCAGTGTTCGTACAGCTCTTGGTGAAGCCACAGAGAGAAAAAATTTCCATCCAGCCTCCTTATCGCAAATTTCTTTTCTGTTTGTCTACTGATACTTCTGGATTTCTAGGCAGCAGGGAAATATGAAACATTCCTGGGTTAAATTTGTCATCTGGAGCTCTACCTGCTTGCTGATGTTAAGGGACAGTGGCTGTAGATGCTGTCAAAGCGCTTGTGGTAGTAGTTCCTGAGCATGCTGTTTCTGTTCAAAACAGCCTCCATTCTATATGTGCTCTTGTTGTATGTGGGCTTTTGGATATGTGCTTGAGAGCCTCTTGCTTCTTAATGATTGATAGATAAACATTTAGTTTTGCTACTACTAAGTATTGCTTTGTTGTGCTTATTGCCTCTTTTATACAGCAAATAGATAATGCAGGTTCCAGTTCATTATCTTCTGGAACTCCTGCAGCAAAGACATCTGGACAGCAGCACCAAATCTGTATAAGCCAGAGCCAGTCTACTTCATCAGTAGTGAATAAGACTGCTACTTCCACTGTTGTAAGTGTTGCTTCTCTGATGACTACACCAACGCCTGTAACTGGAAAAGCTGCAGTATCAGGTATTAAAAGCCTTTCGTGCCTTTCCTATAGGAAGTTAAAATCCAGGTGCGAGTTCTTCAGATGCCATTTGCAGATGAGACTGTATTCTTCCATTTACAGCATTTGTGAATTTGTTAAAGTCAAGTCATGCTTTCTAAAACATATCTTATTAGTGTAACTTTTGGCTTAGCTGGAGAGATGTCTAAATAATTTGGCATCCTATCACGTCAGTGCATTGACTGTATCTGTTACAAATAACAGCACAAGTTGCTCATTGGTATTGGAGAGGGATTGTAGTTTTCTTGCCAAGTTCTCATTAGAAGATGGGAGTGTGCCTGTTCAAGAGCACAGTGTGCCACTGAATGCTGAAACTATCAAGGTACCAGCAATGGTGCAGACTTGATTATTGTAAAAGTAAAACTCCACTGAAGTTGAAGAAGGTGTGTGAGCGGAATTTGGCTCTGAAGCTTTGCATCTGCTCTCCTTCGGCCTGGAAAGGAGAGAGGTGTTGACTGGGGGAACTGAAGGCTTTGAAGTCAAAATCAGTAAGTACAGTAGGGTGGGCTGGATCTTCAATGTTTTGAGTTAATGAAGATAGATTACCTTTACGTAGAGGGGAGTTTTTCTTACTCAATTTTATTGTCTTCCACTGTCTTTTGTGTCATGAAGAGCAACTACAGCAAGTTTGAGTATTGCAGGTTAAACTGGTAAATTTTAATTTTGACTAACTGTTGGCATGTGCTGTTCACTTGAAGTAGCCTCTTACTGAGTGGAAACAGGGTAAAAATACAGAGAAGAGAAAATAAGTGACACTGAGCTCATTTGACAGTGGGGTTTTTTTAATGGGCTCTTCTTGGTTCCTGTGTACACAGTCTTCCAAATGCCTCCTTTTTCATCACTCTTGTTTTGAGTTTCGAGTTGAGTGTTTTCCTCTTTGCAAACAAAGCAGCAAGTTTTTTTTTCTGTGGAAAATATACCATTCTATGTATCTTTTGGATTAAAACTGCCATGTAGATATAAAAATGTTACCTAGATTTTGGGGTGGTTTTTGTAACCTGACTTTGTAATGAAAAACTCTTTCTTAAAGAATCCCAAAAGAAGCACTGTGGCTGTAAAACATGTTATTTCCATGTAAAAAAAAAAAAAAAAAAACAACAAACAAACAAAAAAACCCACCCCAAAACCCAGCAAATAAAACAACCAAAAACCCCAAACAACAACAAAACTGTGTTAAATTTCTGAAGCTGTATTATTAAAGGCAGCTCTTCAAAAAGAATCTCATATTTTCCCTTGTTTTGCAACAAATGATGTCTTCCACCCATCAGGCTAATAGGGTCTGTGGAAAATGTCCCTTCTTGCTTGCCTGCTGTTTGGGTCCCTTGCTGTCCTATCCTGACACATCTGTGCATCACACCCAAATGAATTGGGAATGCTGGGTTAGCTTTCTTTCCTGGAGGTGAAAGTCTGAGTGATTAGTGCTATGCATCTTTCAAACCCAAGAGACATCTTTGGCAGACCTGGCATGTCTCGTACTTGGAAGGCAGCTGTGTTTCTTAAGCACTGCTAATAATAAAATAATAATAAAAGATGAAGAGAATGGGAACTTTATCAAAAACAAATCGTGAGTATAAAATTACCATCGTGAAACTAAGAAGTCTACTGCTCTCAGTGTTCTAAATAGAAGCCTATTAAATTTCCACAATCTGAAGAAGAGTTAGCTATAGACTGAATACAGTAACAGTGAAAATAGGCAGTTTGCCAGTAGGAAAGGGTGGACATAAGCCCGAATCACTGTATTAGAGAGTTGACTGTGGTGGCTTGGGATGTTATCGCTGTGGAGGAGAGAGCTGGTGGATAGGCGATGAGTACTACTCGCATATGGCATATCTTGGAGCCGTGCTGATTCCCACTAAAGTCACTGAGCACTGCTGTTAGTATTTGAATGTCCTGCTTGTTCTCTATCCTGGACTTAAAATCAGTGATTTAATTCAGTCCCACTTTTAATATGCTTCATAGCTTGGTTAGCCATCCTTATGGATGCATCGAGTGCATGTTACAGAAAGACACAGGATGCTCAGTTCAGGTGTGTTCTTCATCAGACTTCTGTACAGCCTTGGGCTTGTCACTTGTTTAAAACATGGTTGGGTGTGCTCTGCTGACTACAGTGGATGCTGCTGAGCTGAATTGCAGAGGTATATGCAGCACATGGATACCTCAGTGAGAGTGGCCATAAGTGCAATGGCGCTGTAGTTCACTGGCTTAGCAGACCCTTGAGCATAAGGTCTTGCTCTGATGAGAGTATTCCACTCTGTGCTGAGCCTGCTTCAGTTGAAAGGTTTGTGTTACACCAAGTTTTGCTTCAGATTACATAGGTCATTAGGAAACTTGCTTCACAAATATCAGAGTACTGTGCAGCATGTAATACTGTGCACCCTGTGGTGTGCACCCCACACACCCCCCCCCCCCAAGTATTTTAGCAATCATTTGTGTCAGTAAAACTTTGTCTGACAGTTCACTGAACTGTAGCATGTTAAGAGGGTGGCAGTGCTAGTTTACTTGCCACCCTGGTTCAGGCAGAGAGGGAAGTAGCTGGAGATAAACTAAAAGGTGTGTTTTATTTAACATTTTGTCTTCCGTTCTTCTTGCAGGGTTGCTAAAAATCCACTCAAATCAGTCTAGTCCACAGCAGGCTGTTCTGACAGTTCCCAGCCAGCTTAAACAGCTCGGTGTAAACACAGCTTCTGGAGGTGTTCAGACAATACTCATGCCTATGAACAAAGGTAAAGGGCAGAGGAGAATGACAGATGGTGTTTGAAACTCCCCTTTGGCGCAGGGTAGCTCTTGATCATTGTTGGCATACATGGTCCAAAGTTAGAGGTAGAAGAAAATGTAGCAAGGAAATTCATCCCTAAACTTTGTGCTGCAAAAACACTGTGTTGCTTCTGAACATGGTTATTTGTCAAAGTGCATGGAATTTTGAAATTTGATATTTCTTTTTCTTCTTTGTTGTCCTTTTTTTTTTTTCCTTCTTTTTCCTCTTCAGTGATACAGTCACTTACCACCAGCAAAGTTTCAGCTGTCACAGCAGCAAGTACACTTGTCCCTAGTCCCACTACAGCATCAATCACTAAAGGTAACAAGGAATTTCTCAGTGAGATAAGCAGTAGAAGTTAGCTGGTGCTGCTTTATGCAAGTGGCCTCACTAAGAATGTAGACCCTGTAACTGTGAGTTCCTTTATTTCCATTATTAGTAGGGTTTAAATTGAGTAAAAATGGCACATGGGAACTAGAAAATTAACAGTGACTTCCCCCTCCACAAATCCCAAAGTGTAGGCAAATAACAGGGAGAAATTAGGATGTTCTAGGAAGCTACCATGAGTACCTTAAACATTGGTTGTTTCAATCCATATTTTCAAAGATGCATAGAGCAGCCTGTGTTTAATCACAGTTACTGCTGTCCTTAGAATAGTACTATGGTACTGGAGAATGCTTTCCAGCAGCACTAGATGCAGACAGCCCGTGTGCATGCTCGCACACAGGGTTAAGATGCACGTATAGTACTTCCCAGAATAATGCACAGTCCAGAGCTGAGAGACTCAAAGCCAGTTCTTGCAGAACTATCATGCATCTCTCATCCTAGATGGATGACCAGACTGCCTCGCCATTCGGGGTTGGGAACGTGTCTGTCTCCCTGCTCCTGTCTCACGAGAGTTCTGTCCTAGATGTGAGAAAGTTCACTGATGTCAAAATCAGTGATGTCTTCAAAAAAGTTCTCACTTTGAAATGTCACTTCTTGCAAAGACTGTTAGATTTGTGTCAGCTCTTTGCTTACAAAGAGGCAGCAGTTTCGATGAGGCAGTCATACATAAAACATCAGCAATTGATTGTGCAGATTTTCTAAACAGGATGAGATGTGAGCATGTTGAGATTTGCAGAGGGGGAACATGTTCTGGTGGCTTTCTTTCAGTAGAATTGAAAGTCAAATTTGCCATGCTTAATAGTGCAAACAACAAATAATGTTATCTAAGACCCTTAGTCTTATTCGAGTCTCACAAGACACTGTTTATCAAGCTGACCGGTACTTTTTGTCTTAAAATGTGTTCTGTTTCTTTGAAGTTAAGATGGAGCCTGATTCAACAGGACAAAACTGCAGTTCTGTGAGTACCCAAGAAGGCCAAGCAGCAGTAAAAACAGAAGAGAGCTCTGAACTTGGGAATTACGTTATCAAGTAATTGTTCATTTCTCTATAAGGATTTATGATGTTTGAATAGCCAGGGGGAGTGGAGGAGATTCCAGGGATATGTGCAGTAATGTTAAGCTTCACCTAGAAATACATTATAAAATCTTCTGTCCCATATGCTGCTGTATCAGTACTAATCCTGCTGGGTGGCATTTGTTCCAGTGTTGTAATGTTTTCTTTGTCAATGCACTTGCATGCAGGGCTCATGAAAGACTGAAGATTTGCAGTTGTTTTGGTTTTGCTACAATCTGTTATCATCCATTGCTTGTGTAATTCCCATTGGCATTGTGTGTCCTTACTGAGGTCAAACTGCCCAGTGAAATGCAGGTCAAAAAAGGGGCATCTGAAATAAGTAGAATCGTCTCTGCTTGCCTCTCTAGTCTTCTTACTTCTGTGATTACTTAGTATGAGGGCTGCCCTGGTTCAGAATTGGAACTAAATGGAGTAGAATTGGAATTAAATGGAGTATTTCTTCACTGCATGCTGTGAAATCTGGTGCTTTGTTTGTGATGCTCTTGCAAGTACTAGTTAGTGTGTTTTAACCAGAGCTCAGTTTGCAACATTTTCTCTGCATATCTCTGGTAATGTGTAGGCTGTTTCTTCTGCTCTTGATTCCTCCAGTGGTTGACTTTCCTGTCCCCATGTTTTGAAAAGTTTTGTTATCCTGACATATCCTTGCAGACACTACCCTAATGGAGAGTGTGTGTAGGAGACAGGGATAAATCTGAAGTCACTACACACTGGAGATTGTCTTAGTTATGAAATAACTATTGGAAAATGCAGCTCTTGCCAGTTAATTACAGTATGTCTGGCTAACTAAAATTTTCCCAAACTGCAGTATCCCATTTTCCTACAAAAACAGACTCAACCAATAACTATGTCTTATCCCTCAGAGTAGTGTTGCAGCTTGTGAGATGATGCAGGGTTTTCTTCAAGATGCAGCTTTAGATGTGGACAGTTTGGCAAGGGGAAGGGCTGTTTGAAATACCTTCTGGAGCGGGGCGCAACAGTTTATCCTCACAGTGCCATCGCTATAATGCCTTGGGGCTAGGGACTTTCTACCATGCAGTGATTTTGAAGCTTTTTGCATCTGATTCATTGCTTCCAACGATATTCTTCATTGTGATTCTTTGTATCCCTTGCAGCATAGAATATTTGGAGAACATCCAGCAGCTTTTAACAGCAATAGTGAAGAAGGTTCCATTAATTGCTGAAAAAAGTAAGCAGTAAATGAACAGGCTTCGTTTTCTATTTTTGGTGTATCAGCAGAAAGCCTTGTGTACTCTGTAGCCTCAAAAATTGTTAAGAGTTGGAATGAAATGCAGCCATTCTCCTAGAGAGCTTACTCCAGGGGTTATTCTAAAGATGCTTAGAATTAGATTCTTCCAGTAAAGCCAAGTATGTTGCCAGCAGTTATAACTTTCATCTGGTTTTGGTAGAAATAGATTTTATTTCCTCACTTAATGGCTGCAGGAAGGTTGTCTTTTTCCTGGTTCGTCCTTAATGGATGTGCTTTTTATTTCTCTTTGACCAGTAAGACAGACTTACAGATCTACATAATAACAGGTTTTCTGGGGGAAAAAGAGGCTTAACCTATAGCTGCAGATATTTGTGTATGTGACCAATAGGGATGCTGATTTTGAATCCAAAAACCAGAGTCTGCTGCACATACCTGTGCTGTGCTCAGAGAGAGCATAGCATTTGTGAAAGTTTAGAGAGTTACAGTCCTTGATCCTGTGAGCATGAAATGCATGGCCCTTTTTCTCTCCACTAAGTAACATTAAAACCAGAATTCATCTTACTTAAAATGTAAGATGAATTCAACTTCCTTCACTTACTCAAAATGTAATACTGGTTTTGACTTTGTCTTTTCTAGGTGAAGATGCAAGCTCTTTTTGTGCCGGTTCAGTGGAACAGTATTACAGCTGGAATATTGGGAAGAGGAGGGCAGCTGAGGTAATCCTCTTCTCCTGTGTTTCATAAGCAGCTGTTATGGACACAAGAAGGATTTCTGAATTATGGAACCTTCATTGTTCTTGGCTGATTTGTTTTCTGAAACAGTCTGTCACATCTTAAATGGAAGCATTTCTTAACTGCAGGATGCACTGATTTGTATGTAGGTAGTGATCCAGTTTATTGTGCAGAGACTTTCTCAAGCACAAGGGTCTCTGAAGGTCATTTTTCAGTTGATTCAAAGCAAGATGTTTTTGAAACATTTTAAAAATCTGAATTTTTTGCAAACTAATAGCACTTTATCCTCATCAATCCTCTGTGGCATATTACAGTCATTGGAATTTTACCCAACATACTTTGTCTATTTTATCATGTGATTGTGTCTGCTTCCTTTGGGAAGAGAATTGATGGATCTGACGTAAGTATTGCTGATGCTGAAATAGATTGTCAGTTCACCCAAGATGAATATTCCGGTTAATCTAGAACTTTTTGTATTGTGGTTGTTATATTTCCCCCTATTTCTTCCTGATTTTGTCATCTTGCTTTGGAGTTTTACGAGGAAGATATTGAAACTAACAAGACTCTCTGCTGTTGCAAACTTAAATGATTAAAGAGTTTAACCAAAATTTCGAGAAGCCTAGTGGATTTCTTGCAGTATACCATCGTAGGTGTTACTTTAGAGATGTGGCATTTCAAGGCAAGATGTGTCTGGGCCTCTGTAAATGTGTGTGTCTCTTGAGGTTTTCTTTGGATGACAAAGTAGAGTTTAAATGACCTGCCTACAGCTGCCTAATAGCGGGATTTAGACCATCTTCCACATTTGTTTTTCCTTGCCCTTCTGACTTCTAAGAAAATGATGTTCCTTTTGGTTTTCTTGCAAGCTGGATTATTGTTCAGGGCAATAATCCAGCCTTAAGCATTTTAGACAGTCTGCTAACCTTTCCCTTTGCTTTGTCACAGTGGCAACGAGCAATGACAGTAAAAAAGATCCTACAAGAAATCATAGAGAAGCACCCCAGGTTTCACAACATTACACCTCTGAAAACAAAGCACGTGGTGCACTGGTGTCGATGCCATGGCTACACTCCACCTGACCCTGAGACCTTGCAGAACGACGAGGACTCGATTGAAGATGTGCTGACGCAGATAGACAGTGAGCCAGGTGAGCATAGAGGGACAGAAAGCTCCTTGCTACCAAAGATGCTGTTTATTAAATGGCTCGAGGCTCTGCATGCTCACATGTGTTGTTTCTCCAAGAGAAGGGGATTTGGGGATTCTTTCTTGCTTTGCTTTTAACTTAGCTCACTCTGCAATGACAAAAGTCGGAGATGATAAGGGCAAGCCTACAAGTGAGGCCATCCCTTGTTCTTATCAGTCCTGATGTTTTCTGCAGCCTCTTTTGGGTTTTATTGAGCTTTGGGGCCCTTGGAGGCCAAGCATACATAAACCTTGAGAGAGATGATTCTTGTCCCACAGTGTAATAATTTCTAAGTGGGCACACGAACTAATTATAGGAGTAATGACATTTCTGTCCTTGGGTAAGCATAGCCTCAGTTAAGATTTAATATTCAAACAGTGTGAGTAAGTTCAGGTGCAAAAAAGGGAAAGGGAAATAAAAACCCACAAAACTGGTAGCGGTGGTGTGGAGCTCAGTAGGGGTTAATTTATCTCCAAAAGTGAGGAGAACTGGCCTGTGTGAAGCTTCATATTTTATTATTACAGCTGCTACATTATTCCTCTAGGCATAGCTCAGGAATTTCCACAGTCCAATTTAGTGTGTATTAAACATACATATATAATCTGTTCTTCACAGTTAAGCTCCCTTGTTTCACCTTCAGATAATCCCTTTCCCAAAGCTGAATGTTTTTCTGTTCTGATCATACAGGGATTTGGGTGACACAGTCTAGGGTGAGGCATCCCTGCCCATGGCAGGGGGTTGGAACTGGATGATCTTAAGGTCCTTTCCAACCCAAACAGTTCTGTGATTTTATGATTTAAGGTATTTCACAGAAGTGTATGGATTTGCTTATTCTTTGCAAAGTCTGACCGTGCAGTGCAGTTGCTAAAGGTGGAAAGGAAGCCTACATCCACCTTTTAATACTTTTATCTGCCCAACTAGGTTTGTCTTTGAAAAAAAGGATTTGCTTATTGCATAGTTTTCCACTGTAGGTTTTAGTGGCTCTTGTTGAGCATGCAGAGAAGAGGTTGCTCTTTCTTAAGTCTACTGCAGATCTGTCAGTCAACGACTGTTTGCATTTCTGCTTATCCTTATGTTTGGTAGGAACTACAAAAATAACTTCCAATTACATTAATTTCTTGCCATATTTTGAGAGTGCATCTGTTTATAAACACCTATCATGTGTTTAATTGATTGCTTCTATTTCAGAATGCCCTTCATCTTACAGCAGTGGTGAGGAGCTGTGCCGAAAACTAGAGGAACTACAGCAGTTTCTGAAACGAGAACCAGAACATGAAGAGGAAGTAGATGTTCTCAACTTCAGCGAGCCTTTAAAAATAAACATTAAGAAAGAGCAGGAGGAGAAACAAGAGGAGATGAAGTTCTACTTGGGTTCCTTGCCTGCATCAGAGTTTGTGAGGGACGCTGCAGAGAAGGTAAGAAGTGAATCATAAATCTAGTTAGAGCTGTTGTTAAACTAGTTGTAGTCTTACATTTATTTAGTTGCCTTTCCTTCATCTCTATGGGCCTCTGGATGTTTTATGGAAATATTTGTAAATGCCCTGGAAATACTGGACATTCTGATTCATGACACTCAGCTGGCCAGTGCTGGGAGAAGGAAGTGAAGCATGCCAGCTGGGAGGTCTTTCTAGAGTACATGTGTTACAGGGCTTAGTATCAGAAGAGTCATCCTGTCAGGCTAGAAGCAAGGGGAAATGAGGGAAGGAGGAAGACTTGGTACCAAATTCTTCTGTCTCACAATGTGAAAGACTGGGACTTGTTCCTTGGACCAGTGCTGTTTAATAGCAGCTTCTGAAAAAGGACTCATAGTAAAGCTTAGACCACAGCAAACTTCTCTACTGCTTGCATTTCTTTCCCCTGTTCAAATTAGAGTAAAAGAAAGGGAGAAGGGGAGTCTTCTGTCACAGCAGCAGGAAGGACAGGGAGGAGACTGACTCAGCTTGTGGGAAGGAGACAGGAGGAGCAGAAGGAGAGAGCATGCAGCAGTTCTGATGGAAAGAAAGGATCTCCCTTTCCACCTGAAATGCTGACATTAAGGGACAACATTTTGGTTCTGCTTTGTAGGTGGTCTGTTAGAATCATAGGTAACAAGGGCACACACATTATGAGAGTGAGACTAGGGGATGAAACACTCTTTCAATGTGGAACTTTAGTGCCAGGAGTACTGTTTAAAGTGGTTTCAGTTGCCATGGGTGCAGGGAAGATGATGAACAGATGGGTTGAATATATATGTACAGTATAGAGTTTTCATTCTCAATTCAGAGGTGCCCAATGCAGCCTGTTTTTTGTGTGGACTTTCTGAAACAAAAGTTAAAACCTGCTTTTGTTTCTTCTGTGTTTTAAAGGCATTTCTGCAGGCTCTTTTAAAAATGAAGCCTGAATTTACACTGCTTGAAAGTCCTGAACTGTTTGCTTGCTTATTTGACTACCATTTGTAATAGACTTTTTTGTTAATCTCATTCTCATCTAATCTAGTAACATTCTCATCTAATCTAAACCCAGTACAACAGGAGTTTTCTTATATTTGATATACTGTCTTTTTTTCCTCCCTCCCATTTTATAGATAGGGATTTCTTTTCAGCCTGCTGAGGTACAAAAGAATGTTTATGCATCAGTAATAGAAGATATGATTTTAAAGGTAAGAAATAACAGTATGAACATTCCTGTAAGTGTGTTAACCCAGCAATGTAGGAGGAAAAAAAAATACAGACTGTACTTGCTAATATACATTTATCAAATCAGGAGATTCAGAGTCTGATAATTCTCTTTGTGCATGTATCAGAAGATGTATAGCTGGCCAGAGAGAGTTGCATGCTTCTGTGTGTTTCCAGCTTTCTACCTGATTTGTTGGCTTGAACACTGAATAGAGATTTGCAGATTCTCCCTACCAGTAAGATACTGACTAATTCTGTAACTTTGAAAGTCCCCCTTCCTTTGTGCTTCCTTTCCAAACTGGGCGGGGGGCAGGGGCGGGGAAGGGGGTGGGGAATCTGCCAGAGTTCTGTAAGGCTTGATTTATTTTATATAAGTTTAGCTATTTTTTTTTCCTGAATACTGTTCACTTTCTTTTTGCCTGGGTTGTCTGTGGCAGGAGATTGAACTCCTGCAGACAGTAGCAATTCTGCCTTATTTGAGAAACCACTTTTCTATCTTAATCACTTTTGGAAAAACAGAGATGGTTTCTTACCAAAGCTTTGAACAGCATGGAGCTGGGGGCTCACAGAGATTGTTTTTAGCAGTGCTCTGCTGTATTTGAAGCCAAAGACAATTTCTGGGGTTGTTTATACAGGCTGCTGCCTATCAGAGGATGGGTTTTACAAAAGGTGGTTGATTCCAGGTTGCGCACATACTCACATGCACACATCTGCTTGGCACTCTGTTACTTACCATAGTCGAACTCGGGTACATCCATTTGTAGACAGATTGTTACCATCAGACTGCACCATTATAACTGTAGAGTTTTGCCAGCTTTCCTGACAGAACGTCCCAGAAACCTCTGCTGTAGTCTTGATACAGGCACAGAAAGCCAAGAGCCTTAATTAGCTTTTGAGTGAACCTTGATTAAGCCAAGTGTGTAGGGCATACGGCTGCCATCTGCTGCTTGTCCAGGCTGGGAGGTGTTTGTGAAAGTGTCTTGGTGACCACAGGGAGTGGTATGTGCTAACAAGGATATACCAGCTCCCAGGAGAATATCTGGAATTTGCCATGTACAAAACAAGCTCTGGTCTGTGAGGAGATGGGCCCTAAATTGCTCTTCAAAGCGCAGGCTCTGGAACATCAGATCCACCCTGCTGTGCACATACTGCTCTGCAGGTCTGGAGAGAAACCAGACTGGGCAGTTCCAGTCAGCTCTGTGCACCTATAAGTCTATTTCTTTTTGTTAACTATACTCAGTTCTTATTACATTGCTAATAAAACTCACTTGGACATCCAGAACTTCCCCTGCTGGTGGAATACAGGATTGAGGTGACCCAGAATTTCAGCTGCTCTTGCACTGATGCTCAAGCACGTTGCTTTCCCCACTTCATAATGCCGTCTCCTAATGTTGTCTTTTGTCACAGGCCACTGAACAGCTTATGAGTGATATCCTACGACAAGCACTTGCTGTGGCATACCAGACAGCACCTCACAACAGGTACAGCACCTTGTTTCCTCTTGGACCACTTATGCCAGCGCTAAGGGCTGAGTTGCTTGAGAAGTTTAGTCAGATTTTGCATGGTCAGACCACGTGAGGGAGGGAATTTATGAACTATATTCTGTGAGAAGATCCAGGCGTTGTGAGGGGGTTTGTCATCTCCTAGCTCCATAGTGGCAAAGAATGGAAATAAACGCAACATTAAATACTGAAGCAGGAGTGTCTGCCATTGCCATGCTCAAAGGATGACAAGAACCATGCTGGAAGGACCTTCTCTTGTCCATCTCGTGTTACCATGTAGACAAGTTACCCATGGCCCACCAGAACTTAAAACAATCTAAAATCTTCTTTATTTTCTCTTTTCTAGCTCAGATACTGAGTCATTTTTATGGTAATGATTAGGCCACGTTTTGACTTCTGTTCAGCAGCATGATTTGAGAGAGCTTGGGATTGGGAGGAAAAAAAAAGTAACACTACAAGAAAATGCATAGATTAAATATTTACTCATGCAGCATATAAATATTTATATAATATATATTAAACATATGTAGTTATGTTATATAGAGGAAAATATACACAGTCTGTGCTACAGAAGTTCAAGGATTAATACTTAAGCACTGGATTTTCCTGTCCTGGTGCCCAAGATGTTTCCCTCAGTCATTTGAGTGGCTTTTTTGTGCTGTGACATTTTAATGCTTGTTGCTGTAACACTTGATCTTTTGGTTTGGTTTGGTTTGGGTTTTTTTGATGGGTCTTCTTTCTTCTTCTTTAATCTGTTTTTTCCCTAGTAGTTTTCTTAACTTGCTATTTTCTGGACACATGTCTTTTTATGTATAATAATACCATCTCTGATGCATTCCTTGCAGGACTCCAAGAGAGATCACAGTGATGAATATTCACAAAGCCATCTGTAATATTCCCTTTCTTGACTTCCTAACAAACAAACATATGAAGATACTAAATGAGGAACAATGAAATAGAGCAGAGAAGATGCTACAGGAAAGGTGGATTTATGACTGAAGTTGGTTTGACAAATCCAGTATTTCTTGTAGGACTCTTACATACATTTATAACATTGGGCTACTAGATTGTTACCTCCAATTAAAGATGCACCTTAATGCAACAAAATGATGCTCTGTTCCAAATCAAGTTGTTAAATGTCAGTGTTTACTTGGTAAGTGTATGTTCAGTGGCTGAACAAACATTGTCAGTTTGCATCGAGTTGCTAGCTGTGAGAGACTCCACAGGCCTGGTCCCTCTGAGACAGCTGTTTTGATGAAATTGAACATTTTTTATTAGGAAAGAAATTATACTTTTTGATGCAGTCTGCATAGGAGTTGTTCTTCCCATGCAGTGGGCAGAGCAGTAGCTTTGGCACTCTGAATACGAGAGAAGTCAAAGACAGCTTTTAAAGGTAGTTACTTGAGTAGGTGGGTGAGTTGGTCAGGTAGGTTTAGGTGTGGATGAGCAGGAAGCTGATGGCTGCAACGAATTCTGGCAGTCCTGCTCCAGCATATGATGTATGTGACTAAGCACACATCAGTAATCTGGGTAGGCTTATTGTCAGCTTTTTCAGCGAAGTGAATAACCAAATTCCTTGCCTCTCTAGAAGAGGTGCCAGGTGCAGCCTTTCTTAGTCACCTCAGAAGGGTAGACCTGCACATGTTCAATCACCATGAACAAACCATGGTCAGCCTTGGTAAGACTTGACTGACCACTTGTCCTGCATAGGAAAGGAGAGGAGTGGGGACAGTATTTGTAGGTTTTGACTGGCTGAAACCCTTTCCTTACCCAGCGAGTGCCTCCCCAGGCTGCTTGAAGGTTTGGAGTGTGCTGGGGGACAGGTAACAAGCTGTGTTGTAAGGTCATAATGTCTGCACAGCATTGATTGATGAACAGCTTGGATTGTGAAGTGCTAGGGGAGCAGCAGCACTTTGGCTGAAGTTCTGCTCAACACAGAGAGGCCTGATAGGATCAAAAGATCAGAGATTTGCTGCTTGTAGGGATCTCCTCTGTCTTGACTGCAGGAAGAAGTTCTGCTACTAACCTTGGCACTTAACTGCCTAGGAACATCTCTGATGTAGGAGACGTGTCTGCAGGCTGGCTATGAACACTTCTCTGAAGAAGGCTTCGCTGACAACATCCTGACCGCCCCACATCCACCACCCCTTTGACCTGCCCCATGGGTGCTTGCTAGTAGTGTGAATAAGCCATTGTGAAGTTGGTGGGATAACTGTTTGACTGTCATGCTTTCAGGGTGCTTGTTTTGTGAGGCAGTGCTGTCATGTGGTGGAGCATGGGTCAAGCAGCCAGGACCTCCAATGCGCTGATCTCAGCTGGGTCTGTGATCTGCTGCATGGCCTTTGATATAATCACTCTGTGCCTCAGTTTCCCCATCTCTGAGCATGGGGAGCAGGATACCTACCTCAAAGGGGTGTACTGAGGCCTCACTCTTGTTGGTGCCGTGCTTTGACAATACAAAGCCTTTTATAGACATTAAACCACAGTTATCTCTCCTCATCTGGGACAGGAACAGAAGTCTTCAAAATGCTATTTTTGGTGCTTTTTTGGGGGCTAGAAGACAGGTGATGGTAACTTCCAGTGTGCAGGAACTGTGAAAGAGGAGGATGGTTTCAGGCTTCCGAGGACAGTAGCATAGATTTGATGCAGTTCTTAAACTGAAGGTACCGTGTACCTCAGATGAGATATTGCCTGTCTTTAGCACCATAAGTAAAACTAGGGTCTGCAGGAGGGCCCCTATCGGTTCATTAGAATTAACAGGGAGTTACAGTTCACTTGAATATATGAGTGGCAGAACCTGACCTGTGAATCTAGGAAATGGGACCAGTGGATGAAATCCAAACAACATTCAGAGAAGGACTTAAATGCCCCCTACATAGGGCGCTTCATACACTCTGGATTCAGAAGATAATCCTGGCTTATTTGGGTGAGCTGAGTGCAGGATTGCCTGCACAAGTAAAGTATCCAGCTTAGCCCTGACACTGGTTTTTCAGCTGAGGTCAGTGTGAAGGAGTGGAGCAGTGGTGATTATAGTTGAGGTCAGTGCTGGGAGTTGGGAGGAATCTAGGTAGCTGTGGAGCTGCAGGCCCCACACTTTGCTTATAGGCTGTAGTGAACTCCAAGTCCATATTGCTGTTGGGCACCCCTGTACACAGCTTTCACAAGAGAGAAGGGCATTTTCAAGATACCTGTCACTATCGCTATGGCAGCCTGCAGGTTGTGTGGGAACAGCCCTTTGGGCAGACTCAGTCATGCTAGGATCTTGTGCAATGACACATGCATTTCCAGCCCCTGTCTCCTGTGGATTTGATATGCCCAGAGCAGCTCTTGAGGATACAGTAGATTGTCTTCCAGCATCTGTTTGCAAATCGTGGCTTCCTTTGCCTGTGTCCTGCTTTACTGTGAGGAATGGAGTTGCAGAGTGAGTCCTGAACCTGGCCCTGAAGCAGGCAAGTAAATACCCCTTGTCCTTAATGGGGTTCTTGCAGTGCAGATCTGTTGCTACGTTTCTGAGCAACCACAGGTTATTCTCCTAGGGGATGCTATATTAATAATAAATAAAGTTTGCTGAAGAAAAATAAACCGTTAAAAGCAGCTAGAAAATAACACATTTGTGTAGTCCTTCAGATATAGGAGATGTTTGCAACAAGTTCTTTGAATTTTGAGAAGGGGTGGGAGAAAAATTTGTCCTTGAAGTTCCTGCAGGAATTGCTTGGAGATGAGTTTAGAGGCTGTGGAATTTCATGCACCCGCTCAGGTGTATGTGTGGAACGCTACAGATGGTCCAGTGTGTTGAGATGTTACAGTATATTTCTCTGGCTTTCTAAAGAGTCTTGATGCAAGTTAAAGATCTCTTTACAAATATTGCCCCTGTTTGTAATGCTGAGTGTTTAAATCCTTCATGTTATCTGTATTATACTGTATAATTGTGTAAGATACATATGTTTACAATAAATTCTTTTATTAGCTGTGCTAAGGCTGTCTTGACCGTCAGCTGTCACTTAAATTTCTCCAAATCCACAGATTTTTGTGTGCTGTGTATATGTGTATATGTGGATTAAATGGGTAGTTGTGGAATTGAGCTGAAGGAAAAGGAGGTTTTTCCCTTTTCTGGTTCCTATAAAAAGCTCTTGGGTTTGGAGGCTGGGGGAAGGGAAGCACAGAGCTCAACAAGCTTAACTTCTCCACAACAGTGAGTAATTGGTTGGTGTGGAAGATTGAAAAGCATGGTGGGTTGACATTGGCTGGCTGCTGGACACCCACCCTGCTGCTCTTGCTCCCCTTCAGCAGAGCAGGGGTAGAAAATAAGGCTTGTGGGTCAGGATAAAAACAGGAACATCTACCAGTTACCGTCATAGACAAAACAGCATGTGAAAGTGCAGGTGTTCACAGCTCTCGGGCATAGCGCATGCAGGAGGCACAAAACTCACTGTCAGCATCCCAACAAGCCTGTGTCAGCAAGTTGGAATGAAACAAGCAGGTTCAGTGTGCCCCTAAAGATAGTAAATTATAATGTTTCCAGTGTAAAACCTTCCCTCTAAGTGTTGTTTCTTTCTGTGTCAAATAACACCCTTGTTTGTAGTGTGATTCACAGTTGGAAAGCCTTGATGGAGTTGTATGTGAACCTAGAGCAACTAGGAAGAAATGCTAGTGAAAGAGCACCATTGAAAGCACTCCTGGTGTTCTGACTCCCTGGAGCCTGCAGAACCTGTGTAGACTTGCCCCTTCAGAGGAACTTGGTTTGATACCTTTCAGTTTTGCTGAGGCAGGTGCAAAATCAGCTGTGTTGCAGACAGCAGCAGCCAGTTGCATCACCCTGTCCCTTGTAATGGTTAAGTACCTGATTGATCTCTCCATTCATCCCTCCTCTAGTTAGAGCCAGTCAATAGTTTGTGAGCCTTTGGCTTTGTCCTGGAAATATTCTGAGGCATAGTTAAAAGAGCTGGTATCACACTGTCTGGGGAAGCTTGTTGTACCTTCAGTACCTTTTAGTCACTAAAATGTTCTTGGGAACAACTGTAAAGCGATGGTCTCTCTTAAGGTTCAAAGCTAGCACCATTTCCCCATGATCTGTGTGAGGTGGCAGAGTGACACCAAGGTGAAATTCTTCCCTGTGAGGGTGCTGAGGTTCTGGCACAGGGTGCCCAGAGAAGCTGTGGTTGTGCCATCCCTGGCAGTGTTCAAGGCCAGGGTGGATGGGGCTTGGAGCAACTTGGTCCAGTGGAAAGTGTCCCTGCCCGTGGCAGGGGCTTGGAACTGGAAGAGCATTAAGATCCCTTCCAGCACAAACTAGTCTGGGATTCTATGAAATGCAAGTTGCTTGTCCCTTTGTGTTAACAGGGCACGCGCTGTGGACATCGCTGAAAGGGGATCTTGAGAGCATGGCACCTGCATCAGAGCAGATTTAACCCCTGTGTGTTCAATAGTGAATGCAGGGAATTGGTATCATTGGTTGATCCTCTTTTCCCCTTCATGTTGATGGACTGCTTGCTGAAGAGTTTGCTTTCCCTTTGAAAATGTTCAGGGAAAATCCCACAAGTGATTATGAATTCTGCAGAGCAACAGCTTTCCTTTGGAAGACACTTGTGCTTTCAAATCAGCAGTTGGACCACAGCTTGAAATGTGCCTTGGGAGCCTTTCTTGCTGGGGAGTCTGTGCCTGCAGATAAGCTTGAGGAGTAAGGAATTGATTGCTGATGGCTGTGACTGCAGTCAGGCATCTCCTTACACATTAATTGGTGTCTTGTGTGCCCCCTGCTGTCCTGCACATGCTGCTAGGTAAGAGAAATGCAGGGATCTGCAAGGTTCAATACCCAGGGGTTATGTTTTACAACAAAAAAATGTTTGGGGAAAGAACCAATAGCCAAAATACATTTTAATTTATTAAACTAAATCCAGTCATTTTGATAAAATACAAGCTTATTGTATTACCAGTTTGTTTACAACTGCATTGATTTCTTTTTCTTTTAAGAAATACAATGAATTAAGAAGACTGAAAAGACAATTTATCCTCTTTTCTTTTTGCTGTTATTAAAGTCCAGAATTGAAACAAACTTAAACTGAACAAAACTGTAAGAAACGTTATAAAGAGATTAAACAAGCAGATTGAATTCTTAGAAACATCTAACATGCAAAACCTTTGTACAGTTTGAATGTTTCCAATGGATTTCCTGAAAAAAATTAGTCTCCTGAAAAATTATTTTGGCAAGCACTGGTATTACTGTAGGTTCCTCTGGGTTTGGGGATGAGTGTGGAAAGTTCCATCCCAAGGCCAGGTTGGACAGGGCTTGGAGCAACCTGTGTTGTTGGAAGGTGTCCCTGCCCATGGCAGGGAGTTGGAACTGATGAGCTTTAAGGTCCCTTCCAACCCAAACCAGTCTGGGATTCTATGATTATGATTTCATTGATATTCATTGCAGATGAATGAATATCTGATCACTGTTCAAGTCTGAGGATAGTTTCCTTTGATTCTAGTCAACACATTTGTGTGTTGCAAGCTATATATATATAGATGAACTATAAGTTTTTCAAATTTTTTCTCCAAAAATAAATTGGGAAAACCATGAAATGTGCAGTAGACTATCTGGTTACATAAGTCATTGAGAGAGAAACTGTAAATCCACTACAGTCCTGATGAACAAAGGCTAAAAAATGGTTTCTTAAAAACACATGGACCTCAGCAAAAGTTAAATGCACACCAGTCTAAAAAAAATCAGCTTTAGAATAATGACACTTAAAATGGCCTATCTTCAAAATCAAGGATGTCTGACATTCTATGTTAAAAAGAGTTTCTTAGTAACATTCGTTTCTGGTTGTTCCTAGCATTAGCATTACCAATACACAGGCAATAATTTAGGAATTTCAAGGCAATGTTTCCCACCTTGCATATGCAAAGACTTAACATTTATTAAAAGTATAAGCTTGTCCTTTTCATTAAAGGATCACAAATTGGTTTAGGTAAAATCCATATACAGTATTTACACTCCCCCTGACAGCTATACAAATTACATATGTATCTCAGCTTCTCTGGAGCCTGGCAGGTGCCTGACTGTCTCTATCCATGTAATCCTCTCCCAACCAGGCTGGTGCATTGCTCTCAGGGCTATCTGCTGAAGTTCGGTCCCCTCTTGCTCCCGCGTGAGCCCACCAGTCATGGAAACATCCAGCTTTCCAGCCTTGAAGCCCCAAGACACTGCATGTGCCAGATGCATTTTGGAGTTCAATGATGATGCTTCTTCCAGCTTCTGAAACAACCCTGGAAGTTCACACCAGCCCTTTTGGTGCTGTTTTCTGGTGCAGCCGTTTCAGGTCCTGTTTCCAAAACCCCTCAAGAAGCTCCAAAGTCAGCCAAATGCTCCCTGTTTTTCACTTGTTTACTTAGAGGATGCTGCTAAATGAAACTCTTTTTGGTTTTAATTATCCATCCCATTTGTGACTGTTTTCCTCTCCCACTCTGTATTTGAGCACAGGGATGTTGCCTGCTATACTTGCTGCCTTTGCTGCCTGAAGTCAATCTCCTAATGTGAGGCCAGCTGGCAGAGTAATGAACCTGCTCCCATGTAAAACTAGGTCACTCCTCACAGCGTGGTTTGCCAGCTCTGAACCAAGCGCTTTGCGGTTTGTTGTGTGAACAGAAAGTTTGTGTGCACATCATTAATCACTGGGGCTGCTGTTGGTAACACCGGCTCTTTGATCTTAACGTTCCTCATGAAAATTGCATAGATACATCTAACTCCGTGTCTGAGCTGCCTGGGTGTGAGGAGGGTCCAGGTTCACACGTTGAGGATCCGTGACGGTGCCTGGAAAACAGCAGAAGGGTTGGGGGAGAACCTGGTCTTCACCTCTGGGATCTAGTGGGGTGAGGGGGGAGAGAAACGTTAGTGCGACACAGGATGTGACCGGACTGCCTAGAGAGTCTGAGGGGTCTGGGGTGTTGTGACAGTCTGCTCTCCCCTGTAACATGCAAGCACTAGTTCTTGTCTGGGCATCAATCATAGAATCATAGAACCATAGAGGAGTTTGGGTTGGAAGGGACCTTCAAAGCGCATCCAGTTCCAACCCCCTGCAATGAGCAGGGACATCTTCAACTAGGCCAGGTTGCCCAGAACCACATCCAGCCTTGCCTTGAATGTCTTCAAGGGTGGCGCATCCAGAACCTCTCTGGGCAACCTGTGCCAGTTCTTTACCACCCTCGTTGTAAAAGTGTTTCTTCCTCACATCCAGCCTGAATCTCCCCTCTTTTAATTTAAAACCATCACCCCTTGTCCTGTCACAACAGGCCCTGCTAAAAAGTGTCTCCCCATCTTTCTTACATGCCCCTTTTCAGTACTGAAAGGCTGGAATGAGGTCTACCCAGAGTCTTCTTTTCTCTGAAAAGCCTCAGCTCTCTCTCTGTTTGTGGAGTCAGAATTTCATGCAGTATGTGGCTGTTGTGGTTGTACTGAGGCATGAGAGACACCTGGATGCTTGTGTCTTCCCTAATGCTTAAAGGATTTGAAATAGGACTGGCCATAGTTGTGCTTCCAGCCCAGGATTCTGGGTGAATCTGGCTGTAAAACATGAAAGGATGGAAAGTTTTGCTGTGTGCTGAGCGTTCTGATGGCACCATCTGAGCAGAGAAAACAGAGCAAGACCACAGGCAAAGAGAGTACAGGGAAAGCTATCGATCTGGTGGTTGTTTTATTACTCTGATTTTTCCGTTCCTCTGGGGATGCATCTGACACACTAAGGAACAAGAGGAGTGTCGCAAACAGCCTGTGCACAGCTCAGTAGCAAAGCAGGCGGTCGGGACACAACCCTGATTCCCCCCTGGGAGCGAAACCACAGGCTTCAGGCAAGAGGGAAAGTCTAAATGGGCAAGTGTGAACCAGTGAGAGTCCACCTTCTCTTTGAACTGGTGGCTCCTCGGCACTGTCCTTATTCCACACTACGCCTTTCCCATACTGTCTGCAGGAGAGGCTGTGGTGGTGCCCTGTGGCTCCAGGAGATGGGACCTCTGTTTGGACAGCCTGGAGTGCAGTGTCCTCAGTGGCTTGTGTTTGTGTCTGGGATTTCCCCTCTTTGAGAACTGTGATAGTGACTCTGAGGGGTTCATCTAGACCCTGCTCCTTTGTATCCTATCTGCCAAATAGGAAGACATTGTATTTTGCCCTTTCAGGGTCAAAATGTAGGGGGTAAGTGTTAAATAACCTCTGTTCTCATTGCTGCACCTCAGTAATCAGCCCAGACTATTCAGAGAAAAGAAGTAGTTTCAGTGAGGTTCGAAGATTCTGTTTTGCCTGAGGTTACTGTCCCACTTTTAGTGGAGCTTACCCATCCCCGTCCTGTGTCTTGTGTGCCATGTCACAGCAGTGTGCCAGCAATCCTCTGTGGAGGGGACACTTGACTGCTGATTAAACACTTCCTCCTCCTCTTTTCCAAGGCTAAGATTTACTTTCTTAGATGTGGCCCTGGGGCAGCTGTTATTACCTCTAACCCCATGGCACACTGTGGCTAGGGAATTCAGCCCCAGCCTCTTTCTGCTTTCCCAGTTTCTCAGTGTTGCCAATGAATGGCTTTTAGGGTTGGTTGTGAAGTGCCATTCTCTTTGGTGGTCTGCTGCAATAAGCAGCTAAACCAGAGCCTTGCTGGGGCACATTTTCCTCCTTCATGGGGAGGGGGAGTGTGGGGAGCCCTGCCAAAGAAAATGTTGAGTACAAAGAGACGTTTCCTTGTAAGATTTTTAGTAGTGCTTAGATGTATTTCACCAAGAAAATAAGTTGGTATATAGAGAGTTGGAGAAACTCACAGGAAAGGATAGCTGCATTACCTAAGGGGCTGTGACAAAAGAGTAGTCAATGAGAGCATGGTTTTATTCTATATGCACCACACTGGTAAAAAATAAGTTCCTAATGTGCATTTCGGGCTTTACTCATATCAACTGCGAGATTTTAACAAATGTCAATTACCTTAAAGTCTGCCTTGTAGCTTGTCTCTTTAACAAAATGGTCTTCTGGGATGATGAAGCCTTGCTTTGTCTTTATAGGCTTGGATGGTTTTGCTCCAGTCCATGGGCGATACTCTTGCCTGAAATGAGATTAAGACAGAAAAAGCAATAAAACACAACATACTCACAAGGTACATCTGCTCAGAGTAGCTGCAAAGGCTACTAGCCTTTACTAGCTGCTTATACACAGGATCAAGGGGTAAGACTGAGTCCTGAGCCATGTCTAGGCTAGGGAAATAGGCAGTGTTTTAATGTGCCGAGCTTAGCTTAGATCAGAGCCTTTCTGATTATCATGTTGTTCAGCCTGGAGAACAGAAGACACCAGGGACACCTTATAACAGCCTTCAAATACCTAAAGGGGCCAATAAGAAATCTGGAGAGGGACTTTTGATAAGGACATGTAGTGACAGGACAAGAGGGAATGGCTTTAAGCTAAAAAGGGTAGATTTAGATTAGATACTAGGAAGAAAATCTTCCCTCTGAGGGTGCTGAGTCCCTGGCACAGGTTGCCCAGAGAAGCTGTGTCTGCCCCATTTCCTGGCAGTGTTCAAGGCCAGGCTGGAGCAGTGTGGTCTAGTGGAAGGTGTCCGTGCCCGTGGCAGCGGGTTGGAACTGTATGAGCTTTATGGTGCCTTCCAACCCAAACCATTCTATAATACTATGATTATGACTTTCCCAAGCATGCTAGTTACTATTTTGATAGCAGCTGCAAGTTCCTCTTTTTAAAATCTTAAAATTTTAAAATCTTAAGATTTTAAAATCTTTAAAATTTTTTAAAAAAGTGTTTAGGTGTGGAGTATTACTTGAGAATGTGTAGCCTGGTCTCAATCAATGATTCTATGAATGAATTCTATGATTCTATGAATCCTTTTAGCATATTACCAAAATACCTACTGCCTGGTTTATGCTTGATTTCTAAACATAGATTCAGCCTTAAAGTGCTGCCCTTTTTCTTGGTTGATTTCTAGGCACGGGGTACTGGGCTGTATTTAAGCCAATGAGAAACCAGAATGCTACCAAAATTAATTCCAAATAGTTAAGTAACTGGTTCTTGACTGAGTAAGCTGCTGGCACTGGCCTCCTATCAGGATGGATGAGTTCGTGTGCAGGCACAAGGAAATGGGCAGGAGCCTGCAGCTAGGTCTGACAGCAGTTTGTCAGCTTGAGTGAAGGTGGAAATGAGTTCTTAGATCCACTCAGTAACAAATATTGCTCTTTGGAAGAGCTTCCTGCTGTCAGAAAGCAAACCCAGGCCCCTGTCAGGCCTGTCTATGTGCACTGCAAATCTTGTCTCTGAGTAGTTTGCTCTTGCTGTTCTGAGCCTTCACTTCCTGCCTTCTCTGCATCTTGCTGGTCAGTCTGTGCAGCTCTCGGGGTGCTGGTGGTGATGTTCCTGCTGCTTTAGCACCTGAGGATAAGGAAGCACCTGAGGATAAGGAAGCACCTTTGCAGAAAGGCAGTTTTGGCCAAGCAGTGCCCCAAGAAGGCAACCTTTCAGCAGGGAATCCCAGCCACATGTGAATGCAGAATTACAATCTGAGCTTTGCAGTGCTGTGCAGCCAGAGATAGGACACACAGCTACTGGGCAAAATACCAGCAAAATGGTACAAAGCCATCAATTACATCCCAGCAGTTTCCAGGAACTGGAACCTGCTGCTCCACATAAAGCCGGATAGCCTCAAGGATGCTGGTGCCATTGATTCCACCATTCATCCTTGTGCTGGCTGATCTCCCTGCTGCATTACACTGCAACAGAGTGCATACCCAGCTTTCCATGAATGACTGTGCTGCCTGTCTCTGCAGCCAGCTCTGTCTGGCTGCTTTGTACAGATCATTTGCTGATTTGGCAGGCCCCCAAACACAGCCCTTTTGGATCACAGGACCCTCATTTTGGCTGGAAGTCAAACCATTCCCCTCTCAGCCAGGATAGCCAAGACTATTTTCAAGGCACCCACAAACAACAGAGGAAAGGTTCTGCCTTCACCCATAGAAACGAAAGTGTGAGGGCAGATACAGCCATGACTTAGACCACAACAGCAGCATTTCTTTCTTGCAGTCACCATTTTCCCTGGGTGAATCCAGGACTCTGGGCTGCAGGGAAGGGCTGGTCAAAACAGAGATGACTGACCTCCTCTGGCATGAGCCCTCCTGGATAATGGACCCACTGAACTGCTTTTCCTCTGAGATAGATCTGACACGTGCTGGAGCCCCTTCCAGGTCTTGGACACAAGAGCAGGTTGTGCCCATTCTCCTGTGTGGCCAAAGAGCACAGCACAAGGACAGAAACGGGGGAAAGGGAAAGTTGATGGAAGGAAAAACCTATAAGGGTAGAGAGACCAGCACACGGGAATTAGAGGAGGAAAGCAGAAGACATTTGGCTGCTTCCTGTCTCAGCTCTTGCCAGCAGCAAGGTAATGCAGTACTTTGAGCTGCCATAACTCACAGGAAGGGAACAACAGCAAAAGACTGGACTGAAAGGTCAGGAAAAATCTGTAAGCCTCAAAATGTTGTCTTAGGGTGGGTTTAAGGGTCTTGCTCTCCTCACAGAGATCCCTGAGGAAGGAGTACTTACAGTGGTGTGTTAGGACAGGCAGCTGTGTGAATGAGGGGTTGTGGGCAGGACTTAGGACCTTGTCTTTTGTTATTAGCCAACTTCCCATTCTTTTCCCTTTAACGTAAGTTTGGGTGTACTTTGAGCAGAAGAAATTCTTCCAACCTTTATGCAGCAGCTTTGAATCTTTCCCATTTCAGTTCTCCAGTGGACTTGGCATATCAGACATCCTCTCTTGAGCCACTATTTCCACCCCTCTCCCTCTCTCCTCCCATGGCTCTGTCCCCCTTCAAGCCCTCCCTTCTCCCAGCCAGGCTACGGAGTGCACAGTGGGTCCCTTTGGATCCATCCCAATGCATGCACCAAGCAAGCTTACTTCTTAAATAGTATAAAAACCAGGGGCTTCAATATTAATTTTCCCAAGCAGCAAGATACTTAAGAATGTAAAGATAACTGTAAGCCTTGATTATAAAAGCTTTACTCCTATTATTAAGGATAAGCATGCATTTAAATATCTTGCTGGATCGAGGATGGAGCTCCTCATACACAGTACTGTTAACCCTACCAGCTCAGGTGTGTGCAATGATCCCAAACATTGCTGAACACAAGTGCAGGTATTTTCTCTGTTTTCTTCTGCACAGCTGAAACAAGGTGCTTCTCAACATGAAGCAGTCATCACAGTTCATGTTGCCTTTCTGCACACTGTCTGAAGAGGGGTGGATAGTACGGACAGGATGCTCTGTGATTGCATCCATACTTATGGGTAAAGTGTCTTCCCCTCCATTCTGTGGTATCAGCCTTGGCGTGGAAGATGCTCCAACCCTGGAGGTGTTCAAAGTCAGGTTAGACAGAGCCTTGTGTGGGATGGTTTAGTGTGAGGTGTCCCTGCCCATGGCAGGGGGGTTGGAGCTAGCTGATCTTAAGGTCCTCTCCAATCCTAACTATTCTAAGATTCTGTGTCTGCTCCATGGGCACAAGTGCAATGGACATCACGTGCTGAATACTCACACAAGAAGGTGGAAATTCAGTTTGCTGAGGGATCTTTCACCCTGCTGTTCCCAAAACCATCATCAATGCTACATCTCCTTAATGATCTCAGCTCTTCAACCCTTTTCTTTTCATCAGAACAAAACTTGCTCCCCCTGGGTGCACAGGAAACCCTGCTGATCTCAAGTTTGGTCTGCTTTACAGCTGTGCTTCCCACCTGCAAACAAGTCGGCTGTTATGACTCTCACTCCTGCTCAAAATACCTATGGTGTGGAAACACCAGCTGCAGAGATGAAGCTCTGGTTGGGGCTGGAGCTGTGCATGTGTACAGAAATAGCCATTCCCCCATTCCTCAAGTGCTAATACAAGTAAAGTTGATGGGTGGGGGAAGAAGAGGCAGAACAATTGCTCGCAGCTCTGTGTAGACGTGAAAGCATGTCTGAAGTGCTTTCCTAAAGCTGGCATGTTACTCAAGGGGAAACTGAAGTCTGAAGTGACTTAAAGTACAGCTGAGCTTTGCACAGGGTTCTTTTCCCAGCAATACCAGCCCTTGCAGAGAGGTTGTGCCTGCATCCACGTTGCCTTCTAGCAAGGTGAGATGATGCTATCCAGAGAACAGAGCCAGCTGGAGAGACCTGCCAAAAGCTTCTCACATCCACTGCAGAAGGGAGGTAAGTAAAGCACCCATCTGTTTCCAGCATGTCTGTAAATGCAGTCAAGACCTAGTGACATGACTAATTGTGTGCAAAGCCAGAAGTTCACAGCACTTGCAACTTACTGGTGAGAGGGAGAAGGCACTTCCAAGACCCCAAAGGACAAACCTTTGGGAAGGTGCAGCAGTGAGTACTCAGCACTTCCTTCCACCTCCTCCAGCGTCAGTAAGGAATAATCCACCTCAACTCTCTGCAGTCCCTAGGGTCTTTCCACAGTTGGAGCACATCCCATTCTAGTCTTTCAAGTGCAGCTTATATAGATCTGCCTCAGCCTGTGTGCCTGCGCTCCGTCCCTGTAGCCCCGTTGGGGTTTGACTACATTCAGACCCTGCAGAACTCCAGCCCAAATCCAGGGACTGGAAGCAGGAGCTGCCCCATAGACCTGGGAACATGGGACAATAGCTTGAAGGTCAGGCAGCTAAGCTGTTCTTCCACCATTTACACAGAATTTGTCTTTCAAAATGAAGAACATCTTTGCTTCCTCAAGGCCCACTCTAAAGCCATTACATGGTTCACCAGTGTTCTGCTCAGGACCCAGCACCCTCCAGCAGCTGCCCATAACAGGACCCCCCTACTATACCTCTCTCAAAGGTGACCTGTGTTTTCTCCTTCTCCAGTTGCCTCCTTGCCTCTAAGTGGATGCAGCCTACAGGAAGAGGTGAGGCAGATCCCTGTTAGTAGAGGATAGTGGAGTTGTGTGTGATTATCAAGGGATAGCCTAGTCCACAGGTCTTTGCCAGAGAACAACAACCCTTGAGGAAAGATTAATGTCTGTGGACTGCAAAGCTGCCTTCGGAAGTACTAAGGTAAGAGGAAAAGAGAACTAAGTATAGTGACATTAGTGGAAATGTGGTTAAGTGCTCAGCTGCAGAAGAAGGCAACAAATCTAAATCAAAATAGATTTTTGCAGATTGTGATTTTTTCCTGCTGCTTGTTGTGACTCCTGTATGCTCAGTGGTCTGGGGATTTCTTATATTTGTAATGTTGTACTGAGTTTTCATTCAAAGAAACTGTGGGCATTACTGGAATAAGACAAAAGTGGTTTGACATGTGTATTCGTATCTGTATTAGTTGTGCTGTATAGCCTCCAAACAGCTTAAAGGTTTTATGTGAGAACTCCGCTCAGCCTTGTGCCTCCGTCCTCACCCTGCCCTACTCCTCCTGAAGCTACCTTGAAGTATTGCATGTTGTAAAGTTTGGTTTGATTTGCATGTTAGTGTGTCACCCCAGCCAGTATTTTGTTGTGTGATCTGTAAACTTCTTGCTCCTCCGTGAAAGTAGTTGAGAACCCTCTGCAAGACCAGACAAGTCAGATGGAAGAAAGGTGTGAGAAATGACTCTTTGAGCATTAGAATGACTGTAGGAAAGTTCTAATGTAGGCTAATGCACCCTTCCTTTGGGGTCAGGCTGGAGAACCAGAGGAGGCTTCAACAACAGCATGGAGATGGATGTGTTTCTGAAAGATGCCCCTTGCTGGTCTTGTTCTAGGAAGATTTCTCTAAAGTAATTCTTGTGCTGCTTTGAGATTTGAAAGTGCTTTTCCTCAAAACCAATAATCACCCTGTATGTGACTGTCCTGTGAGAAGTGGAAAAGGACAGAACAGTGCATAAATTCAAGCACTGCAGTTATCCTTCCAGAATCCATATGGTAACTGCGCTAGTACCAGGGCAGCTGTCTGAGGGGGAGTGAGATAAGCAATGCACTCTCCTCTGCTGGCCTGTAATCTTCTCAGGGCCCCAGTGTGTTTGTCTTAAAAGTGCTGTGATAAATAACATAATGAATTGCACTTACAAAGAGAAATGTCTCCTCGGTGCATAATAGATAGCAAGTATCTAAATGCTTGGGATTCTACTGGAGTAAAAATAGTTACTCTTGGTGTACCTCATAGGTATATTAAAGCCTGTCAAATATCATTCTAAGGAAGTGTGTGGTAACAATGTGAAACTGGTACCATATTCAACAGCAGCCTTTGTAGGGGCTGAAATCCCCTCTCCTCCCATGGTGGATGTCAGTGAGAACAAGGGTTGGATTTATGTGCATCCCGCCTGACTACTTCTTCCAGAAAAGAAGCGTCTGTAATCGGTTCTCCTGATCACTGGGGAAGGAAGGCATTGATAACATAAAAGTCACATAATGATTTTACAGGCTCTTTGGGAAAGGTGGTTTGTGATGGTTTTCCCCATCACCCATTAGATGGCATGTCTGGGGGGATATATCCCTGGTGTCTGCATCTGACTAATCTTTGAAGCTACCATTTGGCTTGCTTTGAACATGGTATTACAGGAGCTCTGTAGGGAAGAAGGTGATAGCTCTGTCAGGTTCGGGGAGTGCGACTGTTGAGCGCAGCCGTGTCCTGTGCAGCTCCAGCCATCCCCAGCCCCGTGTCTCCCAGTAGCGGTTAGGTGCAGAGCTGCTGGCTGGGGGTGGCATCATGGATCCTACCCGCCTTTTGCTCCTTATCCTCGGCAGGGGGGAGGGAGCGCAGGGCGGCCCAGCAGAGCCGCCTCTGCTGCAAAGGCACCCGGGGTCCAAGCGACGCTTTGCGGGACCGCACCTCCGAAAGCAAAGGCAGCTTCGGCACAGGCTGAGGCGGCAGTCCCCGTCCCCTTGCTCACAGCCCCCCTTCTCTGCGCTGCGGAGGAGCATCCCTGGCTCGGGGCGGGGAGCGGCCCCCGCTTACCTGTAGGAGGTGGTGTGACCGCTGTCTGCCTGCGGCCGCGGCCGGAGCTGCTCGGGGCCGCCGCTGCCGGGCAGGGCGCAGGCGGCGCGGCCCGGGGCGGGCTGGGGGACGGCCCCGTCCCTCCCGCCGCTGCTGGCGCTGACCCAGGGGAAGGCGTCCCCCCGCCGCGGCAGCGGCCACGCTCGGAAGTCCCGCCGGTACTGGGTCTCCGCTGCGAAGGGCTCTCCGCCGGCGGACGCGCGGCTCTTCCTGCGCCCGCCCGGCTTCCCGGCGGCGGCGGCGGGGTCCCGCGGGCGGGGGGTCGGGGCGGGCGGGCGAGCGCTGCCCCGCGGAGGGGCTCCGCCGCGCTGGTGGTGGGGCCCGTCCTCCTGCTCCTCGATGTCCGAGTAGTTGTGGATGGTGAGCGGCACGGAGAGGTCGGACTTGTCCAGCTGGCTCCAGAAGCGGGCCAGGCAGCACACGCGGCTGATGCAGGGCCAGGCCATGGCCGCAGCGGCGCCCGCAGCCGGCCGCGCACCCGGCTTCAGCCCTCATGGGCGGCAGCCCCTCCTCCCGCCGCCCCCCTTCCCGGTAACGACACCCCCTCGCCGGTATTACGGACCGCGCACGTGACCCGGGCTGCCGGCGGTGCGGGAGCAGCCGCCGAGACCGGACCCGGCGGCAGGCGGCTCCCGGCGGGGAGCCCCTGTGCGGCCCCGGCTGCTGCCTGCGGTGGCTTCCGAGGGGCGCCGGCTCCCTCTTCCCGTTCGCCTCCGAGTCGGTTTTGCTTTCGGTGCTCTAGGAGCCCGCTCTGCTCCCGGGGAGCTCCGCAGCGTATCCAGGCGCAGGCAGGGAACACTGCTCTGCTCTAGCTAGGTAGCACTGATAGTTATCATAGAGTCCCAGGCTGGTTTGGGTTTGGAGGGATCTTAGAGCTCATCCCGTTCCAAGCCCTGCCACGGGCAGGGGCACCTGCCACTGGACCAAGTTGCTCCAAGCCCTGTCCAGCCTGGCCTTGAACACTGCCAGGGATGGGGCAGCCACAGCTTCTCTGGGCACCCTGTGCCAGCGCCTCAGCACCCTCACAGGGAAGAACTTCTGCCTAATGTCTCATCTCAATCTCCCCTCTGTCAGTTTAAAGCCATTCGTTCCTTCTTGTCCTGTCACTACAGACCCTTGTAAAATGCCAATAATTATAATTTCAAGTTATCCATCACCATCTCTAATTAGTGAAATCATTTGTATGTGAAAGCGGATGTTTATAAAATTAAGTGATCTGGATGAGAAATAGCAGCTTTGCAATTTTCATTTCCAATAGCCATCTACAAGCCCCCCCCCAATAACACCGCACCTCTTCCTCTGTTTGCATTAATAGTTTAACTGCTTCACTTTTTAAATACTACCTACTGACCAAACCCAAGCATTTGTTATGTACCTTAATGTACAGTCCACATCATTTACAGTTTTCCAGAGGCTGGAAGTTACAGCTTTTCTTTTGTACACTGAGGTTCATACCCGAACAGACCTGGCACAAACCACCAAAGCTGACAGAATTAAACTGGGGGTAAGTAAGTCTGGCTTTTGAAACTTGGCATCTTGTGTAATAAGTGGCTACAGGCCATAATGCTCCTCCCCACTTCACCATTCAGTGAGTTACTGTGGAAGAAGCTGGATCTGAATGGGTAGGCTGTAAAAGTGAAGAGTGCAGATAAACTGAGATGCCACCTATTAGAAAATCATCTATTTAACTTGACAGGTACTTTATTTTGGAATGGAATAATCTAGTTGCAGGTAGCTGTCTGATGAGATCTAATACAAAATTAATTAGGCAGTGCAACTTGAAAAGCTGAGATTTACTGCTCTATTTCAGCTGATCAGCCTTGTATGTGTAGTGTATTTGCACCTCAGGCTTCAGTCTAGGATTGCACTTACCTCTGCTGGGGAGGAGGGCTGGAAATGCAGGTATTAGTCTGAGGCAGAACCTCTCCTTGTCTGTTTGACCTCTCTTTGAAACACAGTTGTCAAAGGATAGAAAGAAACTCTTTCAGCAGATGATGCTGATGTCCTAAGTATCTGATTTGGTCCTAAGTATCTGATTTGGCACCAGCTGGTGCTGCTGGCGGTTCTGACTCCCCCTGCTCCCTGTGCCTGTTGGTTAGGGCAGGGAGACTCAGAAATTCTAGGTAATGCCTCTGGTCCCAAACAGAAGTCTTGACGCAGTAACATATGGGGTATTGGATGCTGCTTTTCAGTTGTTGCCTGAAAAGCCTACAAACATAATGTTGCTTTTAAGGATATTCAGGGAGACATTTCTTAATGTTCTGCTGCATTTTGGTTTGTATTTTTCTGGAACTATTCTGCTCTATGTAGCAATTCTTAAAAATAAACGAGATTTGAGTGAGGTGCAGAACGCTTCAGAAAAGGACTTCACAGCCATGGGAGAAAACAGAACATCCGCTTTATCATCACTATGACGAGGACAGTACAAGTGATGCTCTGATCCTTGTTCCTAGGCCTGACTTAGCAAAATACATTGGAGAATAAATCGGATGTCTCTGCACTCCCTGTGCCTGCCACTTCCTAGTACTGAGTTCAGCTCCGGTGCTGCGTGTCTCGGAGCCCACCTACAGCACCAGGGAGTGCTTTGAGCTGCTGCACATTGTAGCTGGTAGGATGAAGCTGGCACAAAGGCTAGCTTGAATAGGGGATCCAGGAGACACTGGGTGAGATTAAAAACTTGTCTGCATTTAGAAGAGATTTATGATGATTAAAAGCTGGGGGAGTGGGTAGGAATACTGCAACAGTAAGACTAAGGAAAACCATCAAATCAGACAGCAAAGCAGCTGTTGCTGCCAGGAATGGGGGCTGAAACCTCCAGCAGACAGTTTGTTCTAATAATAAAATGAAATTCCAATGGAGCAGTTCACTACACAGAAGCAAAATACCCCTTAAACATTGCAAGGCCACAGCAGACATTCTTAGGGATCAAAAAAGAGCAAAGGATTGTGTCTCTACACAATTAACCATGACTTTACACTTAGTGCTATTTCCCTATGCAAACACTGGCTGCTGTCTCTGCCAAGTCTGCATAATTACTACATTGTATTCTTATGCACAATAATAAGCTCTTTGAAAAGGGGGAGAGAAGTCTTTCCATGTGGTTAGTTTTGTTTTAGGTGACTGGTTCTTTCTGTTATTGGGGTTTTTTTCTGGGTTTGTTTTTTTAATTCTTCTAATTTCTTTGTTATTCAAAGGTGTGACTAAATGCTGAGGTACTGGTGTATACTGATGCCAGATTTTGCAAGAAGGGTATTTGCTTGCCAGAAATGTATTTTGTACTCTAGTGAGCTGTCATAACTCCAGGCTATTCCCTGTCTGAGTGAGTGTTGACTTTCCTATTGCAGTTTGAAAGTCATTTTGGAGCAGAGAAGATGGTTTACCTTCGTATGTATGTTAAATGCCTCTAGAGTTCCTATAAATAAGGAAGATTCAAACAGCCTTTAGAAGGCTATTAGGTCTAAAGTTAAGGTGAAGCTTATGCATCAGAAGTCCAGCAGAACTGCAGGCATTGTCTCTGAAGGGACAGCCTGAAAATGTTGGGGTGCTAACCTGCACCCTTCCCACCTTAGCAAGTCTAACAGACCACAACTGGGGCTCCAGCCTCTGCAAGCAATACAGGGGCATGACTTTCAAAGCCTGAGGTGGGCACTGGCTACTATGGTGAAGAACTTAATTGTAACCTTGGCTTATTCTTCCACACCTGTAAAATGTAATGTCATTCAAGCTTAACGTATTATTTCCTGCATTATTACTCCCTGCTGCTTTCAGCCAGGATCTCTTTAAAAAAGCATCTGCAGCAAATAGAGAAATGTTGAATAGACTAGGTAAGCTGTTGAGTGGACAAGAGGTAATGCAAGGAAGGGGGGGGGGGGAATAAAAGGAAGTGAGCAAAGACAACAGATAGATAAGCATTAAACAGGTCTGAGATCAACATGCAGATACTGTGAGCTATGGCTTTTGAGCTTCTTTAGCATGAAATACTCCCTTATGATAAGCCTGTTCAGTGGATGTCTTATACTGCTGAGGTGGCTGCTGTTACTGCTGCTGGCAGCAGCTTGCTGCAGGTTCGGCTGCCCTCTCTCTGCTGCAGGCAGGGCTTGCACTGTGGATGAAGCCCTAAAAACTGGCATGCTTGTCCTGAGGATTGGCTGGGCAACAGGTTATAAGCAGCCAGGCAGCTTCTGGAGCGGAGCAAAGGTCTATTAGAAATTCAGACTCCTTCATTTTTCATCTGTTTAAGTCGACAGGCACTTTAGGAACAAATCCAAAAGTGCCTCATTTTTCCAAAGGAGGAAAAAAAAGAGACTTGAACACTGGCCTGTGACAGTGATTGAGTTTACAGCAATTTTGTACTCCATAATTTATTTGGACTGGTGCCTTTTGCATTCTGTATTCTTTGCCCATACAGGAAATTATTTTCTGCAAGGTACTGTTATCAAGCAGAAAGTCACAATTTGGCTTCTCACAGAAGCAACATGTTCTTTGGCAAGTCAGTCTACCTGGAATGACTAATTTGGCCTATAGGGAGGAGCAAAGGGTTTGAATGCACCAGCTTGGATCTGGCCAGACTCCTCAGCCCTTTGCAAGGGGTTTGGTAGTCATCCTTGCAGGACAAGCACAGGGTAGCAACATACCCAAAAATCAATTGTTATTTTTATTTGTACAGTAGGAACACTGGTCATGGTACTACCCTTTACTAGGGCACCTAATTATTTCTGTAGCTGCTTGTTTAATAGACCTGGCACATTCTTAACCAAATATTAAGGTTTAAAAGTACTTAGAACCCCTTAAAATTAGCAATATAGAATAACACCAAAAACCAAAACCAAACCCAGAAACTAATGCAGTGAAAGAATATAGAAAGCACTAGCAGTGTAACTCACAGTAAAACATTCAAAACCACAGTACATGACATTCCTCCACTGCATGTAATTATGAAAAAGATATGACTGTAGTAAATTCTAACAAGATTTGACAGCATCTTGGAAGCAGATAGAAATGGAAACCCCAAGTTGAATAAGCTGCAGCTGATAAACAGAATCATAGAATGAATAAAGCTGTACCATTAACCAGTATGTAAGCTTTGGCAAACAATCCAGTATTGCTTCGTGTATTTCACATTTAAAATCAATAGAGACCATTGGCTTATCTCAGTTAATCTTGTCAATAATAAAGACCACTGGACTTTACCACATTACCTTTACGTTGAGTCCTGGCTGCCTAAAGCATGCCTTCCAGGAAAACACCTAATAGTGCTCGGTGGACATTAGGGGGATGCATGATTCATAAGTAAGGAAGTGAATTTTACTAAGTATTAACCAGTTGTGCCCCAGATTGAAGCTTTGTGGACAGATCATTTGGTCACTTCATTGGAAAGCCTTTTTTAGTATATATTTCTCCTTTAAAAAATGTAACACAGACTATTACCTCAGAAAGCAACAGGATAAAAACCTTTATTGTTCCACCTTTGTCAGAGTTCATTTTCTATTGATATGCATTTTTGTAACTGTAATTTACATCAGAAACTTCAGCTCCTTAGAGGCTTCATGTGGAGTAGCAGAAAACCAACTCAATCCCACGTCTTCAAGTAATATACCACTTGGGCACAAGGAATCTCTAGGATTGGAATCAGTCAGATCTTCCACCTCCTCCCTTTCCTGTGTTCTTTGTCCTCATTTCATGCCAAGCTTTCACCAGTGGTTCTCTGTTCTTCCATATGAGCTCATGGCCATAAGTCACGTACCACCTGAGAAAAAGAAAATACTAGTTAAAACTAACAGCAACTTTTCTCTGTATCTGAGGAACAGGCTGATCACTAAAATCAGGTAACTGAAATGCCTGTAGGCATTTCTACTCCTAGAAAATACAGGAGACAAGAAAAACCAAGGCAGAAAGAACACCACTCTTGGAAAGCGGCAGTGGCAGGTAAGCCACTTGTTCTCATGACTCCTAATAATTAACTTCTGTGTTCTTGCTTGTCTCAGTCCTGAGAATGACTGGTTTTCATGCCTTTAATTTCATGTTCTCGTGATTTCTACATAAGAGACTGTTAAAACAGTCTCTGTTGCTTGTGCTAATGTTTACTGACAACACCAAGTAAACTTTTCTCACATGTAAATACAACTACCCCGTAATTAACAGCCACATTCCATTCAAAACATTTTCTTCTATAAACATCTAAATGAGGATTTAATCTATACAAGTGTTTTAGCTTGACTGGTATTCATAGAGAATTATGTATCTTGATATATGAACAGCAACATAAGTGATTCAGCAAGGGAGGTTATGGTGGTGAGGAGAGGTGGGAGGGGAAGCAACTGCATGGAAATAGGTTGAAGGTTCTCCCACAAGTCTAACTTCACATCTGAGTCTTGAATATCCATTTTCTATCAGCCAGTACTGGGTAAACAGGCCATTTCTATAAATCATGTATCTTCTTTCTAAAGCAGACAGTTGTCTGTGAGGCAATGTATAGAAAATACTTTGGCTATTCAACATACGTGCTAAATAGAAGCCCTGATTTAGGCTGAAGAAACCAAAATGATCACGGAGTAGAACACATAGGTAGAACATGTCTTCCTCACCTAGCTGACTCAAGACAGTTTTTACTGCAAGTGCTATCCTAATATGTGAATCTGCAAGCTGATATAGATATATCATGGCAGAAAGTAGTTATGGATCAGCAGGCCAACATCAGATGCAGTTGTGATGGGAGAAGGGGAGAAAAGGTGACTGCAGCACAACTCAGTAGCAAAGAAAGGCAAAACAGTTTGCAGACTAAAATGAAGTGTTCCCCACCTGTTCTTTGCCTGGCCTAGTTAAACCTCAGGTAGCCTTTTAAAATGCCTACATAAATGTTTAAAAATGCTCTTAGCTACAAATGTGCAAAATAAGACAACACTGCAATCAGGTAGAAGGGAAAAACTCATTAGGTAATGTAGTTCAAACATGGAACAATGCAGAACTGTTTCCTACAAACTGGTTTCTAATAGTTCGTCCCAATTTGGAAGACTCCACACAAAGACAATGCAGCAACACTGAGAAACAGCAGTAGAGGCTGCTCAAAGGAATTTGGCCTGAGCTTATACCAACTCTGGAGCTCTAAATTGGCAATTAAAGAAAAAAGACTTGGACAAAACTTGTTTCAGCTGTTTAATTCTAAAGTTATTTTAATTTGTCCATGCTGTGTTTTGTGAGAATCTTTTCTGCCTTGTGACTCTCTTCAATGTGCTAGGGAGAGCATAACGGAGGCAACCAGGCCAGGTTACGGTGACAGGACAATCTGACATCTAATCCATCATTCTAAGTCAGTTCAGCTCAGTTCAGTTCTCAGCATCGACTGACAGCATTTTCTACACTATTTTATAACACTCAAGGATGACAGTGAGTTGTCTTCAATGCTGCTTAAGACAATCCTCAAAAAAAAAGAGAGAAAAGAGGAAGTAAAGAAGAAAAAAATAGGATGAATTTAAATATGAAACAAACAGAAGTTAGTAAATAGACTTACATCCCAAAGAGGGCTCCCCCAAGATGTGCAGCATGGTCAAAAAGTCTCCAGCCTAGAGCAAGTCCTGCAGAGTCAAATGCGATTATGGCTTTCAGTGCCTGGAAAGGAACAGAACGTGGTATGGACAGATCAGTCACAGTATAAAATGGCCACTGATTAAGAGTTTCCTATTTGGCACAGCAAAAATTTGGGATCAAAAAACATTTCATGAATTTTATATCAAAGCAATTGCTGTAAAAAACCGCTTTCCCCCTCACCCAACAAAACCTAAACCAAATTGTTTTAAAACAGACTCAGTTCTTCGCTGTACTGTCCCGTCAAAATACAGACATGAGCGGTCACAGAATACTGCAGGGTAGGAATGTGCCCTTTTCAAATACACTGTCTCTTCCAATCTTCACTTCTAAAGCCATGCATACATTCCAGACTGGGGTCAGAAGTTACTTAGTTACTTGAAAGAGCGCACAGTATAAAAGATATAGCAACATTCTCATTCATCAGTTCTGACACAGCTTAGATTTATATGCATCTGATCTCCCAAACACAACCCTTCAGTGGACAGAACATATGGGGCAGCACCCCTGTCATCTAATATAGACTGCTCATCACACTTTCCTAATGACAAATCTCTTGGCAGGTAGAAAATGAGGATGACTTTGAACAACTCTGTGGCCAGAAAGAGCATAACCAATGGTGCAGCATCCTCAGGAGACAGAAACCACCGTAACTGTAATTATGCAAAATTTTACTAAGTGCTTCATTCCAAAAAGACCGATAGATTTAATGTTAGGATGAGATGTTACTTTAAGTAGGATTTCTTTCCTTAAGTGTGTGTCTTAGAATAGCAGCTCTACTGCTACATTGGCTTGTTTATTTTAAAAACCATCATAGTATATGTGAGGTAGCCTGAGTATCTAAACCTAGTACATAAGGTTTCAAAATGCAATTATATAGTAAGGCTAAAATCATTCCAACATTTACACTGCAGCAGCCAATGCTGCTCTTGTCTTACTGTTGCAGTAAGTACTTCCTCATGGCAACATTTTCTATGGCTCTGCCAATATTTCTATCCTGGCCATCTTTTTAAAGAGGGATGCAGTTAAAAGGTAGCAGCAAAAATCCCAGGTCCTCTCAAGCAGAAGTGCAAGAAAACCAGGAAGGCTACATCTAAAAACACTTGTTTAAATCTGTAAGCTTCGCTTCCCAAAAATACTAAATCGCATGATCTTGAAACAACAAAGCTTTAAACTGCTTTAAGTAAAACAGCAGAACAACTTTAAGCAGTGGATCAAAGATGATTAACTCATTAAAGCAGCTCAAGATACACATGAGCAGCTTTTCTTAAATGGGGCAGTGGATGTGCTTAAAAGAACTTAATGAAACAAACGAGTCCTAGTGTTACACATGAAGAAAAGCCTCACCAGTGTACCAAACCATTCTAGGAAAAGATGGTATACAAATGAGGAGGCAGGTATTCCTCCAGGATTGGAACGCTTTTTCCCTTGCAAAGCGACATTCTGTTTTCCCCATCCTGGTATTTTTTTCTTCAAAAACAGCATATCAGTATTGGATTAGCCTGTAAAAAGTGCTGCTATAAAAATGTGTATGTATATGTATGCACACCCCCTCAGACAGGTGAACCAAGTCCCTCCTTAATTCTTTCACCTCTTAGTATCAGATTTGAAACAGACCCAATGAGGATGGAATTTAGGGCAATTCTCAGGTTGCTACACACTTGTGCCATGATTGTGCTAGGCTGCAACAATTCAGTCTCCAGGACTTCCATGACCTGTATTCACTTTGAAAACAAATCTAACAGCTTAGAAACACAAAAGACAGACATATGTGCAGAGGAGATAGAGAGGATATGGGGAAAAGGTTTTAAGAGCAGAACTGATTTAAAGTTCAAAGGAACTTACGCTTCCTGCTGTAAATGTGAACATTGGAAGAAATATGATGGCGAGTTTTGCTTCTGGCATCTTTGTACATACGGCTGCAAGGACAGTCATTATAGCTCCTGACTGCAAATACATTAAAATACATGACAGTAAGCAGAGATGTTACATAAGAGAAAATTTCTCCATTTTCCCTTGGGCTTTTATTTTCAAATGCAGCCCAATTCTTAAGATAACAAATTATGTTAATGTGCTTTTTTCCCAGTAAAGCCTAGAAATTTAATACATATTAATCAAACACAGACATCTCGAATGAAGGGCATCATTCTGAAGCTTGTACCAAAACAAGGAAAATAACAGATGGAGAGGGACAAAAAGCTTTTGTCAACGAAATGAGTAATTCCGTGGTCTGTACTAAACTGACCATAGGCTTTTTGTATCCATGAAATATCTCAATGGAAAGGCTGTGAATACAGTAAAGTAATGCAATGTGTGGCAATTTCAGTAAGTTCAGATCAGTAAGACTAATGGGAAGCTAACTTGCTCCAGATATAGTTTATTCATAAGATAAAGGGACAATACAGAGACAGCACTGCCAAAATTCTAACTCTGGGACAGTTCAACACCTGTTTTTCATTCCAATTGAAAAATAAGATTGTAACTTGTGGCTTTTATCAACATTATTTAGTAAAGTAAGTTAAGAAGCCTTTAAAACTTGGCAAATAGCTAGGTTCACCTCAAACTTATAGTGAGTTAATACTTGTAAAGAACAGACAACCACGACACCTCTTCAGCCTGCCTCATTTCTGTGAGACTTTTGGCAGGAGTGCTGCCCTTTCTGCATGGCGTGACTGACAGCTTCCACGATCATCACATGCTGATTTCGACTGCCTGATTACAATGTCTCTTTCTGTTTTCAATTAGAGAAGACTGGTACACAATTAATGAAATAATATTTATGAAATAACTCTAATAAAACTGAACTACCTGCTCAGTGACAAGAGGTCCTGCTGCTAAGTACTCATTTACAAGCATTAAGCGGCATTAGTTCTGGGCTCCTGCTGCAGCAGAGTTAACATATTTGAAGAACTAGCATGTTCTTGCACAGGAATCACTGCCTGGTTACTTGGTTTTGGTAAACTCTTCCAAGTTTCTATTATCCCAAATATATTTTTGGGGTTTAAGCAGGTTAAAGAATACAGCAGGCTTTGAAAGTGGCTTCAGAAACCATTATAAGGTTTCCCGTATGCTGAGATACTTACAGCTCCAAGTGATGGTTCAAACCTTCCAGTGGCCATTTTAGCAACATAACTGACAAAAGTGGAGATAACCCCTAGAAAGGAAAAATTAGTGTTGGAAACAATGCCAGCAATGCAGACAAGCAGCAGAAAGTACGACAATGTTATCCCAACACCTCCCTAAAGAAGCTAGTGTAGGTGACATGGGATTCCTTCTTTGGTGGTTGGTGGCTGTTTTGGTTTTTAAAACAACTGTCATCTTTTCCCACTAAACTCTCATAAGTCTGTATTGAGCTATTTTATTTTGGTAGCTAAGGATGAATTAAACCAGCTACTTGTATTTTCATGGTATTTTAAAGCTAAATATCCTAAACCCATCAAAATTCTGTATGACAGCAGGTAAGTAGAGCAGTTAGTATAACGCAATGTGTGGGACTGAACAATAGCCAACTGTTGTACATCTATTACCATGCACACATTTCAGTTGCATGAATACATATTTAAAGTGTTATGAATATATATCTATTTAACATTACCAGCAGAAAGATATACTGCAATGAACTGCTCGCATCCCAGAAGAGAGACAATGCTGCTGGAAAAGCTCCATAAAACATACATATTTGCTGCCATGTGGAACAGAGAAAAGTGACTAAATGTAGAAAGCAGCATGGGAGAACACAGGGCTCCTACAAAAGAAAAAACAATGCAAGAAGAAAGTCAGGATTTTAATATGCTTCAACTTACATGTCATACAGAATAGAAATTTATCAAGACATGCTACAGGCTAATAATGCTTTGAATTCTCAAATACATCCTATGTAATAAACCCAGAAATGTAAAATATTTCAAACTCCACATAATACCTTTGAAAGGGACAACACGTACCCCAGAGATGTACACACTGTACGAACAGCTCCTTTAGAAAGTCTTTATTACTTACTGGGGAATGTTTCATATAAAACATTTACCTTATGACACATCTCCTATGCTTTGGAAAGAAGAAATTTTTGTATATGTATATAGTGAAAGATTTTTAATGTCTTTTATGAGCAACTACCTAAACTAATTTTGCTACAGAGATGGGCTCAAAGAAAAGCTAGTTTTCTTTTGAAAACAAGCTACTAGCTCTCCTCACTGAAACAGCAGCCTTGAAAGTGCAAAAAGTGCCAATTAGCAGGTTTGAAGGTCAGCATTATTTAAAACAGGAGTGTTTGGTGTGACTGATGCTCAGCTCTGGATACCAGCTTTTAGCTTTGGGATGTCTGGGGAATTGGCTGAGTTTCCACTTTTCAGCAGAAATTAAGAGGACAAGTAAGCAGAAAGTACTCTCCTAATGCATACTTGTCTCATCCTTTTCATTCTGTTCTCTACCAACTAATTGTTCTACATTAAATATCACTAACTTACTTTCCTTAACCTGTTAAAAATATTTCACATACAGTGAAAGCCAAGTTTGCAGGTTTGTTAGGGTTTCATTATTATGTGACTCAAAGCACAGCTTTGAAACAAGGACTCTGTACATGACATACAGACTAACACTTGTCTATTGATGGAAGCACACACGCATGTGACTGGTGACTTCTATCTGCATCCCACAGAATATTAAAGGGGTGTAGGGATTACACTTGAGTCTATTTTTTGAATGGCGTTGCATAGTACAATTTATTTTGCTCCTTCCCAAAGAGTGGCATGATTTACGTTCTGTTGTACAGCTTGACATCACTGGGAGGAGTGCTGTATCTGTATCCTATCTTCACCTTTACAAAGGCAGGAACTGCATCCTACTAAATGCAGTAAAAGGCCAGACAGCAGGCAACAGTTTTGACATTACAATATTTAGCACCAGTGTTTTCTTTGTTATTAAAAATGAGATCTATTACTTCTTTTTTCCCCTCAAACCATGTCCTCTGTAGACAGAATGATGTATTTGGGTATGACTGAGATGGCTTGTGGGTGGTGGAGCTACAAGTAAGCCATGCACCAGCTGAAGCTTCTGCAGTATGATTGGAGGTTCTATTACAGCACGGTGTAGAAAAGTCACCCAAACTACTATTCACTTACTGGAGGATGGATCTGAGGTGAAGTATGTAAACATAAACCGTCGCATACCAGGCAGCCTCCATAAACAGAATACAAAGACATTTGCAGCTATAATACCTATTAAGAGGAGGGGGAAAAAAAGTATAAAAGCAAATTATGAGTGTAATACACTGTAATGCTGACTGTAAGCAAGTATTCAAAAGTACACTTACAAGAGACATACTTTTTCTTCACTATTCCATTTAAAGCAGTATTCACTTTTTAACTTTATAAAGTTTAGAAAAGGCAAATTCTGAAAGCTACATTTATCAAGTGGAAGTCTTTTAGAAATATGACACTTAATTGCAACTGTTTAAACATACAGTGCAGTGAATACAACAGTCCAGAAAATCTGTACTAAAGACACACAAGTTACAACTTCAAATACAGAGCCCATGAAAGAAGAGCCAGCTTAAGAGGTCCCATTTCCTGCCTCTCTGGTGGCGTTTGGACATAAGCAGCTAATCTGATGTACATTAGGATGCAGATTTAACCACACATGGAGGGGAAAAGTCTTGGGGAACCATAAAAACATACAGTACACGTTCCATCCAATTTGGGGGAAGCTTTGTTTTGAGGGAAATGTGTGTTTTACTTCACAGATATTTATTGTGATCTGTATTTTAAGTAAGAATGTAAATTATTAGAAACATAATGATGCAAATTCATTGTTTCTTGGTTAAAGTGCCTTCTCTATTTCTATCCAAGTGTTTAGGTATTTAAAATCTTTTGTAACTGCTAGAAACATTCAAGGGGAAAATAATAATGATGCTTTTACATAATGGTAAATGTCACATAATTATTATATTTGAAGCTTGCAACAAACTGTAGGAACAGTGAAAAACTGTAAGTCCTAGAACAAAAATGTCAACAGATCTCTGTTTTCGCTACTTTGTCCTATTATATCACACTCTTCTTAGAGGAAGTGTTTTCCCTGCATGCTAAAACCAAGGAGTTACAGTACTGTCAACTATTTCAGTATAGCAAGCCAAATCTTGCTAGCGTAATCAAGGGTAAGCATCTAAATGGGTCAGGGTCCACCAACTTAAATTTGTATTGCTTGTTAGATCACCTAGAACTACTCTAGAGACTACGGAATGGTATCTTCACCAACCCTGCCCCAGTAAGTATTTGTAGCTGTATTCTGACTTGCACGTTGAAAAGCATTTCAAAGCATCGTACAAAACTTGTGACAGCACTTACTAATTGAGGGCCTGAGATTATTTTTGCCCAAAACATTCAGCACTTATGTGATCTGTTCTTAGGCTGGGAGTCAACTTTGCAAAGAGTTAGTAAGTTGTCTGAGTATTTTTTTTTTCTACAATGTTTCTGTAGAAAAGTAAATGACACAGAAATAGCATTTAAATAACCTTATGCTAACAAGTAAATACAGTAAATACTTAGTAGAATACGTAACAATGGATATAGCTCAGTTACTTGATTCGGCTTTGAATCAAGTTCTTGTCAATTTCTCACCACACAGGACATTTACCTTGGAGATTTCGAGTGCTGTTAGGCTAACCAGTCAAAACTACATCATAACCAAAGGAAAGCTCACAAGGTGTTTTTTTGTTATTTTACATGCATCATGCTGCAAACAAGAAGCAACTATTATGGAATTTTATTTCCACATATCAGTGGAATATATACACACTTTCCTTCTAAAAAACATCTGCTATTTTCCACAGTTCCTAAGAAAAATATTGCCGGCAGAGAATTCCAGCTAATCCTCCACACTCACACTGATGCATAGGAATTTTTTTAATGCATACAAAAAATAGGTTGTGTGAAGGAAGTGTAGCAGAAATAGTGTGTGTGCAGGTGTAAGTTTACACATGCTTTGTGCCTAACAACCTAACTGGTGTGAAAGGCACCTGTTTTAACATACTGTACCTGTTTGCCACATTTCTCTTCTGCGAATGTCTAATACCTGTAAGCTAACACAAACCTGTCACAGTCCGCTGACCCTCAGTCAGGCTATTCCACCAGCTGTTAACCTGAAATGGAACCGTTGTACATCAGTGCCACTGTGAAGTACTTGCCATTTCAAAACCACTCATTAAGGTTCTACTTTGTTAAGAATGGAAAACATTTGTTTGAAATCTGTTAGGTAAATCAGTTTCAAACTTTATTTCTGATTGGTTCAGCTTTTCAAGTTGGCATTTCCTTGCTCATCTATACTCTTCCTCATAAAACAACTCGTTGTAGCTGAAGAGTTTCTTCAAAAAGAAAGAGGTTATATCCTTTTATACAACTCTGTGGGTTTACCTCTGCTTGTACTCAGCTTGGATATAGCCCATAATGCTTACTTTAGCAGATTAGCCAAAGTTAGCATAAACCCTGCCTTGACTAAGCCTCACCTAATGCTGACTAACATCATACCACCCACCTTTGAGAGATCCCACTTTTGTGCCAGGGTCACTTTTGCAGAGGTGGCTCACAAGATGTGGAATCCATTCCCCCTTGCGTCCAGCTCACCCAGCCCTCCTCCAAGTTTAAAACCCCTGAAAAAGTTTATTTTGAGTGCAGTCAGCCCACAGACAAGTTTCACCCCCCTTTCCCTTCCTCCGCTTTCAGAACCATTGTTGGACAAATATTGATAGCTCAATGACCTTCCAACCATATTGATGGGGATGTCATATAAACCATCTGTAGGCTGGAGGCAGTGGGAAACAATGCTGCATGAAACAATCATTATTTGATATCAAAGTAGCAACTTCATTGCGTTTTCATGTTTGATTCTCTCACCAGGATAGAGATTCCCGTATTTCCTACAAAGTTCACTAAATAAACTTGCTTTTTCTAAAATACTAGAAATATATGCCCTTAGAAGCTATTGAGAGATCCTGAACTTTTAGAAGTAGGACTTCCCAGTTGAAGATGGGGATTGGGAATTTAAGCCTATTAACAACAGGGCAGTTTTGGTTTATTTTTTGGGTAGTTAATCGCATCTTCCCCTTCAGGTTTTACAATTCTTAATATTTTAAGTGGCAATCATAATCTCCCCTGCAGCTGATACATATACACCGAGCAACAAAGCATGCTGCACTAGGACTGGCTAGAATATAAGTTCATTTGCTTTATAGCAGCGTATACATAGTGCTGAGTTTTAGATTTTTGACCAAAATGGTACTGATAACACATTAATGTTCCCCCTTTTGCTAACAATGTTTGCACAGCATCAAAACCTTTTCCATTTCTCATTCTGCCCCTGCAGTGAATAGACTGGGGATGCACAATAGGCTGGGAAGGGACACAACCAGGCAGAGGACCCGAACTAACCGAAGTGATATTCCCTAACATATAATGTCATGCTCATCAAAAAAAGCCCAACACATGCATATTTTCTTTAGTTTTAAATGCACTTAGTTCCAAACTAAACGACTGATATTTTCAGGATGTCAACTAAATTTGTAACAAGTCTCACAGCACACACGATGTTCTTAATGCCCAAACTCCAAAGTATTTGCGTGTAAATGCCAGCTTTCATAAAGGAAAAAAAGCCCTCTAAACCCTCACATTTGTGAAGCAAAGGCTGAAAATATAAATGCATTTCAGAAGCCAGAACATTCAAAAGAAATCTTACGCTTAAGGCTCAGAATTTAGCTCTATGGGAACTCGTGTTTACTTTTGAGGGTACTCGGACAGAGAGTAATTCTTTTATACAGTGAAAAACTAAAAGGTCTACCTAGTTTAGGCACACAAACTATTACTCCCAACCTCTTCGCCCCACATTTCAGGGTGAAGATGGCATTTTTCTCCAGGATACTTGCTGTAGTGGCTCGGTGGGTTACAGTGCTCTAGAACTAATTCTATCAGTTTTTCCTGTGAGGAAATGCATCTCCTGTAAGCTGCCAAGAACCTATTCTTCATCCAAGTGACTTGTCCCGTTTGCCCCCGTTTGTTTGTGTTGTACAAACGGTGCTGCAGCTGCGCCCACACCGGAGGGCCGTGTTCCGCGCTGCGGCTGGGACCCAGCCGTGTGCGGCCAGGCCAGGCACCTGCAGGTACCGCGTACCTGCTTCCTGAAGTCCCCCCTCTTCTGCGGCCGCATTTTATCGAACCAGTCTGCTCGGGCTTCCTCAAAATAGCTCTGGACCCGCGACTTGAGCGACTCATACTGCCAGATGGCGGCGGATCCGAAGGCAGAGCCTGTGAACTGGGCGATAAAGCCTGAATGAGCGCACCATGCCGAGGCTTCGCCCGAGGTTGTGCCAGCCCCGAGCAATGCCCGCACGCTCCCGGGAGCGGAGACACCGCGGGCACCCGGGGCACCCCCGGCCCGGAGGAGCCACTCACCCCCACCGCGAACAGGAACGGCTTGACGAGGCGGCGAGCCGAGGGGCGGCCGGCGCGGGACGGCGGCGGCGGCGCCGGCGGGCAGAGGCTGCGGCGGCGGGCCGGCGGGCCTGGCCGCGCCTCGGCGGCGGTGACGGCTGGGGGCTCCTCGGGCCGCGGCCTCGCCCGGCGGAAGCCCTGCCGCTGCTCCAGCAGCACCGTCAGCCTGCGGGGGAAAAGACGCGGACCGTCAGTACCGCCGCGACCGCCCGCCCCGCTCCACGGCACGGCCCGGCCCGGGGGTACCTGTGCGGCCGCGGGCCCCAGGCGTGGGCCCAGCACCGCCACGCCATGTTGGGCGCCTCCAGCGCGCCAAGCTCTTCCGGGGCAGGCGGGCGCCATCTTGCGGGCGCTGTGTTGGGTGCCGGGCCGGGGAGCAGCTCGGTCGCCTCCGTCTCGGGGGCTCCCCGGTGGCCCTGGGCCAATCCGCACGGTGGGCACCGTGCCGTGGGGGCATGCCCGGCAGCGCTGCTGCCCCCGGCAGGCGGGACGGGAGTGCCCACGTCCTGCCCCGGCCGGCCCTGCCCAGCCATAGCGGGCGTGGCGCTGAGGCCGCCATGATGCGTGTGGCAGCTGCTATATCGCCCGGGTCCCCTTGGCAAGTACTGTGCGATTGAGCCCAGAAACCACCCGTGTGCTGGGCTCAGAGTGAGCAGCTGGTCGAAAGAGGGGATTCTCCCCGTCTACCCCACTCTGGTGAGACCCCCCCGGCCGTCATGATCCAGCTCTGGGGCAACAGCGCAAGAGGGATGTGGAGCTCTTGGAGCAAGTCCAGAGGAGGCCACAAAGATGCTGCGAGGGCTGGAGCAGCTCTGCTCTGGAGCCAGGCTGAGAGAGCTGGGCTGGTTCGGCCTGGAGAAGAGAAGGCTCCTGAAGGGGAGACCTTAGAGCAGCTCCCAGTGCTTAAAGGGGCTACAGGAAACCTGGAGAGGGGCTTTTGACAGGGGCCTGTAGGGACAGGACAGGGGGAATGGCTATAACCTGACAGAGGGGAGACTGAGATTAGGCATTAGGCAGAAGTTCCTCCCTGTGAGGGTGCTGAGGTGCTGGCACAGGGTGCCCAGAGAAGCTGTGGCTGCCCCATCCCTGGCAGTGCTCAAGGCCAGGTTGGACACAGGGGCTTGGAGCAACTTGGTCCAGTGGAAGGTGTCCCTGCCTGTGGCAGGGGCTGGAACTGGATGAGCTTTAAGGTCCCTTCCAACCCAAACCATTCTATGATCCAATCCCTTCTTGCCAACCATTAAACTTTGCCCTGAGCACTTAAGAGAGTATTATGCTCTCTGACTTGTATCCATGTACCAGTGCTAAAGTGATCCACCAAATGAGGCAGGCAGCTCCTGACCAACAGTGATTTCAGACTTTATCTGCATCTTATGAGGCAGCTGAATACTCACCATTGCTATGGATATTGCTGCAGACTGATGGTGGAAACTGTGCTGGCTGTTTCCTGTTGTCCAACCATCCCATTTTTTCAGCCCTGCAGTGAACATTTAGAATCATAAAGCTTAAATTAGCATTTGATGGTTTTATTTACTAATTTTTTAAACCAGGGCGAAGAATTGAATTAGGCATTCTTATTTTGGTTTAATGGAACATCAGAGGAAAACCAAGCATACTCCCTTTTGTCTAGATAGAAACAGCTGGGTTTGCTGTTGGGTGCTTTCTCATTTTGGTAGAGGACTGTGGTTTAACAAAGGACTAAAGCTTATCCTCTAAATCATATTCTAACTATGAAACAAAAGTTTCAGAGAAAAAGAGAGAGCAAGCTTTCCCCTTTGCTATCAAAATACTGATATTTATCACCAAGACTTCAGAATAGATCCTAACTCACTGATACTCACTGATGGATACCTGAAGTGACCAAAGCCTTTCTTCAAGTGCAGGTAAAAAGCAATTTCTTTGTTAGTCCTCAAAGGAGAAACTGTGTTCTATCAGCTGTTCCCCAGTTAATTCCTTTAAAATCCTTCTGTCTCTAGAGCCCTGTGACAAGGATATTATAGGCTAATGATCAGTTAAATACTGTAACTTTCAAATGCCATTTTATACACTACAAAACTAAGAAAGAAAACACTATCTGTGACTGACTGAACCAAGAGAAGAGCAGTTAACCTGTGTTTTGATCTGTTCCTAGAAGATGGGCCATCAGGACTTCAGCAAGTCTTTGGTACATCTGACTGAGACATCAGATAAAATAGCTGCCGTGTTTCACAGTGTTGTTGCAGCAGCCTTGACAGCTATAGAAGTGCAACACCATATTGTTCTGAATATTAAAACATAAAAGTCAGGGCAGGGGGGATGGATGCCTGGTAGTATTGTTCATTATACATTATATCCCATACTTTTAATGTGGGACCTTCCCGGCTTTAGAATATGTACTTCTGTGGTGAAACTTTCATTGAGGCTTTAGGTATTAAAGGAGCCTTTTGATTACTTGGTGACTGGGGATGATTAATATGAATGATTTATGGGGAAACAAATTCATGGGTGGTAAACAGCTTTATTGTGAAATGTGGGAAATGGGAATAACTCTTCCTCATCATTTCCTTCTGCTCATAAAACTGGGAAACTATATCCTAAAGAAAACTATACTTAAAAAGCGATTAGAAAGTGATCAGCTGTTGAGGTTCGCACTTGAGCATTTGAAGGTACCAGACCCTACTGAAAGCAGCTATCTTTAAGCAGTGCCTCCTACAGCCATTGTAAAGCATGTGCATCCATATTAATGAATCTGCTAAACTTTCTTCCTCAGTTTTTATAACCAGATGCTGTTTTGAACAAAGATGTTTGGCTTGCCCAGCTGAAGCACAGAATGACAATATCTGTCATGATGTCTGTCTTGCTGGTAGTCCAGGTTGTAACTCACACTGTGTGTGTGACAGCTTTTTCTAACCAGTGTTCCACGTTTTTCAGGATGGCAGACTAGCAAGCAGTGTTGGTTTCCCATGTTTCGGAATGTTAACGCCAGCACCACTTGTAATCAGTAGACAGCTGTGGCTGAAGGTGAAAATGAAAGCTCTCTGTGCATCACAAACCAAACCCCTAGGAATCATCCAGCTATGAGTATTTCAGACAGCTGAGGTTTCAGGAGGCAGTTCTGTTGCTCCGTCTGATACCCAACTCTGCCTAAAGACAGCACTCCTTATAGTAATAGGTGAGTAAAGAATCACACACTGGGTTGATTTCATGTTAATTTTTGCACAAATTACGTTCTATATTCATACAAACCCAATGTAACTGTTCCAACAAACTGTACACATAGAAACAGGTTTCTGTCTGGAGTTGAACTGAAATCTGTGGAGGTGCTTCATGCCTCGTATCACTTAAAAAAAATTCCAGCTCTTCACAAAACCAAGCAGGTAAAAGAAGGTGAGGAACAAGGGTGGAGAGGACAAAACAAAGCCAGCTACAGCGCTGCAGCTAGCAGAAGTTGACTGACGTAGGAAAAGACCCCTGTCTTGTTAGGAGCTAATGCACATTCAGTTATCCCAGTTAAAGAATCCAGGTTTGTTGCAGGTTACGTTATGAGTCCAGAGTAGCAATCCATTTAGATATTGTCCAGGGAGGACTGGGTGTGACCCAGTCAGAGCCTCTTCTGTCGGCCCCTTCCACCACCCCTGGATGATCCTCTTCGTGATTGAGCAGAGTTCATGTTATTTCCTCTCCCCTGGTTACTTCCACTCCTTCCTCCTCGAGAAGGGTTATTGCCTCCTGCAGGGCTTCCACCAACAGCTTCATCTCTGTGGAATTCATTGTGATGGTCTCCATCTAAAGAACTGGATCTCCCAGATTTTGATGCTCTCTGTGAACTTCCTCGTCCTAAAAAAGCAGCACAGTCAGTTACTGGTGTTCAGGTCTAAGCAGTGCCTTGTCTCAGCCTTACCATATATTTAGCAAGTTCTTTTGTGGAAGGAACTGTGGGATACTCATTTGCAGACCAAACATAGTTGAGACCTCTAATTTTGTGCCTTCTGCCCCCTCTGCAAGATTTTTCTTACATAGATCTGGTGTCTCCATTACAGCCCAGAAGACGGATGGCAATCAGAAAATTCCTTGGGAATTAAGGGAGTTTATAGCTGATACAGTCAGCAGACACTTAAATAAATTAGAACAGTGGTAGTCATGGTGTTCTCAGAACTACGTCTTGGTTTTCTTATAGTAAAACAGTGATAACAAACATATGGGGTACAGGAAGAAGTGATTTTTAAAACTATTTTGGTAATTGGTGATATCATAGAAGCCTACAGTTATCTGAAACAAACCTCACTAGTTTTTGCCTTTTTTGCTGTTTCCATTCCAGGATTCTGGTTTCTGCCCTCCTTCAAAGTGTGGAAATTCATCTTGAGCAGGAAGAAAACCCTTCCGGCCTCCTGCGCAGTAAGAGATGCAGTGGACAGGAGACATTGGATTCATGACAATACCGTAATTTGCCCAAGAAGTGTCTTTGCTTCCTTATCTTTGCATTTCAGTATGGAAGAATGTTCCACTCACCTCTCAGAGCACCACGACCTCGGCCCCGAACACCATGGTCCCTTCCTCTTGAGCTTTCATCTGGAGAGTCAAAAGCATCGTCTGGCCCAAAATCTTCAGGTCCAGGAAAGCCATCTCTCCCCCTGGGTCCCCAGCCCTCATGTCTTGAGGGTCCTCCTCTTCTTAAGCTACAAGAAAGGATATGGTACAAATGTGGGTTTTAGACAGAATTTAGATTGAGAAACTTCAGTCAGCTTCAGTTCAATCATCAACTCATTTCTGAACTGTTTTACTTAATACTATAGCACATACAGTTACTAGAATAGGATTTGTAGGTGGAAAAGTGCTCATTTTCTGCGTCTGAGCACTTTGTCTATTCATTTTTGTAGTTTCCCCTAATTTCCTTCTGCTGATTGTGTTGGTTTTTCAAACAAGAAAAATACTTCCAAATATACCATGTTCATTTAATAAAGGGGACGGTGGGGGGGAAATCAGTGAGTGATGACAAATAGAAGGTAAAGTATAAGTGAATTTCCCTTAATGTGGTGGTCTTCTTTCCCCTTCTGTTTTTTTTTTCCCCTTCCATTGTAGTGATAAAAACAAACTGGAAGAATTCAAGCAATGAGAGTCATGGCTCTAACAGAACACATCAGCATCTCATTCCATTGATTTTTGCTATGCTAAAACATTCTCTTTTCTGTTCCATTCTTCTCGGTTTACAGTGTTAGCAGATGAATCTAGACTGCCTTTGGCTCTGTAGGGATGAGGGTGACTGTTGAACAGTGTGCACAGTGGCATTCTGCAACCTGAAGAGCAGTTTATTCAGCTGTGACAATGAAGGATTTTGCTTTGCAAAAGGTAGTTTTGACACTGAAGTTGATAATTTCTACTATGTCCCATGGCAGTAATTTGCTATGACTGGGTTGTGCATCTCGTGTGAAACGAGTATAGCTCCTCCAGTATCACACTGCGGTTTTAACTGAGACATTCAGAGAGAAGAATGGTTCTTAATGAACTGTCAGTGCCGCTTCAGGTGAGCCTGTAGGTGGCTGCATGAACACCGGTAGTTTTTGTTCTCACCTTGCCAGTTTAAACACTTGCAGCACAGATGTGTTCTCTGTGTTACTGCACCTCCAGAAGTGCATCCTAACTAGCACCGGTTGTTAGGATTGCTTTAGTTTACAGCCCCGATTCTGTGCAAGCACAGGCGAGAGCTTTATGTGGTGCAGGCTCACTGGTTCAGGAGTGCTCACGGTCAGTGTGACCCCACGCTGCTCCTGCCCATCCCTCAGCAGCAGCACACATCATGCAGGGCACTGTCTGGCCATTCCCACTGATGCCCCCCACCTCCCCTCTCTTCCCAGTTCCCTGCTGGCCAAATTGTAACCACCGTAATACATGGATGGTGTTTGCTTTGTGCAGCATCCCCTTCCCCAGCTCATTAACGACACAGTGCATCCTATTACAAGCAAAACTTTAGATACTTTTATTTAGAATTTTAACAACATTAACCTTTTAATTACAAAGTTAAATATTTTAACAGTAGTCAGAACACAATACAAGATTGTTAAACTTTTACATTTCTGTTTCATGAAAAACAATAGGTCTGTCTCCACCTCCCAGAAAACAACCACAATACAGAGAGGAGGCTGCTGTGCCTGTAGAGGTACAACAGTGGGTGGAGGGAGTGCTGTGTGTGGACAATGAACCATTTTACATTAAGCTGGATGATTTGGGAGAACAAACTGAGCAGTTTCAGGTACAAATGGTTCAGACGATAACATTGCAATATTGTTTAGCCTTGAAACAGCACAGTGCCCTAGATGTTCTTTAGAGGGCCTCCCGTTTTAATACTGACATGGTGTGATTCTGCTTAGCGTGCAAATTACCAAGATTTGCAACGCAAAATCTTATGGCTAGCAGGAATAGGGCCTTTCCTTTTCGTTTCCAGGCAACATTATGCACACAGTTTAGTTGTGATATCTATCATACCTATGCCTGACATAGCCACAGCTCCTGAAATTGTGTTATGTATATTCTATTTCATGTCAATCATGTGTAAACCCCTGCCTTGCGTAGGGCTCAGTTTCTGTTTTGACTGCTTTTGGATCTTCCTTGAGGCCTAGGACCTTAATGTACAGAACTACAGACTCTGCAGATTAGCAGGCAGGAAGAGGCAGGTCTCTGTAGTAGAAGCATCATGTTAATGTGCATAGGTACAGTAAGAACAGGACAGGGATGAAAAGGACGGGAAATTAGAGAGAAACACACATACACACACTTCCCTGTCATGCTTCATCAAACCAGTTACAGTCTAAATTCCAAACCAAGTCAGCTAAATAAGGGGTTGGGACTCTTGAGTTCACCTCAGCATCTGCAGTAAATGGCACTTATTTTGCCTTCATTCAAAGAAATTCATTAAGTTTGCAAGCACAATAAGCCTTTTAGAGCCCTGTGCTGATTCCTTTTAAACCACACTGTACAAACACTTGCACTCTGACAAACAGACTCCTCTTAGTTGAGAAGTTAGATTTACGGGTCACAAGGTCCTTAAAATCTTCCTGAAACCTTTCTAAAAATCAGGATCACCATAAAATACCTTCCAGTCCCACAGCATTTCCAATGTAAGATTTGAAAATCTCTACTGAGCTTCTAAAAGTGTTGTCTGCTGCATCTTTTAGAGTTCTGTACTGCAGAGCATTCAGCTTGGATTCTCTCTACTTTTTAGAAATGGCTTTGTTACCTTAGTTATTGTTCATTTCTTTTCATACTCTTCACACAAAAGGAAGGTACAGCTTTACAGAGCTAGGCAGAAAATAGCTGAAAGAAGAGCTGTGTAGATGCAAAGTAAAAGGAATGTAAGAAAATGATTAAAAAGGCAACTAAACCACACAAAGTTCACATTATGTGGAGACCACAAGATATTTGTACATGTTCTTATACATACAGAGTTGGTGGTCAGTGAGAAGCTTAGACCTTGGAGGCCAAATTTAACTCAGTTAAACCAGCATGAAAGTGGAGCCATTTTGATGACAGTTAATCTTGCTGATTTAGCATAATTCCTCCATATTTACGTTTGTAACTAGACACAAATTCACCCTGTTCATGTATTTGGAAATTAAAGGCGGCTGGGCTGTTGTGGCGATGGGGGTCCCTGTGGGCCATGGCGGGCGCCTTCTTCTTGCTGGGGTGCTGCAGAGAGGCAGCTCTGCGGGGGTCCCCGTGCCACGTTACTGGGGGGGGGGGTGGGTGGGTGACGTGGCAGGGAGGGAGCGTGGCATCGCTTGTGCTGGGGGTTGTGTCGGGGCTGTGGGGCCAGGGCCGTGAGGGGCTGTGTGCTCTGGGGGGCTGACGCAGGGCGGGTCAGGGTCGTCCTGGTGCTGAGCCGGCCGGGCTGGAGCGTGGCCGGGGGGGGACAAGTGGAGCGCTGGCGGGGTAGGGGTGCCTGCGGGGAGAGCCCCCTGAATGAGCCCGATCCTGTCTTGACTCGGAAGCTGTGCAGGGGTGAGTTCATTGGTCCTTGCTGGGTGAGCTCCCTTGGATGAGAGTTCCTCCCTGCATGGGAGACACCCCCGAGGAAGGCCGGGTGCTGCAGGCGTTTGAAAGGCGGTGTCGGCCCCCTTTTAGTTCCTGGGGTGCTGCGGCTGTGCTGTTGTGGAGGGGCAGCCATGCGGTTCTTGCAGGGGGCGGCAGGGAGGGAGTGTGGCGTTGCTTGGGGTGGGGGGTATGTGTAGCCTAAATGACTTTGAAGGTTCCTTCCAACCCAAGCTATTCTATCATTCTGTGACTTACACTGCAGTTGGAAATGCTGTGTCTGGAGATTAAAATAGTGAATGCTAATGCTGAAGGTAACTGAACCTAGAAATACCCCTTGCTGTGAGGTGCTATTGAAACAGGCTAGACAGAGTTCTGCTAGTTAGGACATGGGAATACGTGAGCTTTCATTAGTTGGTCTCTTGCCCTTTTTTTTTTTTTTTTTGCAGACCTGTGCTTTGACGTGTGAATTGAGGCAAATTAGAGATAACGTGACAGGAACACCTGTGCTAGCATTGAGGGGGGCAGAGAAGAGCCAAACTGACTGCAAACTGAGTACAAATCGGTGCAGTCCCGGAGGGCAAAAACTCTCACCTTAGTATGAGTCCTCCTTCTATTCTGCAAGTTGACAGGACCCCTTTCACCAGGTGCTGTCACCACGAGGTTGAGCCACTGGACTGAATTAGGCAGGTTACTCCCTTCCTAATTGAGCCCAGGTTTGTTCCCTGATCTCAGAAGTGGCCACAGCTGGTTGAAAGTCAGGAGTTCTCCCATAAATCATTGCACACTACAAAAAGAACCCCAGCAACAGAAAGCAGTAAGAAAGGGTGTTTGGTGGAGAAAAATAAAGGGTTTGAAAAGTCCTGTTGTTTTCTTCAGATGCGTTTTTGCCATCAGTTATCTGCTGGCAAGGATAAGCTTCCCTGAAGCAGTCCTTTCTGGGTTATTGTCTGGAAGTTGAGGTAAGGGAGATTGTATCTTGTTTTATGTCAAATATTTTAGGGCCTGGTTAAAGAGTATTCTGAATTTCATTGCTAATTCTGGTATTACAAAATATCCATGATGCTGGAGCTGGCTGTGATCATCTGGTTCACCAGGATATGTCAGAGCAACTCAACATGAGCTACCAGTAGGCAAAGCTATGATGAAGTGTTACCTGCAGAGACCTTGCATGTCTCCTGGTGTGGCTCTTGGGTCTCTGTGTGATTCCTGCACACCACTGGGTCAGGCTCCTCAGGCTTTTCTTTTCTCCACCTCGGCTCCCTACCAGCTACCCTCTAGGCTCTTGCAGCTGCTGATGGTCCCCTTCCATCCAGCTGCAGGGTTTATCACTTCTGCCCTGGACCAATGGTGCTCGGTTGGTGCTTTCCCCTGCCCCAGCAGTTCTCAGCCTGTCTCGTGAGTGCTGCCACCGTGTGGCACAGTGCAGGTGGCACTTGTGCTGCTTTCTCACTCCCTTGCTAGCAGCTCTCCATCAGGGTAGCCTGGGGGCACTCACGGGAGCCAGCGCCTGCACGAAGAGCAGGGGCTCTGTTTGGTGGTCTTTGCCCCCTGACCCTATTTTGCCTGACTTATTTAAAAGCCTTGTTGCTGGTGTGAGATTTCACGTGCCAACTGCTTTAAAATTCTGGACTTTTTGGGTTCTTCATCCTTACTGAAAGCTGTGACAAAGCAGTAAGCTGGTTTTCAGGACATACCTGGTTGGTTTTAGCAGCAGCAGTACTAGGTGATCTCACTTCTTTGCTTGTAATTTGTAGGTAGCTTTTCATGTTTAAGGGAAGAATTTGCTGAGACCTGTTTGGTCTTTGTACTTGATCTCTAAGATTTAATTCTGGTTTGTAGTCATTTTTCCTTCCCTTGTAAGCTCTGCCCGGTGTCCTGCTTGAGGTTGTTTCTCAGTCGAAGAAAGCTCTTCTCGTGAGGTTTTCCTGTGCTCCTGGTACGGTTTGCTAATAGGCTTGATGGGCTTCCTGCCTCCTTTTGCTCTCAGGGAAGATCTTGGCCTTGTCTGCCTTGCAGCGCTCTCCATACTCCCACAGCATCAGCACAGTGAAATAATGCCTCATGCCAGCCTCTGCCCTTCCTGCTTAGAAGGGCCAAAACTGCTGAATCTGATGGCTGCTCACATGGAAGCAAGAATCTGGATTACTTTCCTTGCATGCTATTTTTGCTTTTTGTTTGTGTCCCCCCTGCTTCCAACAGCCTAAATTTGTGCTGCAGCATCAATTTCCTCATTTAAAGTTTTAGCCTTTGTCAACATCTTTTCCTTTTAAGGGACAGAGAGATTTTATCTTGCTGGAACATCAGCCGAATGCAGTGGTCCAGCTCTGCTTGTCAGAGCTCTGATGGACTGTGGCTGCTGCCTCCTACTATTGTTAGCCAGGCTTCTGTGCAAGGAAATCAGAAAGACACGTGGGTAGCAGCGTCGCTGTCCTCATGGTTTGCTATTCCAGTGCTGTGTGATGGCTGCCAGTTTGCTGTGGCCCAGGTTCCATGGTTTGTTGTGGCAAAGGTGCTGTTCCGTTTACTGGGAGCGCTCATGGAGCTGAGGTTTTGTTCTGACTGAAGGCAGGTGTCAGAAACCCACCATTAGCATCGTTCTAACTTGACATGTAAAGCAGATACTAATGTTTGTCCCAGGCAGTATCTGCATCTGCAGGTAATCAGAAAGTTGCTTGCTCATCCTAGGGTTACACTGTAAGTAGCCTGTTGTAAGGCAGCTTTTGTATCGTGTTAGCTAAGTCTCTTTTCAGAATCTCTGGTTTAAGTTCAGCATTAATAATAGAGAACTCTGATGTATAATGGTGGTGAATCGATATTTATTTATAGATATAATACTATGAAATAGCTTTGTTATCACTTGCAAAAAATGCTTCCTTTTCTGTTTCCCTGGCAGTCAGTGCAAACAACATCTATTCCTTCATGATGACTGGGATTGTGAACTCAACAAATTCCTATTTTACAATGAGGAAAAGAAACAATTTTTTTAATGTAGAACATGGTCAGTGGAGGCCTCACTTTGTTTCCTACAAGAGAAAAACACTCCATACATCTCTATGTGCAGCAAGCTTGGCTATGTGTAGAAATACCAACTGTAAATGCTTTAGCACATTTGTACTGGTTTTGGCACCGACAGGGAGTAAGCGGGCGGCTGTGTGGTGCGTAGCTGCTGGCTGGGGTGCAACCGTGGAAGCTGTTTAGGTTATTTAATAGAGTGCCTTGTCTGTGATCCTTCCTGGATTTGAAAACTCTGCGCTTGGGGAAGAAATTGCTCTGAAATTCCTTGGTTATAAAACAGTAGCAAATGGTATCTCAACAGCAGGTTTTATTTGCCATCCTATGAGGCTTATCCATGAGGCCACAGGAACAAAAGTGTTACTGTTTTGTACTTCAGAGTAGGCAACTTCATTGGAGCTCACTGGAAATTGAGCAAGGTGCCCCATGTCAACAGGCAGAAAACATGAACATGACAGGGTTTGCAGAACAAGTGTGTAGTTTGCTTTCTGGGTTAACAGTAGGGTAACAGGTTGATATGGCTCAGCCTTCATCTCTCTTCAAAGTAATTAACATTTTCATAATACTCTGTTTGGAACAGGCATTCGTTGTAACCAATGAGATGCAGAAGCCCAGAAGGGGATCGGGATCCTACAGCAAAGAGCGTTTTTGAAGGCCCTTTGTGCTATTCCTGAAAACAGAAGATGTCTTCCTTGGTGAACACCTCTTGCCTGGACACGTAAGTGATGCCTATCATGGGCATTGACAGCACACCATAAAGGAGGATGGGCTAACAGGGACCCTAAACCCCTTGATCTCTAACAGTAGTTAATAGCAGTGTATTTGCTGACAGCTACAAGGATGACAGCACTCACGCATCAGCTTGAACAATGGATGATTCTTAAGTTCAGGCACAATTTGTGTCTGGTTTCTTTTGCTGTCTTTGAAAAGAGACTTTAAAAGGCAGAATGAGGGCCAAGCAGCGTGTGCTGTGATGAAGTTGGTCACATGCACTCTGCTTGCAGTGAAAGACCGTTAATGTCAGGGTATTAAATAATACATCAAAGAAAATTGGGGCATAAATGATCAGCTGAGTGACCTGAATGGTTTCATCCATTTTTATGCTGAGCTTCCATCATGCTGGGACCTGTGCCAAAGTACTGACACAAAGCAGTTAGATCTAGTGTTTGGATGAGGAGAGTTTTCTGTGATGGGAATAGTTGTTTCATATGTTGTTTGGCTGGTGTCTAGACAGTGGTTTCAGCACGTGGTCTGCAGACACTTGAAGGTGACAGGACACTTTTAGGGAAGCTATCTGTGAGTTGTCACCAAGAAAGCTAGTTGTCTGTAGGTTTAAATGAGCAAAATATGGATTTGCATTCCCTGGAGGAATGTTTAGGTATTTACAAGACAGAAGATGCTCAGAGTCAAGGGCCATGAAGCCAAAGGAGATACAGCTATCACATGCATTTCAACAACTCTATAATGTTTCCCATGCTGACTCTATGGGGCTCTTCTTTCTAGTGCCCCAGGATTTCCATTTGTGGCTTAACTGTTTTGAGCTGCTCTGTTGTCACTTCCCTGTGGAGTGTGCTGAAACCTAAGCTAAGCAAGCTGAAGATGTGATAATCTGGTATGAGACCATCTGGTGCAGGGCCCTCCAGCTGAGTGCTGGTTTGGGTTGTGCTTGCACAGCTCTGGGCAGGGAGGTGGGCGCACCAAGCACCTTGGCACAGAGTGTAGACTCTCTCTAGGCTGAACAAAGTCTCCTCAACCCTCCTCAGACTGAGGCTGCTGCACAGAAATGGCCTCTTGAGATGGGCTGGGTGCCCGGGGCAGGGATGGAGCTGGAGATGGCCATGATGGGGCCAGTGGCAGGGCTGCAGCCTGCACTCCTGTTTGAGCACAGGCTTCAGGCTGGCAACTGAACCAAGGCCTTGGCATCTCACATGGGTAGCAAAGAGCCTCACTTCTTGTACCCTGCATTGACAGAAATAGAGGGGGTAAGAGAGAGCTGTAGGCCCTGAAGGGCTCGGTGGTGGGCTGTTTAATTGGTGTTAATGATCAGCATGCAAAACAGCTGGTGGGGAATTGTCTCACTGCCTATTCACTCTTAGTACCTGACCAGCTGAAACACTTCACTGCAGTTCTGGGGAGCCAGCTCTAGGGAAATTCACTTATTTCAACTGATTTGAACTGGTCTTTTATCAGTGTAGGAAGTACCAAGTCTTGAAAGCAGCACTCCTCTGGTGCAGCTGATGGACCCCTGAGCCCAGCAGGAGGTCTGAGGCTGCTCTTCCATTTACCTATAAGAAAAATGACGCTTGAACCACAGCAGGATGTAGAGCTTTCATGTGCATAGCCCCAGATTTATCTACCTTTCCTAGCCTGCCAGCCCTGCAGCAGTAGTGCAGGTTTCTAGGTCACTAAAAGGTATTATCTGCTGAACATTTTACCGTGACAGCACTTCAACTGTACCATAGCTGGTGAGGGGGGGGGCTTACAGAGCAGAGCACACACGGCCTGTTACACAGACTCCCTTTCCTGGGAGCCCTGGGTACCATTCGCAGGGATAGAGATGTGTATTTGCCCCTGATTTCAAGAAAATACCACAACAGAGCGGTGCATGCGGGCAAACAGCACCTTTACAGAGACCCCTCCCTACCCATGCCTCTGCTGCACCCTGGGGGTCACAGAGCCTCTAGGAAGCCCAGCCTTGCAGGGGATGCATGGTGCCCAGCACGCAGTGTGCCGATGAACCCAGACATACAGGGACAAGGTCCTCGGATCCTGCAGTGGAGCATGGCAAAGGGGCCCAGGAGGAAGAGGCGAGGCCAGTGGGGATGTGAATGGAAAACTCCCGTGATTGCTACTTAGTACACACCCAGCAAGCCCTTGGGGAATTTGCCTCTGCGTTCCGCGCACACAGCAGCATCCCCTCCAGTTTGGTGGCTGCTGCCAGAGCTTATCTACTCTTGGTGGCATTAGTGTCACTGCACAGCTAACATTGATGGGTGGCTATAACAGATCACCGCTCAGCTGCTTGCCTTAGGGAAAGGATTCCTTTGTGTAGCTGCCTCTCACAGCTTGAAGGCTGCTGCAAAGGTTTGAAGCTCCATGACAGACAAGACTATATATATTTAAAGATTCCTGCTTGTAATGAAATGAAATAGTTCTCCTGGAATAATAAAGATGTTATCAGGCCAGGAGCACATTTCTTTTGTCTTCTCCAATGTTCTCTTATAGTCTCTTCCCTTCCTGTCCCTTATACTCTTTTCTCTTATATTCTCCTATATTCTCTTAGTCTCTTCCCTTCCCTTATGGTTATATTTTCTTATATTCTTTTCTATTCTCTTTCCAAGTATTCTCTTAGCCTTTTCTAGTACCTATTCTCTTATATTCCCTTCTGTTCTTTTGCATTCTTTTATATTCCCTTCTCTTCAACTCTTTTATATTCTCCTGTATTCTCTTGGAGTGTCTTCTAGTCTCCTCCCTTTTCTTATAGTCTCTTCCCTTCCCTTATGTTCTCCAATGTTCCCTTCTGTTATATTCTGTTCTCTTCTTTTAAATTCTCTTCTCTTATGTTCCCTTCCCTTCTTGTGTTATAGTCTCTTAGAGTCCTTTTTTATAGTCACCTCCCAAGGATGGAAGGAAGGATGGATGATGGAAGGATGGAGTGTCATATTAGTGTTATATAGTGTTATATTCTCTTAGAGTAATTTCTGAGGAAGAGGAGAGAGGAAAGAAGGGAGGGAGGGAGGAAGGACGAAGGAAGGAAGGAACTTTGTTCTAGGAGACCAGAAGCAACAGACGAGGATATCGACTTACTCTCCTGGCCACCAAACCACATTGCATTGTCATTGTGATGGTGTTACTGGTGGCTTATATACCACCATTATATATGATATACCATATAGTATATGCTATATCTCATAGTATATAATATATGATATTGTAATATTTATAATATATCATATCATTATATATTGAATAATTATTTCCCTTTTTTACTACATACTTCTATTTCATATACTCATAAATACACTCTATGATATAACTCAATATAAAATATAATCTTCTAAAATTCTCATATATTATTATTTACTTGCATAATTACATTACAGAAAATTAATTATATTATATATTTATATAATTATCGAAAATAATTATTATTCTAAGGCATAATTAGGTCATATTTAATGGAAATTATAATGTAACTTCTTAGATCATTACATTATTATACTTTATTATTATATTATTTTAATTTTTATATTATAATATCTTTATATTCTAAGAACTATTATAATGTGATTATATTATATATTATTATGTTATTAATAATACAACTATATGATAATACATATGCATATAATATATGATATACTATAAATATAATTCTATAATTTATACTACTATATATTGTAAATAAGATCTAAATATTTAAAATAATATTTGATACTTAATTTTTTATATATTAACTTGATTACAATAAAATGTATAGTATATAAAGAATACATATTATATTTATACGAAAAATTATAACATATAGTATCTAATGTTATCCATAATATATCATATAATTATATACATAATTTCATTAATTCTGTTATGTTTAATATGATAATATGTAATAGCATCATCTCTATAACATATGATATATTAGATTATTATATGATAGATACTATAATAATATATTATTCATAATAAAATCAATATAATATTTAATATTTATAATTTATATAATTTATCTATAATACATCATACAATAATATATCAGATTAAGCATAACAGAATATCTTATATATTTTATATTAATATATTAATATTTCAATACCTATTGTATATTTATTTACTATATAAGTATTTATATTATTAATATATGTTACCGATATATTAATATTATTATTAATTATTTAAACATATTAACATTTATATAGTCTTTAAATATAATATAGCATATATAACTATTAACCCTTAATTAATTTTTATATGCTATACGTTAATATATTAATATTTTAATATATTTAAATATATATTATGCTAATAATTATATAGACATAATAGAAGTATATATTATATATAAATGTTAGTAAAGCTGTGCTGCTCTCACGGACGGGCATTAAAGCAAAATGGATCACAGAGCTGGCAACTTGCTTTTCTCACTCCTGTTTCCATGACAAGGCACGGAATGCACCGCGTTTTAAGGAAGCCTAAGCTCTGAATCCAAGACTAATGAAAACATTTCTGTTCTGAATACAGAGAACGTGTTCCTGGGTTTTATGATTGCAGTGAGAACCTTTTAAGCCTAACTCTAACAATCATTTTAGGAGGGATACAAAACACTGCCTTAAAATCTCACTTGATCCTGCAGCATTTCTGGATGGGAGCATCAACCGTGTGTGTTCCTTGATCAACATCAGTATTTCCTCTCCTATCCCAACTTTTCTATTATTAGGAGAGACCACGAGCTACTGTTACCCAGCCACTGCATCGCTGCCCACTGTTCCAGAGCTTCAAGGGAATTCTCATTAAGCCCCAGCAACAGCTCCCAAGGCCAGCTCCTCGCTGTAAGCACCCCCTTGACTTACTGTTCCAAGCTTTCCACTTCTCTTTGTCCAGCCTTTGCTAAGAGAGCCCATGCTTGCAGAGGGGGGATATTCTTGTACCACAAGGTCTTATGAGCTCTGAAGCTCCTATCCCTACCCACCAGGCTCCCCTGGCAACCTGCCCTGTGCACAGGATCCACCTGAGGTCAATTTAAGCACCTTTCCCAGGTGAATCGTGTGTGCCCAGAGATGTCCTGACTTGAGTTTTGGACATCAGCTAAGGGCAGAGAGCACAGCAACACTTGGAAGGGTTAAGAGCTTCCCCTGAAGGACACTGCAAACCCATTACCTGCATTTATCAATGGCAGAGACCAGTGCAGCAGACAATGAGCACAGGTTTAAGCAGAGGTCAGTGTGGACGCAGCAAATCCCCGGTTGCTATTGCTGACACAGGCTGTGCAGGAATAACAGGGTCATCGTGCTGCTGGGAAGGTAAGACAGGCACCTTCAACAATGGAAATGGAAACTGTTCAGCAGCATCCAGGACCCGTGAGCACAGCTGAGGGTACCTGCGGCTGCCTGGGAGGTTTGGGCACGAAGCTCTCACTGGGGTCAATTCCTGAATCCCCAGGATGATTTGGGAATCTCAGCTGAGTGCCTGCTTCCTCCTGGGCTTGTTCTGTTGAGCCACCACAGTATCGATTGTTTGGAGAGGTGACAAGGACACTCACGGGATGAGGAGGATGATCCCAGATAAAACTGGAATAAAGGGAGGTAGAGGCAAGAAACCACTCAACCAAACTGGGTATGTGATGGCCTGAGCACATGAGCCCAGGGCTTCTGTGGGCAAAGCTGCTCTGAAATGGGCAGCACGGACAGCCCTAAGCCATGGCAGCAGCTGACCCACCTTCAGACACCACTGCTTGTTCACCAAGAAGTAATAGTGCCTCTGGGCTGAGAGCTCACACATAGCCGGTTAGACTCTGCCCTGGCGAATTCATAGCTGCAGTTACTTGAACACACACTGGGGAACCAGATTGTAACCTAATAAAGTTGCAGCTAAATTGCACTGCCTTTACATTAAAGGTCAATCCTATTTCTTCTAAAGTGGATGTGAGACTTCCTGATGGGCCCTGCACATCATAGAAAACTTATTAATAGTCTAATCAGGCTTATAGGGACCTGCACTTATAATCACAGAATCATAGAATCCCAGACTGGTTTGGGTTGGAAAGGACCTTAAAGCTCATCCAGTTCCAACCCCCCTGCCACTGAAAGAGCTTCAAAGTCCCTTCCAACCCAAACCGTTCTGTGATTCTAAGTGCAGGTCACTATAAGCCTGATTAGATTTAGTAAGTTTCAGCAACTCCAATCGCATGGTTACAAAGTTAAATTGTTTGGAAGTGTTTAACAAGTAGTGAAAGGTTTTGCCTTCTAAACTCAAGGGCAGGCTTTGACCTGAGGAAACCTCTATGAGCTTGTGGTGGGAAACTGCTGTACGTGGTTTAGTACTATATTTAAATCTGCATTTTATCTTTTCCTGATTGCACTGGTGGCCATGGGTCAGCCTCAGAATTTGCTTGACCTAAGAAACGATAGACAGGTTCAAAGGCGTATATTGCTGGTTTAAAAATATATGTACGTACGTGCACGTGAAAGCAGGGCTGTAATCAGTGCTCTGCCTCTTTTACTCTATGTAATAAAATGTAAAAGACTTATTCCATTTTGCATTTTAGACTCTTTTTCACTCATTTTTGCTTCCAGAGACCTTATCAGGAGCGATTTGTTTGTTTAAGTGACTTAAATATTTCTCTTTGTTAACCCTTCCTGTCCTGTGTTCAAACCACATACATACATTTTGATTGTGCTGTTTTTAATGTTCAGGTAATCTTTTTGCTTCCTCAGGGCTTGTTTTTATCACATTACAACCGTTTTATATAACCCATGCGTGCAGCTTGTGAGGGATGATGCTCTGGGCCTTATGTATTTATTTGGGTTTGGATTATGGTCATTCTCTTTTGGGCAGTTGAAAAGCGTATGTGCTGTTGGCTGTACCACTATCTCTAAGCTATGAACAGCGTAGTGTATGGGCTACTGTAATCCAGTTGTGAAGGGCAGGGTGTCTGTGTTACAGGTTGAAAGAGGAGGATGAAGATGGTGTTGGTTGGAGTAACAAGCCGTTCGCTTTTGGAATCTTTTCTTTTGCAGATGGTTTCTGTTACTGAACTCTTGCCTTGTTAAAGGTGTGCATTTCAGGCGCATTACTTTTATCGCCATCACATGGGGATCGTGGTCTTGTGCATGACTGGTGCCCAGAATAAGCTTTCATCTGGAGCGTTCCATGGGGTTCCATGTGGTAGCAGCAGGGTCAGGAAGGGATGAGTGACAGTGGCTCCTTGGGGCAGAGGAAGACTGAGGAGAAACAACAGCAGCAAAGTGGTTGCAGCTCAGGACCAGGAGTCTGGGAGGTCTGCCCTGCCTCAGGGCACACCTGAAACCACAAACAGTTTTGTGGAGTCTTTCTGCACTGGTTACTCACTACAGGGCTTAGGTGCTGCCAGACAGATATAACAAACACAAAAGCATTTATTTATTTATCCCACCCCCCATTTTTATCCACTGCACTTAAGGAGAGGGGCTCTAGGGCTCTCTGCTCCTGCATTCTGTGGTCTATGTATATGCACCGGGCTCCCAATCCTCTCTGAGACACCAGATCCACTCCCTGGCCCCAAAGGATTCAAATACCAGCACTTCATGCTTTGCTTTCCAAGTAATACGTGTTTTCTTTACATGCTTGTCTTCAGAAGTTCTGTAAAACCAAAAGGTCCTTTCCAGCCTCAACCATTCTATGCTTCTATGGTTCTGTATTTGTGAAACATAGTTTCCAAGCTTCGCTTTGAAACTTATGATCTTTTTAATTACTGTATGTTAATGAGAAGTTTGCATTTACAGCTTTGGTGTATGTCCCACCCACAGTGATGGTGCAGAGCATCTGGGTTTCTTTTCTTCTCCTTACTGCCAGGGATGCATTGCTGTACAGGTGATATCAATGTAATAGGTAAGAAACATTTGTTAGGATTATTTGCCTGCTTCATTTACATGCCTCATTTATCACAAATATTCTTTGACAGCTGAGTGTGTTTTGAAGAGGTTACGCGATCACTTGAGGGACAGATGCTCCCTTCTCAATGTGAGATTAAGCTTTTGCAGTGGAATGTACACATTTGAAAAAGTGGTATAAGCTTAATCCTTCTTTCCTTGCAAGTTCCCACGCTTGCTGCCATCTAAAACGCGTGAGTATGGGAGGAGGCTCCAATCCTTCTTTTTTTTTAATGCAGGAAGCTTACCTATTCCTTCACAGTGTGGGCTGCATCCTAAAACAAAACCTGCCTCCAGTTGTTGCCTGGCTTATGTGGACCCAGGCCTCCTCCCATGAAAACAGTGTCTTGGGGAAAAGAGCAACAAAACTCTCAAGTAAAACCGTCATTGTGAAAATAGGAATAGCTTTCTCTATTGCTTTGGAGTCCAATGGGGTGTGAGCAGCTCAGTGGCACTGACAAAGCAAACTCTATGCCAATGGCTGCAGGTTCAACTGAGAGCCCTTGGTGCTAATATACATGATTTTGTTGCAATCTTGTTTGAGTTGTCCATTTCTGTAGCCAAAAGCCAAGCCTGAGCTGTTGTGCAACAGTCGGGCAGAGCTTTGGCCCCGGGGGAAAAGGTTCTAAAGTTTACAAATCCCTCAAAAGTTTGATCAAACTCATCTTCACAAAGTGATGACACCAGTGTCTAGCAGGTAGGCAGATGAAATGCGTTAGAAACATACCATAAAGGTGAGTATTCACTTGTTTTGTTTTGTTTTCCATTTGTATTGCTGGGCACTGCAATGGGGAAATTAATAACTTAATAAGCATGTTACAGTTTTAATTTTGTAAGAGTTTTGAGTTGGCAAACAAGCAAAGAACAGATGAAACACTGCAAATTCAAATTAGAGAATTCCTTCCTCAGCTGGGTTCTCTGGTTTTGCTCTGTCAGTATTTTACACAGTAAACATGTAGAGTAATAAAAGGGTTCCTAAGAAAATACTCAGATGTCATGGAATATTTAGGCATTCCAATTATCTAAGAAGATTTAGATTCCATTTCAACAATTCCATTATGTAATTAATTAGTTCGTAGGTAGCCATCTTTATGAGGTTTTCACAAAGGTCTGGCTTGTGTAAAGGTAACTTCAACTCCTCTGTTCATCTAACAGGTTTCTAAGATCGGGACTTTGGGAAGGCTTCTTTGGAAACAGCTCCTGTCAGAAGAATGGCGTCATCTTGTCTACAGATTTGTTCCTTGCTGCTGGCTTTAGCGGGATTCACCATTTCACTTGTTACTACCATGTCCAACAGATGGAAGGTTTCAGACATTGGAACAGTGCTAGTTACTACAGACTGGATTTCTGAAGGCCTATGGATGGACTGCGCAGTGACTGCTGTTAGATCACTTCAGTGCAAGAAATTTCTCTACATGTTGAGTTCAGACGGTAAGTCTGCATGGCATGCGTAGATAAATTCGAGGAATGTAATATGGCCAGCATACTAGAGTGGTGGGGCAGCATATACTGCAGTGGTCACAGAGGGTCTAGTACGGGCAGGATTTGTCCTGTAGTACCTGCTGACAGGTTAAAGGACCCCAATGAAATCTATAGGCTTCATGCTGTGATTCAGCTCAGTAACCGATGTGGCTTTACTGCCATCTCTGTTGTGTGCACATAGATACACAATGAATCTGATTTTATTTATTCATTATGATAATTATGATAATTATTTATTTTTATCTATTATTATTTTGGAAGAACAAGCATGCTTTTACTTTGCCTAAAAAAAAGTATACTTTGGTGTGAGTCAGAACTTCTTATATGCTCCAGAACTTATTTGACACTTGGTGCTGAATCTATGTATTTGTTCTGGGATTTCTCAGAAGTGGCCAGCTTAAACTAAAACACATCTGTGCTATTGATTCATCGGGGTTTTCTGAGATAGGCTGTGCTAGCAGGGTAGTTTACAAGCAAATTGAGATTTGTCTTTACAGGGACTTAAAATTATCTGTTTAGGTTGTTCTAGATGTAAAAAATATCTTTCTGTGAACACTACTTTTATAGTAAAGGACCAGGAAGGACTGATACTGAAGTTCTTTCCTCAGAAAACTGAGTGCTGGCACAGTCCCAGTATAACCTTTAAAACCTGGTGTTTTCTTAAGCTTTGTGCTCAAAACAACTTTGTATTTATTCTTTTACAACTTTCAGTGTCCTGCGGTCACTTTATGAGTTGTATCATAGAATCATTTCTTCAAGCCTTCCTTACTTTATAGATCCTTGATTGCTGTCATTGCTGTTTGTTTGGACTCTTTCCAGCTGACTTAGTCTCTATGTGCAGAGCTCAAAACTTACAAAAGCCGCCTCTCACAGGTTATGAACACTTGTTTTTCCTGACATAAACACGGACTCCACTGAAGTCAGAGCTGCCTATGGCAGATCTCTAAAATGTGAGAGTTTAACTCTCAAGAGTTAACTCTCAAGATTCAGCTGATTTTTTTTTTAATCTCCTTAAAAGCCAAGAATATATTTGGGATAATAGAAACCAGGAAGGTTTCCCAAAACCACGTAACCAGGCAGTGATTCCTGTGCAAGAACTTGCCAGTTCTTCAAATATGTTAACTCTGTCACAGCAGGAGCCCAGAATTAATGCTTCCAAGTCACCAGAGGAGATCAGTTCTTACCTCACACCATCTAGTTTCTCTAATAGTTTGCAACTATAGAGCTGCACAGGATCACACAAGCACAGCTGTTCTAATTTATATCAACAGCAATGATCCTCTTGGTGGTCAAGGCTGCGTGAACCCACCAACCCACAGCATCAGCTCAAGCTGACCACTGCATTGTGGAAGAAACCCCATGTATCTATTATGGGCACGCTGTGACTCGGGGGCTAATTCTTGTGGTAGCCTTTATGTAAATGCTGTGAATCTCTTACCATGTTGCGTCATAGCAGGATTATTTTATGAAGAAACTGTGACTCCATTTCCTGGAGATAAGAGCAGGTTATCACTGCAAGAGATGGTTAACCCCGTTTGGATACACAGACCGGTGAAAGTATTAACATCAGTGGGTGATGTGAAGCGAGTCTATGGGTTTGTTTAGTCAAGAAGCAAGTAAACCAAACTTAACATGCTTCTACTCTGCCTAGAATAGATACATTTTGTTTTAGTATCACAATATTCTGACAAACAGATGCAAGCAGCTGATATTTATGACTTCTCAGCTAGCTGGTTTCCTTCATCATTTTATTCCTTTCGAGATGGTTCTGTCACAGTGGCTCATCTGTTCCCTTCTATTTCATTTCTGTGAAATATATTATATTATATATTATTATAATTGTATCCCAGTGTAAGTGGGACTATTTTTGAGTGTGTTTAACTGTAGATCAATAGACTGTAAAATATTAATGGAAATCACTCACCCACAGACGTATCCTTCCTGAAACAAGCTGGCAGTAGAGTTGCAATGGATCACTCATGACGGTAATTTCAAGAAAGAGTTTCTTTTGTTAAATTTTATAGCAACAGAATAAAGTTCCTGTTCTCGAGCTTTTTTTATGCTTGAGTCATCAAGAATATAACAGAGTAAAGCTTTTTGATTTGAGAGCAATAATAAAATGAAAAAACATTTCAATCTTGTGTAAATCCTAGTTGACTCCAGAAGAGAAACAGAAATAAGGTATTTGCCAGTATTATCGCTGTTACAAGATATTTTGTAGAAATACTGACTAGGCTTTCAGGCTATGGCAAGAATAGGCTCATTTTGTCACTTCTCATTAGAAAAAAAGAATGAATCGTCATTTTTTTGTTAAATGTTAATATCTTTATCATGAACTGCTCCCACTTCTTATTGTCATGCACTGTAAGCCTTATCTGGGGTTGAGCAAAGAGCAAAGGTAGCCTCATTTTGGAGTGAAACCCAGAGATTAAACAGCAAGGAGGCTTCTGAAGGCTTCACTTGATTGTAATCTAATTATAGGGATATTTAACTGTTACTACCCACAAGGATGACTTCTACGCTGGAAATTGTTAGTTTTCTTTTGTGCTTGGGTGGGTTGGCAACTATTGGAGCTACTTTGCCGAATAATTACTGGAGAGTCTCCAGTTTACATGGCAGTGTGATCACAACGACCACGTTGTTTGAAAACCTGTGGAAGAGCTGTGCACAAGACAGCACTGGAGTATCCAACTGCAGAGAATTTGACTCTCTGCTTGCATTACCTGGTATGTGACTTTGTGCATTCTTGTTCATACTGCTTGAAAATTTGCTGGTAAAAAAGTATTAAGGCTTTTGATTGTTAAACTGGGAGTACTGGAGTATAACTGGTCAAGAAGGACATTCTGGGTTGAAGTAATAAGAACCTCTTACGCGTCGGAATGTGTCAGGCACATTGAGAATCGCTATAAAATAAGGCAAATGAAATCACTTGATCAAACATTTAAAATACAGTCTAATCTCTGTTCTAGCATTTTGTGGGAAGAACTACCAGGAGACATCTTTTAACACATCTCCTATGACAGTTCCATGTTTATTTGGAATTACTGTATAGAGCTTCTTTTGCAGTACTTGATAGCTAATGTACTGTAGCTGGAGTTTTTGCATATAAAAATTAGAGCTAAGAAGTGGTAGTGCGGTTTTATGTGTTGAGACTGAAAATCATAGATAATGCGAGAAATACAATGAGTATATAAGTATAGTATAAGTTATACAATGAATGTATGTTATAACTCAATATACTTCAGGACTTGTTAACTAATGTCTTCTTGCATGTGTTTCTAAATATCAGGATGTTTAGGTCTGCTGTCCTGTATCAGTCTTCAGCAGAATTGTAGATGGTCCTGAAGTGCTCAGCTAAAGCACTATTCCATGAATAGTAAGCATGTTTATAGACAGGAAAGCTGGTTTTCAGTAATCTTGAAAAACTAGGTGTGTAGATACTTATCCCAGAATAAAAATGCCTTCCTGCGTAGCTGAATTCACACTGGGAGGTAGCTAAACTAAGTAGGCAGGAGGTTACTCATAATCTGAAGAGAGTGTAGTATAGGATTAGCGGGCAGAAGGTCTTAAATGAACTTTCCCTCTCCGTCTGAAATATAACTATGTTGCTGACCACCTCTGACACTCCCAGAGCAATTCTCTGAAACTGTGTCCAGTATTTAGGGAATAATCTGTTCTTTTCATCTTCCAGTGCTATCTAATAATTGGTTTTAAAATACCTGTGTGAATGAAGAGGAACATACATAACTTTATTTAAACTTCTTAGACTCAGAAACAGCAGGATCATGTCCTTGTATGAGCGTTCATTTGGGTCGTGTAAACCACTTCAAGGGTTGGTTCATAACTTACTGCTACTGACTCTAGGCAGCATCTTGTCTTTGATGTGTTTACACGGGGTGTTGTCTCTGAGAGTGTCACAGAGCTCCCATCTGTGTAGATGTGGGCAATGGGGCCATATTGGGTCAGCATCTTGGAGCTGCTGAGGAAAAAGTGGGTTTTAAAGAAATGGAGCCGGGGAGTAGGATCAGCAAAGAGTACCATGAGTGTGCTAAAGCAAAGGAGAAATAAAGGCAAGCAACAGCAAGGCTCCTGGAGAACTGCAGCTAACAATATGCAGCCAGCAGAATGGAAAAAAACAGGGCCAGACAGAAAGTAAATGAATTGGCCAGGGTCTGAAAGTGAATTTGTGAAGATTAAATCTGATCTGTTGAACAGGAGAAGACTGTTGAGAAGACGGCAGTGTATTTGAGGGGTACAGGCAGGGGGAGGGGGAATGGAAAAGCAGCTTGCAGAACTGTTTAGTTAAAAAAAAAGGTTTTGAAAGGAAACCTGGAAAAGAAGCAATTTAGAAGACACTGAATTGTAGGAAAAGTCAAGAGCACATCTGGGCAAAGCGGGAAAGAGGAAGAAGGTGTGGTTGGTAGCAATGAGGGCTGAGACCTCCAAGAAATGTCTGTAGAGCTTGCAGGTAGGGGTCAAGGCAGGGTAAAAATTATCATGGTCAGTTTAGGTGTGTTTCAAATTGCTGTTCAGAAACTTAGCTGGAATTGCTGAAGCAGAAGATGCCAGGGATTGTCAGGAGGATAAAAAAGAAGAAGAAACAAAAGTGTCTTTGTTAACTCTCATCAGAAGGCCCATAAAGATTTTCCATGAAGTTTTCCTTATTGCAGCTGTGCTACACGGTATGGATTTTGTTGTGTGCATGGAAAATACCAGACTTGGTTCTTTTGAACAGATTTAAAGCTTTTGCATTCAGCCAGCCATTAGCCTGAATCACAAATGTTTGACGTGAGTGCCTTTTTAAAAGCAATATTGCATAAGACTGAAACCATGAATGGTTTAGTTACAACTAGATCAAGCATTTCATATAAAGCAATTAGTTACCTGCCTAATGCTTTTTAAGCTCCGTTCCCTCCCCAGCCCCCCAAGGTTCTATATGTATTTCTTCCTATGGATAATTTCTTAAAAACAGTATTGATTGATAAACAGATCTTGCATCTTTTCCAGTAAGCTCATTTTTAAGATAAAGACAACAGAAAATTGAGCTGTCTGGCTTGTGAAGTAAGCTCCTAAGCCAAGGCTGTCGAGGTTATCGTATTGTGGTTAATAAGAGGATATGGTATGAAATCTGTTAAAATAATACGGCTTTGGGCTATTGGCTATGGCATGAAATCTGTTCTGTTAAAATAATACAGCTATTGGATTGCAAGCAGTTAGCTTGAGGGTGAGCTTTTGTGTCCTGAAAAGATACAGGGAATCCCATCTAATACTTCACCACATATAATGCATCCCATCCCATCTAATACTGAGTCCCAAAGACCTGAAAGGTGAAGTTGCTGGATTCCTGCTGCTGTGGTGTAAGATCCCAGCCTAGAAAGCAGTGCCAGAGTTGAGTGCCTGTCCTAAGAGTATCTTCTGCAGGCAGAAATCTTGAACTGTTCATGGTACCTTGAAGGGTCTTTTCACTTCCATTACTGTGTGGGTTTTTTCCCCCAAAATTTTAAAATTAGTCCTTAACAAGACATTAATTCCTCGAATGATGTTATCTTCAGTGTGTTTGTTTCATGACTGCTTATTCCTGTCTTTGATAACTAATGCTTGCAGGACCAATACTCTAATGCCACATAAAGCTATAAGCCCACTAAGTAAGTCTGAGCGTGAACCTGTCACCTCCTGTTTCTGGGTCTGACTTTTGTTCTCTGGAGGGTTATGGGCTCACTCTGTTACAGAGCTAGAGAGCAGGTTATCACAGAGGACATGGAGGTGATCAGGAGCAAGAGCTTGAATACTACCATCAGTGATGCGACTGACCCTTTTGATGCTTGGTTAGAACCATAGCATCTAGATTTGAAAAGATCCTGTAAGATCACAGAATCCCATGAGGTTAGCATGCCAGATTTGTGAGCCTTGGCATGTTTATCTCATTAGAAAGGCGCCAAAGTGCCATTTGATCAGGAGCCTGCCAAATCCAGGGTGATATTTTATAGGAGCCCAGAGTCCCTGTCTGAACTTCCTTCTTAGGCTGGGTAATAATCTGTTCAGGTTTTGTGCGATCAATACCTAAGTGTTAAGACTGGGAGCTTAAGTGATGCAGAATCATGAGCATACCAACTTCCCAAATGTGCCCACGTGACCTCTCTGCAGGAGCATGTCTTACAGAGGAGTGCTGCAGCTCTTGGATCTGCTTGTCTCCTGACCATTACCTCGACTCAGAGTTTAAAGTGCACTGCTAACTCGAGCACTTTCTTTACCATCTCCCACTGGAAGTAGCAAAGCTGGCTCATTCTTCCAGTTCCTCTCTACTGCCAGAGCCCTGCACACTTTGGCTAGGACCTGGAGTTCAGAGGTGTCCTGTGTGCTCAGCAGTACAGGTGTAAGGAAGTCACCAGGACTTCTGAGCAGGAAACTTACTTCTGCTCCTGTAAATGACCATATATACTGCTACACATTTTCACAAGACCTACAAGATGTAAGCTATGAAGGGCTTGTTATAATGATGCTTCAGGTTTCACTAAACCCAAGAAGCTTTATGAAAGGCCCAAGGAGATTTACTGAGTTTATGAAGTCTAAGTGTAGGTCAACTCTGAAACCTTAAGGGCTAAACACTCCTAGGGTTTGAATGCTGCTTTGAACCAAATAACAAAGAGGAGATTCCCTCATTACTGCTTGTGTTAATTTTGTCACTCCCCTAATAACTTCTGTTTTTTTCAGCACAAGATTCATTTAATTTCTGTATGGATCCTGATTTGTTTCCTCTTTCTTTCTTAGCTTATGTTCAGGCATGCCGTGCCTTGATGATTGCTTCCATCCTTTTGGGATTCATAGCTGCAGTACTCTCGCTGCTTGGTTTGAAGTGCACAAAGATTGGGTTGAGTGATGAAGATGGAAAAACAAAGTTTGCTGTCACAGGAGGATTTCTCTTCATTTTAGGAGGTAATATTGAGGTGGAAATGAGAATGCTTTCACATTTTGTATTGCTTTCACAGCTAAATTAAATGAAACATTCTTGGTTTAAAGCTGTCAGAGCCATTAAAGGAGTCGTTCACCTGTGTGCTTTTTAAACTCTGGCAGGTCTCTGTTCCATGGTGGCTGTTTCTTGGTATGCTGCGATGATTACTGCTCAGTTTTTTGACCCACTGTATGCTGGAACCAAGTAAGTCTTTAGCTCTCTCATACCAAACTGCACGATGTGTTACCAGACAGACGGCTGCACAAACCTCAGCTGCTCCAGAGTTTCAGAACCTGGATGGATCCTGTTATCCAGTCCTACGGGAGGAAAGATTTGCCTTTGGGGAATCTTTTCACCTCAGAGAGGCTGGTGGGGAGGGAGGAGAGTTCTCCTCTAGGTTTAATGAACGTGTGGGGAATATCAACCCCACATCTGAGGGGCTTCTGTGCCATTAAGCTCACATCTCAGTGCTATGGAGAAGAAAAGTTAAGCTCTTCATTTTCTGCAGCATTTAGACCAAAAGAGGTACAGAATTCTAACTATGGCTAGAATAGAATGCCTCAGATGTACAAGCAACTAAAAAGGCATAGAGAAACCAGCTTGAACTGCATAATAGTGACCTGCAGACAGCTGAGAAACATCCCTGTAATTGCTGCTTGTCTGGAAGAAGTGAAAAATTCACCCTATATTTACAGCTCCACATTTGTTTGCCTCATGAATTAAAATGAGGCAAAATCTGTGAGACTTTTAGCTTGTACGGTTGCACAAAAAGAAGTTTTGAGGTATAAAATCCCTGATTCTTCTCTGATATAAAAGCCATCTTAAAACTAAAAGCCTTCTTATGGCACCTTATCTAGGGGCCATATCTAGCAATGAGGAACAAGGGTAGAGGTGACCCGGCCTCTCCTTCAAAAAGGGGGGGAAAAGGGAGAGGGAAACAATATATTGTGTGTGGAACATGAGAGAGCAGGTTTGGGGACAAGGGGACATTTATCATTTGCCAGGACCTCTACCAAGTATATAATTTTTCAATCAAAAAACTATCAATCTTTAGTTGCTAGGATCATATTTGAAGTGTTTTGTAAGCTTCCTACGGAGAACCAGTTCAGGGAAGTCAGAGGTGAAGTGCTTTGTTATGAATCAAAGTACTTTAAGCAATTGCTTTGGATGTTTGTCAGTTTTCCTTGTGTTTTCAAACAAGCACTTACAAAGAAATTGCACTTGTGAATACTTTTTGTTGTTTTATATCCCCCTGAGGGAATTATATGAAGGGTAATAAATACATTAGAGGACCGAAACAACTGTTGATAAGGAATTTCAGTTAGTGGCATAGTTAGTGAGTTTTATAGTTATCTGCTAGAGTGTTGGGGCTTCAACATCGATGCATGTTAATCAGTTACCAGGTGGTTTGCATTCAGTAGCTAAAGAAATCTCTTTTTTTCTAGTATCTAAGCTTCATGTTTAATGATATCAATTCGCTAAGAGGTTCCTAGTGAATTAACTTTGATAATTGGTAAAGCCAGGCATGTTCTTGAGGAAGTTTGTGCTCCTTGGACTCTGTGAGACACGTTTAAAATCAGTTGCAGGTCAGTATTGATCTTCACCTTTAAGAGACCAGCAAATCTGTTTTCCCAGATTGCATCTTTTTGTCCTGACTTCAGCAAATCAGTAAAGTTAACCTCTACTGACTCTTCAGGGAATTTCTCATACAGCTGTGAGGGCGACCCAAGTTCTCCAGATCCCTCCGATGTACTTTGCTTTGGTATGAATGACATCTACAGTGTTCCTGTCTGTAGGCGGCATGCACTGGTCAACACTCTCTGATTGTTCCTTATTATTCCTCCAGCAACTTGCACTCCTGCATTTTGAGATAATTATTATCTCCTTGCTCCATGTTCGGAGAGTGCCTAAAACAGCAGACACCTTGCGGTTCCAATGTGGGATGAGAACACACAGAACAACGAACCCGTGTAAACCTTCCTGTTAGCAATCAATTCTGAGTCAGAAACTTGGACACTTCTAAATAATGACCTGTTTACAAGTGGAAAAACCCCACACATATCTGGCTTCAGAATACCTTCTACACATTCTACGGCATTTATTTTGCCCTTGTATCAGGTGTCTCAGAGCACATAGGTACAGCCATATTGTGGATATAGTCTTTGCCTGAATACAGAAACTTGTTTTCGTCTTTATGTGAAACTCCTGCCAGACTTGGCCAGGCTCAATTGTGCGCAGTCTTTGGGTCAAATTCATCATCATTGGACTGCACTATGGGGTTTCCTCAAAGGTGTAGTTTTGTACAGTAAAATGGGGAACTATTCCTTTTCAGCTTGGGGCTATCCATAAACATATTTCAGCCATATAACCACAGAGAGTGCTAAATCTTCTTTAGGATACATGAATCTGAAAACTAGCCCTGTACAAATAGCTACTTGTAGGTGATCTAGTTTTGTGTCCATGGAAAACTGATTTCTATGGTTAGCCTTTTCTTATGACACAGACAGTAAGGTCATCATCGGGTTTCACAAAATTACTTAAGTGGCACAGCTAATACAAGGGCCAAGTAAGTGTTGTGGACTACCCAGAAGGTATATTATCATCATTTATTATCAGCAATTTAATATACGCAAGTATTCATTGCTACTTATCTTTGTATTGCTTAGTACGTCCCGTCACTAACTTGGCAGAGCATTTCTAAATACATGTAAGAGTTTGACGGAACACAGACACAAAGCCAGAGCTGTTCTCCTGTTATCTGTTGCAGTAACCTTTCAGTTAGCTACTTCTATGCAGACTAGAACTTGTTTGTGTGATTTGTGTACCTTATGGCTCAGTCTAAAATAATGCTTTTGTGATCCTGTTACATGCTGTTTCCATAAAATCTCTCATGTTACAGGTATGAACTAGGAGATGCTCTGTACTTAGGCTGGGCTGGATCTGTTCTTTGTATGCTTGGTGGGATCTTACTGACCTGTTCATGCAAAGGGAAGAAAAAACAGGATTACAGGTAATCTGGGATTTGGCAGTTGAAATAGCAGTTGCCAATTATATACCGTTGTCTACTGTATACTATTCTCTCTCTCACTCTCTCTCTCTCTCACTCTAGCTTTCTGTAGCCATAGAAAGCACAAACAGGAAATTGTACTTATTATGGCATGACATAATACCATATGGTATATACAGGTATATACCATATAATACCTGTTATGGCATGCCACAGACTGGTGATGGCAGGGGATGCTGTACCAAATACTTGTACCTTCCAGACAGTGTACTTGTGGATGCTTTGCCATCACTGGCCACCTATAACTAGTATTTAGTAAATCTGGGTACTGCTAATGGTTCCAAGATCTACATGATGATGTGCAGTGAAAGAGAGAACTATCTATTGCCAAAAGAAAATGGTATCAAAGAATACAGTGTATTAGATCAAGCTTCTGTGTAATACCCACTAGCATTAAAACATTCAAACACCATTTACCTTGCAGAAAGTGTAACGGCATTTCCTTCCCAAGGGAGATCCAACTGATCATTAGAAGTATACAATGTTTTTCTTGTTGCTTATGGAAATGTCTAAGAAGACATCAAATAGACAAGCTGAGTATTTCTGGCCTCCAGACCTTGCCTGGATTTATTTTATTCTCCAGTCTTTTAACTATTCACACGTAATAATTCAAAAAAGGTCCCTTTTTGAAGGAGAGGGAGTGTAATTGTTGAAAACAGCTGAGGTCCATGTCTACTCAGAAGAACCTAAATGGCTTGGAGGCTGTGCTGGCTAAGCTTGGAAGGATGGTAACATGGAAGGAAGAAGCATGCTCCTTGCTACTTAGGAATAATCTTAGGAAAATTATGTCAAAACAGATGATAAGTGAGAGTGTTCCTCTGATACTCCACTGCCTAATCTGAAGCCATTTAAGCTTTACAGTAATATTTTGTCAGCCACATTGGACTTTAGATCTCTCTCACCATACAAAGTACCAAATATCCTGAAGTAAAACTGATGAGTGGAATAACAGAAGTTCAAGAAGACAAATGACAGATGAAGGGGTTGGCTAAAGAGGCTTCTGTTTTCCTTTCTTATCATCTTGATTCCTGTATTAAAAACTGCAGTTTGCACAAAGATATTAAGGTCTAGGTTCCCTTCTGCTTTAGGGACTGGACTAAAATGCCTTGAGTAAGAGCACATGTGAGTTAGGAACCCAGAGTGCATTTCTGGTTACGAGAGAGATGGCTGTGCTGCCTGTCAAGTAAGCCTCATCTGTCTTCCCTTAGGTGCAAGAGTGATAAGAACTACAGGCCTCTAATTTCTGCCCCTTCCTGAAGTATGTGCTGTTGGTGGGTTGGATGCAGACCTAAATGAGTAACTTCCCAAGTATCTGAAGCTGTGGATGTGTGCGTAATAGCTATTGTTTTGTATCTCTTTCTTCTTAATTCACAGTTTCAACAAATACGCATATTCAGCAGGCCATGCAGATCCTCAGCAGGATGTGTACACCAAAAACTCTGGGACAGTTATAAGCAACAAGGAGTACGTCTAATCTTACCTTTTACATCACTTGTAACGTTAGTAGGTTATGACTTCAAATAAAGAAGTGAACTACTTCCAGGGTTCCAGTTCCAAGTTGCAATCTTTCATCCTAATTTGGAGTAGTACGAAGGAGGAGGTACGGTTTTCAATGTAAATAGGAATGGTTTTCCCAGATGGTTTTCAATTGTAAATAGGATTCGACAGGAGATGCTGAGATGTGAAATCCTGCGGCATGAAGTTTTCTGCATGCTGAGGAGCCTGGTAAAGGTTAACCTCAGTGTTCAGTGTATCCTGACAATCGAGAGCAACTGTTTCTATTTTGGGGGACTCAAAAAGTTGGAACTGATACGCTGTAGCTAACTGCAAGTTAATACACCTCACAGTTAGAAATGGATTGGGTTTGCACTAATATTTAGCTTCCTACTTTTGTTCAGCAGCTTTAGGTTTTGATGGGAAATAAACTTTATTCCACAGACAACTGACTGAAACAGATTTTTTGATGAGTGGTACCCTGTCCATTAATAAGGATATAATCTATAAACCTGGGCTAGAAGTCTCGTCTGAAATTCATACTGACCATATGATGGTCAAGATTAAAAAACAGGTACAAAAAAATCCCTAATAACCACTCACTTCCAGGTCTGCAGATGTGCAACAAAGTTCTTGTTGGTTGTGATGCAGATATCAGATATAATACAGATATGATGTGGAACGAACCAGACACAGCTGGGAGTGCAGGAAGCACCTGGTGTTAAAATGCTTTGTGGTACCTAAGAAGGCCATGGCCCCATTTTTCAGTTTTTATTTCTATGTTTTCAGCTTTTAAAATAATCCTATTGTAACTCTGAGAATTTCTACTGCATGTGAATTGTCTGCTCAATGTAATTCCCCTGCGCCTTCATTCTCCACCATTAGAATTTCTGCTTTAAACCACTCCACTGCTGGGAGCATTCGTTTGCCTTGTGTAAGCACTCAGGCAGATGACAATGAGCTCACTTTACTTTGTATTGGTGCCTTGAGCAATGTGCAATGGAATTTGACACTGCAGGCTCACAGGTTTCATAACTTGTCCCTTTTAAATTACAGGTGTATGAATACAATTCATCAAAACACCTTGGTGTTTCCCTCTGCTTTTACTGACTTATCCTAAACACAACTGTAGTCTGATCTGGAAGTTTGGTGTGGCCTCTTTGATATCCTAATAGATAATTTCACAGGGCTATCTGCATGTAGTCTTAAGGAGAAATATTTAGCCATGTTGATTGCATGCAGATACAGCTGACTTGTACAGACATATCAAGGCTTGAATTGGGCACTGACAAGTCTTTTAGGCTTAATGAGTAAGTTAAGATTACTTTTAGATCGCCAGTGTCATCTTCCCCCCACTATCAACTGTTGTTTTTAAAATAACTCCCTTCATATTCTGGAGAGTAATTTCAAAAGCTGAAAAGCCATTTAACTGGCATGGTGGGAGCTGAACTCCTCAGCATCATGTGCATATTGTCCTCTGGACAGTGTATATTGTGAAGTCACTGGGAAGTTTAGTTAAAAACCAAGAGTAAAATCCCTATTCAGTGACAATTAACTCATTCATTCAATATGTTATTGCATTCAGTGTCATTCAGGTGAAAATAAATGCTGAAGATACCATGCCATCCTCTGGTTTGTTTACAGGCCTTCCAACCATTCTCTGTTTCTGCTGTTTCTCCCTGCTTATTCTGCATGCACCTTCAACAGTAATGCTCTGAATGATTTTAATGAACCATCAGCTCAGTTTGGGGAGGAAGGTGTTTTATGTACAGGTGATATATGAGGTGGTTTTCTTCCTGTTTGTTTAAATCTGTTGCAAGCTACTTAATTCTCTTTAAAACATTTCACATGCTGCTATTTTTAAGCCCTTTGCTCACGTGGTCAGACTGCTTTGGTATCTGCAAGTCTTCTTCATATCTCTGCAGCTGAGACCAAAATCCTGCATTGGGTTCTGCTACTGGTCTGGCAGTCTTCACAGTCTAGAAAAGAGGAGAGGCATTGTAGAAGCAAGGGCAGGTAGCATGTAAATGAATTTTTTTCCTCTAAGGCTCTTGATTTGGCTATGGAATAATAGATATTTTGGAGAGCTGACTTGGATCTCCTGGCACGGAGTCCCTGTGACTGTCTTTCACAGTGTGGTGACACTGCTCATGTGTCAGGACGCTCAATATAGTGTGAAACTTGGTCATATATCTGCATGCCTCTATCTAGCAGTGAACAAAACAGTTATCTGCATGAGAAACTCTACTGATGTACCTACCAAATGGGTATGGACTAAAAGGTAGATCACAAGTCACATGTATTCGATAGGCTTCCTACTGAAGTTGAGATGCTATCACTCATCACTACCTTGTCCCTAGCTATTTATGAGGCCTAACAGATGATGTTTCTTTGCTGCGTTAGCTGTCCTGCTGAACAACAATTGCACACCTGCATCCATTTCCCTCATTTTCTTTACATCTGTCTTTAACTTTGCTTATTATGACTAAGGAAATGATGGGGAAAAAAGAGTCACAGAACAACCAACTTTCCATATTTGCTTAAAGTCTGTTTGCATTTGTAATTATATTTGTCCCAGAAGCCTCACATTGAAAGTGTATTTGTCCCAACTGGGGGTGAAAAAACTTAAGAGTGTAATGTTTATTCAAATGACGAATATCTGTGTTAACTGTCAATAAACAGCTGAGAGCACCAAAATAATTCTATGAGACATCATCATTACTTACAGTAAGCACTGCAGTTCTTACCCGAAAGATGGCTAAGTATAAACCTGGTTATCAGTACAATACCTCGAATGCATCCTTGAGCGGGAGCTTTCCGTGTCTCATCAGATAAGCAGTGCAGATAGCAGCGGATCGGCTGCGGCCGTTCTTGCAGTACACCAGGCACTTCCCACCCCTCCTCACAGCCTCTTCTATAGCATCACTGCACTGCTCAAAGTACTGGTACAGGTCTTCAGCCGGGTCATCGAACACAGGCACACGCATGCCCCGGACGTGCGGGAGGCCGGGGAAGGGCTGCTGCCTGGTGACATTAACGCAGAAGGTGACTCCCTCTCGCGTGAGCAGGTCCTCATTGCAGGCTGCCCGCGCGTTGCTGATGAGCAGCGAGGCGGTGACCTGGCTGAGCTGCGGCATCGGCAGCTGAGGCCGCAGCGGCACCAGCTCCCTAATGGCCGCGGACACACGGCGTTCGAGTCCTGCACCGGCAGGGATCAGGATGCCGTTCCCCCCCACCCTGCAATGTGTGTGGCTGCGCTGCCCTGAGGAATGCTGGGTTCTGCTATATTTATCTCCCCTGCACAGGCTTGGGAATAAAGGCTTCAGGCAGGTCCTCGTGCCTGCTGGATACTGACAGCTGCATTTAAAAAGCTACAAACGCTCCGAGACAATTGGATTTGAACAGTTCCTAGCCCTATAGCAGCTTCTTACAAGAAGCTAAAACTCCTGTCTTCATAGAATCACAGAATGGTTTGGGTTGGAAGAGACCTTGAAGATCATCTAATTCCAACCCCCTGCCACAGCCATGGACAGGGGTTATCCCTCTATCTTGCGTTACTCAAAGCCCTATCCAACCCGGCCTCTTCCTCGCAGGAAGGCTGCTGCTGGGGTCAGGATTGGTGCAATGACGCAGGATGGCTCAGTCACCTCCAGCTCAGCTCCGGATCATGTAGTGGCCCCTCACCTACAACAAAAGCGTATTTGAATGCCCAGAAAATGATTTACCAGGCTGGCTAGATACGGTAGCACTAATCTTGCTGGACTTCAGCTAAACTGCTGGTGAGGTGCCAGGGCACGAGGGTGCTGACACGCGCTGGAGCTGTACAGGGTGGGTGGGGAGGGGGCAAGGGCCCAGCCAGGGCAGGGCCACATCAATCAGTACCAGGCGGGTGCTGCAGGACTGCTGCTGGTACCAGCCACTTCCTGGATTTAGCACATGGCTGAGCCTCTCGAACAGTTTTCTGTCTGGCCATGACGCAAAAAAGGAGCTTGTGACTGATAACTTGCAGCTGGCACGAAGATGAACCTGGGCTATCACGGCACCAGGGCATGCACTAAAAGGGTTGGTGTGAAACGCAGTGCCAGCCAGTAAGGAATCAGCTGGAGGGATGAGGATGAGCTTCTATTCCGACATGGGGAACGGGGAAACTGATGTGCTGCTTACCTGCCATCACCTGTGCCAACAGCCTGACAGAGAGATGCCAGCTCTGAGATGCCTCCTTAAAGGAGCAGGGTGTCCTCTCCTGCAGTGTGGTAGCACTGCCCATGGGCTCAGTGCTCTGCACCACCGCTTCCTTGGCACAGCACCAGCCTGGAGGAAAGCTCCGCCAGCCCAGGAGGCACAGTGAGGCTATGGATGTTTACTGGTTACCTTCCTGCAGCTGACTTGAGGGCTTGCAGTCTCAAGCACAGCTCAAGACCAAACATCCCCATCACTGCGACAACCCAGCCATCTGCTTTGCTTGCAGGTTAAGACCCTGCCAACACCTGCACTAGTACAAGGCCATGGTAAACAATTAGCACAAGACTTTGCAATGACGACTACCAAGGGTGTTTCTGATTCCTCATAATATCACGCCATGACTTTTTGCACCTCTCTGTGAGGAAGAGAATATTTAGCATAGCACTTTGGTGACTCAAGTCAGGTTCACCTTGTCTCTGCACACGTAACATCCACATGACCCTAGATTCCCTCTTGTGTTCAGGGCTGACATCAGCCCATTACAAACCTTGTGGCTGAAAGCACGATTTCATTCCTTGGGACTCCTGGCCTTCTTAACGGAGAAAGAAAACGCCAAATTCAGCTTACATGTAGAAGAAGTAAAACTGCCCTGTAAATACAGATGTAAGTCTCCAGCCTTTTTTATTTATACTAGGATTCAAAGAACATATTCCAACTTTAGATAAACAGTGCAAGAGAGTTACAAGTACCTGGTAACAGAAAGAAATAGATAACTGTCCAGCTATGCCAATAAGTGAAATAATTCTTACTCCTGCAGATAGAAACGCATCTGTTTAAAGCAAAAGTGGACTTTAGATATTTTGCTATACCTTAGCCTCTACCAAGCCCACCAGAAAACAACAGGCAGCTTGTCATCTGTAAATGATAAGTAGCTGTGCTCTCAAAGCCTTTTGAGACCCTCGCCCTTAGTTAAAACATACACGCTATGGCACAAAAGAGCAGGTTGAAAGACAGAGACACTTGGAAATCCGCTTTTCCTGGTTCTCCCCTTTCCAGGAACAGGGGTCCTTGTTCATATCATCCCTAGACCACCATCCCCTCCTCATCCCCGTGAAGTACGAGGCCTTTTCAAACCAGGACACCACGAATCACCACTTTGATAACACCAAAGCAAACGTTCCCTCCCATCCACCCCTGCTCCCCAGAGCTCCTCACTCATGTAACCAACCCATGGCACCCACCAGCCCCTGCTGTGGCTGCGGCCTTCAGCCAGCACTGCCACAGGGCTAGGGAGTTTTGTCACTACATTTTCCAGCAGGCAGTGGCCCTGGAAATGTCAGGTAGAAGCACTGAAAGGCCCCAGTCTGAGCACGGGCTCGGGGCTCGACTTAGCTTGCTGAGCCATGCTAGTGGTTGCCTAGCCATCAGGTAACTACGGTTTGCTTTAGGTTTGCTTCAGTTCAGAGCAATACCAAGTCGATACGTGGGGGGACTCAGCTATTTTGGTGGCATGGCCAAGCACAGCCCTGGGGCCACCAGATCACAGCAGGTCAGGGAAACCACTCCAGGGCAACAAAAGAGAACGGTATAACGGGATAACCAGGAACCTACACTGGGTAGCGGCACAGGCAGAGTGTGTGGAAAGGTACTGAATGGACCAATGGACCCAGGGCCAAGGAGAGGGGAAGCATCCACACCATGTGCCTGCTGTCAAAGAGGGGGAAGAGGCCCAGCACTGCCTGCACAGACATCAGGCTGCTGATGCTGCTCCAACCCCAGCTCGGCTTCAGGCAACTGAAGCAGTTGCTCTCAGGACCTGGAGGGACACTGAAGCTGGACCCCAGGCATCAGGGTGTCTCCTGTGTAACAGTTTTTATGGCATCCTTGAGGCTTTGCCTCATTAATTACTTTGGACTATCAGGTTTTACCACTGTAACAGGACCGACGATTTGGCCTATTAAATCATTAAAATATTAACTGGACAATAGGTGAATTCTTGGCTTCACATTCAAGGTGTGTTCCCCTCGGGGCCTGTAATAAGCTTTTGCGGGAAGAGGCTGACAGCAAATGCTAACTGCCCAGAACCGGGAATGACAAAGACTTTCCTTTCAATCTCCCATTCTGCAAAAGCAAAACACTGACCTCAGCATCCATGTGTTAAACCTTTGGATGTAAAGGTTCTGCAGGACTGGCTCTGGGGATTTCTGTAACTGGAGGCTAAATTTATACTGGCAATTCTGGTTAAAAAAAACAAAAGAAAATATAAAATCAGGATCTCTTTAGAGCAGTAAAATTAATGTGGAACATGCCATGCTTCTAGAAGTAAATAAATCTGCATAAATTCATGTATCTATCCACTCCTGGGTTCTGATGGGTCTAGTGGCGTTGTCTGGCCTCTAGCCAACATCCATTATTCTGGCTTTCATTTCTGAAACCCTACCAGATTAGATCAGGCTCAGTCTTACATGGAGTTGAGCACAAGGCAGAAAGGACACCAAGTCAGAAGCACTGGTCACTGTGACCTGCGGAAGCCAGTCAAAGCTGGCCTAAAATCTCTGCTTTGTTAGAATACCATCAACCCCAGCTCAAACCATCACCACAGGGATGACACCTCCCACCTGCACTGGTTTTTGGTGTCAATTTTGCTCATGTTCTCATCTTCCCTTAAACTGCACATTCTAGAAACTGCTAATGTTAAAAATGGGGTTTTGTTCTCCCCATCCCTCACCCCCTCCCCTTCTTAGAAAACAGCCAAACCCCAACCCCGTAACATTTGCTCAGCCCAAAGACACATCTCCTCTGGTAGAACAGAGGAGAAATGCTCAAACCTTTGCTATGCAGACCAGTAAAGTATTAGATAGATAGGCCTCTTCCTCCCTCTCACCCGCAGTACAAACACATTTGAAACTCAAACCCAACCCCTTATGAATGAAGCCCAACCCCATGGCGTGCTCTTGGCCAAACCAGTCACAGTGACTGCGTTGTATCTATAACATCAGCTAAACCTACACCTCCAGCCAGTGCTTGCTGTACTCGTCAGGTACAGAAGCCTTCTGGAAGCCACAAAGCACACAGCCCTACAAGCACTGACACTCCTACAAGGTACGTGGGGATATTTATATTGCTCACTGACCAGGCCCAGCCTAAAAACCCATCATGGAGCCCACCCCACCAAGCATTTCGGGGTTAGGGCAGCCACCTGCATGTCCCAAAAGCTGGTGTGTGGTGGGATGGGGTGGCAGAGGGTGAGCCTAGCCCTTCCCTGAGCCAAAACGAAGCTGCCAGCAGGTGTCTGACCCGCTGTCCCACGCCATCCCTGCAGTGGCTAGGGAAGGTGCGTTGGAGGATGGGGAAAACAGGAATTCACTCAAAAATCTACAATGCAACAGACACCAAAAGAAAAAGAAGAACCCAAATAAAACATGTCCCATCCTCACATCCCCTCCCCCAAGTAGGTGCTACCTCAACCTGCATAGGGACACTGCCCAGGGCTCATTGCTACCAGCCCCAGGGGCTGGTAGCAGTGAGACCTGGGCTGGGGTGTCACTCAGCTCTCACAACCAGTTGCAATGCTCTGGTTAGTAATAAGTCCCTGTTTTTAATTATTACCAACAAATAAAAGGGATTCCCGTCCATGGCTGAGGTGGCAGCACAACTGTCTGTCAAGTGGAGAATCCCACCGTGCATATTGTCATCTCTCTGTTACCTACGACGGTACCGCACTGCAGGTAGAAATTGGACCATTATTACTTGGGTAAAAAATGGCTTTCCAACTAGCATGCAAAGAAAAAATACACCAAACCCAACCCCTAACACTCATTCCCAGTCACTTAGATGTAGGAGACCTACATTTCAAATTGTTGTCAGCTACGAGCTCTAGTCAAGAAACCCCGCTTGTGACCTTTCCAAAGTAAAAAGGGAGTTCTGCGTTATTGGGTCCACTGCCAAACTGTTTCAGCTCAACCTACCAAACCTGCTCACACTCCTGTGTATGCTGCTGAAAGCAAAGGGCCATCTCTGTCTGCCTAGGAAGCACAGAGGGAAAACCCCGCAGGAGCCCCTGAATGCAGCCCTTGAGCAGCGCTGACGAGCTCAGTCTCTCGGCGTTCCCAAGTGGCGCTGGTGCCGGCACCGCCGTGGCTTGGGCAGCTCTAGGGCAAGCGGCGCTCCGGCAGCGGCTGGGTGATGAGATCAGGGCAACTGCATGACTTGCATATTCCACTGGAGGCAGAGCAGCACAAGAGCTGCCCCGGAGGCCTCTTTGCAAAGGCTTGTTTCAGCCCTGAGAGCCAGGTTGTGGCAGTAACAAAAGTAAAACAATGAGGTACGGAAAGAAGGGCCCAGCACTGGGGAGAAGACCAAGAAAGAAGAAAACAGCTCGAGCACTGCCAGAAATAGCAAAAAACTGAAACCTTTTTCTCCTCCCTCTTACTCTTTTTTCTTTTTTTTCTTTTCTTTTTTTTTTTTTTTTTTGCCAAGGTGAATTAAATACGTCCTTTGGTTGTTGGTTGGTTGGTTTTGGCGAAGTGAAGCCCTCGGCCGCAGTCTCTTTCCTGGCTGTGCTAGTGAGTTACCGCCACAAGTGCTGCACGGCAAGGAAAGCCACCGAAAGGAGGAGAAGGAAGGCAGAAGGCAAAGATCTGCTGCTGGCCCCATTGATGCCATGTCCAGACTGCTTAGGAATAGCATGCGTTTCTGGCTGCCTGGTGCTGGGGCTCTTAGAGAGTCTTTTGCCACAGACATCGTCGGGACAACTGTCACCACTCCCAGAGCCGCTCATGTCATCACCTGCACAGAGACAAACATGGGTGAGCATGAGGAAGGCACAGTGTGAGCCCCAACTGCTGTCCTTGTGGGGGCCAATGGCCTTTCCTGCCCCTTGCTGCAACCCCAGGGAGTGCTGACCACCAGCCCTGCCCTTGCCACCTCCTTCCTCCTGCATCCCCACCATGAGAAGCAAGCCCATACCTGATTTCTAGTTGACTTTAACCACCAGAAACCTCCAGAGCAGACAGGATCAGTGGCCCTATCAAGCAGGGCTGGGCTGGGACTGGAGAAAGCACCCCAGGTTTCAGCAGCACAGCCTCCAGCCACCCCACAGTAAGTTGCCCGCACTCAAACACAGCCTCTGCAGCCCTGAGCCGTAAGCCAGGCTGCCACAACCCCCCAAGACTGACTGCTCAGCCCCTCAGCCTGCCATGGACCTCTCTGGTTCTGCTGAACTCACTTGCGTCTTGGAAATCCACATCATTCCCAATGTTAGCGTTGCCCAGCCGGTTTGTCATGATCTTTAGCTGCATGATTTGCTGGCGAATGGTCATATCTGGCTTGGTGATGTCCACCTCTACCTCCGGGTTGTTAATCTGATTAGCTAAGCCGTCCCCCATCACTTCAGGCAGATAACTGTGACAGAAGGAGACAAGTTGAAATGCTTCTTCCCAGCTAAACTCACCTCTTCCCATTACAGACGCCAGTGATAATCTCAGTGACCACCAGAGAAGCTGCAGTCAGTGGCATTGGCTTGTTGAACAGCCTTCATATGCTGGTGTTTGCTGCCTGCTCTACAGATGACCAAGCCATGCTGACATGGCCAGACCCCATCAGACCCTGCAGCTGGCTCTGAGGCCACCTCAGCTTTCAGAAGCTGGCTGTTGGTCTTGCAGCATCTGTGTCCCAGCATGGAGAGGGGTTTCCTATGGGAGAGGGTGTGTGCAGGGCTGAGGGGTTGCTCTCAGGCTGGTACCTGTGAAGCCATGGGGACACTCTTTTCTGGAAAAGCTGTCTGTATGGGAGGATGAGGAGCATCTTCAGCCCCAGTTAAAGCCTGTTGGGACTGATGCCTTGGGATGACTGAGTGCCCCTGGTAAGACCAAACAGGCCCTCAGGGAAGCTTCTGTTAACTAGGAATCAATCAGCAAACAGAGCTGTGATGCCCCCTTCCACAGTGCTGCAGCTCATCTGCTCCTGGGGATGTGCAGCACTGCTGGCAGGGAAAGGTCATGAAGTATGGAAGAACCAAAGGTGCCGGCTTCGGGCTGGCAGAGACCAGCAGAGCAGGTCCACAGAACGGAGCGGAGAAACACACATGTCCACCGTATCTCTCCTCATCACCATCCTTTAACCATCAGCTATGGGGGAAGGTGTTTCTGCAGCTGTTTGATGCCACCCTGGGTGCCTCCTTTCATGAGGAAGCAGCATTTCAGAGCAGGTATGGATAGAAAGGCACATATGCAATTCTCAGCAACAGTTCTGGTATTTGTGAGGTAAATCCAGCCCTTCTGCCTTCTGAGTGCACATGGAATTGCACAACTGCTTCACTGGTACAAAACTACACAAGTTATTTCACGGCCAATACATTCCAGTGCTTAACCCCCCAACACACAGCAAAATGACAACAGGCTTGACATTCCCAGGTACCAGCTTTCCAGGAAGTTCAGCATTTCTGTGGACATGGACAGACCTTTCAGCCCAGTCTGAACAAGTGGGGATGGCTGAGATGAGGTGCAAGTGCCTTTTATGAAACCCTCCTTCTCTTACCCCAGGACATTACTATCCTGGCACCTTGATCCTCTCCATACCTGCCCTTGGTCATCCCATTCCAACACTTGTCATCTGCCACTGAGCTGGCCATTATTTTTTTGCTGCACAGGCTGCCAGGCAGGGTGATCCAGTAAGTCTTGAGAGCTGTCAGATTCCCTTTGGCATCTAAAACCTGTAAACAAAGAGGATGCTCAGGGTCAGAAGAGCTTCGGGCTGCCCCAGAATAGCATTCTGCCTATTTATTGGTTTTTGTTGTTGTACTAGCATAAAGTCTGTTTCTATGCAAACAGGGATGTGTTGCCAACCTTCCCCTTAACCCAAGCACCCAAGGCTGAAGGTTGCAAGCTAAGGACTGTTCTGGTACCAAAAAATCAGCCAGAAGATCATCTTGTGGGTCCATGAGGGCACTGCTGAGAAGCAGTCTTGGTGCTAGCCAGCAGGGCTCTGCCAGAGTGGGACAGGCAGGTGTCTGTGAGTGAGGAGCATTTGAAATGTGGAACCATGGTGGATCATGTAGTTCATTTTCCACAGAATCCAAATCTCCAGAGAGGAGGACCTCCAGCCACAGTATATATAACCCAGCTCAGTAACACCAATAGCAAGGTGTCTTTTCGGGGTAAGTGGCACCAAATCCCTGAGAAACTGGTTATCAGCAACCTAAACCTAAACCTCGGCCCTGTGCCCAGTGGCAAGATCAGACCTGCTTCAGTCACGCCAGCACTCACTGATATGATCTCCTTCAGACTCACCAGTAAAGATGACACAGCAGCCTGAGGGGTGGTCTGACCTGACCCACAGGACCCAGTGCTGCTCCAGCCGGGCTCCCCATGCTCCCAGTGCACCAGCACGTCTGCTTCTGAGGCAAACTCACCAGCATCTCTAGTGCTTGTGCAGAGGACTTTGCTTCCAACGCGACTTTCCCCCACCTTCTCTTGTCCTCACTGCTGGAGCCTTTCGTGCTGATTTTTGGATTTCCACAGCCTTGGAAAACCTGAAAAACAGCCCAAACTCTCTACTCCGTGCTTTGATACTATCTCTTAAATTAATTAGCATGCCACAGTTATGGTTTTTTTCTTCTTAAGTACGTTCATCTTTCCTAACTGCAAGATCTCTGAGATTCTGGCTTAGTTTCTGGTCAGATTACTCTTGTGCCAGGATGTGTTTTCAGCACACTGTGACTGGTTTTGGTTACTGCTAGCAAGCAAAACATTCAGTACTAACACAAAATTAGCACAGGTTTTTGGATGAATCAGAAATGTTGATGCTAATTTATCACTTGCCATTTTATCTGCTCCTATTAGGATGGAAAAATAAAATTCTGGGAAGAACAAGATGGGAGCTGCTCACACTCATTACACCAGTGGTGTGGGCTTCAAGACTGCAGAGCACATGAGCTCCGCTGATTTGGACAACTGAGCTGGCAATCGGCATCCACACTTCACAAACGACTGCTCCCTCCAACAGGGGAGTGCAAGAAGTGTCCCAATCTGTCAGGTTGGATGTTTCAAGAATGAATGAGGAAGCCAACCTGATCTGCCTCCTAAATTTGGGTACCTCCTGCCATTGTAACTACCTGCCCAGGTGTGTTTTGTAGCCAAAGGAGAGCAGAAGCACTTTGAAGGTACAAATCCTCACACTTTTCCTCTAGGAAGAGACGAAGAGTGCCTGTTTCTCCCAGTCTCTGCCTGACCAGTCCACACAAGACATCTCCTGCTACCAGGTAGCCAGTGCTTAGGCAACTAAGCCTCACTGGGGCTGGTGGATGGAGTCCTCAGACAATCAGACTGAATCAAGTGTCAAAGGGCAGGAGGGCCTTGTCAGTTTGATTTGGGAAACACCAGCCTTCACAAAGAAAGCCATCTGATTTGAAAAGATGGCTCCAAGCTTCTTGTGGTTACCAGGGTGCTGTCAGAAGCTATTGATAAATTCGACTTTGCATGGTGTTCCCTTAAAGCAGAGATCCAGACCTCAGAGAGATGCAGCTTGTGCCAGCTGCTGATTGCTATTTCAGCTAGTAGCTTCTGACAGCCATCAGCAAAATCCTAATCTAGACCTTCAGCCGGTCTCACCAGCGTGTCTGAGGGACATTCAGCTCAGAAAGCCCTCTCCTGGGGTGCTCTCTGATGACCAGATGGACCCAACACTTATGGCAGTTCAGCACCAAGCTAATTTGGTCACCAGATCACACTGAGAAGCTTATCAAACATGTTTGGTTGCTCCAGTTGAACACCAATTAGACTATTTACTCTTTTTCATTATACCAGATTTACTATATACCCTTGGAAACACCTTTCTTTGCAGATGATGACATCTTTTCCCAAATCATGGGCCTGCTTTTATGTGGACAACCTCAGCCTCACCTAACAAAGGAAAAAAGAACATGGCCTTTCATGTCAGAAGAGAGACCTTAATGAGTACTTGGATGCGTGCTGCTGATGGCGCGTTGACATGTGCCAGCGAATTCCTGCTTGGCTAAGCAATACTTCTGGCCCTTCCCTTCTCCAAGATGTAGTTAGAACCTGTCCTGCTCCTTTCATCTGCACCTCCGCCCCAGCTGTGGGATAGCTGCAGGACTTGGGGAATGTCTAGGCAAAAAGCAGAAGCCCTGGAGGGTGGTTTTGTTCCCAAAGCTTCTCTTACCTGCAGCTACAGAGATGATTGTGGTTAAGTGGATAAATGTACTAAAAATAGAAGACCAATAGAAGAGAGCTTCATGATCTGCTTCTTGGAAGACAGTTGAGCATCAGGAGAGCCTGTTTTATACTCTCCAGATGGACTGCCAGATTGTAGCTCTGTCCCACAGACACAACCTGATAGCCCAGTGTTTCCACCGCAGAACATCACCTCGAGGCAGGTTAAGGCAGATGCCTTCTGTCTCTAGGGACTGTGCACTGTCTGTAAATGCTTCAGCTCAGCCAAAATACTCCAGGACTCTTCAAACACAGAGCCTCCTGACAGCAAATGGCACCATGCCTCCCACAGCCACTGCATATGCAGTCCCACCTTGTGTGTCTGTATCTAAAGGTGGCTGACTGGTTGTAGGAAGGAATAATATTTGGAAATACTTGAGGAGGTTTGTGCCTGTGTAAGACAGGTGGTTTCCTATCATTAAAAGAGTGGGCATTTGACCTCTTTCATCCTTCATCTTCTTTAGTTCAGTTGAAGAGTGAGCACAAAAAAAGTGTGCTCCTGGCAGTTACACATGATGCATCCTCATCCAGACCTAGGCACATGCTCTTACCTTGGTTGTGATCGAGTCTTTGTTTTCTTGCAAGTTAGAAATAGCTTCAGAGATCCTCATGTGAATGGTCCCTATTACAGTGTCCACGTTGTATGGTCCGTCAATTCGATCAGCCACTACGACCAGGGAATCTAGTGAAACAAGACAGACATCTCTCATCAGACTCTGCACAAACCACGTTCAAGATCATGCTCATGCTGCTGGGATGAGCTGCTGGCCCCTTGGCAGGCTTGTTGGGAGTCATTTCTCCATTTTCACTGCTACCCAAGTGCCGTTACTCAGCATGTAAGTAAAGCCACCCTCAGTGGCAGGGAAACAGAGGTCCCCTGCTGGAAATGGTAAATGGAACCGGTATTCACTCAAAGTGACCAACATTTCCTGGGGTGCTACAGAAAGGAAAACTGGTGCAGAAATATTAAGTAATGCATAGCAATACTTGGCCCTAACCCTCCTAACTCATTACATCAGCAAAGCACTACAGCCAGCAGAAAGTGGGGGAACTGGGGTCAATAAAGTGCCAAAGGTACTGGATGAGGGCAATGACTTCTGCGGCAGTGAAGGAATAAGAAAAGGAGCAATTCTCACCATTACCTACAGAAGGACAACACGTGACCAGCCAGAGAAATATCAGGCTATAAAGATGGAGAAGCAGGCCAAAATGCCCACAACTAAACTAGTAAACAGGACAGGGAGTGACTGAAGGGCGCCTCTTGCTTCCAGCTCCTCTTATCTTGGAAAGCTCTGATTTGCTGGCCTGGAATACTAGATGCTTGCCTAGATGGCTGCTTTGGGACAATGCTTGGCTTACAAAGAATTCCCAACCTCTGCCTACCTCCAGAGGTAATTCTCAGCACTCCAGTTGGGTCTGAAGCAGGACAGCCTATATACCTGCAGGGCTCGGGGCGCTGGGGAATGCAGAGGAAAACTGGCATCCTCAGTGTCCAGTGAGATTTAAACAGGATCTCAAACCCCAAACTGGATTTGGACATCTAAAATGCCATCTTATCCAGGTCTGACATTGCCAGTCAAAAACTGCAATTCTGAAAGTCACTGCTGTGCTGCTGCTGCCTCAGCTTCCTAACGCTTGTGCTTTAGTAGCCCCGAGGCCAGGTCATGCATATGCTTCACTGGCTTTTAGGGACCTGGCATTCAGTTATGTGTGACCTCAGATGGCCCCAGTGTGGTCTGCATCCCCCCAGGGCACATCAGGAACCTCCTGTCAGGACAAGGGATGTCTCAGAGAGCTGGGGTGGCCCGTGCTTATCTGGAAAAGAAAACGTTTCATGTTCCTGTGGCCTTGCCACATGGAAGAAAACAAGTGTAATGGCTTCATGCTGGTTCTTCTCTACACAAATAGGGTCAAATCTCATGGTCTAGGTTGGAGATTTGTTCCATTTATAAATGGAGTTATTCATTAGGAGTGATTTATTCTGTCCTAAATCCCAATATCTCACCCATCAGCCTGGCAGAAGCCTGTCAGAGCAGATGGTGTGATGTTGCAGAAAAGCTTATTCAGCATGAGTTGGTAGTGCTGACATTATTCATGAGCAATGAAACCACCGGGTGAATTACCCCTGGCAGCTCAACAGAGTATCAGTAAAACGTGTCCTTCAACCCACACCATCCCACAGTGGGTGTGTGTCACATGTGATATCGCTTTAAAAGACTGATGCTTATCTTTGAGCCACATAGCAGATTTCCTTTGAGCAGGAGTCCAGCCTGCTGCAGCACAACCATGGACCACCCTGTTTCAAACCTGTTAGGAAAGTGCTCAGTCCCTTGCCTGGGCAAGCCAGCAGGACTCAGTAGAAAGACCCCAAACGACTTACCTGAGCTGTAGATGAGGTTTGTGCAGCAACACTAGGTCCATAGTGGATGTAGTGTGTTAACAATGAAGGTCTGATCCTGAGCCCACTGTTGTCAATTTAACAGCATGCTCAGCCCTTGCAAGTCTGTTCTGTGCTGTTATATGACTGATGGTCAGACCCTGATAGCTCCCAGAGAATGATTAAACCAGGTAAAGACTACATAAGGGACAAAGCCACAGCAGATACCAGATCAGGCCCGCACGCCTCACAGTCTGAGAGCAGGTCCGGTCTATGGGAAGCAAGGGCAATAGTCAAACAACTGGGAGGGCTCAAGCCTCTGTCAGTCTGGAGCATTGATCACTAAACGCTCTTTGCTCAGGTCTATAATACAGGATTTAACAACACGTAAAGTCACAGCTTGCAAACATTATGTATTTACTTTCCACACTCGAATAACAAGAGAAGAAAGGAGCTGTTTAGCTGGAGCAAGAACAGAACAAGGGACACAGTTTCCAAGTTAATGTGCTCTCTTTTCCTGCAACACAGTCCTATGGCAGCACTGATTTCTAAAGCTAAATGTGTCATACAACATAGAAATTACAACTCCTGCAGCATGAAAGAGCTTTCAGTTTAACTTTGCTGCCACTCAGGAGTTGCAGTGTCATCTCTGAGACTGTATTTTCCTGACAATCTGAGCTCACAGAGGCACTAATTTTGATACAGACATTTAAATCAAAGGCTGCACTCCCAAATTAGTGATACATTATGTTTGTACCACCACTTACTATAAAAACCTCTCTTAATTTGACCTGCCTTAATTTCTCAAATTGAAAGAGCAGCACTGTGTAACTCCAGCTACATAGAAGGGCCTGGAGAAGGGTGAAGAGTGGGCAATACCAGTGAACTGCTACCTCTGACTCCAGCCCTTGATCTTATTATGACCTTTGACGCTCAAATGTACATCTGCAATTTGAAAGAAGATCCAATTTCCTCCTTGCTGTCACCCCTTGACAGGGTCCCTTGAGGAAGAGGAAGCCAGAGGAAGTTCAAAATGCACTCGGAATTGCATCCCTGATAATCAGGGGGAGCTGTACGTTGACCTTCCAGGAGACAGGCAGTCATCCTGCCAGGGGAGCAGTGACAGGTAACAGTTGGCTTGCTCTGGTCAGAAAGGCCAAAGCACCATCAAAATCCTGGTGTAAGCCCTTGGGGAAGGGAATATTCCTCCCCTTCTTTTGCAGTATGGGTAGCACTCCCAATTAGCTGTAGTAAGATGTCACTCGGTTCGTTAGCCCCCAGCCTCATTAGAGCAAGGGGGGCAGCTGCCACCAATGCACCTCCCTGAGCATGTACACTGGCCTCTGGGCTCCATATTTACTTTGCAGTGTCCCTTGACAGGCAAACAACACTCCTTGAACCTCAGTAGGGTTTTTATTGTTAGCACTGCCACACACCAAGCCTGACCCAGCCTGTTGGGCTGCAGCTGGCCAGTGAGCTGGCAGCCTTGTTGGCCAGGCAGCCAGTGCCAAGGCAAGGGAAAAAGCCAAGCACAAAGCTCATCTCCTCTGGTGCCTGCTTTCCATCATCCCAGGCTCCCACAGCCTGGGAGAAGAGGAGCTTGCTGCATGATGCTCTGTGGGCACAAGGGGGAGTGAGTGTTTACCATTGCAAACAACCTCCCCTGACGTGTGCTGTAACACAAACACACCGTTTTCTAAACACAGACCCTCACCAGCCTTAAATCAGGTCTCTCAGCTCCACAAACTACTCTCAGCCATAGTTCACATTTTAACCAGGAGCCACAGGTTCTCGAAAATCACCCAAGGTCTTCTTAAAAGAGATGCCTGGGTCTGACCAAGCAATGCAGAAAGGCCTGGTTGAAGTTCTCCAGCCAGTGCTGCACAGGAGATCAGATGACACCATCACAGTGATTTTTTTTTGCTTTAAATTCAATGAAAAGCCACCTCTATACACACAAACCCCCCCTTTAAAATATCCGTCATCTTAGCTGAATGACACAACAAAACCTAAATGAAGTCTTATTTAAAATACAAGTCTAATTTTCCCATTCATGGTGACACCTGTATCTTCCTCCTCCCCATGTGTTTAAAGACACCTCTTCCTGTTTAAAAGTACGTGATTCTGATCCCCTTGCTCTCTACCCATGGAAGCAGTTTATGGCTTCACATCTCTAGACTGCCTCCCAAGGAGGCAGAAAATGCTCTGCTATGGATGAGGAGGCAGCTCTGACAGTGTACAGGTGGCCGGACCTGTCCCTAAGCTTCAACACTTGGGAGGAAAGGAAGAATTACTTGAATGCAAAGTGAGGACAATCCCAAATAAGCACAGGCAAGATGAAAACTCTTCAAATACTTGTTATCCATACCAGCAGTGTTCTTTCTATTAAAACCCAACAAAATGTCATGCAATAGCTTCTAGGCATCAGATCACAGAGAAACATAGCGTGAAAGAGCCTCCTTCTTTACCCACCAAATACTGCCTCAGAGAGTTCAAAAGGTGCTATGAGAGGTAGCTGTGCTGCAGCAGAGGAAGGCCATCTTACCCATCAGGTACTTCCACTCGGTGTTCAGGTCTGCTTGGTTGGCCAGGCAGCCCTTCACGACGTTCAGGCAGTAGTTGTTGCATGGCTTCACGCTGGACATGCCCCTGCAGTGTGGGCAGTACATCAGCTTCATGATGGCGCGAGTGCACTCGTGGCTGAGAGATACCTGGGGGAGACAGATCTCAGTCAGGCACACAGGCTGGTCAGCGGGCACGTGGGCAAACCTCGCATTCTCTGGGATTCCTTGGTTGTGTTTGGATTGTGTTTGAACCCTGAGTTCAAAGGCTGAGCTCCATCTCCCTTCCAGCCACATCTGATGGCTGCAAGGACAGCCCCAGTGGTCCACCCTGCAACTGTGACCCCAACACACATGTGCCCCTGGAGCCTCTGCAACCGATGTCATCACCATGCCCATTCTGCAGGAAGGGTTTGCTGTCACTGCCTGGCACATGCAGGTTTCCCGCCACAAACTGCATCTCTGGCTTCCTGGAGGGATGCACAGTGGGGACATGGAAAGTTCTCAGCTGGAAAGGAGAATGGTGTTGGAGGAAGACTTGAACAATTCCAGAAACATGGGCAATTGAGAGCACTTGACACTGGGAAGTGATTGCTCACTGAAAGCACTTCAGGAACTGCAGGCAGCTGGTGAAGTGGCCCAAGACACGCCATGCTGGTGGCTTGCAGGCACTGCATACACAGCCGATGCTTTGCAGAGCTGACTCTGGAAGTGGCTTTGCTGCATTTAGTTAAATCACCCTGGTCCCATAAGCACAGAGCCAGTGCAGCTGCAGAATGCAGAGAGCAGGGCAGCAGCCTCTGCAGCATGTAGCAGTTCCCCCAGACTATCAGCCATGGGACAGTGCCCCTCCGAATGCCACAGTTAAGGGGCTGTCAGTGTAAGCTCGGGAAAAACAACCTGGCAGACCCTGCAGAGATGCTGGCAGAGATCAATGCTTCCCTGTCTTTTCTCAATTGTACCACAGAATCTCAGACTGGTTTGGGTTGGAAGGGACCTTAAAGCTCATCCAGTTCCAACCCTCTGCCACAGGCAGGGACACCTTCCACTAGAGCAGGTTGCTCCAAGCCCCTGTGTCCAACCTGGCCTTGAACATTGCCAGGGATGGGGCAGCCACAGCTTCTCTGGGCACCCTGTGCCAGCGCCTCAGCACCCTCACAGGGAAGAGCTTCTGCCTAATGTCTGATCTAAATCTCCCCTCTGCCAGTTTAAAGCCATTCCCCCTTGTCCTGTCCCTACAAGCCCTTGTAGAAAGTGCCTCCCCAGATTTCTTGCAGGCCCCCTTTATGCACTGGGAGCTGCTCTAAGGTCTTCCCTGAATCATCTTTCCGAGCCTCCTCTGGACCCACTCGAGCAGGTCCACATCCCTCCTGTGCTGCTAAAGTGCTTTCTCCTTTGTTGTCATTTCCCATCTTTGCACAGATCCGCTTGCAATTCCCTTGTCATTCTTTTAGAACCATGTACATAAATAAACACAAGTGTCTGTATGCAAGTCTCCCCTCATATGAGGTACTTGGCACTCACGAGGAGCCCAAAGGGGGAAAAAGTGTTGGAAGGGGCAAACCTCGACCTGGAAAAATCCCTGATCAGCTGCAGTGCTGAGAACTGCCTTGACCTCTTTATTACTTGTGAAAAATACTCTGAAGATGGCCTTTTAAGTTTCTGCTAGGGGACTCCAGAGAAATGCAGTTCTGAGGTACCCTTAGGACAGTGTGAACACACTAAGCCTGCTATTAGAGACTGAGAAAGAAAATCCCAAAGCTTTCCCCATCCTGGAACTGCCCGCACAGTAGCGCCTTACTTCCAGTCAGCCTTGGAAAACATGTTGGATGGTGCTGGTGCTTCATCACACAGGAATGTGTTAAAATAACCCTGTGAGAACCTTCTTCAGGACCAGGACAAAAATATCTAGGTCTCAGAGCCAGAAAACCCAAAGAGAAACCGCCTCGCCCTCGGCAGCCAGAACAAGCCCCGAGATGCCTGCAGATGAACAACATGCCCCATCGTGGCTGCAGGGGCTGACCCCTGCAGGAAACACCACGCATGTCAAGGCTTTGCTCTGCTTCCCTGGTGACCTTTTTGCCTGTGTTCTGGGACAACTGTGCAGACACAAACCGGCTGCTGTGCGGCTCTGCTGCCAGGAGATGGAGGCTTTGTCACGCTGCATCACACGGGTGCGCGCTTCATGCCTGGAAGAAGCTGGCAAAGGCGCCACCGCTGTCTTCTGCCTCGGAGACATGAGAGGGGTGCAACAAAGCAAAGGGACAGGCAAACAAAAGAATAGTTCAGTTTTCATCTCAGCATTTAGATAGCCGTGACCGAATAGTGACTGAAAAGACAACAGGTAAGAGCACGCTGAACACTAACGCAGGCTGTAGCTGAAGATCTTCCAAAACCAGAGCATTTGCACAGAAAACAGGAGATGCAGCTAGGAAAGGAGCTGTGACCTCTCCTTCCCCAGAGAGGCTGAGAGAGCTGGGCTTGTTCAGATGATCTTTAAGGTCCCTTTCAACCCAACCCATTTTATGATTCTATGTCACCTAAGCAGAGAACCCCCCTGGGGCAGTGTGGGCCAGTCGTCCAGTGACAAGAGATGACAGTGACCAGCAGCTAGAAAACAAAGCTATTTGGTACCTTGCCAGAGCCTGTGGGGGACACAGAGAGAGGCAGGTGACAGATCTTGGCTCAGAAAAGCATCTCCAACGTGCTTAGCTTTAAAGTACGGTGTAAACCCAGCAACCGTATCAGAGCTACCCAGGTGACCACAGTATTTAAATGTGACAGGCCCATGGGCATTTCACAAGGGTCTCTGCTTGCAGAATTTAGCCTGGTCTCTGCATTAATTTTTGTGTGTGTCTCTTTCTGACAAAACAGAAAGGACCTTCACCCCATGAGCACAGCACTCCCTGCAGAGCAATTGTTCAGGGCCACCGATGCCCTGCCACCACACCAAGCTGCAGAAGGGGAATGGCAGTGGTGGGCTGCTTCTTGGTGCCCAGCTACTCCATCTGGCCTTTGGCACGCAGCTGCCAAGGCTCCCTGTGATGCAGGCAGATGCAACCTACCCGCCTCTGACCATCTCAAAGCTGCCAGTCAGCCAAAACAGCCTGTCCCCAGCCACACTGCACCCATGGCTCCTGCCCATGCCGCTCTTGTGGGCTGCTGCCACCCACCTTGGAGCAGCAGATGCATACAGGCACTGGGTGGCAGTGGCGTCCAAGGCTCAGGCTCAGCTCCTGAGGGTCCAGAGAGGGGGAAAAGCTGCTTCTGCACTTCAGCAAGGCTCATTTGTGGATGTCAGAGAGGAGCTGTGTGTGTGTCACCAACCTGTCAGGCTCGCAGGGTGGCTTTGTTTCCCAGCAGGCAGCAGAGTGCTGCACTGACCCAGGCGTGGGGGGCACTGCCTGCAGAATCCCAGCAAGGCGGCACTCTTCATCCCTGCTCCCTTGACCCAGAGCATCTCCTCTGAAGATGAGCAAGTGACACATCCACCACCAGCTGTTGCTCCAGTGAATGTGGCAGGTGCCGAACGTTCAACTTAATCTCTTGGCAGAAAGGATAAGTATTAAGTGTTGCAGGTGGAAGAGGCCAGGCTCCACTCCCTTTCCCCAAAGAATGACTCAAGCCTCTCCTGCTGGCAGCAGCACTCAGTTTTCACAGGCAGGCTGCAGAGGTGAACTGAGAACAGAGGGATGAGAGGGCAGGAAGAGGAATTTTGGAGTATTTTCTGCATGTTTCCCTTGGCCAGAGCTCAGTTCCCAATTGTTCCACCCAGCCCATGGACTTCTGCTCCACACAGGGCAGAGGAGAGAAGGGCTTGGTGCTCCCAGAGTCCCTCCCAGCCCTGATCCTGCACCATCCCTTTGGGGGACATGCAGCACGTTAAGGAATGGAGTCCTTCAAACAGCAGCTTTTAGAAGAACCTGAAAAGTTATGACCTACCCCCTCTGTGCAACAGCTAATGGATGCCAGCTAAGAGCTGATGGAGAGCCCCTCTGGCTTCCCAGCACAGATTTGCAATAACTGATAGATCAATAAAGCAACATCCTCTATTCATCACAGGTAGCCTGAAAGCAGGAGCATGCAAACCTCTGCAGATGGACTGAAAGCCAACGTAATTCCTTCATCTTTAAATGAACTGGCACAGCATGAAGACAGTACATGATAATAATTGACTTCTCTAAGTATCAGCAACCTGGCCCAGCCTTTGGCTGGTTCTCCTTTAAGGAAACATGCTTCTCCTTTAAGGAGATATGTTTCTCCTTTAAGGAAACATGTTTCTCCTTTAACTTTAGTGGCACCTATAGTCTTTTCTCAGCTCAGTGACCTAGAAGCTGCGTTATAAGATGTGAAGAGAACATGCACAACACATTGGAGAAGCCATTTCCAAGGATTTGGAAAAAAAAAGTATTACTGAGGGATACGGCTTGGAGCCAGGGCCCTCCTTGTTCAGCTGTCGGAGGTATAAATACACACACAAAGCTAAGCCCAGCTTAAAATACACTGTTCCTACACCATCAGGTTAAAACCCACACACTCTATTCTGACCCCAGTGACATCAGCAAGTATGGTCCCTTAAAGTGTAAGCCCATTGATGAAGTGATAACGAACAAATACTATCTTCTAAGATACAACCAAAATAGGGGACAAATCAGTATTGAGCAATGAATCATTTTAATTAGAACTACTTTCCAGCTGGGGATAGAGCAGTTGATTTGAGTAGCAATGAGGTAATGCAGCAGGAACAGGTGGCTGCCTCATAAAAAGCCCTGCTCCACCAGAAGCACTGACATTTCAAGGAGGTTGTCATCAGGTATTATCCCGTGACTGTGCCTTTTAGCAAGAACCGAGCTCTGTGCTTTTCCATGGCCACTTTCCAAAGCCTGATGTGCCCATGCTTTGCTGATGGAGCCATTCAACCAGATGTGCATTGCTGGAGGCCAAAGACTTCTCCAGAGCAAAAGATCACTGCAGACTGTCTTGTATCATGCCTTGAACAGGGCTGGGGCCTGCTTTCAGGTTCACAAACCTCATGGCACAGCCCCACTACTGAGCTGGGGCTCACTGTCTGACTGCTCAGCACCAGCATTAGCCCATCAGCCAGCAGAGAATGGGCACATGTGGAGATACTATGACAGACAACTGAGAACACGTAACTCTCAGCATTTGGAGTAGAATTGCTTTCCCTAATTTTTCCTCCTCCTCCTGAGCAATGTTTAAATCAATTAGAGTAAAACTAATGACTTTCACAAGCAATTTGCTGAGAGGATGGGCTGGGGGATTAGTTGCTAGCTGGGTTTCCTGCCACCCCCCAGCCAATTTAGGAAACATTCAGTGTGAAAGGCTTCTAACTAAAATAATAAGCTCCTGCCACGTATTTTATTAATATGCTTTCCAAGCAGAGAATCACAGAAACACAGGAGGCTCATGGATAACAAGCAGTCACATACTCTATCTGCATTGAGACACATTTGAGGAGAGCTAAATTATCCTTCATGGTACCTAAACCCTAGCTTCAGAACAGTTATAAACTTTCTGAAGCAAAGGCACAGGGAAGTGAAACTACCTGTAGAAGGGGAAAGCACTCAGCTCAAACAGGCAAAACAACCCTGCACATCACTCTGGGGACTGCAGACACCTGAATGCAGACAGCCAGGGCTTTAGTCTCTGTAGGACGCACAGGAGCAGGACAGCACTCTGGTCAAAATGGGCTAGATTTTTCCAGGACATAAGCAAAAGCCTTCTTATCCTTCCACTGTACCTTTAAAGAGCAAATTAAACTTGTGATTTGTATGTTGAACCCAAGTCACCTGCCTTTGCATAGATACACATGCTCGCAGATAACCAAAGCGTGTTTTATAGAGCCATGGAACATTTCTCCCTCAGCCCCACCATTACCTATTGTTTCTCCCAGTTTCCAATCAACACCCACTCCTTTGTAGACCTCTTTTCAGCATAAGGTTTAATGCAAAGGAGGCAAAAGGGGGTTGCAATTCCCCCTGGACCTTGCTGACTCTGCAACAGCGTGAGGTTTTTTACCCTTCTGAACTGGGATCTCCTTTGACAGGTCACACAGAAGAACAGGGAGGTGCAAAGGAGACATGAGTTTTCTGCCATTACCCTAATGCCTACTGCTTGGGAAATATTCAAGAGCCTCCAAAACACCTTGGGTAATATCAGGGCACAGAAAGGGCCACGGAAGTCGTTTCTGAGTTTTCACAGGCACTCCGTCTCTTTTAGCTAAAAGCTGCTACACTCTCCTCACTCCAAAAAAGCATTTCCTTATCCAAGCCAATTATTTCCTGAAAAGGTGGCTGGAAAGACCAAAGATGTGGGATGTGTAAAGGAAGGCCCTGGAGAACAGCAACCAAAGAGGCACAAGCCCCGTATTTCACATCCAGGAGTTACAGGGTCTTTTTGATCACACAACGACCCTCCTTCCCACTCCCAGCTTCCTGAGCATGGGAGAAAGGTTGAGCTTTAGGAAACCACAGGCGTCTGGAAAATCATTTTAAGGGTGGCAGCACCAACCTGTTTCCATAATGTGTGGTCAGGCAGTGCCACTGGCTCCTGGGCACTTCAGGGGTGAACCTGGCTCCTCCTGTGCCCATCAGGAAGTGTCCAGCTCCTTTGGCACCCAAAACCTGCAGCCGAGCTGCAGATGCTGCTTTTGAAGTGCTGGCTTCAAACAAGAGAGAAGAAAAGGAAAAAAACCCACCCCCAAATCCTTTCTTCTTTTGAAGCCTGGCTTAAAAGCAAATGAGAACCTGCAGCCTCACTGCAATGTGATGGGACTCCTTGGCCTTCAGGGGCCTCTAAGTACATCTGAAAAGCATTTAACACCAATCAAATAAGCTGAGCTCTTGCTGGTATTTTTCCTATCCCCCCCTTTCTCCCCTTGCACATTCACCCCCAGGCTGCTGTGAGCCATCTGTGCCTTGTTTCCCATGGGAAGCAGGGTTAGGTAGAAGGGAGAGATTTGGGGATGGAGAAAGAGGCCTGGGTTAGAAATACAGGCTGATGGAAGCGCTGTCAACCCCCCTGGCTTGTCAAGGGGTTGCAGGCAGGTTGGCCGATGGAGGGAGAAGGCTGTCCTAGTCCACACTGCTGTCAGTGGAGGTGTCATTCTGTGGGCACTGTCCCCTCTAAATATTTTGTCCATGGCAGGGTGAGGGTGGTCACAGAGAGCTCTCTGTGGTGTGGTGTTGGTGTTCACCAAGCTGGACCATGTCCCTTCCTGGCTTAAGCCTCTGAAGAGAGAGCAGACCGAAGGCGGCCATGGAGACCTGTAGCATCTGGATGCAGTTTTGGCAAGATGTGGGAATGGTTTGGGTGAAAACAGAATACCTTCACACGTGTCAGACGTATGTCAAAATATGCCTGCAATAACTCTTAAGTATGTTTCTCCAGGACTTACTATCTGGATGGCCATTCTAACCTTCAGAAGCACCAATTAAACCCAGCAACATCAGGCAATTTAGGCTTCCAAACCAACTGATGCCTGAAAGCCAGCAGATAGCAGGCAGCTTTCTAGAGGCAGCCACATGTGCTGGGCAGCTAGAGGCAGAAAGCAACTATGGCTGGAGACCTCCACAGGTTTGGTGGCTATGCAGGAGGCTGCAGCTGAGACATTCATGGCACCCCTGGTTACCTTCTCATGCATAGTCATAGAATGATTTGGGTTGGAAAGGACTTTAAAGTTCATCCAGTTCCAGCCCCCTGCCATGGGCAGGGACACCTTCCACTAGAGCAGGTTGCTCCAAGCCCTGTCCAACCTGGCCTTGAACACTGCCAGGGATGGGGCAGCCACAGCTTCTCTGAGCAACCTGTGCCAGTGCCTCAGCATCCTCACAGGGAAGAACTTCTTCCTGAATTCTCCTCTAAATCTCCCCTCTGCCAATTTTAAGCCATTCCCCCTTGCCCTGTTTTAAACAGGGAGAATGGGTTTCAAAACCTGTTTTCAAGGTGAGTGATAGAGGTAAGGAAAGTTTATACTGCCAGCTGTGAAAACCCCATTCTGGGGTACAGAAAACAGGTCAGGTCTGCAGTTCACAGATCAGGCCTCGTGCACTGGGAAATGCAAGCAGGTGTTCAGAGCCACTCCAATTACCCCAAATCCCTCAGCTGAAATTGTACAGTTGGGATAAACTTGTCTGTATGAAGAATAGCAGCTACAAAAGAAGGCCAAACAAGGGAGCAGATCCTGGTGAGCTGCCCACAGAGGAACACGCTCAAAAAACCAGCCTTGCCCTCTTTTTTACACCAAGCCCAGCACCAGGAGGACAGGTTTGTGTTTCCTTTGGGAGCTGGCTGGCTTTGCTGTCAGGACTATCTGCAAGGTGACACCTTCACGCTGGTGAAACATTTCATTTTTGCAGTCTCCCCATGGAAGGACCTTCAAATGCTATGACCAAAACCCAGCAGGGTTCTTTGCATCTCCACGTTTGCAAACTGAAAAACAGTGCCAAGGCTGCCCTGTGCCCAGTGTCCCCAGTGAAAGAAGCAGGAGGTGCAGGTGGTCCCAGCCCTCTGCTGGCACCGGGAGCAGACCCCACTCTCCTCACCACATGGTCAGCAGCTGCCTTGTGCATGTTTATGCCAGCCCTGATGTAATTAACACCTTGACTTGTGTTAAATGAACCAAGCTCTCCCATCTTTGTGAATAAAACTCTCAAAGAAACAGCTGCGGGGCTGACAGAAATATGATTCTTTCAAAGTCTAATGAATTGTATAATCAATTCAGTCATTATTTTGCATCTTCCTTCCACAAAAGCACGGCCACAAGTCCTTGGAGCACACTAAGTTTTAAGCCTCATCAAATCCATCAGTTAAAATACATCAAACATGTTTCCAAGGCTGAGTCAGGGATCAGAAAGCGAGTGGGGTGCAGGTACAGCGTGCATGGTGGTGGCTGTGCTGGGGTCTGGCGGCAGGGGTAAGGCACAGATGACCCCACAGTTTGGTGACCCTCTTGCTGTCACCTCACTGTGTTCAGCTGAGCACAGGGTGAGTGACACAGAGCATGGAGGCTGATGCCAAATCTGTGCCCTTCATGCTCCAACAAGCCAGGGCTGCTGTGAAGCCTGAGGCCAGACAGACTGCTTGGGTCCATCCCCACCAGCCTAGCAGCCAAACGGCTATTCTGCAGACTCAGGAAAAAATCAAACAACATTAAAAACATGAAGGGTAGGGTAATCCAGCTAATACAGGAGAGCAGAGCAGCTAGCAGTCAGCCCCATCCGCTTTCACAGCCAGCGGCAAGGGTGCTTCCAGAGGGAAGTGACAACAGCTCTAGAAGGCAGTCCAGTCTGCAAAGGACACCAGACCCGACGGCAAAGACCCACAGCTAACTGCACCTTCAGGTTCCTGCCCAGTGCCTAACTGCCTTCAGATATTAAAATGAGGAAGATTAATGTGGATAGACAGACTGCTGTCATGCTCCTCTCCCTCCAGAGGAAAATTCTGCAAGCCACCACCTGCCTATTCAACACATTCCCTGCTCGGTTTGTCTGACATAGTTATTTCCAGCTGGTACAATTTTCAATCCTTTGAAAACTAGATTCAATTGACTTCTAACCACCATGTAAATATAGGAGACATATATCTGCTTCCCTGCATTATTTCTATTCTACTCAGAACACCTACAGGTTTTATCCCTGAACAGTTGTGATTTAAACATAATAAGAGACAGAAACACTGGGAAGTAATACGTGAAATACATTAAGGCTGTGTTCGAGACTGCATGCTCCCCATCCAGCTTGATTTGAATCTGTCCAAACAAATCCCAACGTTATTGCAAAATTCTCTCCCTAGCTTTATATGTAGCAGGGCTGGAAAAGAGCAGTGGGCTGCAAGGGGTAAGCATGGGGCTGCAGGAGCTGCTGTACCAAGTTATTTAAAGCAAGAAGGCAGCTGATGGCAGGCACGTGTCTTGAGGAGCACAGCAAGTTTGGGGAGTATAGTAAGCTGGGGGAAAGTAATATTAAGCTTTCGGTTTTGCAGAAGGAATCTGGCTGAATGGGACTTAGATCTATAAAATGTTTTAAGCCATGCGATCTCACATACAAACTGCCCAGGGACAGCTTGCCAAGAAAACATGAGACCCTTCTGCAGAGGTGGCACTGACCTTGTGAAGAACGGCATGCCCCAGCCCTTGGTATCTCACCAAGCAGAGCTGCCTATAGGCACAAGTAGCTGCTGTCTGAAGGTGGGAGGCTCACTAAATCCCATGCAAGCAAAGAGACAATCTCCCTGAAGCAAAATGCTACCTCCCTTGGTGGGAACAGGTCCTAGATGAGAGCTTCTCCCACATGCAGAGATAATTTACTGCAGCACGTTATGGCTCCTTGGGGCAAAGCCATTGAGTCAGCTGCATAACACAAGAATACACACTTCTGCCATGCGAAAACTGAACAGGTCCAAAGCAAGAGCTAGGATAATAGCAGTGAAAAGGAAATGAACATGGTAATATGAGGATACCACCACTCACCAGTGCCATGGAACAACATTCTCATAACATCTATTTACAAACACTAACCCTGTCTTTTCAGGATCAAGATGAGGCCAATTTTGATAAATGCTTAATTTCACTACAAAAGTTAAATCCTTTAAATGAAATAAAATGTTATTTAAGGTTGTATATACTTGCTGCTGATGCTCTGAATACAGAGAAGCCACTGAAGGGATGGAGATGTGTCACTGAGCACATGGGACAGGAGTTGACTGTACTTGAGCTGTTTTAGCATAGTGGTGTCATGAGAGAGTGAAAAAGATTATACTCTTCACCTCATTTTATTCAGTCAGATCAATTTTATGCCCACTTCACCTCCAAAACAACTGGAAGCTGGAAGACAGAAGCCAACTACGTTCTTCCAAGCTATGGAAAAGAGTGGGGTATGAGAAACAGCTGCAATCTGAGAGGATGTGAGGATCAGGAATGACCATACTGTCTTCATTATATTACTAACTTGTTGGAAATGTGGCTCATGCTTAGCTAAACATTATTCTCCCTATGTGTCCAGCACATTCACTATTAAAAATATCTAAAGAAATTCTATTTTTGGGCCTTTTAATTGGAATTCAGTTCCCATCCAAATGCAGCTTGACCCACCAGATGCTTGAAAATCACTCATATTTTTATATAACAGGAAACTGACATTTACCTTACACTAACATAAAGCTTTTATAAAAAAAAGGCTAAATGGTATTGTGAGACATAGGATTGCTTAAATAAGAATGTACTGACAGATGCCCTTCATTGGTAAAGTGAAATACATCTACTCAGAAAAGGAAATGCAAACAACTATTAAAATTGATTATTTAAGTAAGTGCTTCTTGCTTACATAGCTGGTGTGGCTTCCCATCAATCCCACTACCATGGGGAAGCTAAAACTTCAGGAGCAAGAAGCAACAAAGATCAGGCAAAGGGAAGATTGTCCTGATAATTCACTTCCTATTGTTAACCAAGATTAACTTGGAAAGACCTACTCTTCCTGCCTTTGGAAACGGAACATTATTTCCTCATGTTTTCTGCACTTTCATTTGAGATTCACAGATTGTCAGATCTCCAATGGGAATTTAAGGACTCTGCACATCTTTTCACACGTATGGGGCAGGTCTCCTCCCCATCTCCTCCCCAGTGTTCCACTGCCTAAAGGGGGCCTACAAGAAATCTGGAGAGGGACTTCCTACAAGTGCATGGAGTGAGTGACAGGACAAGGGGGAATGGCTTTAAACTGACAGAGGGGAGACTGAGATTAGACATTAGGAAGAAATCCCTCCCTGTGAGGGTGGCACAGGTTGCCAGCATGGTGTTACCAATATGATCTGTTGGTGCAGCATGGACATGGCACTGAGCTGCAGGAGGCCATAAAGGACCCGTGCACAGCCTCACCGCCCTTTCTGGGTACTCTTGTGCAGACAGCATTACCTCTGCTACCTGTTCCCACTGCATTATGTGCAATAGTACTGACCTAAGATTTAGATGTCTGAGCAGTATCGTAACATGAGTAATAAATAACAAAACCAGCCAAGGATCCTCACTGGTGATTTTGTGGCTGCCTCTGTTTTAGTAGCTGCTACTTAGTGCCGACAATGCAGAAACACACTTGTCAATGTGCAACTTAAATGAAAACCTGCCATTTGTGTTGAAAGCACAGCTACAGAAGCATACAATGTGAACATGAACAGTGAGATGCTGCCCCAACACCCCTTCCCATGCATGGCGCATCGGTGACCCCTAAACCTGTCCTAGGGCAGGGTGCCAACCTGCGCCTCCATCCCCAGCTCTGCTCCTCCACCCAGGCTGCAAAAGCCACACATGTGCCCCGGGCTCCCTCCTACAGCCGCTGTGCAGATGGGCAGCACTTCCAGCACTGTCAGCGTGAGGCCAGGTTGGCGGCATGAGCTGCGTCATGAAAAGCTTTAGATCTCAGTGTCAAGAGTCCGCAGCCTGTCAGGGTGACTTTGCCTTAAAAGCCAGGACAGCAGTAAAGATGAAAAATGGTTTTGCCATTTTCTCTCTCCACAGCTGCCCTCAAACTATTTATCCCCAGCAGGATGCAGAGCGCCTGCTCCCAAGCACACTGCTCCTGTCCTATCCCTGTGCACCCACTGGCCGAGGGCTGCCCAAAGCCAGAAGCTGGGGAAAAATCGCCCCTTGGGCACAGCTGAGCAGCAGCAGGGATTAAAGGAATTTCACAAAATCCCTGCCTGTAGCGAAGTTGGGGCAAGCTCTTCCCCATTTTAACACAGCCAGAAAATGAGGCAAACAGCAGCAGTTTTTCTCAGGAATGCCCAGGAATGCAGGCTCTGCACAGGGACCTGAAACAGTAGCAGAATAGAGGTGACAAACACCAAACTGGAAGTGTCCAAGAAGCCAGAACCAGGAGGGCTGTAATAGAGATGGGCAGCTTTTCTGGGATTTGCAAATTAAAAGAATCCTAAGTAATAGAATTTTTCAGAAGCCCATTTATTTCTAGGCGCCCATTTAAACAGGCTTTCTCACACTTCCTGACCAAAACACCCACTGCTGCTTTGTATGAAATTTCACCTCAAAAGACTGCTGCTAACAGCAGACAGAAAAGTTGAATCTCAGTCTCTGATCTTAATAGAAGTCTTACACACCTTCTCCTAATGTTGTAAGTATAAAGCAACATGAAAAACAACTAAAACCAAAGCATCACTTGTGGACTGAGTTCAGCACTTCACATCCATTTGGCACTAGGGTAAATCCACATCTGGTAAAGAAGAGTGGGTAAACCAGGGCTTTTATTGTAGACACAACTGAGGGTTACCAGGGCATCTATAAAATGGACTTCCTATCTCAGCATTCTCAACCCCTCTTGCCCGAAGTACCAACCCATTCCTGAAGACAGGGGAAATGGGCCAGTTTTGGCCTTTGCTACAAAACCAGTACTCAGGGGAGCTTTGCTAAGGTTTCCCAAGTCAGTTCATGCACATTATGCTACAAGAGCAACACACGGGGCTAACTACAACCCCAGGGAGGGCTCTTGTGAGAGAGAGGAGTGGCTGGGACCCTCCTGGAAAACTGCCCATGCTGGAGGAACGGGCTGTGGGGAGGCAGAGGGAACAGGAGGATCCGTGACTGGTCATATACCCCACATCCTGTTTGATAAGCAATGCCAGAAGAAGGAGAATTCAGAAAAGGAGGACTGGAATCAAAATCCATTGGGTCAGAAGTCTACATGAAGATGAGGGAAAAATACGCTGCATATCAGTATCTCAGGTCCTTCCTTCCACTGACATCATGACTGCGGTTGCCCTGCGTGTCTGCTTTACCCTCCAAACTCTGCTACAGGCAGAATCACACACATGGAGCTGGAACTCTCTGCCATTCAGAGAAAATATTTTACTTTGGTCCCCCTGAAATGACATCCTTCTTCTCTTTTATCTGTCATGTCAGGAGAGCGTGATGTTAATGAGATGTACAAAGGCTTTTGAGTAGCTAAAGAGTTTTACAGTCCCACATTGATAAAATAAAGCATTTGTCACTGTTACCACACTTATTCCTGTGATCAAAGTCTGCATTTGCTGCATCAAACAGCGCTTTCCTGTACCATGCATTACCATGCATTTCCTTCCGAGGAAATGAATCACGATTCTGTATTTTTACTTTCACAGTTTAATCACACTGATTCTCACACCTGCTGATTGCCATCTCCACATGCAGTATGCAAGTAGTTTTTTGTTAGTATGGATTTTCTCCTCTCTACCTATGTGAAAAGCCTCAATATTTTGTTTGAGGACAATCACCACCTTCTAGCTCTGAAAGGCTGCAGTAAAGAATACAGACAACTTCCTTCCTCCTGGAATTCTGGATTCAGTCATGTTAATTTACATTTAGATAGCACCTTTCATCCCTGAAGACCCCAATGCACTCTACAAACTCACCCTCTCTGTACACAGAAGCTGTACAAATGTACACGGCTGCATAAACAGACATAGCAATCCCACCACTCACTGCTGAAATGCATCTCTCTGCGAATATTCCCAGCACGCTCATGGCAAGTCAGCTCTGCATGCCCTACATCATATCACCATCAAGAAGGAAAATTAGGCAGTGTGATTTAAAGCCATGCCATTTCCCTGTCAGGGAAGGGTGAGGAATCTAGGCAGGCAATGGAACAGCTTTACAGCCTGGGTGACTGACATCTCCTTGGCATTTTGCTGCATAGGTTAAAATGAGGTAAAGACTGACCTGTGGCAAGTTATACCTTACTTCTTTCAAACTATCAGTGCCTGCAGAAGTCCAAGCCTGCTGCTCCCTTCCACCAATGGGTGACCTTCAAGGAGTTTGTTTTATAAAACCAAAAAATACTTGCTTGCTTTGTAATGAAAACATCAGGGGAAATAAACCCCCATCTCCCCAACAGCAGTAGTTGACTGGCTCCTGCCAATCTGAGGATGAAGGAAAAGGAAGAAACCCAACATACCTGAGACACCTTTTTGACCACGTCACTGCCCACAAGAAAGCCCTGTGCGTACGAGCGTGCTGCGATGAAAGCGCGGGTTGCCTTCACCTTCAGGTCCCTGGGAACTTCCCCAAAGGGTTTGTGCTGCTCCGCGTGTTTCACCATGCAGTCCAGGTACTCATCTGTGATATGGTACTGGGGATTCATCAGCTTGAAGAGTCGCTCCAGCAAGCGTGTCCAAAACTCATTGAGGGCCTCTTCCAAGTTGATGTTGGAGCCCCGGTAATAGCGGCGTAGCTCGCTGTACAAGTCCTTGAAGACCTTCACGTTTTGAGTATACAATTCTCCATACAGGCTTGGAAAAGCATCATAAAGGGCCTTTTCAGACTTGTTCAGTAAATCCTGGAAATAACCTGAGCAGAGAAGAAAAAGGAGATGGTGATGCATCAAACAGACAAGCAGGAATCCAACAGACTGTGCTGTCTGGCAGCACAACCGAGTGCCCTGAGAAAAAAGAAGGGCCCTAACGGAGCTTTTCCTCCAACCAACCTTACCCATACTCTTAGTCTTGAGACTTAGCTAAGAATATTGAAGGAGGAACCCCACAGTGCCAGTGTCAGAGAACCATGGTCTGGGTCCCTTGCCTCTTCTTGTGGCCTCACCTAGAACTAAAATTGAGGCTCTTCTCTGAACGCACAAGGTGCTATAGTGTTACTCATAGGTTTTCTTCACAGAATGCATCAACTGGCGTAGCTTATTTGCACCATAACTTGCCACAATTGTCCTCAGCACCTTATGAGACACTCAACCCTGAATCAAGAACTAGCTACTTCTATCACAGAAGTTCACACTTGCTAAACATCACTAAAAAATGTTGTAAACCCACAAATATGCCTGGATGCCACTCAGGGAATGGACGTCTGTCCTGTAACGACTGCTAGAGTCGGACTAGTGTATCAATATGAGCACCCACACCAGAATGAAGGAAGATAAAGATTTCATCCAGAAGATGACCTGAAGTCTTCCATTCATGCGTGAAAGGTTGGAATTCCTCCAGCGTCTCCTGCTCCTACCATCACACAAAAGTGGGGGCTCTTCTGGAGAAGACTGCAACTTGTTAAATTTTTAAACAGAACTTCCACCTCTGCCCTGGCCCAAATTTCCTTTGCTGTTCCTGGCTGAAGCACTGATAATTTGGGAAGCCAGCAGGCCTTCAGTACAACATACACATCTGAAGCACAAAGCACAGTGGTGTAAGATAACACTCCTGCAGGCAGAGTCCATGTTGGAACTTCTGGAACTTCTGGAACACATTCAGTTCCAGAAGACATGCTTTTACTTTGACCAGCTGTTGTCCCCAATGACCCAAACCCACCGTGACCCACTGCACAACTTGAAGCTGCCTTTAGAGACATCACTGCACTTTGTATGAGCTGCCTTTCTTTCCTGCCTCACTGCTTATTTTCCAAGGTGTTATTTCCAAAGTCCTGGTGAGATGGAAGGAGCATGGCTGCCATCAGTAATGGTGTCAGCCCTTCAAAGAGAGATGCCTCTGGCAACCCTAGTCATCACAGCCAGCCTGGCTTGGAGGGCACAGCCCATAAAGCCTGTGCCAGATAGGAACCGGCATGTCTTATTGCATATTTAAAGACAGGGTTGCAACTCAAGTGTTTCTGAACTGAGGCTGACATTGCCATGTTAAAGGTTCTCATCCCACTTCCCTATTTAGGTTTGCATCCTACTTTTGTTTACATATGAACAACTAGATGGTTTTCACCTTAGGTTCAGTGGTCATAGATGTGACAGAAATGCAACTCTCTTGCTACATACAACAGGGTAAGGATGGCGGATTCATCTCCTCCCTTACCAGCATCTTTGGGTATTTCCATGCTCTTGACTGCCAGCTACCTTCAGGCTCTCTGAGACTGCACAGTGGGGAACTCATAGCAGGACCAGGCTGATTCAATTTATTGATTTACATAAGCAACTTGAATCATCATTTAAGTCAGTGAGAGGAAAAATGAGTTAAATAATCATTTTCATTTCAATTACATTTGTACTTTTTAGGGCCTTTTTGAAGCAAACCTGATTATAGTGTTCTTTAAATCTAAACTACTATTACTTTTCTCCGGTGATGTATGATAATCTCTAGTTGGAGGGAAACCGTTATTCAATTAAAATAAAACAGCATGTATTTGAGTATATAAATTAACTTCACTATGCTAAAAAGGAAAGCTTCTGAAAAATGCATATTGCATATACAAAGCTTTATAAAACAAAGTATTTTTCAAGAGAACAGCACTGACTACAACTTCTTTAATTGTAATCTAAAACACTAGAACTAGGAAAGCTCATTTCCATGGGTCATGTTTATATTCACAGACTGCAAGGGCCATAACAGCTGTCTTGCGTCAGTTATCTCTTGTTGGCTTCTCAGATTCAAATGAAGAACCCAGAATCAGACTGAGCAACTGAAACCACACTCTGCATTTGCACCACAGGCTGCTAGTACTGAAACTTCTTGTAGTATTTTAACAAACCGACGCTGAGCATGAATAACCTGGCCTCCTCCAGCCACAGTCATGTATTGCTCAGTAGCATAAAATTTAAGTGCTTTTAAAACTGTGAGCAAACCAGGTCTTAGCAGAAAATAAAAATAGCTTATCCAAAATGCTTGAATAAAAACTGTGATTTCAAAGAGTACTTCTGGAAGAAAGTTATTCTTATTCAACCTGACCTGGTTGGCAGTTTGGATCTCCAAATACTTCTGTCCAAACATCTCCTGAGTACTCCACCAACAGGTAAGACACTGCCAGAGGACAATCTACTATTTGGGAACTTCTCATCCTGCATTTCTCTCCTACCCTAGCATCACAGGTGAGCCTGGGCCAAGGAGAGTGCAGCCGGGCAAGCACATGTCAGGGCTGAGCAGCCCCCAGCTCCTCACCGCTTCTTGCTGCATGGTCACCTTCCCCTGTGGCATCTCTGGAAGGGGCTCACAAGCCAGGCAGATGGTTTGTCCTGGCAGGACACTTTTTCCAGTCTGACTAATTTGAGGCGGTCTCGTTGTCGTGTTGCCTCAGCCTTCCTACCTGCACAATGACCAGAAATGGCATTCACCTATAACAGACACAACATGCAAAGTTCCTCTGCTGCTGCCGAGATACACAGCAGCTTTTGGGTATCTTAACGCATCACTCCTAGTGCTGCTGGCTACCCATTCACAACTCAATTAAACTGAGCTCAAACTCCCTCTCTTGTATAATCAGTGTTCTTTTCTCTGCAACACGCGATGCTAAGTGAAAAATTGCTCAGCGATTCAGGTACGACAAGAAGCTTGGCATTCACCAACAGGAAGAAGGAAACACCAACAAACACAGCCCTGTTTGTCAATCCAAGGTAAAATGACTTTCTTTGTACTGCTACAGGAGAAACAAGATGTATATCTCCTTGCCAGAAAATTGGAAACTGCTCTCAAAAAAGTCCAGGCTAATTAAGAGCTGATGAACTGTTACTTCTCACCTAAATGAGAGAACACCAATTACAGTCAACCCGCCCGTGGCTGGCTGTAAGAAAACTCTTCTAGATTTCACACACTGAGGGGGAAAAAAATAATCTACATTATCTAGGGAAAATTAATTAGCAATTAAGTCTAAATGTGTTTGAGACGAACAGCTGACCTGGCAGGGAGTTTAAATGCCCATTTTGCAGCATCAGAAAGCACTAAGAAGTGGGGTTTGTCAAGTGGAATGCACAGAAGCTTGTGCTAACTGTACTGGTTCTACACATGATCTCAGCCAGCGCTGCTCGTACACTTGGCACAAATTTCTGCAATTAGCCCCACATCTTCTTTTCAACACTCCTTGCCTACTAATATCTAACCTTTTAAGATATTTAGACATAAATTAAGATTTTAGACATTGACATAGATTAAGGGAACGCAGGGCCTTGGGATAAAACAACTTGCTGAAGCATAGTTCAGGCATCTCTCCTTTTTGATTTTAAGAATTAGCAATTATTTATTCTAGGGGAAGCATCCCATTATCTGTAGCCATGGTGGATGGGGGACCTGTAGGTAATGTTGGTGGTTGGAAACCTTTAAAAATAAAGCTGTTGCAGTATTTCTATGAGAAGTGGGTCCATCTGGATTCATTAACTCTGACTTGGTCCACCACTGCTGGGTCTGCCCTGGCTCCCAAAGGATGATTAGAGAGATTAGCTCCAGCAAGGCATGAGCAGACGGAGGCAGATTCATCCAGGTCACATCCTGGACACATCCCCAAGGCTCCCAAGCAATGCTGACACCATGTTCTCCAGCAGCAACAAGTTTAACTTACGTCTGAGTTCATGCACCATAGCAAGTGGCTTCATTAGATTTGGGAATGGTAGGAATGGAGGGAAAGGGCTTATGAAGAGCCAGCGCTGGAGCTATACAGCTCTTCTTGCTCCAGGTGAGCTGCTGCACTCCTGTCCCTGGGAGCAGGTACACAAACAGCTGAGGTGACTCTGCAGAGGGCCAGCTTCCCTCTGGAATGATGCACTTGTTTCCACCCCGAGTCAGAAGAAACAGTTACGTATTTTCTGGAGTCATGCTGAAAATGCATAGATGTTTTGAGCTTCTGCCAGCCTCAGAAACTGTACAATGGAGACACAACAGCCAGAGATACTTTCCTGCAAGTCACCTGCTAAATCCATGGTGGGCTTCCCCTCTGTCAAAAGGGTTTCTCAGAGAGCCATTGAACAGGCGACTCCTTCCTCACCGTGACTGCCAAAAGGCTCCCAACACTGCAGAGCTCAGTTGGGAGTTCCCAACTCCAGTAATTCAGATGAATCAAGCTCCGTTTTCCCTGGGCCAATGAAAGGCACAGCTCCTCAAGTCAAGGCTATTCCTACATGAAACATCACCTTTCACCTTCCTGTATTTGAAAGAATAAAGAAAATAAATGAGAGTCTTTTTTGGGTTTCATCATTATTATTGCCTTTCATTTCCAGGCTCTGAAACAAGACACCCAGCTTTGCCCAAATGAAATTTGGCTTTTGGCAGAGGCCAGGTCTGAAAAACTTCTGCCTCAAATAGAAAAATGCCTGAAAGTTATGAGCAAAGAAATGAAATATTTTTGCAGCCAAGATAATTTTCCAACCTTGGCCGCTGTTTCTTTTGCTGTTGCAGTGACAAAAGCTTTCTTCTCAGAGAATTAAGTTTGCAATCAGAATCTATAACCTTTGCACTCAAGAGAGATTGTAAATCCCCACCCATTTCCCCACTTCACAGCTTCCCAGTGTTCACAGCTCATATTTTCACAGTTCCTGCATTTTCACAGCTCTGGATTCAAACTGGGAAGCTGTGAATAGCAAGGTAGGCAACGACAGTTTCTTTCTGAAGATGGAAAGTTTTGGGTTTCCACTTCCTCACTGCTCCCCAGCACCAAGTCCTTTACCCAAGCTCTTTGACACCATTTGATCACTCAACATCTGGAACACACTGGGGTTTCTTCAACTAATACAATGACGGAATAAGAATGGATGTAGGAGGTAATGAAGAGGTCACAGAAGGAAGAACATCCAAGTGCTCTTTGGGCATGCAACTGATCAGCCTTTCTTCGAAACCCATCAAATTTTAGAGGCATACTAGAAAAGAATGTGAGAATTGGAAAAAGGTGACTGAATTACTTTCAGTCTATTATTAAAGCCTTAAGCAGAAATCCTTGGTACAAAAGTTCACAAAAAGCACAACTGGAAAGAGTAGTACCATTTCAGAGGAAATGAGGAAGGAAAACACATAAGATGATGCCATTAATTCCAAACTCAGTTTTTAAGAAGAAATCTGTTCCTAAAGGCAGGTTTAACATTGGATGATTGGATTTGGTGAATACCCCGGGCAATCACCTCTACCTACATCTGGAAGTCAGTCCTTGGAGGAGGGGAAAGGCATCAGTGTGCAGGGCTCTAGGAGGAAGGAAGCCCATGGCAGATGATATTTCAAAAGCTTTGCTTTCCCTATGAGCACACAAACAACACTGAGGCCTCTGCCCTACCTCCACATTCCAGCTCCAAGCTCTCCCCTGCTCCTTCCTTTCTTAATACAAGAGCAGATTGCTCCACCCCAAGACAGCACAGTTCAATTCTGCTTATGCTTCCGGGAAGCCTAGAGCAGTCTCTGCAGGAACTGCTAATAACTTGCGCTTATACAACCATGTGGTGCAGCAGTGCTGTGCAGCTACAGAAACGCTGCTCTCATGCAAAAGCTACCGAAGCTTTTCAGCAAGGGGGCAAAATGAAGACTCTCCGGCTTTGCATGGCGAGCTAGGTCTGTGGTCCAAGGGCTCTGCAGTGCAGCCATAAACTGCAAGGACAGCTGGAGGTGGGGAAAAATCTGAGGAAGAAGAAGAATCAAATTCCATATTGTAATTTCTCTCGTTTGAGCAAGCACATGAGACTGTGGTGGAATTCACGCAGGGCCAGATCCATGTGCCAGTCTCTGCAGCTCTGGAGGGAGGCCGAGAGAAGCATGTTCGCCATTAACACTGCTATTGTGTTTCAAGAAGACCGGATTAAGAACAGAAGAGAAAAAAAAGCTGGTTCTGTGTTGCCCTGAACACCAGTAAAAGCAGGGAAAGAAACTGGATGGGGATGCCTACTATAGCACAGCTCCTTCTCAGTGCTAGCCCTGTTGGTCTGAGCCACAGTATTTTCCTGGGCTGAGTTCCCACAGAACACACTGCTGCACATCCCAATACAAATTTGCTTCTCCAGTTGGTCTTAATGCTGTCCTTGCAGTCAAGCTACTATTAGAAGAGAATAATTCAGCAGAGGATCTAAGCCATTAAAATCCAAATCTAATGCATTCATGTCTATTTTATTCACTTCGGTAAGTACAGTGATATTTTATTTATAAAATTGTTATTACTCATTATTAATTCAAGTACTACCCATGGCTGTGCTGAAGAGCTGATATCAATACAAGAGCAGTGATATGCTCTTGTTGTACTTTAGCTGGGTGCTGCCAAAGGAAATAACCAGGGTGAGACCAAATGACAGGTTCCACATGCAAATAGCCCCACATGTAGCATTTTCCTAGGGGTTACCTTTCTCCTCAGTTTCACACTCCTGTGAAACAGCTGCTCTTATGTAGCTGTTTCCTCAGTCCCAATCCACCCTGGAGAATGCAGGCCCTCCCCACTGCATTTTGATTTACTTTCATCTGCAACATCCCTCCCATTGCCCCTCTTTGGTGGCTGCAACCTAAGAGGCATCATGACAAACTTAAGATTGCAAAAAAAGCCCAAACAAAGAGATATAAAATTAGCTTCTACCTAGAAGCCAAAGAATGAACGATACAAATGAATGTGCCAGGATGCAAGAATTAGGATGCTTATAGGTGATACAACTTCAAAGCTTTTAGGAGTCTCTCCAAAGAATCACTTCATTGATTTCTCTTCTGCACACTGTGTCCTGGGTGTGAGAATACAGGACTGAAGAGATGCTTTGGGTCAATGAGACAAATGCCAGCTCTGCCAAGCAATCATCAATTTTGTACTCTCCTAAATATGCTCAGTGCCCAGCACAAGAGAAATAAGAGATTTCTGCCCCCACTCCTACTGGATGGGTAGACTCCTTTCCTTAATTTCTGGTCTAAATTCATTCTTGACCCACTTGGTCTTCGCCAGTGTGGCCCTATAGTTTCAATAGTTGTTTTTCTTTTTCGGTGTTCACTCTCTGAGGCATTTATACACAATATTCCATATTTTCTCAGCCTCCCTACACACGTAAAGGTTCTTTTCCCCCTTCACACCAGACGGACTTTCCAGTCCTCTTGATCCTTCCACTAACTCGTATCTTCACCTTTTCTGTTTGGGATTAACTACCTTGGGTTGTCAGAACTACAAAGAACATCTCCTTTTCTTCAGTGGAAATGACACTGTGAATACTGCAAGGACTGTACTTACCTTTTCTAGGAATGCATCACATCAGCATTTCAGACTTTCTGCCACCAACTGGTACATCCTCAACTCTCCCCTTTGCTATTTCCAACTAATTAGTCCCTAGCTGTATGCCTCACTGGAATACTGAATGTCACCCTATTTCTATTGCTTCAGTCATTGTGGTTATCCACTATCCTCTTCAACAATGACAACTTTTCCAGCACTGTATCATCAGCTAATCTCGTGAATGCACTTCTTATCATATGTGCTGGTATTTAATGGGGCTGTTAACTAGGCTGTGGTCTAGGCCTGCCTTTGAGAACCACAGCTGGGACCTCCCTCCAGCCCAGGAGCTCATCCTTCAGAACAATGTATTGCTGCCTCCCTGTTAGCTATTTCACCTGATAATTCCTTTACTAATTTCCATCTTCTTCAGCTTAATTAACTACTCAAGGCACAGACACAAATGTATTTGAAGTCTCCTGAGATGGGATTAGTTGATAGAACAGACACACCATCAACAACTGTGAAAGCAGGTGGCTATACAGGATTTGATCCAATCCTTAAAATAGCTGGCTTTGGGTAAGAGTAAAAAATGGCCTTCCTTAAACTGGTTTTAGATTGCGATATAGAGCAGACAGCACATTTCTTCTGTCAGGGAAAAAAAGGGCTTTTTGAGAGAACAAAAATCCTTCTCCTGTAAAAGAAAGCTTTGGAACATGGCTCTGCTAGTGAGAGACTCCAGGAAGAACAGATCTGTGCAAACCTTAAGACACCCCGGAATTCAAGTTCACATAACAACTTTGCAAAAGGCAAGAGACACTTAGGGCTGAAGGACAAAGAAGACTGAATAGTCTGTATGAGTGGCAGGACATGTAAGTGAAGCCTGTGAGTATGCTACAGCATTAACAGGAGTCAGCATCTCCATGCCAGAGCACTTGAGCCTGCTGCAGTGTTCCCTTCTGCCTGGTGATAAAATAGCAAGGAGGGAACAGGAGCAAGTGGCACGCACCTGCTGGGAAAGTGATTCCAGGCGCCACACATCATTGTCGCAGACCCTGGGATATTAAATGTAATGCAGCTGACATTCAAGCCATTTGCCTGCTAGATCCTCTATTGTTTAGGCTTAAAACTTCCATGTTAGGAAGCTTGCTGTGTGCTGCACCCAAGGCAGGAGGAGGGGTGCTCTGGAGAGGGTGACCTAGCAGCCACTCTGGGCTGCACATGTGGAAGCACATGCATGCTCTGTATGTGGCCATGTTGCAAAGGTTGTCCCTCAAAGTGTTCACAAACTGTGCAGATGAGGCCCTAAGTGACATGGGTTAGTGGTGAACTTGGCAGTGCTGGGGAATGGTTGGACTTGATGATCTTGAAAGTCTTTTCCAATCTACGTGATCCTATGATTCTATTATCCAACATGGTGCAACAAGTCACTAAAACACGTCTTTTCTGGTTACCCTGAATATTTACATATGAGGTTATACTGGGTTAACACCAAAGCAATACTGTCTGGAGTTTCAGCAAGTGTGCAACCCTAGAGGCAAGGCGATAGTGTGTACTTAGGAAAGGCACTAACAGCGGGACAAGGGATGCCCCTATCCCTCAAAACCCATCCAACTGAAAGGTTTCTTGGCCAAGCCTCAATGCCCAAGAGTTGCTGCTGGTCACCAGCTTCTGTGGGCTTGTCAGAGCCTTTTTGAGCACAGGTACACTACTGAGCTCTTGGAGTAAGCCTCCTGTTCAGTTATATTTTCTGGGGAAAAGTACTTCCCTCCACTGGTTTTAAACCTCTACAGTACAGCTACATTTTCTTTGCCACTACCTGTTTCCTTATCGGCACAGGCTCCTTTTGGCAGTGTATCAAGCTCAGATGACGCTTGTGGCCTGAGGTCCTACGCTTCCATGCAGCCTGCCTGGCGGAGAACAAAGCTACGCTACCAGATCCTGCTGCAAGAAAATCTGCTGTAGGCTGAAAGCCTTTGCAGATGGGATCTAGTTTGTTTGCATCCAGGGTGGGATAAGCAAATACAAGAGATGTGAATCTTAAGATTATTTTTCCCATGTGAGTTCCTGGGATTTGAGCTGGCAAGGGATTTTAATCACGGCTCCTTCTAAATATATCTGTGCTACAGCTACCGACCTGCAGCAAATGCTGAACTGCAACTATTGCCCAGCAGGCTCTTATCAGATAGATTTCACCACAACCTCTCTGAGAGATAAGAACTGAGGAGGCATGTGGGTGGAATGCATCAAATGGGAGTCAAGGCTGATCTGGCAATTCTGTCCTTAGTTAAGGAAGAAAAGGCACTTCCCTCTTTAGCATGAACTCAGCTCTTTTAGAGCAGCTCATCAGTCTCTATGGACTGTAGCAGGAGCTGGGATAACTAAGCTAGAGTTGGCTGAACTTTTAGATAAATGAAATTTGGTGAGATGAATTCCACTGTCTTTTTTTTCCTCTAAGAAAGCTTGCATTTAAAGGCAAACCAACAAGCATCATAGCTAGCACTGACAGGAACACAGGAGGTGGTAAAAGTAACTGCTAATAATGCCTGTCTCTTTTCAGGTTTATTCAGTAAGACCTGAAGGGCTCAATTACTCTAACAGCAAAATAAACTCGGAAGTATCTTACGATATTGAGGGTCGCTGCCAGTTTTAAGAGGTGTGATAAACACCCTGGATAAATGCACAGTACACACCTATACAGAGGAGGAATTTCTCACTCCAGAAACAAAAGCATTGCTTTCCTCCAGCTGAAATAAACACATGGAAACGCAGTCTCCCAGCTGCAGATAAAAGGGAGACAGCCAAGGTAACCTTCTGACACCTCAGCTGCACGCCCATGTACCAGGCTGGTGGCAAGCTACAGAGACATGGCATGAATGAGAGAAGCTCAGGAGACGGCCATGCAAGTTGCCATGCTTCCAGCAACACCTTCCTGATGAGCCTCACTCAGACTGAGTTTGACTTTCCACCCCTTTCAGCACATGCCAGACTGCTGCCACTGTGAGAGCACAACACCTCAGCCTCCTTCCCTTGCCTCAAATACACACTGCTGAAGATTGAAGATAATTATTATAGCTTTCAATACACATTGCCTAGCTTCTTCCTTACTTATAAAACATAGTTACCAATTTGTCACTAAGGCTCTATGCAGTAGTATTTTAATTGAGAAAAACATCAGTGAATCATTCTCTCTTTAGAATCACATGCATGTTGTCTCTGCAAAAAAAGCAGAGGGAAAAAAACCCATGGTTTGTGTCTGTCTTTGACACTTCCCATGTTCAAAGAGGGACTTAAGCTCTCAAGCATCCTTACCGCATAGTTTCCAAGATCAAACCTCCTTGTTTAAGTTTACAGAAGCTGTAGGTTTCACATTGTGGCAGTGGCACAGAACTGACATTGGCTTTTTATCTTCTTCATTAGTGTTGCCCTCTGCTCAAAATAGCCCCTAGACAAACTATTTATTGTTGGGTCAATTAGACCATTTGAATCTATGCATGCCACTGCATATTTGCAATACAGAGTATCCAAGACACATGGCCCTTAGATATCTACATATCTTGAATATCTGTCATGTGGCTTTCCCAAAGGAACAAGGAGGATAGAAATTACCAGCTGTGGGGATGACATTCTAGACAGGCAAAGCTCCCTTGTTATTATTGCAGGAGTTTATCTAAGCCTGTATAAAGCTTTTAATTTCTAGTTTTCTTTCTTTCAGTAGCATCAGAAAAGAACTTGTCTCTTTGTAAAAATAACTTGCCTATGATATTCCCACCCATGAAACCAGTATGAAAAGGAGAAATAGGTAAAGATGAGAGAAGGCAGATATTCTTGACAGACAACCCAAAGTATGCAATATGTGTGTCTATCTGACAGCTGGAAGAAGAAAGAATGTATGCATATACAATACTATTCATGTCTGCCGCTTGAATAATAGGCAAATTAATGTCTATTGCAATTTTAATATAGCTGAAACACGGATATATTATATACAGCCACCCTAAAACAATATTAAGACATTACCACACACTTAAAGAAATTACGGTAAGTCAGAAGGACGGTGGGTAACACAGCACTCCCTCAGCCCTTCACTGCATGGGGATTATACTGGGTACAACTACCTACTTGATTCTCCAGAGGACAGAGAAGTGTGACCTCTTCCCAAATTTTAGGTGCCAGCTTCAAAAGAAGCACACTTTCAATTGCTAAGGAAAAGGAATTAATGCTCCCTGACAGATATAACAATAGTAAATCCAGTAGCAAATGTTAGTTCTCCTCCAATCTTATGGCACCTGTTTTGTTAAACACCACTAACTTTTCACCTTGTTACAGAATCATAGAATGGTTTGGGTTGAAAAAGACCTTAAGCTCATCCAGTTCCAACCCCTGCCAGGGGTAGGGACACCTTCCACTAGAGCAGGTTGCTCCAAGCCCCTGTGTCCAACCTGGCCTTGAACACTGCCAGGGATGGGGCAGCCACAGCTTCTCTGGGCACCCTGTGCCAGTGCCTCAGCACCCTCACAGTAAAGGATTTCTTCTTTATACATAACCTAAATCTCCCCTGTTTAAGTTTGAACCCATTCACCCTTGTTCTATCACTACAGTCCCTGATGAAACTCAGATACAACCTGATTTTCAAATATCCTGAGAATCATTCAACTACTTCACTTTAAAACATTAAATCTCTCTTTAGGACTGATTTATGAGTGACTTTAACTTAGCTTACCTATTCGTACCTCCATCTTTTCTTTTTAAGGTTGCTAAGCATATACTGACCTAGAGCCATCCTCAGATAAAACCACTGGATTCCCTGACTGCGCTTGAGAGCCTTGCTTGGCTAGAGCCCAAGGAGATGTGGTTGATTACTCGGTGAATGTTAGATCACAGAAATCCAAACAAGTACAAAGACTCAGAATCATAGAACCATAGAATAGTTAGAGTTGGAAAGGACCTTAAGATCATCTAGTTCCAACCCCCCTGCCATAGGCAGGGACACCTCACACTAACCCATGTCACCCAAGGCTCTGTCTAACCTGGCCTTGAACACCGCCAGGGATGGAGCATTCAGAGCTTCCCTGGGCAACCCATTCCAGTGCCTCACCACCCTTACAGTAAAGAACTTCTTCCTTATATCCAGTCTAAGTTCATTCAGCCCTGTCAGCCCTTCTGAACAGATGGATGACAACATGGCACCAGACCAGGAGGTGCAATAGCTCAGGTGTCCTAAGCCTTTATTTGGCATTGAAAGCTTTATGAAGAAGACCAGTTTAAATCTGGAATGAGGCAAAATACTGAGACAACACGATCTATGGACACCTAAGTTACAGCTGTACTGCTACTGAATTACTACTGTCTGATTTCACTGCATTTCATTGAGATTCACAACACACCTTGTCCAGTATTTAGACCTTTTTCAATTATAATGGAATATACTTTTAAAGAGGGATAAACATTTTTGTCTGTTGTGTATACATGCCATACATGTCACATACTCCTGGTTTATAACTTGTGTATGTTTTTAAAGAAAAACAGCATCATGACTGTAACCAGCCTAGAAATGCCTCAAAATCTATTTGCTTTGGAAAACTGTGTGATGGAAGAAGATGTTGTTCCATCCTAACTATGCCTTGGAAAACCCCTGTTCCTTAGCCGTTCACTGACACTGCTTTCAGATAGGACACAGCAACTGAGTGAATGTTTCCAGTCCAACAACAATTTGGCTAAATCCCTGTAGGTAGCCACACAGCTATACCAGACAGAGGTGTGCAATGCAGCAGCAATCTATATATACATGGCTAGTGTCACTTCTGTACCCTCTGCCTTCACTCTATATGAGCAGGACAGACAAGAGGACATTAGCATTTTCACTGGCACTTGTGCATATTCACTTTGTGCATGCACTGCAAACCTGAGCCACCATGAACACAATACAGTCCTTATTTAGCAGCCAAACTAAAGCAAAGCAGAAACCAATTTCTGCTTGGGATGTCCCACCCCTCCCAGTCAAGCATACTTCTCTCAGCCAGACTTACAGACCACCAGTCACCTCCACACTACGTGTAGCCACTTAAACCTCATCTGGAAGAAATCCAATTCTGAAGGCTTGGGAAAGAGTGCAAGAAGTTGAGAAATGTCTCGTCTGCCATCCTCCCCAATTCCATTTTAAGCTGTACACATAATACATGCATTTATAACCTCCATCACTTAAACATAAATAATCTTAGAACTTGTAAGCGTTACAATCCCTTAAACGACAACCTGCTTGGGCGCCTTGTGCCTTTCAGGACCATCAGCTGGATACATCAATGACTGAAAACATCTGCATCCACCACGGGCTGTCATCACGTTTACAGAATGGAGATCAAAAAAGCGTGTTAAAGAAAATATTAGCTGAGAACTGGAACGCTAACCAGACTCTGACTGCAGCGATGCTTGGGGAAAAACGAGAGGAAACTAGATGTGCTCCTTACTTAAAAATATACTTCAAATGACTAAAAAAAGGCTTGGGTTGCCCTGAGACTCTGGCACTCTCCTCCTGCTTGAGTTGGGGTTTCTGCTGCTTTAGAAGCATCTCTGGCTCAGGCCCAGGTTTGAAGGATGGGAGAAAAGGATACTTGCTAAAAGCATGTGCTTGTTCCACTCTACCCAACTTAGAACCTTGCTTTCTTCTTTCCTGTCAGATTTTATCCCAAGTACATAGTACCAGTGAACTGGACATGAGTAATACTGACCTCTTTAAAAGGTACTTCCATGGATTTAGACTTAAATCCTTCCTAAACAGCTAATTAATGCATTTAGAATGCATTTATGAGGATGTGGATGTGCAGAGCTGTTGACAAGCAGGTGTCATTCACCTTTTTCTCTTACCACAACACTTGGGGACAATCTGAGAAATCTCAGATCTGGCAGAAGATTTAGAACAGGCAAAAGGGAAAACCTATTTCACACAGTGAAATTATGGAAAACCCCACCCCTGTTACAAAATGCCCTGGATGCTGAAGACAAAAGTAGACTCAAAAGATGATTAAGTAAGAATGATGAAAGTCCATTTGGTGGACATGAAACAAAATAAATAAGTCCAGGGTAGCAAAGAAACTGCAAACATTCATGGGGCGGATGGCACACAGGGTAACTTTGGTGCTTCCTCTATAAGCAAGGGTGCACCTCACTAACTGCCATTGTCCTGGGATGTTGTCAGGATTGAGGTGAGAATCAAAGCGAATTTTATTCTCTGGGAAAACAAAGTTAAGAAACTGGTTGCTAGACTGGGAAGACAGACCCAGCAAAAAACACTGTCCTGACCAGAGCCAGTGCTGGGTCCTGCTGGGCTCACCCCACAGCCTGCTACAGCCATCACCCAGGCCTTGCACAGACTTTTCTTTCTGGCACTGTCCCCCTAAACCAGAATCACCCTCTTGATGCACATCCCCTCCTGTGACCTTATTGTGCCTAAATGCATCACCAGGGATCCTCCATAACAAGGAAGCTCAGTGATCAACTTACACAACTCATGCATCTCTTGTTAATGAAAAGGTGTATGATACACCACTAGATAATGATGTGCAGACATGCTTCTGAACATGAGCTCAGACTGGGTGCAGCAGACCATTTTATAACAACTCACAAATAGACATCTTGTCCAGGTGACACAGACGCAGCCTTTTCTTTACAAACACATTGGTGAGTGAGACCTGAAAATCAACTCTGGGTGTAAATGAATCCAAGTAAACCTACAGAGATGTCTTGTACTGCCAGTGCAATGATAATAATAAATGCAGCTTACTGTCAGTCCCAGGCAGAGGCAATAGATAACAAGACAACCTAAGCAGGACCCCTGTGAAGGCTCTCCAGTAAGGAGAGCTTCTCCATGCCTGTTGTGGAGTAATCTGACAATTCTCCTTTTATACCCTTGGGATGCTCCATCGGGGTTCAGACTAATGGCCCAACCAGCTGTTTCAGCTGAAGGCTGCTTTTAATGTACTGACTATAAAACAGTCATTAAAATTCCTGGTGTGCTCAGGAAAAAATACTGGTGGTCAGGTAATGCCCATTTCCTAGAGAATTCCATCTGAGTCAGCCAGTTTGTATCTGAAGGAACCGATTTTGGGCTACATTGTGTTCGTCCAAAAGGATGTTAAGCAAAAGGATGAACGGTACAATGGGCTGTTAAAAACCACACTGAGAGCAATGGGTGGGGGAACTTTCAAGCATTGGGATACACACTTACCAGAGGCCACCTGGTTGGTTAACACCAGAGGATCGGCCAATAGAGCTGGCCCAGCCCAGTCAGAACTTTTACATATTGTAGAGGGGGACAAAGTTCCTGTGGTGCACATGAGGAATTTGCTGGGGAAGACCGTCTGGGTTATTCCTGTTTCAGGTAAAGGCAAACCCACTCGTGGGATTGCTTTTGCTCAGGGACCCGGATATACTTGGTGGGTAATGCGGGAAGATGGGGAAGTCCAATGTATACCTCCAGGGGATTTGATTTTAGGGGAAAACAGTCAATGAACTTAATTGTGTGCTGTTGCCTGCTGTGTAATACTTTTATAGCCCATCAATTAGATGTCTTCAGGTCACCAGCGACTGGCCCTGACTTCCCTCCAACCATCATCCCAACAGAGAATGAATTCTGATAGAACCAGACAAGTTCTGCAGTGAAGGAACAATCAGCATCAGCAGGCAACGATCCAACACTGCACACAGCTTTTCCTGCCCTGAAAGACTGTTACAAGGGATGGAACCTGACATCATGGACCGAATGGACTCAACAGCATTATAGAGATTGGTCCATGCACTAAGAAATGATTTCTTTGTCTCTGTGTGTGTGTATGTGTATGTATATATATATATATATATGTAAGAGAGATGGTATATTGAAAATGTGGGATCTGAGCATGATGTGAATGGTATGGAATAAGGGGTGGATACTGTCCTGGGTTTACCAGGAGCCGTTTTGCTCCTTCTTAGTAGCTGGTGCAGGCTCTGTGTTTTGACTTCCAGCCTGGGCAGAGAGCTGGTAACACCGATTGTTTTTAATTGTCGATAAGTAATGTTTATTCTGGCCAAGGACTTTGTGAGTCTCATGCTCTGCCGGGGACGAGGGGAGGCCGGGAGGAAGCAGAGACAGGACACCTGACCCAAACTAGCCAAAGAGGTATTCCATACCACAGCACGTCATGCCCAGGGAGGTAACTGGGAGTTACCCGGAACGGCACACTCTCTCTCTTCGGGGGGGTCAAACTCGTTCGGCGGTGGTATCGTATTCTCTTGTTATTTTCTCTTATCAATATTATCATTGGTGGTAGCAGCAGTGATTTGTGTTATACCTTAGTTACTGGGCTGTGCTTATCTCAACCCGTGGGAGTTACATTCTCTCAATTCTCCTCCCCATCCCTCCAGGAGTGGGGAGGGTCGGGGGGGGGGGGGTGGGGGGTGAGTGAACGAGCTTTTGTGGTTGGGTTTAAACCACGACAGTACTTTTCCATGTAGCTTAGATAGGACAAAGCAAACCAAAAGACCATTCCCAGTGTTTGAGGGAGCTGAAGAGCTGCTCCCAGCCCTAAAACTCCACAGATATGGAAGCAGCTGGCAAGAGAAGGACCAACCCCAACTGGGCACGCTCTCACAATGCCTTATCTGAATTCCCATTTACAACATGAAACTGCTGCATATAACCAACAACCTATGCAGCTTATCTCCTACACTTTTACTTCCCCATTTCAACTACATGGTTCGCAACTTTCTGTTTATGCTGCTCCATTCTCTTTAAAGAGTGGAAAAACAGCTCCTCATTAATGAGATAAAGGGCAACCTTACTTCATTTAGAGTTCCCCACGTCCCTTAGATACACTCCAGAGCTCACAGCATTGGATTCTTCACACAGAAATTAATAAGGACTATAAGCAAGGGGTGGCATCTGTGTGCCACTACCAAAGACAAGAGACCCTCCCCTATTTCATATGATGGAGAACCAAACCTTCACCTTCCACTGTATTTGACACTGCTGTCTTGATCTTTTGATGTCATTTTCTCATCTGACTGATGAAGGAACTGCTCTGCATGGTCTCCATCTGCTCCAGCCCTCCTTCAGCACCTAACAGCAGTTCTACCAGTAATACAGAGACATTTCTTTTCAGTGGTTCATAGGCAATTGCTTAGATTAGACACCTGGAGGCCTCAGCTTAGGTGGGATGAAAATCACCTCCAGTCTTTAGTCTCCCATTCAATTAATTAAATTAACATGCTACGCTCCTGGGACCACCTCTCCGTCCTTCATTATGAAGACTTGAGGAAGGAAAGCCCTAGCACCTGCAAGCTAGCCTTTGCTTAAATTCCTTTAATCAGTGTCCTACAGTGATACAAACCACTGCTGCTTTGTGGTGCTGACAACAGGCAAAAAGTCATTAAAGGTCTTTGCAGCTGTTCAATTTGTGATACAGGCTTTGACACTCCCTGGTAAGTTTTTTTTGTGTGCAGTCTCACATAGCTGACAGCATGCAATGTGTCTGCAGTGTCTCTCAGATGAGGCAAAGTGTCACAGGAGACAGTATGTGTACATGGAAATCAGTGCAAGTGGACTGGAAAAGTGAAAAAGAAGCAAGGGAGGAAGCAGGACTCCCTATCTCTTATGGTCTCTTCTGGTTCATCCTCTAGGATGGTAGGAGAGACAGCTCCTACCAGTTTACTGAAATGAGGAAGAGGAGGGGGACCCTCAGCATGCTGTCTGTGTTGGAAAGGCTTAATGAGCCTTCAGCTTACTGACTCCAAGAGAAAGCACGCAGGAGACAGCCAATATAAACATACCGAGTTCAGGAAAACCTGCAGCGGGATCCTTCACCTTCTTTGACATGAAAGCCAATAATGCATGAAATACAAAGCCCCAGAAAAACAGACTTCTTAAGGTTCTAGTGCTCATGGAACCATGTGCACAATATGTAAAAAATAATAATAGCAAAACTGGTCATAAAATATTGGCAGAAAGAAGCTGCATGTCCAGAAGCTACAATGAGTCAGAAGAAGAAAAGCCAAATAGCTGCAACTTACTTATTAGAGATCTGTTGAATAAATGGCCCTGGAAACTACTGTACCAATTCATCCAGAACGAATGAGAAAGCAAAAGCTGTTTCCTTAAAGAACTGCCTTGGAATGAAATAATCTGTAGCAATAATAAAGCAGACCATCATTTGTGATTGGTATTATTGTTATTTTTAAATTTAGTAGTAACAGACTGGACCTGTTACACTCTTACTGACCTACTTCTAATTCAGCAAAGTGCATGGAAAGCAAGTGCCTGGGAACAAGTCACCTGTATTTGCCTGGAAATACAACAGGAGAGGTGTGGAGTGAAGCTGCTCTGCACCTGAGTATGGAGCAGTTGGTTTCTGATGGGTCCATGACCACTGACACCAACAGCACAAATCCAAGTCTGAACACTTCTCTGCCAAAGTATAAGCATAACTAATGTTAGACTTCCCTGCTGACCATGCAAAGGGAAGGAATATCTACTGGATTTTCAACTTTGTTCAGCCACAGCAACAGTCTGTGCTTCAGAGTGAAATATGGGTTCAGTTTTTACCAGAGAAAGCCATGCCCTTCCTCCCTGCTCCTCTGCTTCCAGACACATTGGCTGCACAACCTTTTGATGAGACCACTTGGAGAATACACCCGCTATCAAAAGCAGAGTGTGCACTTTGTAACTAACTTTAGTTGTGTTACTGAAAGCTTTAAGTAAGTCTAATTAATGTTTTTAGCCCGTGGCATTTCCATCACTTAGTTTGACCCAGTAGCACTCCCTTTCCTAATCCTCTTAAAATAGGTTGTTTTAAAGCTTTACTCAGGCTGACACTTGGAGCATGATGCTAAAGAACTGTTATTAGGAACAAAGCTCATTAGCAGGATGACAATTAGCTGAAAAACAAGTGTAGCTTGAATCACAGGACTCATGCCTCTGTACTAACTTTATCTGACTCTCCTACGGATACCAAACCACAACCAGTGCTTAAAGGAGGAGGGAGAGAGGTTCCCCTGGCTCCCTGTGGCAGCCAAGCAGGGAGAATTCTGCACAGAGCCCAAGCCCAGCCAAGCTCTCCTTTCTTTTCCTATCACCTTTTTTCCTGTTGTGGCTCTGAATGAATCTGAAGAGCTTCTGCTGTCAGGAATTAAACAGATACCACAGAAAAGGACACCGAATTATCACTACCAGATATATTTTTATCTCTCTGTGCCACATGAGGCTTGAATGAGTTTCTGAAATACCACTGTGGCAGACTTTGGGATAACAATACTGATTCTGGTCTTCAACCAGCTGCCTTTTCAAATATAATCAATGTATTCTCTTCTCTCCCCACAGCAAGCATAGTTAGTTTATATTTGAACTTCTCCATCTTTGAGAACATGTTTACCACTGCCTGTTTGAAGGACATTGGACCTCATTTACTTCGACTTCCTCTGTTCTGCTCTCACTGTGAAGAAAAGCCCTTTATGTCCACTATAAAAATCCATAATCATAAAGCTAAAAATAAAACCCCTGCTAGAATAAGATCAGTTGAATATATTGAATTGCTTTTTAAAGTAGTATCTGCTTCTGCACTGTATTTTCATGTTTGACTTCAATTAGATTCGTTTTCTTGGGCAATTCAGTAGCCTTTAAGTAACCACATGTCACTGAACATAAAAACCATCGGTGTATTTATTGCATACATAGGAGTGAACACCATTTCGCTTCAAAGGTCTCATTCCAACACAAACCTGCTTTTTACCACTCCAAAATTGCCACCAGGGACCCATTAGACCCCAGAGTGTGCCCAGCGTTTGGCAGATGAAAGGAAGGGATGAAGGACACACAGTAGAATTCTCCATTCAGAGTATTTATTGCAATTTTAGGTAATTTGTCATGGTGGAGGGTTTGATTCACTGATAATTTCACACTACATAAAAATCAAACCTGTGATAATTTAGGTAGGTTATCAAGTACTCCTGGTCTGGACCATAAACAAAGCAAAAGCAGTTACTACTTTCCCTGAAAAACTGTGTGGTTTAGGGTTTTAACACTGGACTATCACAGGGGAAGAAGATTGGAAAGTGTTAGTTGCAACAAACATGAAATTGCACAAAAAATAGCAAAAAATAGATACACTGAATTTTCACACATAAATGCAAATAAAAATGCTATAATACTGGCTTCTTCAGTTTAATTCAATCATCCTCTGTGATTTCCACTTGTTTTGATATGAAAAATATCAATTCATCACAATACTGAGTTTTCCACTTAATTCATTGTGCTTCTATTAATAAAAAGAAGCTATTGATTCAAACAATGTGTTCACAACTGTGACTTTTCAAACCAGAATCATACTTCTCTGAAAGCTTTCTCTTTTGGTAGGCTATTAAATCTTAGTATTCAACAGCACAACAGGAAAGAATCATACTCAAAGGGTTAGATCTCACAGCCCTTGCTCTGTTCAAAGGGCTACAGAGGGCATATATGTCCATGTGTGGTGGACCAGCATCACACCTCGCCAAACAAAGTGGACACTTAAGTACAGCCCCTGACAAGCACTGCATTTATGGTCACGTTTCCTGCGAGGGAGGGAAAAATAATGATCCATGGCTATGGCAAAAGCTTTCCAGCCCTCTGGCTCACAAGCTCCATAACAGCTCTCAGCAGTCTGCAGTCAGAAGTGTTGCAATTTAATGTTAAGGCTCATGGACCTCTGCATCTTCAGGAGTCCACACGATCCTCAGCTGAGGTTAGGAAGGTGTGCAGAGGGCTCCAACTAAACCCACTGTATTCAAAGACCTTAAATATGTCTAGAATTTAAACTACGAAACTTCTTTCTCTATACTGCCAGAGTTTTACTCGTTCCTCTTTGCTGTTCCACAGTCTTACAAGGCTTCATTGGGCACTATTAATTCCCAAAAGAATTTCAGGCTTATCACATAGGATTTCTACTTTTATGTTTACAACATTCCTGTAAACTGCAAAAGGCAAGCTGGGGGCTTGATAATGCAAAAACCCCTCTCACTAAAATTACAAGAGTGACAGCCTTGACAATAGGTTGACAGACTGGGCATCCTCAAGGCAAGAAGTAAGAAGGACATAACTCATCTGTGCCTCTCTGGGACTGCAGAGCCACCGCTCTGCACACAAGGAGCTCACCTTGAGTCCCACTCCTGTTCAGACTACGCAGCACCCATTGTCCTCGCTTGGTGCATATATAGCTTTTCTTAAATTAACACAGATGCCATTCCCTATTAGAAACAATTTGTTCCACAAATAGACATCTTCAAAAACAACATCTGTGCCAGCTCTTAATCTGCAGCATGCTGGTTGTCTTACAGGAATCAATGGCAGAGGTCACACCAGTTAAACTAGTTGTGAGAACAGAACTTTGTGGGTTCTCATTTGTATTTTGCTTTTGTTCTGTCTTTGCCTGCTGTGGGTTTTGTGATATTTCAGAGACACAACTCTCATGGGGTGTGAGGGGTTATGGGGTTATTTGGGGGACACTGGAAATCATAGACTTACAGAATGGTTTGGGTTGGAAAGGACCTTAAGCTCATCCAGTTCCAACCCCCTGCCATGGTCTGGGACACCTTCCACTAGGCCAGGTTGCCTTTGTATTTCAGCTAGTGGTTTAACATGAAAGGCAGCTGTGAACATTCTCTAAATCATTTTGGGAAGCCTCAGAGGTAGTTTCTTAAAAGGTAATTTTTAGTAGCATTGACCTTAACTGCTCCATGCTGCTGACAGGGCCCTTGCTCATGGGTGCCCAAGCTGCCGTAATAAAAAGTGGAAAACCAGGGGTTGGGCCATGTTCTGTCACGTCCTCTAACCCAGGCAGGCTGCAAGCTCTGCAGTCACAGTCAACACTGTGTCTGAGGGCTTTGCAGTTCTGCTTGTGACTGCAACCCAAATTACAGCCACCGTGCACCAAAGAAGCCCCAAGACACAAAGAGCCTGTGCCGTGTGTTGTACCCTCATGTTAGCAAAAAGCATGTCAAACCTGCAGGCTGTGCCCAGGGAAGAAGGGCATGTCCATCAGGGATGCTCTCTTGAGTGGCAGCATTGCTGGCAGACAGCACCAGCAGCCCCCAGGTTCATTGGGAGCCCCACACTCTGCCTTCATATGTTGCCCCCATCTTTTACTGCCCTGGATTAGTCTGCAAACCTTGACATTAACCTCATCTCTCACCTGGCAACTACCTGGTAGAGTGAAACTCCCCTGGGGTTTGGAACTCCCTGCCAACCGGGCAAAGACACATGGGATCACTGCAGCTACATTCACCAGGGTTCACCCCACAGAGCCCCATGGCAGTGCTGCTCCACCCAGAGGCAAACATGAACTCACCTGCTGTTTAGAATAGTTGATGCATGGTGTGGCTTTGTATGTTGAACCTGAGCAACAAGGTAAAAAGCTTTCAAGTGGCAAGCACAAAAGATAAGCTCAAAGGGCATTTTGCTGCTTTCCTACAGCATATAATAGATACTAAACTGCCCCCAGGAAAAAAGTTATACGTGTATGATCAGGAGATGTTACAAATCATTCCTTACTCCTTTTCCAATTTTCTCTACACCCATAATCTATAATTTCACGTCTGGTATAGACCTGATGGATTGCAGCACTGTTGATAAACTACAATAACAAATAAACAGTTATTATTAATGGGACTATAAATCACATGATCAACCCCTGTGCCAGTTAACTGTAATCATTTATATTCTACCTGAAACACTAAAGCTGCCACTGCAGCTGAATGTGGCATTCCATGTTGTCCTCAGCCATAAAACCATGGGTGCGTGGAATCCCACCACTGTTCCATCCACCCCAGTGGCAGCCGCCCCTCTAGGCATGGATTTCTCTGGTTTTGGGGCTGTAAGCACACACTGTCAGGTCAAGGGAAACTGCAGCATGCTGGCTGGGTGGAAGGATCCTGATAGAAAAATGAATGTGTTCAGGTTTTTATCTCTGGTTAATTTACTGCTATGAATTTACAGAAAACTGAATGTTAACTGAGCTGGTATGATTGGGTTTTCATCTTTCTTATCACCGCAATGGAATGGGCAGTAGGTTTTCATACCACACCAAGGGATGACATTGCAGCAGAACTCCATCATTCCGCCAACACACAATCTGCAGCTCCTCAGACATCCAGCTCAGCAGCTCGGCACGTAGCCACAGGCTGCTGGATTCCAGTGGCTATCAGTTGTGGTGGTTAATCATTTCATCTTCATGGTGTGAAAACCTTCCATGCATTCCTTCAGTGTTATCTTCTGTTGTGTTGGGTTTTAGCACAGGCAGCTCCCTTGGGATCTCAAAACCCAGCAGGGTTATTTTTATGTGTGGTTGCCAAATGGGTAAGACTTTAAAGGCCTGTGGAACTATCTTCTTTTAATGTAAAAAAACCCAACAGAATCCCCTACTGCCAACTCTGGAGATGTGGTTAAATAAAGCCCTTGTGCCACTGTGCTCATGCGGATGGTGGGCAAACTGAATGGATGGTCTAAACAGAGGTGCCAGCTTAGGATGGTGCCCAGCTACACATCAGTGATATGAGGACAGAGGTGCTGCATGAACAAGCACTTGGTTTCAGGTTTGTCCTCTTCCTGCTAAGAGGAAAGTGAACCACATTTCCCCAGTGATACCTCCCTGGTTCTCCTGCCTCCGTTCATCAGAAGACTGGTGAAAGCAGCAGATGAAGAAGGCCACGTAATCCCTGCTGATGTACCTGCTGGCAGGAATGCTCTATTTCCTTGAAATACACCACTTGCCTTCATCTCACGGCAGGAGGCTGCAGGTTAAGCCATATCCATTGTTATAACAGCACTGCTCAAAGGTCAGTGTCCTTTGCAACACTGCAGGATACAGTAATTCCCTTTTTCTTTGTTAGCTGGTGCAAAAAATCAGTGGACTGGTGCCTGTCCTTCTGCGTGGTGACACACACGGCAGCCTGTCACCATCAACAGCAGTGTTCGCATGGGATGAAAATACCAAGTGGATTAATTGGTCAGAGGGTGGTGTGCAGCTGGAAAAAGGCCTGCACTGGTAATGAGGAACAAAAATGCTCACTTCCAAACTTCCTCTCACCAAAAATCAGCCCATAATAAGCACTTGTCAGCAGAAGAGGAAAAGGGTTTCAATACCAGCTTTCAGGAGAGCAGGAAGGCAGCAGAGCAGCAGCAGGACATGTGTCATCTCACTGTTTCTCTCAGGCTTTCTCCCCCGAGGTTAGAAATTCTTCCAAGTCTCCCTTCCAGGATAAAATTTCCTGCCTGGAGGCTGCTCCTCCTGCTCTTTAATGTGTTTTCGTTGCTGAAAGAAGAGAATCTATCTACTACCAAATTTGCTGTTGACTTCTGGCAGGGCTCAGCTAGCCTCTCTTGGCTTGAAACCCTGCTGAATTACTTTGGGCTGAGCAAATACAGACAATAAACCAGACTTACAACATGGGAGTTAATTCGGTATTATTTTATATAAAAGAAAACTCTCTGCCACTTGAAGACGCCTCCCTTCCCCTGGGGAGGTTTTTCAAACAGCCCAAAGCATGGGAAGCATCCAGGCCAAACATCAGCTCTTTAATCCCATCAGAAACACACATACACAGGCTCGCTCGTCACATAATCCAGCCTCCTCCACCCAGAGGCAGAAGGTGAACAGATCTCATCAGTGCCAGATTCATTATCTTTTCTCCAGTGGATACTGGAGAGGCACCAGTCCACCCAGTGCCTCCCACCATGCTGGAGGACACCCTACAGAGCTGAGCTGGCTATTGAAATCTCAGCTGACTCCTGCAGCACTGCTTACCACTCACAGCCCCTCTACCCAAGGCTCTTCTTCCCCATTCCACACACTTCAGCAGAGACAGAAACTTTCCTCGTTCCTCTTGTGCAGGAGAATATGGGGCAGTGGATATAGATTTTCTTGGAGGTGGAAAAAGCAAGTTGGCATGAGAATGGACAGGCAGAAAGGAGAATGAGGAGAAGCACTGAAGGCAACAGCGTTCAGCTGAAATGAAATGCCTGTGAAAATGCAGGCTGTACCCACTTGGGCTGAGAACAGCAGTAAAAGGAGAAAAATATGAGACAGAAAAATATAAACCAAAGGAAGAAGTTGCCAAAACTACAACGGGTCTTTTCTGCTGCATCAGGCACAGCTCCTGTGTGGTTCACCAATCTGAAGCAACCGCTCTACGCACATGGTTCTATTATCACAGGAAGAAACAGCAAACTGCAATTAAATCTAGTTAAAGAAAGGGTTAACCAGCATCACTGTGCCTGAGCAGCACAGTCCTCTGGCAGTAATCTCTTCTAGTTTTGAAAGATTAAAAGCTAAGAAAGTACAGCAGCGTCTGGTCCCTAATTTGCAGAAATAACAAATCAAATGACTTAAACCTGCTAATTTTGTAGATTAAATTATCAAGGCCTAGTCTGTTGGTGTCCACATCTGATAGTGCTTTGATCTTGTTTATATCTCAGAAATTGTTTCATGGACTCACTTTGTTGATTTTCTTCAGACTGTGACAGGTTTTATTCCATCAGCAACTCAGTTGCCTTCCAAGCAACAGTCTGCTCTTTAAAGTGCAAATTAAGAAGCAGGAAAGAGAAGAAAGGATGGAGCTGTTTGAAGGAGCTGCTGGATGTCAACAGAGGTCAGCTTTTATTTCTTAACTACATATGTACAAATGACCTAACGCAATCCAAAACTAAAAGCTATGACCGAGTGAGGAGGAACAGCCAACTACAGTGTTCCAGCATCCTGAGCAGTGGATGATGGATCTGGCCAAATCAGCCCCAGTGATTGGGACAGTTTTGCAGAGGAGATGATAGAGGCCACAGGAGATTCCCTCCTGGGAAGCCTACATGAGCGAGTGGTGTAGCAGTCAGCTACAGTGATCAGGAGGAGAAGCCAGCCTATTCTTTTGCTAAAATACATAATAGCATCTGCAACTGAGGGAACTCTAAGCAGAACAGAACTTTTAAAAGTGGAAGTGCACTACCTGCTCAGAAAGCAAATGAGCTGGCCATAACCCAGGAAATGGAGGGAAATGCAGCTTACTCCACTTCCACTTCTGCTGGGAGGAGGTCTATGAGCTGGCGACTGCTGCAGCTGCCACCCCACTACCATGCTAGCCCTGCAAGAGAGATGCTGACCCAAGCTCTCCTCAAGGCTCCCTCCATCTGCTCATGGTACAGCAAGCAAGGCTTGCACACTGGCCATGGCTGCGTGGTGCCCACCCTCTGCTATCCCAAAGCAACTATAGGGGCTTGGCCACTCCCCCAGGTTAATGTGCTCTAAGGGTGACGAGCAGCCAGCATTAGCCTGGCTTTTTGAACTAGCCCCAACACTGCAGGAAGATGAAATCTTTATTTTGACAAGATTATTAGGGTTTCCTAGGCAATCCAATGCATACAAACAATGGAACTAACACAACACTGGATAAAGATGTATTACTTCAATTCCCACGTACTACAAAATATTCCTTGCCCTAGGGAATTCTGTGGGGAAGATGAGGATGCTTCAAGAAACATAAACCCTAAAGAAGTGAGCTGGAAACTCCAAGTCTGACCAGTGTGAACATGTTAGAAACAGTGCAGCTGCCATACAATCTCCAGCCTTACTGAGTAAAATACCTTTGCGCCAAGGTTTTGTCCAAACTGCATGAAAACTTGCTTACAGACATACAAAGGGAGATTTTACATGCATACACCTCTATCTTAAGAAACACAATTCTGCACCTGAGGCCTGCTATATGATATTTAAAGAGGTTTGACATTAACTTCACTGTTGTTATTCTTTGTGTTACTCTGCTTCAACTCAGCAATAGCTGGAGTCAACTTCCAATCATTAATCAAATAAACATACACAGAAATCCCAAGGGCACAATGCCAAAAGCCAGCAGGCAGTTCAGTGAAGGAGTATGAATTTGCCCAGCGCTGAAATTCAAATGAGATTTACTCTTTCATAAACCCCAAACAGTTCCTCCAGCCAAGACTGAGTTAAAAATATCTGACTTTTAGGCCAAAACTGACAAGTCTTCTCTATGCTTGATGCTTCTCATCCTCTACTCAATCTGCAGGCAGTATTCCTGGGGAGGACCCCACAAAACCAACGTCACAGCCTGACAGAGCAACCCTTTTGCTGCTCAGGGAGGTTTCCTCCTCTGCCACAGAAGCAGCAGAGCACAGTTAGCAGTGTTTAACAAGCTGCTGCTAAGCAAGTAACTCAAGAACATGTCAGTATAGTCCTTTAAGTTGGAAAACTCCTCAGTTTTATTACCAACCACGCACCAGGTTTGGTCCCACCTCACACTGAAAAAGCACAAAGAGATTCAGTTGAGTCACACCCTGAGACTCTCTCCCACCTATAAAGATGGCAAAGACACACACTTGCAAACAAAACCAGGGAGCTCCACTTCCCTGGAAGTGAAATCTGCAAGCCCCATAGAGAGCATGGTCTGACTCAGTCTGACTCGTGAGACTTCAGCTCTGCTTTACCAAGCTCCATCCAAGTGCAGCTTCCAGCTTCTACTAAAAACCAGTGACACCCAGTGCACGGTACCTGCTAACACATACTGCACACCAGTGCTTCATGCTGCAGCACAACTTCAGTGGTCATTAAGGGGTTTTGATGGGGTTTCTTCAATGCACTCATTCTATTTACTGCTGCTGCCTTGTACAGGAGCTAACCACAAGCTGCTGATAAAGAATTTACATAGCTTTGGTAGAGTAGATTGCTCATCAATTTAATAGCTCCACTCAATTTTCTTAATAAACCTCAGGAGACTTCTGTATCCCCTAAGTGACCTAATCTAATGGGCATCACAGAGAACAACCTAATTTTTTCCTTCAAAAGCTGATGGCAGTAATAAATTGCATTTCCACAGATGAAATCAATGCATCACAGAAACATTGCAATGCTCCTCAGAGAAGAAAAGCCTCAAACACCAGCTCATATAAACCAAACCCCACAGGGCTCAGTAGCTGTCAGAAAGAAGCACCTATTTCCCTGCTAAACAAGTTTGCCTCTGTATATCTCCTTCATGCAGAAGCTGACATGGTAAAAGTTGGAGATTCTGTGGCATATTTCATAAAGAGCAAGGATCTGCTGGAACAGGCTTGCAACCAGTTCTCCTCACTGTATGGATAACATGGGTTTGAATGCTCAAGGCTGTGCAGGAATGAAACCATTAGAGCTTCTACATTTTTTGTCTCCGAAGCTGTAATAGCAAGATATTTCAGAGCATTACATTACACTCCTCCTACAACACGAGTTCCTTAGACCCAGCCTGTCTTATGGACTAATCCAATTCTAGAAGGTAAGTAACCTCCAAGAAGCTGCTAACAACAAAGTACATGTTCTCACTTGCATGATACTTTCGCAGCTGGAGAGACACTGAGTCCAAAAGTGCCTGTGGGTCATCTAGGCTGACTGAGATTTTGTCACGTCAGAGAGAGTTAAATTGCATCAGTTGTTTCACAAGAAGTGCCATAACTTGCATTTTGGTAATGCATATCTTCCAGAAGGGTCTATAAAAAACAGACTTCATTGCTCCTCTCACAAATATGTTCCAACAGTTAATCTTCCCGGGTGCTAGAATATGCACTTTAGTTTACATCAAACTGATTTTAGCACTCAGCTTGCCTGCTAGCAAACTGCAAGTGTAACACAAATAGGAGCCTTAGAGAGCTGAACCTCTCGACCGGGCTCATTGAAACACATTGGGTAGGAGCAGTTCTAGTGGAGAAATGTTTGGCCAGGAGCTTAGCAGAAAGCACACAGTTTCTCTTTAAGGTACAGTGCAATATTTCAGACACCAGTGGTAGAGGTGAGGGTCACGGTCATACTCTAAAGCAATCCTGTCTGAAGCACTTGGGAATCCAGGACGGACTGATGGAAGGCATGTTTTGCACAGGCACATAATTCCTCTCCTGAATGGAATGAGCTCTTTTAAAATCATACAAATCCTACAAAAACACCAGTGATGATATGAGTGCTCCCTGTCTCCCAGGTGAGCATTTGTCACTAGGGCCTTTAGGGCAAAGGACTGTCTCTTCATCCCATATTTATACAGCACCTACTAATTGAAATTTCAATCTGCACTGTATCTGTATCAGGTTTTATAGGCAATTCTTCAGTCCGTTATTACAGAGTCTCAGCAACAAAATGAATGTTTACTCAATTATATTTATTTTCTCTGGCAGGATATTTCTTTTTAATTCCTTTTTCTTTTTAACCATGTTCTTAGAGTTTCTTAGGAAAAACTTCTTGCAAATGATGCCATGGAATGGCACAAATGCATTTCTTCAACAGTTCTTTGCCCTCCCAAACAAGCCTCCTTTCTCTGTGAGAACTGAGAGCACTGGTGCCCATGGTCATTACAGAAATATTCACAGTGCCGCAGCCTGCCCTGGCCGATGACAGCTCTATAATCTAGGTGCAATTGGATATATCGCCATGCTTAAGTCAGCTGTTTTGTGTCGGAGGCTTCAGTGTTGCATGCCTTCAAACTGATGTAATCCTCCATGTTTCGCTTGAAAAGTAGGGCTTTTTATCAAGTTCCTCTGGAGCCCAATGAAAGAAACCTGTATTTTGCAACCTCTCCTTGGCCACAGTGACAGTTGGTGGAAGGCTGCCACATGTCCTTCAGAAACTCATCCCTGGGCCACATGCAGAGCTCTTGCCCGCAGAAAGCAGACTTTCAGCTAAAGCCAACCCAAATTACTGCCCAATTCTTTCTGAAAAGAGATTCGACAGCAAAAGATTTGCCAAGCCAAACTAAGACCTCCAACGAAATAACTGATTTGTTTATGACCAAGCATTTACCACCTTGTAGTACAATGAAAAACTTCCAGGGGTGGTTTTGCTAGGAAAGGCCAACATGCATATTCCAGCCTTGCTGATGCCATGGGGGCCACCCCTTCCAGTCTGTGCCCTTTTCCATAAACCCAAAAGTCTCTGCAGCCACTGACTGCACACTGCCCTTGCACTGTCAGGCTCTGTGGTTTCCTCTGACATCACTGGATCTTCAATGCCATTTTGTCAGCAGGCACAGAGAGAACCTAATGCTCTTTGTCAACAGGTACAAGACCTACTACCTTAACTTGGATTTTAACTGGCTGTGCCCAGCACTGCCACTTTGTGTGAGCTGCAGACAGTTTGGAAGCTCTGCTTGCCCATTCCAAAGGATAAAGATTTTATAAAGGAGTAGTGCTGGGTTAGTTTTTCAGTTGCTATTTAGGGGTATCTAACTTCTATATAACGTCTGTACACTCCAGTATTGGTGGCTTGGGGACCAGCCCATGGTTACCCTGAAGAGAAAACAGAAAATGAAGGGCCATTCCCTTTTGAAACCTCATAAATGTCAGCAAATCAAACTTAGAACATCCTTGTCTCCTTGCACTGCAGGCAGGTCTGTACAAAATAGTAGGATTCTCTGCAATTAACTGCTACAGCATCCAAAAGAGCAGATCAACCATTTTCATCTGTTACCTGTGCATGTTTCTGTCATGGGAAATGTAAATTTAGAGCTGGATGAGAATAACTTCTGAGGCAACAGTGCTGGAAGTTATTTATTCCTTTACCCTACTTTTTAAAGGTACCTTTATTCAATTTTAACACTCAGCCACAATTTTTCCATGTAATACTGGATAAGTTATGCAAATTACCACCTTATGATATGGCATTACTAGCAATCAGCTCATCAGTCACAAAGGCTTGCTTTTTCTTACTAGGTCAATACCACAGAATGACTGTTTCTGAAGGAAAGCAGTGGATTAACCTGTACAAAAAACTTTTTTAGGGCTGACTTTAAGACTCAGCAAACAAAGGCAGAGATGTCAGTGGCTAAAGGCCACTTTTTTGCTTCAGGCAGGTTACTGAATATACAATCCATAATATAACCCTATAACGGAGCCACTCCAAAATCTTGGCTACTAACACTGCAAATGCTTCCCACACCTGCTCACACTGCATTTCACAATCTAGCAAGGCACTCCAAGTTAAAAACAAAGAGCAACTGAAAGTGACCTCTGAAAATAGCAAAATGTTCAGTTCAGATATTGCTTTAGGTATCTGCAATAATTTATCCAGCACCTGACATAGCTTCCTTGAGATCTTCAGCCTGTTTGTGACTGTGCATGCCTAATGTGCGCTCAGCTACAGCAGTGTCAGCAGCACATGGCACTGTCAGCAGTGCTCCTCCTTGAACTTGTTGCTGTATAACAGAAATGGATGCTTTTGACAGGTCTACTTTAACTATATGCAAAGCCAAAACTGGTGAGCCAGGAATAAAAGCACCTGGAATAGAAGCTGCTTGGTGAAGGGGTAAAAAAGAGAATTACTGAGAACCTACCCAGACATCCCTTACATAGGGGTGGCTGTACTTGTCAGTGTAGGTTATACATGTGATATATGTGTGGTTTCAGTGTGGTTTCTTCCTTTTTAAACTCTATATACATCATGTTCTTTAGTTTACTTGCCTATATACTGCATGTAGATACAAGAGAATAGTAATCATGATATTTAGGCTTTAAGAGCCACTATCTGGGGCTGCTTGCATACATAATATACATATTACATACAAAGCCATGACTGAAGCACTGAGGTAACCTTCAGAAGAACCTCCGGGTGATGATGCATAACCGTTGGGCTCGCTAAGCCTCAAGCTACTGAGGAAAACAAATTAGAGCAAAACCAAAACAAAACCAACCCCCTGTTACACTTCAATCTAGTATTAGACACCTGTTGTGGGGGATTTATAAACCACCCTTAAAGCAAGTGATTCATAAGCCACAGGCAAGTGACAGACAGATAAGAAACAGAACAAAGTAAGCTGGTGTGAAGGCTGGCAGTGTGCTGGTAAGCCTCACACAAAGTACCAGTCCTGCTACTCTGACGCACCCTCCACGTTCCTTAAAAATGGCATGACTCAAAAATCAAACCACAAAAACATGTTTCATAAGAAATAACGTGTGATGGCAAGCTGCCTACAGCAACATTTAGTATTTTTCCTTCTGTCAGAAGGAAATCTGGACTTTTCTCCCTTGCCAGATGAACACAGTCCACCCTGAAAGCCAAGGGCATGCAGGGCTGCATAGTAGGTAATAACACTTCTTGGTCTCTTTCATTAAACTTCGTTAACTTTCACAGTACTTAATATAATACAGCTTGTGCATCAGACTGCTCTTCAGAATGCATCCCCTGTACCCAGCTGAGAACACAACTCATCTAAAAGCGAGGGTAACAGATGATCAGTGACGTCTAAATCTCAGGAACACTTCTATGCATGCAAGTCTTCCTGTGTCAGCTCAGATCCTTTCATTTTTCAGAGATGTCCTGTGATTTGAGCTTTTGTTTAGGCCAACATTTTCCATTGTTAACTACTCAAACCAGTTTTTTATAATTAAACCCAAGTGACGCCACAGTGGGAACCACTGGGATGATGAGCTGCTATACAAAGCAGTCTGTCAAGACGAATCAGTTTGTTATATATCAACTTATTAAAATACACTCTGTATTCATAGCAGAGCCCCTTTAAGTGAACAGTGGATTATGGATACTTCCCTCAGCAGGATGCACACCCTTGAGATAAGGTTATTTTTTTTCAGCAAAATCTGATTTGTTGTACTGAAAAAAGAGAAAAGCCAAAGACATTCAACCTGCCCTTAGAAAGGAATAAAACCCACATGTAAAGCCAAATGCTGCTGCATACGTGTACCCTGCTGAATACACTCCAATTGTATTTGCACTGCACATACTGTCTTACACAATGGCAGCAGAAGGAAATGTTAATCAAATCACAATGAGCGTCCTTTATGCACATCTAGAATGGAAAGAAATGCAGCAGATTTAGAAGAAAGTATATAAACTGAATGACACAAGCCACCATTAGCTACTTAGCATTATGTTGTGAAAAGGCAGACTATATTTGCAGCTAAGGGTGCAATTGAAAGTCCTCTAAAAGAAGCAGTCCTACTGACTTCAGCAGGATTTTGGATCACATCTATCATATCCTGAATGCTCCATTATCACATGATGGATGTGACTATAGACCATCATTAATACTCAGAAAATGTCACCTTTTGCAAACCTTATAAACAGACAAATGTAAGAGAGAGTAAAAAAGGAGGAGCTACGCAAGGGGAACTGCTGGAGAAAAAAACAAGGTTGAAAAAGGGCAAACAAACAAATCATTAACACTCTCAAGACTGATCATGTAATTTGGTGGTGAAGAACACATCTCAGGGGCAGAAGAACGCCTGAGCTGTGGCTTCAGGTTCCCACACTCTCAGACACTAAAACTGAACCACCAGCTTCCTGCTTTGCACAGAAACCTACTCGAAGTTCAGAGAAACAGGCAGAAAAATCACTGACCTCTTTTGAGATCTCTGCGTTTCTGCTTTCAGATGAAACGTGGCAGGGCAAGCTGACACAGCAGTCATGAGTGTTAGCCCATTTCTAACTCTCAAAACTGGCTTGCGTTTAGTTCAATTAGGAACTGAGAACTGATTCTTATTTTGCTTAAATTGTTTTTCCTTCTTCTTAGTTGATGTTTTCTCTTGACACTGTAAACTGTGTTTTAGGCAAGCAGGTAATTAATGCTCATTAAAGTAACTAATTAGTGTAGCACCAAAAAGATGAGATTTTTATCTAGTGCCTTAAGGGCTGGGGTCTTCGGAGGGAAAAGACATGATCTGAACCAGAGAACTGACAGAAAAGGAGGGCCTCTAATAAGAGTCTCAAATGCAGTCTAAGCTGCAATTGATGTAGCAGGATTGTAACATCTTCTGTGGTCACCACCAGATGTTATTGAACAACTTCAAAGCTAAACACTAAGTACAGAAGAAAACAAATATTCTTCTGTGCTAAGAAAGGGATTAGCACATCACAGTGAAGTCTGCAAAATGAAATCTAACTTCTAATTGTAGCTCTCAGCATTCTAATTACTTATTTGCCCACCACATGCATACACAGACCCCTTTGCTGGAAAGTGCAGGACGGGTCTGTGCTCCCCGAGCTGTTGCACATTAAGCTGTACAATCTGATGACATGTGCACTGATTACAGCTCACAGCAAGATGCTGCTTACAGAGCCAGTTCAGTTCTCATCACAGGCAGGCAGAAAGGGCAGACTCACAAGCTCTTGCTACTTACAAATTTAAAAAGAAGGCAGAGCTTTGCCCTTTGTTTATAAGATGAGACTGATTCTGTCAGACAGTTTTCAACGTTAGTTGTGAATAAGTGCTTTTATAAAACTGCAGACTGCATTTATCATCTGATATAAAAATCAACAGATGACTGTGAAGTTATTCTAACGAAGAACTTGTTTGACGGGATTGTGTTCATTATTGTAAGTGATTTACATCCTATAAATCACTTCTTTGGGGATTTACTTTAATTTTCCTTTGGCTGGCAGAGCTACTTATTCTGTTCCTGCTATTTGGGAGATCAAAGTTTGGAACATCTCATGTATGTAGAATGAATGCACAATTCTACAGCACAGAGACAGGCTGAGAAAAGCTGTCCTGTCAGTCAAAAGCCTTTGGCTAAAGGAGGTTTCAAGCTTCTTGTACCATCTGTGCCCATATCCAGACACTCACAACATTTGACCCTGTTCACATATATCCAACCTCAGAGCCAGGTCCCTCAGCCGGGTGCAGTTCATCAGATCTCAGTGGATCTTAGATGATTCCTATCAGATGAGAATCTTCGTGCCTTACCCCAAGAATGATTTCTATAACTGTATTCAGATGGTGCAATGCTGGAAAAAGAATCACAGTGACCTGAAAACAATCTAATATCACATCAACAGAGGAGAAGAAACACTAAAAATGTGTCAGTCTGGAGTAGGGCAAGGATGGGTTTCATGTGTCCTGAACCTCCTGCCTACAGTGCCAGAAAGGGGAAATGCAGGCTAGGCTGGGCCTAAAGTCATAGGAAAACACCATAAGCAAAAACCATGGTCATGTTTGATTTGCAGTCATAGAATCATAGAATAGTTAGTGTTGGAAAGGACCTTAAGATCATCTAGTTCCAAACCCCCTGCCATGGGCAGGGACCAAAGAAGAAAGGCACCTGTAAAGTCTGGATGAGCAAAATTTGATGTGGTGCAGAACCTGGAATCAAAATCAAAGGGAAAATAATGCCAGGGAAAGAGACCTGGACATGGGGAGTAAGTCCATCACAGTCCAAAAGGCTTCAGGTACTTCTCTATAATTAAAGCTTGTCTTCAGGCGAAGTAATCTTCAGTCTACAGAATATAACAGGGAGATACCAATGCATAAAGACTATTTAATGTGGGAATGGTTGCAAGACTGAGTCCTAACGTCTGAGATCTCCCCCCAGTAACACCCAGAAAACCCTGCTGCTCAGCTGCTCAGCATCCCATCAGGAATGCAAAAAGAAGGCTGGTTGACTTTGAAGTCTGGATGATCACTGCAAGCTTTGTCTTACCCTCATCCCTTTCTCTGTGTCTTGGATTTCAATACAGACCTCACATACCCAGATACAAAGGCAGAATTTTGAGTGGTATCTTTTCTGCTCTTGAAAGCCTCTCTCCTGAGAGAGGAGGTCCTGTGCCCAGAAGGTGCAGAGAATGATCCGAAACAGAGCATTAGCTGGCTTGGATACATAAAGTGTGATACAAGTGTGTATCAATGTTATATGATAGAAAGGGTATGATCATACTTTGAAATGAAAGCCTTTAAAACTGAAGATTGGAGGAGTAAAAACCAGTATCAAACTCTAAGGAAGTTTCACCTTGAAATTAGGCCTTTGGGAGACACAAGGATGAAACAGGGTGAAGTTGAAGGGGAACTGCACTATCCTGACAAACTGATCATGACCAAATCATTACAGATGAGCATGGAAAGCTTGCAGATGCCTGCTGGACTCTGCATGCCATGCTGGGTCCCTGATGGGAAGTTAAAACAACAGAAAGCTTTCGAGATAAAGTCCCTGCCTACTCCCCAGAAAGACTGAATGCTACTGAATTCTCCACGTCAAAAATCACACTATGAAAAGATAAGCAGCATCCAGGAAAGTTCTCTAGAACTTCATATGTCCCTTATTATTTTCATCTATTTTCCTGAGCAGATGGAATCATAGAATAAATCACAGAATGGTTTGGGTTGGAAGGGACATTAAAGCTCATTCAGTTCCAACCCCTGCCACGGGCAGGGACACCTTCCACTACAGCAGGTTGCTCTAAGCCCCGTCCAACCTGGCCTTGAACACTGCCAGGGATGGGGCAGCCACAGCTTCTTTGGGCACCCTGTGCCAGCCCCTCACCACTCTCACAGGGAAGAATTTCTTTGTAATATCCAGTCTCAGTCTCCCCTCTGTCAGGTTAAAGCCATTCCCCCTTGTCCTGTCACTACAGCCCTTGTCAGAAGCCCCTCTCCAGATTTCTTGTAGACCCCCTCTAAGTATTGGAAGACTGTTACAGGGTCTCTCCAAACTGAACAAGCTCAACTCTCTCAGCATGTAAAATATATAGAATAACTCTAGAGGACATATAATATATATACATATATAATCCATAACACAGAATAACCCGGGAGAGCCAGTAAAAAATCCTGTGTCTCCAAAAATACCCTCCCAGCAGACAGGCATGCTTTCTGGAGGGCTACAAGCCGTGTATCCAGCTGTTGAGCAACCAGCCTTGCCATCCAGCAAGGCCTCTAAGCTGTTGGTGACAGTGGTGGGAGCCTTAGCTGCTCTGGGAAGCCCAAACCAAGCGTCGTGCATGTCTGCAGCCAAACAGCTGCGCTACAGAGGCTCCTGCATAATCATTCCCATTCCTCTCCTGGTCCCAGAGGGGGTCAGGGACTGCCCCCTTGCCTCCATCTGGAGGAGCAGCTGGACATGACACGCCAAAGGAAAGAATTTGAGAGGGGCAAAACAAAAAATCTCTCAACAAGGCAATTTTTATGCTAGGAAATGTTACCAGCTCAAATTCTATAGGGTCCTGCTAACTAGCAATTTAATTATACAAATCCTGTTCCAAAGGTGCAGTTACACCTCCTGAAGAACAGGCTGGTGACCGACAGCCCTACAAGGAAAGGAATGTCTGTGTGGTTTTTACATTCCTCTCCCTTCTCTTTCCTTCCCAATTAAAACAGCTTTCCTTCGCTCCATGAGCATTATTTTGCTCCTCAGACCACCTTTCTGGTGGCTCTGTTTTAACCACACACATCCTGTGTGTGGCGGCCCAGGAGTGGTGAGATCCTGCATGGCTGCGCTGAGGCTGTGACCACGGCTGTCCCAGCCCTTGCAGGCTGTGAACCCAGGCGACATGTCCCAACCTACTTCTCCTGAGCTCAATGGAAAGCATCACCCGTCCATACTGCGCCACCTATGGCAAACTGCAGTGATTTGTCCAGAGAGTAACATCCAAAAACATCCTCCACAATGGAAAGGGATAGTGAGTCACCCAAAACAGCCAGATCTTTAGTCACAAAGCTGACAAGACCCATTCTTGTTTCAGGAGGCTGCCCTGCCCTCTTCTTTAAAACCCAGAGTTCACTCACTGAAGTTAAGGCTCCTCTGGGGAGGTTGTCAGGATTTTAAATACAAAGCTTACTCTCTAACAAAATGAACAAACCCATCAGCCCTATATTTCTCCTGGAAACATGCATTGTTTTCTTTAGCAACAAGATAACGTTTTTATTTTTAGGAAAAAGCTCCAGGGAAAAGTGCTTATAATCAAACCTAATATTATCTCTCAAACAGCCAAGAATATTTGCCTTCATTAGGGCTCATCTTGAAACTGGAATTTTCCCCAAAATGACCCAGTATATTTAAAGAGGAATTGATTGAAGTGCCAAGAAAAGCCCATTAAGGAATGGAAAGGGAAAAGGAATAGTTAGATATATTACACAGACCCCAGGAGCATGCAACCTCTCCGTGCATCCCCCATGGGAGGTGCCTGGAGCCATGTGCCCTGCTCACTCTGCCAACCACCCTGGGAGCCCTATGAGAGCCCTACAGAGACCCTGGGATTACTGAGACACCTCAGGGGACCATCTGGTTCCCAGCACAAGCACAGGCTTTAACCACTGCAGAGATCAGGAAGTGTGTTGCCAGCTTGAACTAACAGGACATACTCTGCAAGCAACAGCTTTCAGCTTTCTCTCTCTGAATTCAGAGGATACTTGAGCAAGAAAACTGGTTTTAAGTTGGGAGTTAATGTAGAAATTTCATGTTTAAAAACCTCAAACAGTTTAAAAATACAACTTTAAAGCAGGGACTTAGCGTGTTGAACCGTTATTACCACTCTGCACAGACAGAACAACATGGCAGTTCTTTGGTGGCTCTTCCCATGATGGGCTGGTCACAGGCTGCATGGCTGGCAAGCAGTGCCCTCATCACTCTAACACATCTATGCCATTATTCCTGCAGAACCAGCTTTCACTGGAAACAAGCTTAGTGAAGCACTTTGATTTGTGACAAAACTCTCTCCATATTTTACCTATGCACACACCATCAATGAGCAGATTCAATGCTGTCTATAGTTGGAGTTTGGGACCACACTTCTCATTTCTGATGCTCAACCTTTCACCTTCATACACTGTTCCTGTGTTTAGGCAGACCTTCCTCTACCTCTACCTGCCTCAACAACCAAGCGTAGAGGAATCACAGAGTCATCAAGCACGCAAGCTCCAACAGGGAGCAGTGTGAATAGAGAACTCACCTGGTGACTATGCTTAGGCATTCTGTAGAGATTACCTTGTTCCTTCCTAATGGGAAAGATGCCTCTGCAATGTAACTCAGCTTCCATCGAAGTAAGACCAGAACACAGCTCAAGCTCTTGCAAATTGTTTTCTGGACATGCTGCTTTTATTTCTACAAACATCCCTGCTCCATTTGGCTTAGCTTCAGGCACATTATTAATGCAGTGGCAACCTGAAGAGTCTCCACTGCCTCCACAAAGAGCTATGTGACTTCAGTGACAAGGTTTCTCAGAGGAGCTGGTGCCAGTAGGAATAACAAGGAGTTCCCCACTGGCTATGGTGAATACTCAATTCACCATTGGCTGAACAATAGCTCTGGGGATCACAATATGCCAAAAAGTGAGCGGAAATGGAGACTTCGAGAGCATATGGTGCTTGGTAGAAGCAGCCATTAATACTGGTGGTGGTCTGCACACTTAAATCCTGAAAGTGTAAATGAAAGTAGGGGTACGAATAGAAAAGGTTACAGGAACAGATGCCTTGATAAACTTGCAGTCCTGGAACTATAGCTAAGGGTGAAGTATGTCCCAAACCAAATGCTTATAATCCAGTTGATCATAACATGCCCATAAAAATTCTGGAGCAGAGAGAGAGACAGCGAGGACCTCAGCTGGTGTACATGGGCATGCACAAACCCAGCACCTTTGCCAAACTAGGCCAGCTCAAGATTTGGTAGAAAACATATCAGACTGTTGAAACACGTGGTGTAAATGTTCACTAACATCCTATGAAATCACAAGCAAATACACCAACACAAATAAATCTAATAAAAACATTACAAATTGGTAGGGTTTTCCTTCTGTGTACATTAAAAGTGAAGCAATAACTCCTCACTGCTTTTTTAAAAAGGTTGCAATCAAGGACAATTGATTAAAAAGCCTGAAGGCTGAATGTGCCCAAACACTTCCACTATCTAGCAAGATGTGGTTTGGAAAGAGAACTAATCTCCTTTATGACGCCAGCCTCATGATAAGATCACAACTTTCCTTCTTGTCGAAGTTCAAGCCTCTATGGGGTCACGCTATTAAAAATCCAGTCAAATGCCAGTATCAGAACAGGCAAATCTGAACCAAATTACTGCCTCTTACAACTGAAATAGATAAGCACAAAAGTGAAGCATTTAGAAAACAATTTTAAAGTTTTATATGTTTTTTCTACTCTCACTTTTATTGTTAAATACTCAGGTTGGATTTATTTTTTTCCTCCTGGATTGCAACACTGCAAGTAAGCCTTTAATAACAGGGAACATGCATTTTTAGAAGCAGTAGGTAAGGGAAGAGCTTAAAGTCCAAGTGACTGGACAGAATATAGGCTTAGAAATACAAAACTTAAGGCTGGCTGTTGTAATTCAACAGTTTGAAGGTTGTGATGGAAGTGGTGTATTGACAGCTGCCTCAGTCAGACATCACCGAAGAGAAATCAGATAAAGCAGAATTATATCATCTTCTTGGGTTGAAAGGAGAGGAGGGAAAAGAAGAGTGACAAGCACTTAGAAAGCTTAGGAGAGACAAAGAGATAAAGAAGAGTAGGCCAGAGAGAAAACTGGAGGGTAAGGAAAGCAGAAGTGCTGACAGCATTGATACAGAAGCAGATGACAGGGAAGACAAGGAAGACAATTTGTGGTGAAAGGTAGGATTTATGTAGCACATTTCTGGCACCACTCGTGAACATTTCTGAGGGCACAACCTCCAAAAAGAACCAAATTTAATGTAAGATATCTTCAAAAAGGCTTGTGCCCTTCTAGCTGCCTCAGCTGCTGACTGCAGTTTCCCCTTCCCCAGCTCAGCTCTCCTGTTGGGTTGTTTGATCCTAGCTGGGCTCTCATTATGAATAAACAGGCTTGCCTAGTTACAGCACAAAATGATGAACGCACTGAACACCTTCAACCAGTGCAGCAGATCTACTCTACGTGGAGAAATTGGTTTACTTTTTACAGGAGTCAGTGCTAAATCCCAACCTTTCTTTTCCCAGAGCTCCTCCAACACTGAAATGCATGGCAAACTCCTTCATAGCTTTCACAATGGTTTGTGCAATGAATATTAACAGCCTGCTAAAACTTGACCAGTTGCTCAGGTCCTAGGGGATTCATGTGAAATGTGGTCCCCCTTCTAACTTCCATTCCCTCCCCCCTATCCCCAACATGAAGACTACATAGGGAGAAACCCCTTACAACAGCAGGGTCGAACATCAGAGAAGCATTATTATGGTCTTCTGGGCTCTTAGGATAGAACAGCGCTTCTTTGTTAAGGCAAATGTCAGAGGCAGACACCAAGCATTTCCCTCAGACCTGAGCTTTTCAATGTATAACAGGCTTCAGTGAACAGCCTTCGTGTCACTGAAACATGAACTCCAGGGAGCTTCAAATGCTAGAAGCAGCTGCCAGCCAAGCTTCAAGCACTAAACAAATGTTAGTTACAGAAAGAAAGAATCATTTTGTTATCTGCAGGTACCATTGAATCATCACTCCTGAAAACCTTCCCAGAAGCTCAGAGGATCCAATGTGCAAAGCAGCCCACAGGGAAGCTCCTCTCAAGCTGGACCAGGGGCACTGTCAGTCATTCAGCACTTTGGGCTTCTGCCATCCCGCCTGTTTTTCTATAAATATTGAATCAGTTGCTAAGGGATTTCACTGGACAATATGATATCACTCTGTTATTGCACCAGCAACTATATATCATCCCTTGAAAACAGAACAGCCCTGTTTAAACCCAAACTTAATTTCTTGTCAATACAGCTGTGGTGGGAAAGTCTCAAGAATACATTTGGTGAGCCAGCTCCCTTCAGCTGCTGAGCCTGCTGATGGAGCTTTCTTCAACATGAAATGCAATACTTTCCCATTACAATGAGAAATCCTAGAACAACTTAGGACAGAGCTTAGGATAAAGCTTATCTTCAACAGCAAATGCAATCTCTCCACTCTAAGCAAATATACAGAAATTGAGAGCAAAAGGCATGTTGTAATAATCACCTCCCAAGAAGAGAAGCATGTTAATGAGAAAAGGTAAACAATTGATTTGATTCCCTTAGAAAACCTGGTTTAAGACACTAATATGTGATATGGGATAGATATGCAGGATACAGGCAAGAAACACTAGACAATTATTTAATTCATGATCCTTCCTAGGTACCATCCTTTTATTTGAAGGTACCTAAAGAGTACATGGGCTCTTTTCATTTTATGAGCTTTATCACAAACTGTTTGCAAAGAATAACTGTTATTTCATATTATAAGCTCCAGCAGTACCAGTCTTTCTAGCCCCAGGAGGGAGTTTCATTTCCGCAATCTGGATGAGAAGATCTAAGAAAGTTTTGGAGCTTCTCGACAGCTCAGTGAAAGGCAGTAGAACAGCAGCACTAGGTAACTGCTGTACTTTCAGAGCAAGCTACATTGGCACAGGCACCTTTCCAAAGGGGATGAGCTACTGCTTGGGTTTGGACTTCAGGCTTCGGCAGGATACCCACAGGCTGAGCTGCAAAAGGCTGGGGAACACTACTCTTGTGCTGCTGTGAAGCAGTGTCCCATCCCATGTAAACATGCCAGTGCTGATGTGTTTCCTTGTTGCCACAGCATAGCACGGGCAGTCCTGCCTGCTGGCATCCAACACAGGATTGCTGGATGCTCCTCTCAACCATTTAACTGCCTAATGTCAGAGCTCCTCAACAGTTTTTGGCAAGGAGTATCTTCTGGTGCATAGAGAATTGCTAACACAAAAGGGGGTCTACAAGAAATCTGGAAAGAGGCTTTTGCAAGGGCCTGTAGGGACAGGACAAGGGGGAATGGCTTTAACCTGACAGAAGGGAGACTGAGATTGGATATTACAAAGAAGCTCTTCCCTGTGAGGGTGCTGAGGCGCTGGCACAGGGTGCCCAGAGAAGCTGTGGCTGCCCCATCCCTGGCAGTGTTCAAGGCCAGGTTGAATGGGGCTTGGAGCAACCTGCTCTAGTGGAAGGTGTCCCTGCCCGTGGCAGGGGGCTGGAAGCTTTAACGTCCCTTCCAACCAAAACCATTCTATGACTCTATGATTCTAAGCGGGCACATGTAAAATTCTCTCCTGCATCGCCCTATTGCAAGTAAACCCCCCTTTCTCAGCTGTGGAAAGGACTCACAGAGAGAAAATTACTTAAGTATCATGATTTCAAAACACAGCCACTCTGGGATATCACTTAGTGATATCCACAGTGGCTGAGGCACATCTGCGCATGTTTCTCAGGGGTTTTACAGGGCTGAAGTATGTGAAAGTTTCTGAAAGGGCTTCTTGGTATAAGTGGAGCTTCCCCCAGCATTCCCAGCAGAGCTGGATTCCTCTGGCAAACACTCCTGCTCCCACCCAGGGGCTGGGCTGCCATATCCACAGCCTCTGCCCCCTTCCTCCTCCTCCTCCTCAGCAGGGCCTGACTGCCCCGCAGGAAAGGCAGTCCACATACCTACAGGTAGGACTGGCTTTTATAGAGAGTCAGCTTGGACAAGAGTATATATGGCAAGTCACAGATATACATAATTTGTGATAAATAACTTCCCAACACCACCAGCACATTTGTTCTTAATTAGTCTCTATTCACATGAAGTGTGTTTATGTTACCGCTGTTGCAGTCTTAGCAGAGGACAATCACTATACAGTTGTGAGAGCAGAATGCTAACAGGCAATGGGTTATACATGGATGCACTTTAAAATTCTCCATGCAGTGTGAAAATGACCTTCAACTTGGAGGAAAACAGCATCTGCATTTTCAATGGTTGTTCTCCCTAGCAAAGTGGATTTGACTGTACTTTCGGCAGGTCTCTTCCCAGTGTCCCTCCCTCTCAGTCATTTATCGTGATGGAGATGCTTAGGATCACTGATCTGCTCAAGTAGCTATGAATTTTTATGACATCATCCTCACAGAGCCCGAACCAAAAGCTGACCCTGTATTTGAAGAGGATGGACTCATGCTGTGTGCCAGATGTGCAGCTGCTTAACTTCTGCAGAATGCAAGGTGCGCCCCTATTGTGATTAAACCCATTTGGTTTGTTTCTGTACTGAAGCAAGGCAGTGAGTTTTGCTGGGTGGGGATGACAGAAAATACCATCAGAAAATTCTTGCTACTGAGTCATGACCTGATGGGAAAAAATAATGTAGCTATTGCACATGCCTGGGAACAAAATTTCAGACAGTGGAGACAAGTAGGGATTATCTAAATCAAACACAGAGAAACAGCTGACTCCTTCCAGTATTTCTTGTGTTTAAGTAAGCAATACCATGATGGGTCACTCCTGCAGATTGTTCTATACTTGATCCAGCTTTTGTGGGACTGGATTTCAGCACCTCAGCAACAAGATATGTTTATAACAGTTAACAGTTATTTTTTCCCCTCCAGAAAGCTTGACCAGTACTTACTTTAATCATTATCTACCAAAATGGGAATTCTTTCTACTGAGATGAACGCTGGCCAGTGTTCCAAATCCCCTGCTAGCGCGGGCTGAACCTTACTGGAGAACATAACCTGAGAGCCACCCATGATCACACAGCCAGCCCCATCTCCTCTTGTGGTGCAGTACTACCACAGAGGCAACAGCAACTGCGTAAGAACATGCACTCTTTGCTGCACTTTAGAAAGGGGACAGGGAAAAAATGGGCTGCAGTGTCTGTCTTCTGCAGACCAGCAGCTATATAAAACACCATCTATTTTACATTCCAGATTAGCATACCATATTAAAAAATGATTAATAATTTCTTGAGAAACCAAGTAAATTAAATACATATCATCCTTCTTGGCACGCCAAGGGTAGTACAGCACAATATAGTTGGGCAATGAGGAGTAACCTACATAAACTGACTTGGAAAAAAAAAAAATCAATAAAAACAATCACAGAAGAATATAACCAACATATATCTAATCCACTGAGACGTTCACAGGGGAATTCCAGTTTCAGCAATAAACCAAATTCATTTCAAGTTAAACTAATACAGACATCTTGAATTTATTAGTGAAAAAGAAAGCAATGTGAACTTTAAGTTTGCAAAGGCAAAAAGACATTTAATAAAATTCCTCTTTTTCTTGCTGTGGGACAAAGGGAAAAATCCAATAACATATTACCCATGCAATTCTGGTAAGTTATGGATTCTTATTTAAAACACGTTTTAGCTTGATTTTATCTTAATATTCTGTAATGATTTGCTGTCATCATTGAAATCTGTCCTATTGTTAATCATTATCACAACGAAGAAGAATTATTTAGTTTATAACTAAGAGAACACAACTAACTATCGTTATTAAAGACAGTCCGTGGTATGTTGTCTGTGGCTGGTGTGACCATTCTCTTCTATTAAATAACAGCTATGGATTGGCAAATTGTTTTGCAATAGGAAGGGGTGGTAAATGTTTTCTACATAAACCTGCATTGCTAGAAAAAGGCTTTTGAGTAAAGCATTTTGCCAAAAGTCTTTTTTTTCCAAGGCAGGACTGAACCTGAAATACTTCAATCTGAACAGCCTGTGGGAGGGTCCCATACTTAAACTCCCTTGTGTCTGCCATCCTGTCTGTGGGGTTTTGGTCATGCCTAGGGATGCTCCTTGCTCCCACAGCACAGCGGGCCCAGCAGAAAGGAAAAAACCCACAGCTCCTGGCACAATTTCCAAACAACAACACCCCGGGTTTTGGCCAGAAAAAGAAAAAAAAAAGGTTTAATTTGCAATTAAATTTGTAATGTTCAATTTGCAGCTGAAAAGATAAATATGCTTACGGAAAACTCTGATGCAGCTTTTCCCCTGTGTTCACTGTAATATTCCATAAATTTATGCCTGCCATCAAATGACCACCAAAAAACAGTGTCTATCAGGCTTCAGCCTGTTGACTTCCCAAGTGGGCAGCTAATAGCAAACACTTCTGACAAACAAGCCCTGTGCTGTACCTGCTGGGCACCCACTGAATGCCAAGGGGCTGCAGGCTGCTTGCACCAGGCTTGTGACAGGAAAAGCTCCTCATACCTAGCTGTCTGATGTGGCACAGGAGAATTAGAAACCAAAATCAGCATCTCATTTCCAGCTATTAATCATTTTTTTCAACTCCAAAAATACACATAATATTGGGATTCCTTCTTCAAAAGACAGCGTGATGAATGGCATGAACAGGGAACATGATCAGAACATCAAATAAAGACTAAAAATCCATCTGACAGTGAAAGGCTGCTATGAAACACTAATCCTCAGCGATAGCAAATGCTGCCATGGTCATGGACCTCAGTTTTGCAACAAAGCTGATTGATACAGCCAAAGTGAGCGCTACCTACATTTAAACTTTATTCTTCCCCAGTTCTCTTTGATAACCAGCTCTAAATTTGAGAGTACAACACACAGCTCCAGGAGTTCTACTCTCTGACAGAGCACTTGGACAAAATAAAGGCTATGTGCCTGGCGCACAGCGAACTTTCATAAACACACCACCACACAAAGATCAAGTGCATGCTTTAAATACTACAGTAAGAAATCATTTGGACTTCTAAACCCCTCCAGTTGTATTGTAACATGACATCTGCTTGCTTCAAGACACATGTCCCCAGGATGGGACTAGGATAGTACACACAGGCATCCAGCCATCACTGCAGGGCCAAGTAATGCATCCCATGATGGCCCACCACATCCACAGCGCCTGCCTGGTTCAGGTCTGGTCTGCATTTGTTTCAGAAACCCTGTGCTGCCATAAGAGACATCTGGCATCTGTGACCCAGCCTTTTGAGGCTCATGCTCCCATGTAATTTGCTCAGCCCTACTTCGATTGTACATTTATCCTTTCTGTGCAAATAACAAGAAACCTTAACAAGAAACCATGAAAACAAAGCCTTTGCCTTGGCTGCAAGAAGAGCCCCATGTGAACAGATCCACCAGACGTGTAAACAGCAGGTTGTACACCCAGTGTTTGTTTTTCATCTCGAGCAAGGAGAGTTGTGCTTAGTGATGAAGGAGGCTGAGCACAGACTTTTATCCAGCCACTTCTGATCTCCTGATTTCTCTTGCACATCCTGAACTGCCTGAAGGCAACTTAGAAAACCCCACCAAAGGCATAAGGCACACCATCCTCAAAGAGATGTTTGTTCCTCTTGCAGTTGGGTCTTGCGCTTTCTTCCCCCACTCCTCCCTTCCTCCCCACTCTTCTCCCTCTCCCATGGCTCTGCAATTTATTTTGTTTCTTCAAAAACATACTCCCTGCTGTGTACATGCCTATGCAGGGTCTAGTGAGCCTACCAGGACAAATACTCTTATTCTATCTCGTGTCCACCCTGTCTTCCTGTTGTGGTACATCATTCCACTGAAGGCAGCACTTTGTAAAATGCCTGGCACATGTCTGGGTACTGTAAGAAATAAGGATTTCTCAGCACTACACAGCAGCAAGACAAGCCTCCACTCCATAGACACAGTCACAAACACTTCTCATATGCTCATTGAAAAGGTCCTAGTACTTCAAGATAAACACCTGGAAGGAACCACAGGGCTACTTGTGCTTGCCAGCACCAACCCACCCAACTTCTCACATTAAGCATGGCTGAGCTTCACCACAGAATTGGTATTTATAGCCAAACTTCTCTCAAGTTCTGCGGTCATTCAGCCCTGGAGGCTTTGGTTAAGGGCTTGTCTTTACTTCTGACACCATGAGAACAGTAAACCCTTGTTTAATACTTAATGCACGCTTTAAAAGTGAACAGGCACCTCCCTTCTTCCTGCTTAAGCACCAGGGGCTTTCCATAGGGCACAGGCAGCCTTTCCCTCCTGCCACATTGGAGGGCTGGCTTGGAGACCTTGCCTTTTAGAGGAGCTTTCAAGGAGTATCATGCACAGCGAACGACGCAGCTTGTCAGCATCACACTTCTGCGCTCCGGAACTGAAAACCTCTGACAGAATAGATTTCAAAGCTAGTGTGTTAAAATGCAACACTACCTCAGGGTAGGAGAGACCTCAGAAAACCATCTTCCCTAGTCCTCCTCAAGGTTGGTAGTGAGAAATTTCCTTACTTGTCTCTTCTACGTGGCTTCTTATTGAAACTAATAATTACTATGGACTTTCTGCAGAAGGAGAGCATGACCTGAGCAAAACATATGTCCCAAAGCAGTCTTTCTACAGACCCTCTGAAGAATACTTCTTGCACTCTTCACAGCCCTGACAGGCCCCTGCCTCAGCACAGACAAAAGTAAGAAGGAGAATTTGTAACCAGAAGCAAAAAGGACAAGAAGAAGGAAAAACTTCAGGATCCTGAAGAGAACCTTTGCAATTACATGGAGCTACTTCTATGAAGAATTAGCCTAAGTGCCAAGGATAACATAACCGGGAGAGTAATTACATTTGCTCACTATTTAGAAAAAATGCAGACGAATGCAGTGCTATGACAGGGTGATGGCCAAATATTTCTCATGCCAGCAGCAAAGGTAAAACAGTAACAACTGAAATAGCACATTAAAAAAACCCCAAACCTTCAGCTACACAGTATCTGTGAGGGCTAAAACTGCAGTAGCCTTTATAGCTACTTTTAGTAACCCATAAAACACTGGACAAATTTCAGAAGAAAACTGTGAGTGTTGTACAAATTCTTATGAAGGTAAATGAGCAGCTACAGCTCTGCCAGCCTGATGTCTGCAGGGTTCGATTTGTAAGGAAGATAACTTGTGTGCAGCCTGTCAAACCAACTTATTACAAGCAAGCGTCTACAAGCGTCAGAAGAGAAGTCGTGACAATAGCCAGTGACTAGAAGGTAAAGGGGATTAAGCCACCCTTATTAATTTCAAGGCTAAAAATGACCTGAGCTACTCTACAAGCTATAGCTGAAGGCCCTATCACAGGACAGATAAGCTCAGCCCAGCCATGCCAGCAGAAGCAGGCTTTTGTGGTTGAAAGCACAACTTGCCTCTTAGTCTGGTTATGGGTCATGGCCAAGCAATGGGGTCTGGACCACATCTTAAAAACCCACATGCCCTGCTGCACAGAAGAGTTAAGAACACAGAAACATTTGTGGGCTGGGAGGATGCTGGAGGGAGGGTCCTTTGGCCTCTTTATGCCTTCTTTAGTTTCCTAAGCTTTTTCTGAAATGCCATTTCTTTGTCCTGATAGTCTCATCCATTTGCATTCTCTTCCTTATTCTTCTCAGTTTAAAATTTCCACTACCTTTTGTTTTCCACTTGGACCTATTTAGAAATCAGCTGTGATATTCCCACTTACAACACTGTGTCCTCATGAGCTGCTTCCTACCCTACACCCTGTATCCCTTCCTGCACCTAGATTGATTCTAGAAAGTCACTCCTGTCCTTCTGAAGACCACAGTCAGCCAGGTTCTCACTGTTCCCAGATGTGGATAACATTGCTAATATGGATGCATTATACACAAGCAGAAATCAATGCTATGTGCTATACATCTGGATCAATATCATGGAAACAAAAATGGATTCTGGACATATGAATAAAAATATACATGACAAAAAAGAAACCATAAAATCTTTAAAGAAACCGATAAAATGAAAGGCAGAAAAAAGCAGTCATTCTACTAGATAAATACCTATATTTATTTGCAGTGCAACTATTTTTAGATCCTGCATTTTAGTCACTAACCTGCATTCATTCTAATGTGGGGTTTAGTGGTTTTTCTTTTAACTATCTGTGGAAGCTTTCTGGTCAGATATAGTAACAAGCATTTACCACAGTAATTTTAATTAACAAGCTCTAATAAATTTGCACATGTTGCAATATACGACTCTAAAAATACACGTGAGCATCCCTAAGAATGTGGCCAGATTGCTCTGCAGTGAGGCTCCCAGGAGTCACAGGCTGCTCTTTGAACATCAAACCCAACCTTGACACTGGCACCACTGCCTGCAGCCCCTGGGGTTGGATTACAGGCTCCCACTGTACCCAACTGTACAGATGACAAATCTCATTCCCCTTTTCCGGTTATTCACAGGGATTTTGGCTAGAGCCAGCCTGGAAGTCCAAGGCCAGACTTAGCAGTTGGCAGCTGTGCCAAATACAAGAGAAAATAAATCTTGCTCTTGTCAAAGCTAGAGAGGAGCTTTTGACAAGGTCATGTAGAGATACAACAAGGGGGAATGGCTTTAAACTGGCAGAGGGGAGATTCAGATGAGACATTAGGCAGAAGCTCTTCCCGGTGAGGATGCTGAAGAGCTGGCACAGGGTGCCCAGAGAAGCTGTGGCTGCCCCATCCCTGGCAGTGTTCAAGGCCAGGTTGAATGGGGCTTGGAGCAACCTGCTCTAGTGGAAGGTGTCCCTGCCCGTGGCAGGGGTTGGAACTTGGTGAGCTTTAAGGTCCCTTCCAACCCAAACCAGTCTGGGATTCTATGATTCTATGTGGTGTGCACACAGCTGGGCAGCGCGATACTCACTGGGACTTCTCTTTTTCAAAGGAAAGAAGAAATTATTTCAGGTGGATATTCTTTCTTATATGTACATATTTCCCACCACAGATATGTCAAAGGTGGTATTGGTCAATTACCTTTTCTCCCACTGTAAATTGTTTCTTATTTCAATGGAAACACGCAGAAAAGGGTGCAATATACTTGTCACATACCAGAAATATCCAGCTATATCACCATGTTTAAACATTTATAAGAACTAAAGTATAAATTAGTTATCAGCATGTGCTGAACAGAAACAGGACAGATGTTCCTAGGTTTTGTGAGCCTTTCCACAGTCAGGAGAACTTCAGAGAATTATACCCTCCACAGGCAATGACAAGTTCACAACAGCTTTTTCTGTGCTGTATGTTGTGCTGGCATATGGGAATGTTATACTGATGCTATTAGCCAAGACTCTTCTGACATGATGTAAAGCATGTAATAATTATACAGCAAGTATGACGAGATGGAATTGAACCTGATCTCAATTAGCAACCAGAAGTATCCTTCCAACTGAGATTAATATTGATTAAACCATAACAAGACTACTACTTGCCAATAAGAGCTCTATAAAATCAAGGAAAGGTGAGGGCAACCTCTAAGTTGGGAGTGCTTTGTCACGAGCTGCAAAGACAAGTGATTCTCCTATGGCCTAATTTGTCCTTTTCAAAAATGGAAGTTTGGCTCTGTATAGTTCAGGAAATTGCAGTTATTTCAGGGACAGGCAGACTGGCCAGGAGCCCAGAGCAGAGATCAACAGCCTTCGGGAGACAGCTCTGTTTTCCTCTCAACTTTCCCTGTCCCCGGTACAGTATTAATCATGCCAAACCCCATTCCTCTTCCCCTTTTCCCCCTCTGAGATGTTGAGATGGTGTTCCCACTACTGTACTTCAAACTATAGGCTTGTGCTTTTTAATTTCCCCCCTTGCACCAAATTAAGGTGTGTATTTCGGAGTTGAACAAATATATTTGATTTATTGACTCTTCCCCCTGAGCAAGGTATAATAGTTCCTCCAGTCCAATTCTACATTTCCTTTACATGGAAATGTTTGGATTCATTGCTAGCCATTTTTAGATCATATTAAGTCAAACCGTAACAGCTAAGCACCCTTCAGGGCTTACTGGAGATTATAAAAATGCTGCTTGAAAAACAGACATGCAAGGCTATGAGAGGCAACAATACAAAGCTTTCAACAAATCTTGTTTTCAAGATTCTCCATCCTATTATAAGTAATGTTTCAAAATGTTCTGGCCAACTTCAGAGAACCATTATACAGCTCATGAAACACCGAGTGCTAATACTCTTCAAATGCAAAAACATACACAGAGAACATCAGTTGGCAAGTACCTGTTGACGCAAACTTCTTTAATAATACTTTTCTGATAAAGAGCTACTTGCAAAGAACAAATGCCAATGCAACAATTATTAATTACTTGAGGGTAGGAGGCAAATGAAGCCTGAGAAGCTCTACACCCTAACAAATCTTGGCTTGGGAAGCAATTTAGGCCCACGTTCCTGCACTGCTCAAAACAGAAATGATTCCCTAAAATAGGTGCTTGTGTGCTTTCTGGCACAGTAGCCACATGGCCCCAAACAGGCAGCACAGCTGCAGCGTATCACTAACATGAGCTGCCCTAAGATCTGCTCCACTGTGTGCCCTGAAAGACAGAACTTGTCTGTCCTGGTGAGGAGATGTCTGAATAGAAAAAACCACTCAGACTCCAGGAGAAACAGGCTACTTTACCACGCTAGTACTGGAGAGATCTACTCTAAACATACTAAATATTTCAGCAAAGATACAGCAGGCCAGTGAGTTACAAGCACAGCCAATGAGTGCTACCTTGTCTAGGAACCTTTTTAGCCATTTGAAATTTCACCTGTGCACAAAACTGCAATTACTCACATTCAGTAACAGGCAAAAAACAGACTAACATGGTGAGGACAATAAAATGTAATAAAGAAGCTTATTAGGAGCAGGCCATGATGGGAGAGCATCAGGAAGCTAAGAACCACCAAGACACTTTTTGCATTGAGTGAAGCCACTGGGACTTCTGCAGGCTACTTGGGACAATGGCATAATAGCAGCACAGTGACATTCAAGTGCAACAGAGTTGTAAGCAAGCAGTAGTTGCCTGAGGATGCACTTGTGCTTGCTAAACCCCTAATCCCAGCTTTGATTCCTTTTCCCCTGAATAATCAGTTCAAACAGAGCTAGAATTAATCACTGTTTGTAAATTTAAAGGTTGTTTTTCTTCTCTCTGCTTAGAATCTGCCCAAGGTCACACACAGGGCTAGCATGGGTGAAGACATGGCCCAGACTCACACCAGAGTCTGGCCCCATTCCTGTACTTCACAGTAACACCCATAGCAATAATAACAATGATGCTATGGTGATAAAATCTGCAACACCTACTTACACAGCAGTGGCTCTGACTCGGGGGCCACTTCTGCCCATTTCCTGGATCCGTCTTTGAACAGACCCTTACACCCCTACCTGCCCATCCTGGCTCTGGTCTAGCCCAGGTCTGTAGTCTGTTCTCCCTCACCTCCTTATTCTTCTGGTACGCTGTTCCCCCCTCTTCCACTCTGTTCCTCCTTTGCTATCAGATGCCTTGAGGAGAAGCCCTGGCCAGACAGCCAGGACAGTACCTTCTCTTGAATGCTGGCCAAGCTGATACTCATTGATATTACAGTTCTTGTACTCTGCTCTGGAGTTCTAATGGGCCTTTTGGCCTGCACAACTGCAACTGATTTCCAGTTCAGGTGACCTTCACACTGCAACAACAAACAGGCTTCCATCATCAGGTTCACTGGCATTAATGATCTCTTTGTAACTGTTCCAGATGTTGTTACACTGCACACACCTCTGTTTGGATTATCTCAGAGCATCCTATTTCTTGTTATTATAGAAAGTCAAGAAACATAACATGAGCAGGGCTCCTAAAAATGAGATTTATGCTCAACTGCACTGTGCAAGCAGAGTTACAGTGCAGAGAAAATTACAGGCAATAAATAAACGTGTACATAGATAGAGAATGTCTTTTAATACGTATCTGCAAAGCATTCTTTGGAATGCTTAATGAGAAACCTATTTCTGGTCTCTAAAACCATTTGCTTAAGTCTTCGGGAGCTCTGTACTTCACAAGGGTAAGTGGGCCAGCAAACTCAGTATTTTTCATTTCAATTTCAAAGGATTCCAGCAGAGGCAGATATTTTCAAACACTGCATTTGCAAAATACTGCTGCAATTAAACCTGTAAGACAAACTAATGGCATCACCATTAGAAGGTCTCAGCAACATTTGGTATGCCACTGGAAGTGCACAGGGAGGGTGGGCATCCCTCCAAAGTACAGGCTACACTGATAAATCCTCTTTCACCCACTCCATGAGCATCTTTATCTGATTCCCAGGGATCATCTAACACTTCTGGAGCTGACTTTCAAAACAGGGAGAGAGCCAGGAGTCTACAATAAAGTTTTTCATCCTTGCCTTCCATGGTCTTACAAAGCAGGGTCATGTGGATAGACTGGGCTAATTTGATAGAACTGCCTGCTAAAATAACACCCGATACTCAAAAATGACCTGAAAACCACTATCCAGCAAGGTTCACTCCCCTCACTGCTGCTCCCTCTTACCCAGAAACTGTCCAGGATTAATGAGCATCTCTTTCTCTCACTGCTGGCTGCTCAGGAACATCTCCAACCCTACTTACACACCTCCTGGCTCCAGACCAGGCTGACAGTACTCTGGCAGGGCACCCTAACACCCGAGATGCACAAAGACCAGAGTAAATAATATGCCTTCATTGCTTATACACATGCAAATGGCAAGGAAAGCACTGCTGCCTCTTCAGTGGCCTATCTGTCAAGGAAGAACAGCATGTTTCACAGTTAACAAAAGTCTAAACGTACTCACATCAGTCAATACACAGGTCAGAAGTACACACTGCAGTCATTAGAGAAGGCAGAGATGTGGAGAAAGCCCACAGATGACAGACAATAAACCCAGGGAAGAGTAAAAGAGGATGCAACACTAATTTCAGAACAAAGAAGAGGTGGGCTTTGAGAGCTAAACCAGCCAACTAATAAAACCTGACATATTTAAGTTGAAGATACTATCATGAGAAGCCTAAAGACTCCCCATGCATCAAGAAAATTAGCTTGAAAAAGCAACGACCGGTTGCACCAGTAATTTATAATCTCTCAGCTGCTGAGATTGTGAACAGTGGCACTTTGTAATCTTATAGGGAAAGCAGCTCTAATGCCATCTGGTTGTGTATTTCCAGCCAAGATCATTTAGTGAAGCCTGTAATGAAAAAATTTGCACATCCTCCTAAAAATCCAAATTATGCCAGCTGTGCCATGGTGTCACTTGTGTTCCCCAGGAGAAGGACAGCTGCCATTCCCTTTCTCTGAAGACAGGAAACAAACTGCCTCCCTCAGGAGACCTAACTTTTCTTGGATCACCCTAAATTATGTCACCTGTTGCTAGGGGAATGGAAGGGTGAAGTCCCTGTTAACATTTTTTGTTTGGTTTTTGCTGACAAATACACAGCACTTGGTTTCCATACCCACATTGCTGAGCTACTGTGAACAAGGTGAGATTTGGACCCTAAGTCTAACCTGAACTGAAGCTAGTACCAAGAGAGTACTGGCTCTACAAAAACCAGCAGACATGCCTTGGCATAAAACGAGTTTGAGAGAGGGTGCAGTTAAGCTTGTCATCTTCACCTCTCCTGACGAATGAGACATTTCATATTTTAGATATTACCTCAGCAACTTGCTGCCAGTTTTAAATTGCTCTGTCATCTCAGATTAGCACTCATCATTCATGCTAATGTAAACTAAATGGTACCTCTCCTGAAATATGTGAAAAAATAAATGGGATTACAATGAGGGTTGCAGGGCATAGAATTTCTAATCCATGAGCAACTAATTGTTATAGGCACTTCTTGGTATTTCCATGCACCAAGCCATCAATTTGAACCTGTGTATTCGCTACTATATTATTTTAAGGACAAATCTTGTTTGTGTTAAGCACACAACTACTCCCATTGGCTCCAAGGGGCTATTTGCAAAAGCAAAGATATATATGCACCTCAAATGAGCAGCAGAAGAGATACCACCACCAAACTGCCTATAGCAAACCTATACGCTTCTAGGAAGCAAGGGCTGAGAGAGTGCCTTCAAAACCACGTCCCGTCTAGACGCTCCCCACTCACAAAGAAAAGCAGCAGTGGGGAGAATTATAGCCCAATACACAATGTGACAGGAAGGAAATAGCATTGGGAAATGCTTATTTTAATGACAGAAAAATATTTGCCAGGCTTAGGCTTAGCAGCAGTAATGTTATTACTTTCCAAGCTGAAAGACGAAATATTTCAAGGGCCGGTTTTTGACACCTTCACTGTGGCTTGATTTCTTCATCTATTAAGAAGAAGTCTACATAGCCCGTGCTGTGCACACTTTGCAAGTCTTTGCATACAGCTCCATTTTATAAGGCACCAGCATGATAGAATTAGATATAATTTACATCAGGCTGAGCAGCTACCAAAAGTGAATGTATACGGAAGTACTAATGTCCCCTTGGTTTTGTTTCCAGAGTTAATGCTAAATTCAATGTCTTCATTCCTTTATTTCTCATGGTACACAGAAACAAGACAGAAAAGTCTCCTGTTTAAAGAGGCCTTAGTGCATATGGTTTCCTTCTTAATGCTTGTCAGCTTTTAACCCCAAATATTCTTAAAGTGCTAATATAGAAAGCTGTATTTCTAGCAATCTGCAGTTTCATCTTCCCAGCATGCTTACGTGGAGTGAAATCCATTTACAAATACCATCACTGCAAGCACTTCAAAGCCTAGGAAATGTCTTTTAATTGTAATTACTCTGCCTGTCTTGGGCCATCCTGAGCCTTCCTTCAAATGCCCATTTATTTTGGTGGGACTGGAGAGTACTGAGCAATGACACCAGCGAGTACATTAGCTTTGGTAAGCTGATCTGAAATTAGCCATAGAAAAACCAAGATTTCTGTGCTATAAGGTTCCAATAACCATGGGAAGTGCAGTAAGTGAATGGCTTTGACGGATGAACATTTAAAAACATTCTTACCATCTAGCTCTGAAATTACCTCTTAGAGTTATGATGATGTACTTTAGCTTCTTCCTCATTATGTGCCAGCAAGTTTTAGTCTAATTTCTAGGTTCAGGGCAGTCTGAAGAGTCACTCACTTTACTTGGGAATAAAGAGCATGAGAGAAAAGAAGAATGATACAAAGACATGTCTACAGAAATACTTCTTAACATGGATTTCTCCTGGCTATTGCTTATTTCTTAACTGCTCCTCTTTAATAGAGCCAGTCTCTGTTTTTAACACATAACATTATCTTTCCTCTATCCTACTTCTTCCATGCATAATAAAGTGCATCTAAAGTACTTAAATGGCTGTTGTTACTGAAGGATGTGTGCACCTCTTCAGTCTATCTATCTTCATAATACCTGTGGGAGCTGGGAAAGTCCTATTACAGTCTCAGGCTCAGAACATCAGAGATATTTAGGGGCCTGCCACTGAGATAAATGGGATTAGCTGCCCCATGGCTTTTCTGGCTCAGAGCCTCTGCTACGTCCCTAAAATCACAAAGGACATCTTAAATGAGGCAGGGAACCACTCTTAAGACTCTCACTTCCTAGGCTGCAGGGTTAATTTCTGGGCTAGCTTTTCTTTTTTGATTTAGTTTTATGCTGTTAAAGGATGAAGATATTAGATAAGACAAAAATCATGTCCTTATTCTGTCTACTCATACCGTAAAAGCTTTCTATGCATACCTTAAAATCTTTCTACTGTTGGCATACACTGGCTACAAGCACTTTGGTATACACTGTTTCACTCCTGCTCAGTTTTCTCTCAAAAAGCTCTGCATAATAGTCCACAAATAACTACCAAACCTCTTATTTAGCTCAATGCTCCTGACTGCCTTCCCTACAGAGCAGCAAATAGACTTTGACTGACCTCTGCACCTGGCTTTGTTCTGCAGAAGCAGTGCTTCTCCTGTAATGAATTCTGCAAAGCAGAGTGTGCTCAGGTGAGGGCTGGGCAGATGTGGAGCGTCTGCATGCATGTACCCTTACCAGGCTGGCCAGTTCGAATGGGAATTTCCATCTTTCCTGAAGGGCTCCACCAGTTCCCTGCCTGATTCTGAGCAACAGATGTACAAAACACAAAGGCCACCTACCCACAAGGCACAACAGAAGCAGCAGCAGAGCTCCCGTCCTCCACGCTTGAGAATTTGGCTAACCATACTTACAAATATGGATACCTATTTTGAACATCAAACTTCACAAAAGCAAAGAGGTCTCACACAAGGCAATAGTACACACATTTTATATAGAAACAAAACCCCACTGTCTCCAAACTGGGCTTTACACAAGCACATTTAGGTGGTCAAACAAGCAGCTACTCTGAACCTCTTGGGTGGGTTACCACAAGCACCTGGCCTCCTGATGCAATGGCAGTATGGCCTTTAGTGGCCAAACATTCATCAGGACACACGGAGGAAGTAGTTTTTCTTACTGCAACCACAGGAAGACATGATTTTTTCCTCCATGGTCACTAAGGAGCCTAGTGTAACCCCAAAATACTGTTCCGTTGAATTGCCACAGGCACACTCCTCCAAATAAAGAAGACATGGTATTTTCAATTCCTCAAAGCAATTACCTCTTAAGATATGCATTAGTTCAATCTTTCCAGGATTTAAATTAAGCCAATTATTAAATCATCCAAAGCTAACTACCTGAACATTTTCAACATTTTTCAACATCTTAAAAACAGACAGTCTTTGATGTTCATTACTTTAAAGCCACAGATTTTTGCCTGGAAATTGACCACTTACATTCCCTAAAGTGGAAGCTGAGGAGAAAAAAAAAAAAAAAAAAAGGAAAATCTATTTCCAGACTTAAATTACTATTTCATTATTTAGCCCATATGTGAAAAGTGTGTTAAGCCTCTCAGGTGGATTTTGATATTCACTTGAGGTACTCTAGGATGTTAAAAACATGGAGCTTATATTAGGCCTGCAAACACAACCAGCACATTTGCACATGTGTTGGGAACAGGAGAGACAAAGATGAGAATTCCTTCTATAAAGGATTGTATAAGGGTTTTGGACTTACACTGTTCACCTTGCCTAAGACATTAGGATGCTTGCATGGTCACACTGGTAGTCCCTCAGAGCATGAACACAGGTCTCATTCAGATCAGCAATTCTTGTAAATGAGAAATTACAAATTGTTCCTTGGATATTAGTTTGCTAATCTGACACTGTTGAAAAAGAATTTTATTTCTAATAGGAGTTCGAAGTGTGACTGCTTTCTTGCCCAAATTGCCTGTTTGCAGCAATCTGAAATAGAACTATTTTATCAGCTTAGCTCAACGCAGTGAATTTTTATTACTGGAAGAAACAGAACTTCCAATATCCGATTTCAGGTTCCAAATCGTTTCAGTTGATTGTGAATCTCTGGAAGTATGGAGAAAATGCATTCTATTTTCAAGTTTAAAACTACTATGAAATACCCTAAATCTGTAACTCTACAGATAAATGTCTGGGTTTATATACAAAGAGGACAAAACTCTAGTGAAATAATTAGCAAGATTTACTGTAGTGCTGTGACTGCACAAGAGACCTGAGAAGATTTAAATGCACTGTTGGTGGCTGCTTGCTTCCCGAGTTGCTTGGGAAGCTTCTGGTGCAGAGCACAACAGACATCAAACACTCCAATTACCATGATGAAAGTGCTCAGTCAACATGCTGTGACCCATTGCTCAGGTCTGGCAAGGAAGCATTTTATCCATATTGCGGTTTGTGGTCTGCACAGGTACCGCCCACTATCTCAAATGCTGTCCTTTGAAAATAAATAGCACAACAGAGACCTGCAAGTTTTCAACAGCACAGAACCCAACCTTTTTAGTCCTTTCTGATGAAAATTAATCACCATACTTTTTTTTTGGCTTGGTTTTTTTTTCAATGAAAAAGACCAAACCTAAACTGTGACTGCTGACAGAGTTCTGTGTATCTCTCCCAGTTCCTTTAAATGTGCTTTTCAGGTTTGCAAGAAATATCCCTTTTCTCTCTTTGCCTATATGGCCCAATCTATCCCCTTGATGTCCAAACATGACTGCTGCTGATCAGGCTGTTTCCTCCTGATCGCTCTTTGCCAACATCTCCCTTCTGTGTGCTCAGGAATATGCCTGAATGAAGGGTGGGTGTTACTGGTTATAGGTTATTTATATATTCTCCCTGTGACAAGCTACCCCTATCTTCAAAGCAGTCACCTTCCTCAGAGAATCCATCTGCTCTGCAAATGTGAAGTGTGCAAAGCAGCAAAACTCTCAGCCCTGATGCCCAAGAGGGACAACCTGTTAAAACTCAGCCTTTCCAGCTTCTTCACATCTATGTTCTCAAGGTGGTTCTTCACCTTAACCACACAATGTGCACTTCAGTGGCCATGGAAGTGCCCCAGCAATTTCAACAGCCACTGTACCAGATCCTTGCCATGAGTCATGTTTATTTAAACAGAAGGGAGGCTTTAGACTCCATATAAAGACCCATGGGACTAGGAGTATAGTCTTCATTTAGGAATGACAAGCAGAGATGCCAAAGAAAGAGCTGTTGTGAGGACAGGCCAGTTTGTTTTCATAGCCTGCTTCTAACAGTGCTAATCTTGGCTTTCTGCAAGGAGATGTCAAAGATTCCCCCAAAAGGGATGCCTGGCTGTGCCCTTCAGTGCAGGACGAGGCATACACTTTCTCTTCATCTCTGTGCCCCACCAGTTCCCATGCTAAAACAAAAGCAGTGGCTACCAGGATCACTGTCCTCCAGCACTGTAGTCACTTAATGGCCTTACAACATATCCCTTGCCACAATGCTTACCCATGTTCTAAAGAAGACATTTATTCCCACAGCTGTATTTCTGCAGTTACAGTTCACTCAGCAGTTGGGTTTGATGAGATGATTTCTTAGACTGACTCATATTCCACCCTCAGTTTACTCAGACACACTCTTGAGGCAGCTGTTATCTGGGCAGCAAGTGCAGATTTACAGCAAGCAAGTACTTCACCTTTCATGCTGGCCACCTACTGCCTTCCGTTTGAAGATGCGTAAGGTGCCTATTGACCCTCTACCACAATCACCTCCAGAAAAAGAGTTCCAAACTGCTGCTGCAAACACTTCCAGCTCCTCCAGGCCCACTACTGATCTCAGCATAGCTGACCACATTGCTCCTAGCTCTCAGAATGAGTCAAGGAAACAGCCCCATAAAGCTTAGAGAAAACAGCCGTATGCAGCTATGGCAAGGAGAGGGCTGCGCGCTACAGGCTTGCTCTGAGCTTGGAAACTACACTTTCAAATAACAGATAATTGGATCTTGTAAACTCATTTCCGCTAGCTCTGCTGACCAACGGTTTCTTCCCCTGTTTTACACACAGCAGACAAGGGCTTGTTCTATTTTCCTTGGCTCCAAGAGATAAAACTGTATATTCGATACTATGTATTTAATTTTCTGGGTTTCATTCAGAATGATCTAGTCTGCCACACCTTTTTTTCCCCAGTGCAAACCTGAGAATCATTGGGTCACGTCCTAACTCAGTTACATCAACTTATATAGTGTCAAAACTTGGCTCAGTTTTACAGAAAAGGCTCTTCAGTGAGTCAGCTTCTCAGTAAATTCTCAGGGACGTTAATCCACAGGGCGGATCCTACTCCTGTATGATACATGTATGGTGTTTTCCTTGGCTAGGAATAAAACAGAACCGCTTCAGACACACTGTGCTTCAGCTGTATAAAATGTCTCGATTAGCGTTTCTTGTTTTGTTTTCAGAAAGGAAAGGAAATTACAATAGACTCCAAATCTCTTTCTCAAAGTTGGCCTGAATAACTAAAGGTAATTGTCAGCTTCTTAACAGTCTGGCATTTTCCACTGCACCTTCTAGAGGAGAGAAAAATCCAGACTGAAGAACTATTCAATAGTGAATGTTCATTCAGCATTCTCAGTAGGCATTTTCCTCTTGTATTTAAGCCAAAACAGTAAGTAATGTAGGCAGGAAGCATAGAGAGCAATTGCTTACTGGCGACCAAAGGTAAAAAAGGTCAAACGTTTATTTCCTATGTTGCTCCTATGCGTGCAGTGCCCAGAATCTATTAATTACATTTCATGGTACTCTGACTTGTAAAAGGGCATAAAATGTATTTATAGCTCACTTAAATTCTTGATAACGAAATAGTCATCCTACGCAGGACCTGTGCTAATCAACTGGAGACTTTCTGTGCATTAACTTTTAAAATGCACAAAAGCCCTTGTTTGTTTGCCAACAGAAATGCTTATCACAGTTTAAAGGCAACAACAAAGAGCAGCTATTTTTTTTCTTTCCCTTAGGCAATAGTTTGAGGCTGTATCAGTTCACCTGTGATGTCTGAAGTAGAAAAATGCAATTTCACTGGCAATGCACATTTATTATAACTGTTATTATAGTGCTGGAAGCTCTCAAGCACACTGGGCCAAACACTGAAGAAACATGTAATAGAAAGATCACCCCTCTCTAAAGCTTTTCCCATCTAAATATGCAATTTTCTCTCTTTCAGACAACAAGAAGAAAGGGGTAATCAAGTAAAGAGCTCTTTAAAGCTCTTTTTCACTTAACGAATCCTACCTGATGCAAATTGCTGATGAGCAGACAGAGAAGCTCCTGGACTACTCTGCTCCTGTAATTACCCACCTCACAGTAACCTTCCTTACATAAATCTTCCATGCTGGGGACCTGCTTTAAGATGAATTTTGAGGAGATCAGCCAAACATGTTAACTAAGTTTCCAAAGCTGAAATTAAGGAAAGGAGACAGTGCTTTACAACAGGACCAGCAAACTGCCATCACTTCTCTTTTTCCTCATTAGCTGTTCCTTCCAACCCAAACACTCTGTGATTCTGTGATTCTACATCTCTTACAATTATAAAAGTCAAACATCCCCATACTTAGGGAAAGAAAAAACTCAAGTTGCTGGTGAAACCTTAATTCAGCTCCTTGATGCATGTGCATTATGATACAATCTTTAATTAGCCTATGAGGAAATTAATAATTATGCACTGAGTGCAGGATTTGGCTGCTGTACAGTAAATAATGCACCATGCTGCTCAACAAACGATGATTCAGCAGCAATCATCTATCATATGCTCAGCAAGAGGCAAGCAGGCTGTGAGAAACCCCCCCCCCCATAGTCTAGGATCACATCATTAAAGAGTGAATATCCATAGTTTATTTGTGCCAGAGAAGGAGGCACAAATTAAGACTGCATAAGAAATCTCTAGTCTTTTGCCTCACTGCTTTTTCACAATGAACTACACAAGCATGGAAGTATTTAGTGTCTAGCAGACATGGTCAAACAGAAGCTGAACCACGTACCAGTTCAGGGACCTGATGGTGACAGCTTGGGCACTACCAGGAAGACAAACTATTTGGCCAGGTTGGATGGGGTTTGGAGCAACCTGCTCTAGTGGAAGGAGCATGGCAGAGGGCTGGAACCGGATGAGCTTTAAGGTCCCTTCCAACCCAACCCAACCCAACCCAGTCTGTGATTCTATCCTAAGAACAATTATATTCCTTCCAAAGAGCTCCTCAAGCTGGACAAAATTCAGGTTTGAAATAGCTATGATTTTTCTGAGCTGCAGCAAAAGCATGCCCGACATTTAAAACACTGGCTGTTTTCATCATGGGTACAGTCAGCTGTACTGCCCAACTGTTCACTCAAAACTGTGAAGGAGGAGGATTAGTTGGTGCTCCCAGGCTCTTAATGCCAGCCAAAGCAGTCAACATTAGAGGAGAAGCAACACCACCTCCCCTCCACCACTATTAATTGGGAGCCAAAACTGGAGAACAAAGATACAGACAAGTCCTTGATTTACAGTGAACCAAGACAAACAGGATGCTCTACTTCTGCCCTCAGATGTCACAAATAAAGCACAGAACAAACAAATTATTTGCTATATACTATTCTTAGGTATTTTCAGCTACACCCTTGCTGTTTGTAATGACTGAGCATGGATGGGTGCACCAGAAGAGAGCTGAAATCCTGCTCTCAGGAAGGTAAATTCCAGCCATTTCCTCCATGACAAGTTTACTACAGGCTGCTGCGCAACACTTTTATTGGCATTCGTTAGTCCTTGAGGACCAATTTATTCATTTTTAGCATCATTAAAACAGAGGCTGCATTTTACAAGTGAATTGCTGCACTGCTGGGGCTGTAGGAAGCTGCTCAATTATCTCCAGTGTGTTAAAACCTGAATTCAGACTTGATATCAATCTTAAATTGTAATGAACATGATTTCCCCTAGCCTTTAACTGACAGTCTGATCCCCAGCTCACAGCTGTCTCGGGGTTTTGGGGGAGGGAGGTTGGGGGCTTTGGGTTGGTTTATTTATTGTTATCACTGCCATACGGCTTCTGAACCTGCAGAGCAGAGGCAGGCACCAGTGGGGTGCTCAGCAGTGCATTACTTGCAAAACGCTGCTGGGAATGAAACACAAAAGGTCGAAGCCCTCAGTATTCACAGTGAAGCTGCTCTTTGCGTATGCAACTTCTCCTTCATTGGAACTTCATTTCTTTTTAAGAACAGCTGGAGACCACAACTTAGCATTCACATTTAACTAGATATTTGTGGCATTCCCAAGTCAAATTAACAGGCTTGTTACCTCTTGACATGTAAATAATACTGTAATATGCGTTCTCAATAATACCTATAAAGAATACAGCAATTCCTGAAACTGGGGCTTGCCCCATGTCAACTGAAATAAACACAACCTGTCTACGTATGCATATATATATTTACTGTCATATATTTGACCCTCTCCCTTAACTAGCATCTCCAAGCAGCTGAGTTTCAACAATTTCATGCTCTTGACTGTACTGCTTTAAGAAAATATGACAGCCCTCATTCTATGTGTAAGAATGAAAATCCAAGCTATTTTCATTACTCTCTTTATGGTAATTTCTCTTATTTTGTTTAATTTTGTTTCAGATGGAGACAAAAGTTCAGATGGGGTCAAAAGCATGCAAAAAATAAAGCTAGGTAACCAATAAAAGGGTGCTTTAGAGGACGTCTTGGCCAAATCTGCAGGTTTAATGAGAATGACTTAATACTACTGTTTCTTCAGAAGTAGCTATGAACCGCTGGGTAAAATGAGGGTTTTCTTTCCCTCTAGCCTGGCTAATTTCAGAAAATACAAGAAATAGAATCAAAATACCCCAACATAGCCTGGAAGGGAAGTGAGGCACTGGAAAAAGCTCCACACATATTACACCATGTTAACTATGCTTTTAAATGCAAGAAGCTGTGGTGGTCTGAAGGGAGGAAATTAAACGAGAACAGGAAAGCAGGAGTGGGGGGAAGATGTGAAGCACCCTTAAGCAGCCAAGAAAAAAAAAAACAGGTGAAATGTCCATTAGCAAAGGCATTCACCTCTTTCTACCACAAAGAGGGATTATCTTTGGCTCTCCCCACAGACAGATCAATTCTAGCACAGTTTTCATAGGCACAGAGCAGCTCCAAGCTCCCATTGGTACTGCTGGTACTCATGCTACACTCTAAAAATCAGCCCAACTCCCCTAACCACACAGGTTACCAGATGCCAAAACCCTCTGTTATACCCTTGCCCCCATTTATACAAGTTGTTTGCAGACCTTCTTTATGATTTTGATCATTACTTTCACTTTGGAAATGGCCTTACACAAAACCCCACTTCTACCAATGACCGAAGAGACCCAGTGCCTACTCTTTGGCTGGGGGTGCTGAGAATGAATGTATGGAAAGGTCTTGGTTGATAAACCCCTTTGACATGGAATGACCTGATGTCTTTTGCTCTCTTACTGGAAGAGGATCACGGCGTTTTACGAACCAGAGGAGCTTCTGCTACTCCTGCACCTTACCCAAAGCCAAGGGACTTGAGCTGTTCACGCCTCTAGCACAAAACTATCACTCACTCATCTCTTCCCTCCAGAGTCCACTCACCCAAACCTGGGTTTTATTTGTTTGTTTTGCTTTTTATTTGTTAGTTTTGTTTTTTATTTGTTTGTTTTGCTTTGTGTTTTTAAACAAAGTCCTTGGACCACAGGTTGAGTTCAGACAGGCAGGATGCCCCGCAGTGAACTACAGTAACAAGAAACTTCTTGGCCCTATGGATGTGCTACTTCAGTGCCAATCAAGCAGAATCAACAGTTTGCTGCAAGCATTTCTGGTGAGAAAGAACAAAGTAGTTCTATCATCTCCAATGAAAGCAGATACCTTGAAGTACTCAAAATAACACAACCTCCTATGTCAGGACATGCCACATATTTCAGTAGCACATTGTGTATGCCGATCTGTAAGTGGGGACAGCACCTTACCACTGAAGCCCTTGATGCTCCCAAATTACTACAGCACCTGGCTAGGAACAGAGATGTGATTCTTGACAAATGCCAAGCTGGGGGGGAATTTACCAACTCAAGAGCTGATTCAGAGCACCTATGTTTCTTTGCCATAAGAGTAGCCCAGGAAATCCTTGTATTTTAGGAGAAACACTGAGCATCAGAGAGCTGAAGAGCTTCATGTGGAAACTGGCGGAAACCATTAAGCCAGCTGGAAGAAGCCAACTGCTTCAAGACACATGCTCTTCTGCAGAGCCATTGCAGAAAAACCTCAGCCTCATCTCCTGTTCCACTGCTCTGACCTCCACCCAGCCATTTGGGTGTCATGCTTCTTCAGTCACTGAAGGCAGCATCCAGTGCTTGCAATAAAATTTGGCTGATTGCTCTGTGAAATAAGAGGTTTTCAAAGAGATCCGTGCATTGATTCCTGAATGTTAAAAAAGACACTTTCTTTTGAAAGGACTACCTGGACATCACTAATTTCTTGCAAAATATGCCTGTGTCATGCAGTATCTTGGAAGAGCAGGTGCTTTATTTCCTGTCCCCAAGCAGATGCACATTTCACTGTTCTTTGAGCACTCAGAGGCAGCTGTTTGAGTGTGAGACAAAACATGGTGACAGCTGCTGAAACCGAGATGCCTGATCTACCTTTTCTACCTGATCTGACTTCTGCAAGGATGAAGCAGCTCATCTCCTGCAGAGGAGGCACCCCAGTGCAGCTCTCTCACTCAAGCCACTGCCTTATTTTGTTCTCTTTTCTTTCTATAGAGGAGAATATCATGCCTGTGCCATCTGTTATACGAAGTGCTGCATGTACATTGCAATGTACCCTGCAGCACGCAATGGAGCCTTGCAGATTAAATGTGAAGAGAAGTGTCTGTGAGGGGAGAGAAAACTCCAGGTGCTGGAGCTGCTACAGGTGAGCCTAAGTGTCTGCTTCCCCAAGGCAGCTACCTGTCAGGATTAATCTTGCCTAGCCCAGGAATGTGCCTCAGTAGATGCCGCACCCCATTCCAGGAAACCATAAATACCAAATGAGATGCTCAGCACCACACATGAAAGCATCTTCTTTCTGCAGGAGGAGTGACAGCCCAACGAGCATCAATCCTGCTTTGTGAAGGGCTTTTCTTAAGGTGGTTTCTTAAGGTGGTTCCTTCGGGGGGGGGGGGGGGGGGGGAAGGAAGGAGGTAAGTATGGATGTTTGCTGCCTTCCTCCTAAGGAGGCCTCCAAGGGAACCCCGTTATTTGTTTCTCTGTCCTGTGTCTGCCTGGGAGCCTGCTTTTTGATTTCCCTGTTAAGGGATGTTCTCTCTCTTTCTATCTTGTCCCAAAACCAACCCTAAGGGAGAGAAGTAGAGAGGAGCCACAGAAACCACCTTTGATAGCCCCTCTTACAAGTACTTTTAATAACACACCACAGAGGTGAAGCTAGGGGACAACTGGGCTGCTTCTGAATGATGCTGCCCAAAAGCAATGTAGGAAAGGGCACAAAACAATTAATGAGGCACAAAACATGAGGTGAGCCATCAAGTCACCCCCAATGTCCCCACCATGCCTGAGAATGCCTCAGAGGTCAGCGTTCTCCCACAGAGCTGAGCCTATGGCCAAAGCCACCAGTTGAGGCCACGCACCACAATTTCAGGGGCAGAGCCCCAGTGAGGGGCATTACCACAAGAAAAGAGTGTTCTCAGCTAATGATGGGTTTCTGGATCAAAAGCAATACATTTGAAGTCCAAACTTGAATGCTAGGCCCTAGGGAGCAGCCAGTGCTGATGCCAGGAGCAGTGGGAAGCAGCAAGCTTACCAAGTACACTGGCACTGCCAGAGGGACACCACTGACTCCAAAGTGCTCTGTTCTACAATCTTTGAAACAAAGGAACTGATTTCAAAACACAGCAGCAATTCCATATTCTGAGCTACAACCAGCCCCTAGAAGATTTCTTTCCTGTCTCTACAAAACACTTTTAGACAGCACCTCACCAAGGCCAAACCACATGGTGCCTCCATGGAACACTCACATCTGAGCAGTGGCAGCAGGAGACAGCAAGTGTGGAGCAGTTGTGTTGAGGCAACAAGTCTGGGACACAGGCACTGCAGTCCCTGTAGCTCAGATAATCACTGCTTCGGTCTTGTGCCAGTCATTTTCTGCACAGAGTAGTCCCACATCTTTCAGAACGCACCTTTTGGGCCAAATCTGAGCCACCAAATTCAGATACTTCAAAATGTGGGGCTTGGTTCGTGTTATCATCAACTGAGAAAATACCTGCAAAATTCGGATTCATCTCTGGATTTTGTAGTCTGGGTTTAAAGTCAGTGGGGTAGGACACAGCTCTTCCTGTTGGGCTTACTCAGTTGCCTTAAGCGTCCACACTATATGTAAATATGTACTCTACATACATATATTTACTGTATGTAAGTATATATGCCTCTCTCCCCAAATAGTCCTTCTAGGGGCTGAAACCCTACGTACTGAAAGAGTCAGTTCCTCTGTCAGAGACACATTTGGATGAATTTTAAACAAGGCGCCTTTATAAATATCGAAACTTTTAACCATCAGTGTGTAACAGCTTCTAGGATGTTCCCCACCTTGTAACATTTAGAAGTATGATTCATCTCCACAAGAAATATGTAACTGCCTATCTCTCAAATACTGTTAATTATCTGCACAGTCTGTGTTTCGGCATATGCCATTTCCAGCTACCAACATTGGACATTATGAAAGCTTTCACATGACATCAGCCTTCTAATGAGCAGCCACCTACAAAATACATAATTTTTAATCCGCTTTTGATTGCCACAGCTTAAAAATCCCAGAATTTATGAGAGCTACAAATTGCTTTTTAGACTGCGCAGGGTGGAATAAAAGCCAAGATTTTGGGTTTGGCTTGTTGATATTTCCTGAAAACATGAAACAATTCTGAAAGGACAGATTTGCTGGCTCACAGCTAAAGGTCAGCAGTCACACAGGGAGTGATCGCTAAGCGTACCAAAATGACTGGAAAGGAAAGATTGGCACAGCATTGCAGTATTATTAACAAGTGATTTAAGTGGAGAAAAGGGGGGAAAAGAGACAAGGATTAGACTCTGAGCAACTGAGCTTTCATCAAGACTAGAAAGTCAGCCTTGTTCCTTGCTGCTTGCAGCCCCTCACTGTCACTCGAAGCACCACTTGCTCTTGCTCCCTCTTCCTATCGTATTTCATCTGCATATTTTCTCTAAAAATACTTTGTATGAGATAAAGGACACTCTGCTCATGGCCACAAAGTGTTTGCCCCAAATGCAACCACTGAGACTGAAATAACAGATAATTCCTTGCAATGGGACCAAGCTGTAGCTCAGAGCAGAGACACTCTGACAATTTAGGGCTCTACATACCACAACCTGCAAGGATGAATTGTTCTCCAAAGCAAAATGCTGAACACTGGCATGAAGAATATTACTTCAGAGGCAGATTACTGTGGTCTTGCTATTTTCTAGCTGCAGCTTCAGGGCAATTTACAAGTAGAGGCTATTGCCTGCGATCAGCAGTGAGATTACAGAAGCAAGATTTGCTGTGATGAATCTAAACAAGACAGCTCCAGGCCCAAAGTTCTGTGTGCCACACTTGTTACCAGAGAATATATGCACAATCTGACCTCCAGGCTGAAAGTACTACAAGAAAGGGTTGGACATTCCCATGCAGTGGAGCCTCCCCCGACTCCTGAGGCCAAAAATCAAATCTCTATTATGAAGACAAGCTGTGCATTGATACCTCTGCAACCCCAAACCTCACACTCTAACCTGCTGCTAAGGAAATTCAGCAAAACCAGGCATCCGGTGCCAGAAAGACTAGAACTCATCAATACTCTCATTGAACAGCTCTCAACAGCACTACCTGCAAAAAGTCTTCCTAACTGAGATTCATTGCATTAAGTGGAAGATGAGGCAGTTTCTATGGCATTGTTTCAGGAGCTGAGGTGATTCCATTGCCCCATCACCAGAAGTCCCTTCACTCAATTTTAAACCATCTGTGCAGTAGCTAAAGGAAAAAATAGTAATGCTGCCCATAAAGTCATGCTTGAAACTCACACACACTATGATTTTGTTTTTTAAATCATGTCTTGCATGAATTATATACACTATATTGATTGTAAGTGTAGTTAAGCAAACTAAAAAGGTATAATGGGAGCAGGAGACAACTTCCTGGTCTTGTGGGCTCAAGTGAGGTTACTTCCACTACAAAACACCAATGATCTGTGCATTATGGTCTGTTAAAGGAAGACCTGGCTTATTGAACACTTTCTTTGTTTGATGCTTAAAAGAAAATTGGGTATGCAGCCCAGAAATAGAGCTTTAGCTCTATTCTTGTAAAATGCTAGGGAACAAAACCAAAGGAAAGCCCTTACAGCTCTAACTGACATCTCAGCACAGGCATCCCCCTTTCATATACTTGGTTTTGCTTACGACTATTCTTATTGCTGTTACTATTACTAATGCACCAAAACATCATTCAGTGATGTAATGTCATAATGGTTCTTATATTATTCTCAAACGTTAAGCCAGTTCTTCACTAGGTGATTTCTGCTCATGCGTATAATCCTCAAAGCTGCCAATAACTTTTACACTCTTAACACTGATAGCTGTACAACTATATTCTTTTCAGTGGCAAAAATAAAGAGCAGATATACCAGCCAATGCTGCAATAGGCAGTGGAGGGAGAGGGTGCCAAGGCTGGTGGAGGTTCTGCATTGACCCTGTGAAGGGCTGGATTTCAGAGGTCAGTGAGCGCACTCAGCAAAAGCTATGCCATTCAGACATGAGGCTGAGCAACCAGCATTGTAAGCCTCTTTCGAAAATCCTGGTTATCACTTTTGAAGGCAGGTGAAAATCAATTAATTTTGAGCTTTTAATGGAATGCCTTTGCTGTGGTCAACTGTGGTCACACAGTTACAATGCATTTTGCAGAGATGCACTGCCTTTTCCTTTAGTATAAAAGCACTTAATCTTGGTTGTCAGGCCCCTGAAGGTCAGGCTTATTTCTTTAGATCTATTATCTACTGCTTGAAATTTCCAGTTCCACCTTTATAGCTATTATAGCTTCTTTCTTCGACTCCTTTTCACGGTAACTCCAAATGATGACTGTTGATAAAGTTAGGAGGACTGTGATTCTAAATGTCTGGCCTTCTTCAAAATCTGATAATGGATACAGTTTCTGAATCATAGGTCATCTCAATTTTGCCAATAAACCATTTATTTCCAGTGGCCTTCAGACCTTGAGGTTTACCATGCACTGCAGATTGGATTCTTTAGGGAACAATAAAAGCAAAAGAGCCATCCTTAGCCTTTGCTTAGCACATTAGGAGGGATACTGCACTTTGGAGAATATGTCCTCAACATCTTATGCATCACAGTCTCTAAGACCTTCACTGCTGTACAATGTTCCTGATGTATATACGAAGCTGAAAATTATAAGCCTCTAATGTGAACTAACCTTTTCATTTGCCATCTATATGGAAAGGACAAGAAAAATCCATTCCTCCTTAAACCCTCCCCATCTACTGTAGGCTATCCAGCCATCTCTACCATATTGTTCAACTTACAGCTCAAGGCATAGTGCCAAATTTTACATCACTACCTCAAATGTTATGCTGCTGTGGTAAGACTCAATTACAACATGCTTGTAAAAGCTATGTCAGTGCCAAGATACACAACTTGTTGGTACGAGAGCCTGCCAGCCTCCTTCAGTGGCTTCACTGAAACGGTTTTCAAAATGACTGGGTCTTGCAAAACACTGCCAGAGGTACAATTCCTATTGAAGGTCAACACATGACACAAACTTTTGAGCAAGATGCAGAGGAAGGAGTGTCAAACACAAATTCCTGACTCAAACAGCGCTTGGAAAGTTAAGCAGTGTCTGGATCCTTAGCAGGGAGGAACCAAGTAGGTTTGACTTACTGTCAAAGCTTCTGTGCTGCGCTGTCAGGGTCATCTGCACAGAGCGACCAGCCTCTTTCATCATGGCTTCAAATTCACTTCGGCTTTTGTTTGCAAAGTTCTCCTCCATCTCACTGGTGCAGCAGGTATAGCCTTGTGGGCAGATTCGCAGGTGCTCCCCTGAAATGACAGAAAATGTAGTTGAATGGCCAGGTCTGGAAAAGGAACATAGCATAAAAATATTCCAGCTTTCCAGTAACCCGGAGCTGCATCAGGCTTTGTGTGTTTACCCCCTAATTTGAGCTATCTTGCATTAGTATAGCGGTTGGTATGAAGGCAGGTACAAATTTTCTTACTCCAGACCGTGAAGGGAAGGATGAGTTAAGGAGATAAAATTCATACATGGGCCAAGAAGGGAAATACAAGTGTCTCCTGCTCCAAGTCTGCCCTAGAATTCGGCTCTGCCTAGAATCCCAGAAGACATAGAGGTCTGATTAAATGACATATTGGTTGTCCTCAGTAGACTTAACAGGTATATCAGAACAACTGTTTGAAACTACTTCGTCAAGAAGTTACCCCAACTCCAACGTACTCCAAACTACCCCATCCAACCTACCCTGAAAAGGCATTCCATAACCAGAGAGGTGAGACTCATGAGACGTTTTCAAAAGACAGATGTGCTCAAAGACAGATGGAATTTGGGTAATTAACTCCCCTCAATGTTTTGACGTTTTCTATGAAAAACTTATCTCCCAGAAAGAGACAAAATCACCCCAAAAAGGGTTGCTGTGACAAGCCCTGATTGAATCTATGCTTTGCTACAGGGAAGGACAGGAAAGGCAAGAGGACTGAGAAGTCCAATTGAAAAATTCCTCAGTATGGGAGCTCTTTCTGCCCTCTGCAACCTCTTTACTGTGGAGAAGCAAGTGCTTGCATAGGCAGAGTCAGCAACAGTTTAAAAATAACTGCCTAAATTCATATGAATCCTTACAAAGGAAGACACATCCACCTGCAAACACACTCTGTGTTTCTCCTTACCTAGCAGCAAGAATTCATTTGAATAAAGGTGATTTTTTTTTCTTTTTAAAGAATAAAACCCCTCCTTGTTCCAAGCATGCATTGAGATAAACCAGTTATGAAGAAGTCACCACACTTAATATACTTTGGTTGGGATTACAACCAAATGGTGTAAGACAGGACTGCTATCTTTGCATCACAGCTGAGCTGAAACATACATTTAAAATCATGTTTTGTGTTGTCTCAACAGCTTCAAATCCTGAATCTGTGCAGTCCTCCAGAGTTTCCCATTCAAGTCCATAGCTATTTCCAGTGTAGACCCTTTAGCAAATGGGTGCTTTATGGTAAAAAGCCTTTGAAACTGAAAGGGCACGCGTCCTACCCTTGTGAGCACCATGTCATTGGCAGCCTGACCAAGAGTAATTTTGACAAGAGTGCTCTGTAGTTGATGTATTTTAGGCATAAGCCATGCAGTACGAGTTTGCATTTTGCTGGCCCTTGGGTCCCTGCTCACAGAGGGCTCTGGAGCAGCCTCTGCAGGGCGCTAGGGTGAGCCTACCCTTGGAAAACAGGTTACCATGTGCACCTGCACTGATGGAAAAGCCTCCTGCCTGTGTGATGGGAATTGCTGCTCACCAGCTTTTGTAGGAGAGTAACTCCCACCATCAGGCCTGTGCCATGCTCCTGGTGGAGAGGAGATCAAGCAGGATGCTGCATCCTGTGGGCTCCTGTTTCCATTAGGACCCCCCCCCCCCCCCCATCAAAGTCCCCATGAGTACATCAAAGCAACAGGAGAAGCAGCAACTTGCTTCAGTATAGAAACTAAGAGTCAAACAAACACCATATAGAGCTCAATGCTCGCCATACCGAATGCAATATAAGTTATAGTGCTTGCCTAAGCCTTTCCTTCCTTCATAAACTGGATTATTGCAACAGCTCATGTCTGTAATGCTGCACCGTGGGGACTGCTGATGTGTGACAGACAGGCAGAGAAAGGGAGCCGCAATCTTCTGACAAGACACAGCTTTGTTTCGTGTCACAGCAAATTACAAACCTCCTTCTTGCCCAGCCTCTTCTGCCCAATGTCTGCTGCCACAGGGCTTCTGATGAGGAACAAAGTTGTGCTGACAGCTGTTTTCCTGCGCTGTGCACCCTTCCACACTGCCCTTGGGGCCCTCAGGACAAAGCGAGGCCTTTTCAGCACCTGGCCTCTCTGGAAGGCCTATAAACAAGGAGATGGATCCCAGAGGATCCCAATGGTTCCCTAAGACTGCCTTTACCACTGTTGGCTAACAAGTTGTGAAGACGAGGCCCTGGTGCTGTAAGCTTTGCACTCGATAGCACCCAAAAGCGCTTCCGCCGCTTCTCCCTTCAGCACAACCCGCCAGGGCTTGCAGGTTCAAGCTCTGAACAGCCCTTCACAAATGCCCTGCTGTGGTAAACCAAGGTGAAGCACTGGCAACCGGCTCCTCAGGGAGCTGCCCATCAGCAGGGCCTGGCTGCGCAATGGCCTCCTCAGGGCCTCAAACTAGACCAAGTAAACATGGCGGCCGCAGCAAGGAGACGCCAGGTGTCCATTGAGCTGCCGGCCAGAGGGGATCCCTGCTAGGAACAAAAGAAGGGGGGAAGTGTGGCCATTGCCTCTGGGGAAGAGCAGGGCCTGCCCACAGGAGGAAGGTGGATGGGAGGAAGGTGGATGGGAGGAAGGGCCCTGTGCTGTGCCCGAGCTGCCAGATGAACAATGAGGAGCAGCAGAAGTGTGAGGCGCGCTAATTACAACATGACATGACCAGACAAACCCTCCCCGCTGCCATGCCGGGCAAAGCAGGGAGCGTGTTCCAGCAGGATGGCATCAGCCCAACACCTCGCTGTGCCAGCAGAGCTTCAAGGAACCTCCCGCCAGCTGGCACTGCCGAACAGAGCAGGGAAAGAGACAGAGGGGGAAACAGACAGAGCGCAAGGGAAGAGTCACATCCATAGCTAAAATTGGCTACACTTACACACCTTGCAACTTGAATGTGGAATTTTTCTAATGCTTGAACTCAGAGCTGTTTTAATCCCTTTTGAAGCAACATTTGTCTTAGCTTTCTGCAGGCATCTGTGTGGTACTCAGCAATACAGCACTTTATCTCGGTGGGAAGCAAGTGTTTTGTCTTTGTCTTCATTTGTCTTTGTAATTTAAACTCAGCACACACCAAACAGTCTCACACCACTATGAAAACGCTTTGCTTGCTCTGCTATCTAACCTGACCCATCCTGGAAACAGTCACCATTATGATTTAACCTTTCCTATTGACTCCAAAATAAACACACTCCAGTCCGTATTTTTGCTCTCCTTCCATTTCAAAGTTCATTTGTTTGCCGACTTGCTGTTGTGCCATTGCTGAAGCTGCACCATAAATATCCCTGGGTTCTCTTGGCAGATTACCTGCAGATATCTATGGAGAGCTAGAGGTGTTTTACGAGGAGTAAATCTGCAAGGTGCAGTGCACGCTCTCCTCTCCGCTGCTGCGCCAGACAAGATTCCCCTTATATACAGCTGGCACATTGCTAACTGCTTGCTCCAGAGCACATACTCCCAGCCCTGGAAAGAGCTTTATAGAAAGCAAGTGAGAACAGCAGAGGTCAAACCGGCAGCAAGCAGAGGGCTTGGAGATAACGGATACAGCCCCAGTGATTCAGGCCAACTCTGGGTCAGACCCAAAGAGAATTACACAACCCATATGAGTCTGTCACTGAAATGCAGCCATCTCTGCAAGACCTTGTCCTGCAGCCCCCTCAGCTGAACAGGCCTTGCAGCAGAGCACAGGGGTGCCCAGGGTGCATTTGATAGCTCAGCTAATACCAGCTCCTGCTGCCTTAAGCACTCTGGATTTAAGATATATTTGTAAGAGGAGATACACTTTGGGATGCTCCGCTTCCCTTCAGAAAACAATATGCTTGCCCAAGCATTTGGCACCCAAATTGTGTGGCACAATCTGGGTCTCCCTGGAAGACCCAGCCCTTCTGCAAAGGCTGCCAAAGTTGGGGCTGAGATGTAACTCACTGACTTCATGGTCTCTTGGAACAGAGACAGGGCAGAGAATACATGAGAACAGCATTGAACAAATATCTCATTAATGATTAACTGCCCTGAAGTGGAAAGGAATAGGCAGGAGGATGATGACAAGAAAATATCAGAATGCAGTACTGAGAGAAGAGTCCTTGGCTCCTTTAACCATGTAACTAGTGCTATTTCTATCCCTCTCACAGGATGTTGGGGATTGAATTCATTACAATATTTGCAGAAGGTTTGGGGTTATTTGGATGTGTCAGAATATCTAAATGCAAATTATTACAAAATCATTCCTCCCAGAGGTTAATCTATTTCAGGCTGTGATAAACCTGTCATGATTCTTCTCCCCTTTTCCCCCTCCCTCTCCAAGCTGCTCCAAAACCTCATCTCATGCTCCCAGACCAAAACTGACCCCCAGCTGCCTCAGTCCAGACCCTCATGCCAGGACACCTACAGCCCAAAACCCCTCCTCAGGGGTTTTTGGTGGACATGGCACAGGCAATCAGGCTTGCTGAAGTCCCACCCTGCTGAAACCCCCTTGCCAGGCACGCCAGGACACAGCCCCCAGCCACCTAAACTCCACCCAGGCCAATGAGTACCGCAGCCAGGACAAACCAATGTAATTCAGATCATGGTTTGGGGTCTTTTTTCCTCCTTTTCTCTTTTACCTCCTTTTTTCTTTTATTTTTTTTTTAACCATGTCACAGTGTCTGCAGCTGAAGCAAAATGAGCCTGGAGGTGGCTCAGATGTTAAAAATACCTTGCAAAAAGATAGTGCAATGAAAGTAAAACCCCTTCCTTAGGCCTCCTGGCTTTTCTTGCTTCAGGTGTTCCTGTCCCCATCTCTCTTGAAATACATACCTTTAAAGAGAACATGATTTAGCACATGCTGATAAGTGACTGACAGCACAGCCTCTAGCACTAGTACCTTGAAACCTGGTCTTGTCACAGATAATTTCTAGAGGAAATGGGAGTACCCCAAAAATCATTCGGACTAGGAGACAGTCCCCACTGACCACCCTAGACTGAGTTCTTGATATCCTTTTCATTCTGGAGGCACTGAGAAACATCAGCTGGCAAGCTGCTTCCAAACCTATATCCCACAATATTGTGTAAGGTGTCTGGGTGTATGGCTGGTCTCTCACAGTAGCTGCTGACATCAAACCGAACCAACTACCAGACTGCTCTGTGAAGGACATTGCAGATGAGGAATTTTCCCCTATTGCAAAGGCAGGTGTTAGCGGAGCTCCTGCTTTGATTCGCAGTCAGCTGTGGGCAAAATATGTTATCCTGTATTTTCTGATTCTGTATTAAGAGTATTGTCATTTTTGGCTTGGGCTTGCACTTAATGTCAGGGAAGTCACAGCAGGCCTGAATATAAAGTATTGTATGGCAAATCTTCACCCTTTAATCAAAATGCACTAAGCCATGTTATCTCCCGGGATGAGGAAATGCATGGTGGGGCAGAGCTATGGGCAGGCCAAGAAGTCAGGGCAGAATATGGTTGTGAGGAAGGGCTGCGCTCATGTGAAGTCATGATTTTTCTGCACTTTCACACCAGGAAGCACTCTCATGATAAAAATGAGGTTGGAAAAGACCTTTCAGATCAAGTCCAACCATTCCCCAGCACTCCCAAGTCCACCACTAACCTGCGTCATTGAGGGCTTCATCTACACGGTTTTTGAACGCTTCCAGGGACAAGTGACTTCAGCACTGCCCTGGGCAGCCTGTTCCAATGCCTGAGCACCTTTTTGGGGAAAACATTGTGCCTCATATCCAGTCTAAACCTCCCCTGGTGCAGCTTGAGGCTGTTTCCTCAATCACTTGTCACCTGGGAGAAGAATCTTCACACTGTTGTTGCCCCTCAGCCTCAGTGAGGTGAGAGGGATTGGGCTCCAGAACAACCAACTCCCGTTTCTTTTGCCACTGCTGAGGGAATAGCTGGCTATCTCAAGTGACTGATAACAAGGACATGAAGTCTTTTCAAGCTGCACGACACAGGTCTGAATTTGCCCTGTGTCAGCAGCTTTTATAATGCTTTACCATCTGACAGCTGATCAAATAGCTTGTGCTATCTTGAGATGAACTAATGTTTTTGTTCCAGATAAAGAAAACAAGCTCTACGTTCCACATCAGTGATAAAAACAGCAAGCTGGAAAAATAGCTAGAGAATATGCTTACTCTGTTAATGCAATGCACGTGTTTAAGATGAAACAATAGCAAAACATTAAATGCTTGTTCCCACAGCTCATCATTCAGACCAGGATTATACGAACAGAAGTGAACAACCAAGAGCAGATAACCTGTGAGATTTGCTCTTTCCACTCCTTACCTTCCTGCTCCTACCAGGATTTAATAAACTAACAAAACACTGTTAACCAAATACGACAACTTAATCTGGCTACTGCGTGGAGTTGGCTTCCTACCAGGTTTGCAGTGTTCTATAATTCCATTACCCTGACACAGAAATACCTGTATCGATTCACTAAGAAGTGCCATCCTCAGAAACCACTGATGAGTGGGAGTGCTTTGGGACTGCCCTGTTCCCCACCAACACAGCCTGATCAAGCTCTGAGCCTGACTCCCAGGGAGCTGGGCAGGAGAGTGCGGGACAGGCTGAATGTGAATTTCATCTGTGTTTGCTCTGCTTGTGCATTGAAACACTTAAGTCTCTGAGGCTGTCAGCTCAGTGTCACGCCTGCACACTGGAAGCGTGGTATCAATTTGTTTAATCCTAGACCCTGATGTCAGAGGAATTTATAAGACAGGCAAACATGGGCAAAAAAAAGTTAATTAACAGAGGAGAAAGAGACACCTCCATGTCCTGGAAAAATATTATGTATAGAGTAGATAAGAGTGCCTTCAGCAATGACAGTCTAAACATCCTAATGTCATCTGTGCATGGTACAACAGCAAACTGCCCAAAGGAAGGGAACAGAGAAAATGTCACAAACACTGACAAGAGACTTGATTCTTACTGAAAAGATGTGCACGAGAGCACTTCCCCCATGTATTGCTCCTTTGGGGTTTGGGAGTGTCTTCCTGAATTGAACAGAACACCCCTTCCCATCACTGCTCTCCCAGTTTCTCTTCAGAGCTTAGCTCTGCCTCTGACTCCAAGCTGCATGCATGCAGCAGGAACCAGCACAGGATGCAATGATCCAAGCCTGTGTTTAAGGACAATGCAGGAAACGCTTTATAATTTGCAGTAGAAAAGATCTTTTTCAGCAGTTTGAGAGAGGAATGAAAGAATTAGAGCCAAATCCACAAGTACCACAAGCAGTGAAGGACCTCTATCTAGCAGAACTGACTGAACACACCAAAACCCAATGTTCCTCAGATCCTCCTCTGGGCACTGGACCCATCCCTGGGGAGCTCCTAAGCAGTTCTCTGCTCCAGGAAAGGAGACGATCCATTACAAAAGGCTTCAAAGGGGACCCAGAACATGGTCTACAATTAGCACAATCCAAATAAATCAATCTTGAAAGAAGCCTTCATTTCAGAATAAACTAGTTGCAAGGATCACGGACAAACAGACAGGGAGTTCACTGTTCACTGCCTCTCCCCTCCCCTTCTCTAAACCCCAGAAAACTCTTAAAAAGCATCTTAGACAAGGGAAGAATTATCTTGTCTCTTCACATAACACTTGTGGGGACGTATTGAAGTTGTGTGTCATAATCCATCACTATCAACCGCTTTCAGAGTTGTCCTGAGCACATCAGCTTCTCACCAGATGTTTTGGTTCTCTTTTTTTTTTTTCCTTCTTCCTGGAACAAAGAGTCTTTTTATCCTCAGTTTGCTGCAATCTAACATAAGATCAAACTGGAAACCTATCACTCTTATCAGATGCAGCTTCACTGGAGGCCTCATAACAACATAAATATGTTATTACATAGGAAACAAAGCAATTCATTAAGCAGAATCTTTTCCAGTTTCTTCTCAGAAAAATGGCTACTGGAGAAACTGCCAGCTCTTCCCCGTGGCCTGGCAGCTTGCTGCCAGAGGGATCAGACTGGAAAAGGGATCTCCGTAGTAAACTGAGGATTAAAGATGCAGCTCCCACTAAGACATTAAAGAGGTGAAGGCTTTTCGTTTATTCTCCATTTAAAAGAAAAAAGCTTTGGGGCAATAATCCATACAATCCGTGCTAGGAACTTGAGGAAGACTTTGATCAAAACCAAAAGTCTTTTTTCCAGACACGCTACTAAAGCCCTGCAAGGAAAATGGTGATACTACGCTTTGAGCTATTTTGGGATAAGAAACTAAGGAGCGTCAGCCACCTTCTAAGATTGTTGCTCAAGAATGGGGGTGCTTGTGGCCACTCCCAACCATTTCAGTGCAAATAACAAACCTGGAGAAATTAGCATTTAGTGAACATTTCCTCCTAACCCCACCAAAGCTGCTCAAGCAGTAGATGCTGGTGTGAAAACCATGAATACCACCTTCCTGGGTTTCAGACACATATTTAACACATGGCGCCTGCAAGACACTCCCTGCATCTTATCCTTGCCACCCTTGCAGGATGCTGTGATAAGCAGGATGTATCACACCGGAGGAGGATGGGCACGATGCATAAGTGGGCTGCCAAGGCTGCCCATCTTAATGAGCTACACTCCTGGCTGCTAGCTTGCCCAAGAGAGGACTGCACACCAGCTCCTGAGCACAGCTACAGGCATTGTTGGTAGCACCAGGGGCAGCTCATTCCCTTCCTGCAGGAAGATGTGTATGTCCAAGGAGGATCTGGCCTTCCAGCAACAAAAATCTCCCAAGGAAAAGTAAACGAACTAAAAGAAGCCTCGACCACTCTGCTGGTAACAATGAAAACGCCTCCTGAGTATGCAAAAACCCTTGTCTTTAAATAGTTATTAAACAAACTAAGTTCTTGGATCTGAATCCGATTCTGAGAGCTCACAAACCCATAATGCCTATGACTAAAGACTGAAGAAACTAGGTTTAATGACACTTGTTAATCTGAAATCCCATAAATGTGTGAACACTTTTCAGAATCGAAAACATACCTGCCACGAATTGTCTGAACCCCACAGACTCAGGAGCACCCTTTTTTAGGTATTTTTTAAAACTTCAAGAGACTTTACCTAGGCAGAGCTGTTGCCTTGTACCATAAATTAAGAGTGCTTATACCTCCTCCAAAACTCTTTGCTGTACGTGTTGGCAGGGATGTGGGAAGGTGCAGGATTGAAGGGGCAAATCGTGGTTACCGTGGGCTTTTTCATTTTGCAACCTGAAGCTTTTGTTAACCCCAGAAATGCTTGGTTCTTCCTCAGCTACTGCTTTGCTTTATTTGTTTCATGAATGTTTTGGCCAGCAGCAAAAGTGCTCAACCACTGTGGGGAGAGCCCTTTCCTACAATTTGAGCCACCATGAAAGGAAATGGCAAGAATGGGGTCATCTTGTGGGATCATGAAATTGCAGACTTTCAGTTCAACAAAACTGATGCAGCTGTTGAAAAACTTGGACTAAGAAGCACGAGCATCAAGGCTGAAGCCTGCAGAAGCCTCTGGCCACCGCGTGCAAGAGATCTGCAGCAGAAGGAATTCAGTATGCTGCCTTTCACTTCTGGTTGCAGATGCACGTAGGTGAAACCTGTGCCACTGCTCTTTTCATGTGTCCATCTGACCTTCCAAAAGCAGATTACAGAAAGCTGCCTGCAAACCCAAAGATGCAATGGATATCCATAAGGAGCTCCTCCCTTCTACCCTTGAAATTAATTTAGCGGTATGAGAAGATGAGGGCATCAGTTGAGTCCTGCCACAACTGCTTCATGAACAGATTGGTTTCCACAAGAACCAAACCGCTCACCCCCACACAGAGGGGTGACCCAGAGGACCAGGATTAAATTGGGATGAACATTTAAAACTCCAACACCCTGCTAGATCTCAGCATGGCTCACAGTGCATATGCCAAAAATTTCACCAGCAAAATGTATTTTAGGCAAGTTCTGTTTGAAAACTTAATGGAAGTGGAGCTGTTCTCCCCTGAGCGTCAGGAACAGATGACTAAGAAATGTTGCCAGTATCTGTCTTTCAGTGAGATTAGTGTTGGGTTTGTGTGGTGTCCTATTTATAACTTTGACAAACAGCTCACCCAATCATTTCATACTTAATCATAGCTGTCTGCCCAGCTCCCTTCAGAGAGAAGCTTTTTGAAAAGTACATGCCAACATAATACGAACAAAAGGAAGCAAACCACAGTCAAGAATAAAAGACCTTGCTCCCCAAACCAGCAACCAGCAAAAACTCATGAGCTACGCACAAACCAGGGCTTGGTAAATCGTAAGGCATAATTAGAGTGTCATTATTCATGGGTCTGCGTAGCTACAGTTAGTCAGTGTTTCCACTGTAAACCCCTATTTTCATAGAGGTTTGCAGCTCAGCTGCAAGGAATTAGTCTGTGATGAAATTTGGCAATCAAAATTTTAGAGCACGGATTGTTTTTTTAAACCATTTGAAGATTTCCCCCCCCCCACAATTTCAGTTCCCCTCTTACTTCTGAGGCTGTCGCAGTAGGCATAAAAGAAACAAAACACACTTGTGCGTGCTCTTTGATGTTTGGTTTCTGTGTATGTCTCTGTGTGGTTGATAGGACCAAAATTATCAATTTTGCAGGGATTTTCAAATATAGAAGTCCTAAAAATTGAAGTTGTGATTCCCACAATTATAACTCCACTTTCCTTTGGATGTATTCATAAGCGTTACTATCTATGGCATTAATTGCTACATGTTAAAGGGCCTTTACGTTCAGGCTAAACTCATCTAGTGCCAAAGATGGGTTTACATCTCATAGGATGGAGCCACTAGATTTCTGTACATTTCTTTACAGTTTTCTTTCTTTGAAATAACATTTTCCACAGATTAAAAGGGGTTACTTTCCGATGGACTCACCCCTCAACCTTCCTGCTCCCTCCCCACCTACCTGGCTATCCCATTAGGGCTCACATTTCAGCACTTACACAAGCACATTTGGGAACACCAAGAGAAAGCATGAGGAAGGAAAAGGGACAAGAGAAACATCTCGATGGGACAAATACTAACTAGAGCCTTTCACAACATTTTCAGCTACTCAAGAGAAGCAGACTGCTATTTGCATTCATAACAACCGCAGCAGAATTCATTTGCTCTTTTCCAACTAGCTCTGGCTGAAGCATCCTAGAGATTCAGCCTCCTGGGATATGAATGAGATTGGACCACTAGCAAGATACAGTAGTCTCTGGGCACTGTGCCTGATTGTCACTGCTAGCCACAAGCAGCACACATGAGAAGACAACTGCTTCAAGTGCAGTTTCAGCTCAGAGTGGTGAAACAGTTACCCAGCTTGAAAAAGCAGTGCAAAACTGTGAGCTTGAAGACTCACAAGCCTCAGTCTAGAACTGTGAATAGTCTGAGCGTTCATACCGATACCTTTGGTGCACAGGTTTTTAAAGAACAACAGGTAATTGGATTTTCTAGTGAAACAGATGCCTCCACACAGTACTTCAGAGGACTAGAACAGCAACACCATCATTTCTGACTGGGAGGAAAGCATTTACACCACCACCTTGACCACTGTGATTTGTGAAAACCATAAAAGAAACAGTCTCCTTTTAGACTGAAAGTATTTCTCTCTGCTTCAGACTGTAGCAACCACAGTTATTTATGTTGCAGTGAGGATCTGAACTCCTGCCATGTCTTACAAACAGCACAAAGCAGAATTCCTAGATAGACTTCTTGAATCTGCTTTTCAGGGTGGTAGTTACAAATTAAGAGGCAAATGAACCCTCATGAAATATTACTCATGCACCTACAATCACTTACAGGAATGTCAGCAAGATCTTGGTTTCAGAGGGCTGGATCACACTTTCCCACTGCAATCATTATTAACCTGACATAACATGTTCATAGAGTAAGAGATAATGATGCTGTAACTGGTCTCTGTAGAATATAGTTATGATTAGGGAATATCTTAGAGAAACTGCCGTTCATTAAGCACTCGACTCAATGCATAAAGATGGCTGAAGGTAAAGCTCTGCAGTTTCAGGAGCTTATAACCTGAAAAAGGTAATTTCTTGATATTTTGGTTACTGAGTCTTCTTCACTGGGGTGTTGTTAAGAAGTGGCTTTAAATGCAAATGGCACAGTTTTTTTCTTCACCACTTTTGCCCTGACTGCAAGCGTTCAGTCCTCAGCAGCCACCTTAAAAGACACCATGGGCCAGTCAGTAAAAGGGACAACTTTCAAAACCTGAATTTAGTTCTGCTGGTACTGTGAATCCAAGCATCTGGGGAAATCTGCAGGGCTTCAAAGTGCATCTCATGCATCAGCTCCCAGGTACTTAACCAGGTCTAAACCCAGGATCCCAGTCACACTGGCAAGCTCTCCCTTTGATCCCTTCATTCTCTGAGCTCACCAAGATGCTTTTGCTCTTGAACAATCACATTCTTTGTGCATCACGGCACAACAATACTGTCACCAAATTTTTCCTTTCTTGTCTTAGCAAGAAAGAAGGGACCATCCCCAGGGCCCAGAAAGCAGCTTTATCAAGTCTGCAAGTCAACTCCTCTTCCAGATTCAGTTAAGCCAGTGGGAAATGTTCTTGGCACTCTTAAAGATGAGATATACTACCTCCACACACTCACCGTCTGGCTGCTATTAGTATAACGTATGAATGCAATTCAAAAGCCCTGTCTTCTTTTTCTTCAGAAAAAAATTCATACCAGTCTGACCAGTAAGTAAACCACCACATTCAGTATGTTTTTCAGCAATGTCTTACAGCATTCTTCCCCCTAGCCCTGCCCAACCCTTGGCTTCTTTCTCAGCTACTGACATAAAACAAAGTACCCACAAGGAAGCAAGAGCTCCCAGAGCAGAAGACTGTGCTATGCAGAGCAGTCATACTTGTGTACGGGTTGCTTGCCTCCCAACAGCTATGTGGACTTTACTGACCAATTTGGTAGGAAATTGGAGAGCATCTTCTCCTCTGAGCACCCATGGAAGTAAACACTGAACAGTTCTCTTAGTTTTGGTGTTTATAAGCAAGTCATGTTCCAGCCTTCAGGCTTCCCCAGGGTGTTGCTGGGGGCCCGCTCCTCTCCTACCATATGTGCTCACACAGCTTGAATGCCAGTCACGGTGAGCCTCAGTGAACCTGCTCTGGAGAAAATCCAAGTGGAAATCTCACAGGAGCAGGTGCTGTCACTGGGGATGCTTAGAAACAGGCTGGGCAAACAGCTCTAAATACACTTTACTGAGCAAGTCTTATTTGCTGAGACTACATGGTCTCAGAGGACTTTTTCACCCTCCATTTCCCAAGATGTTATGGTCTGTCCATCTCCTGGTCTGGGGGTCAGGCAATAAATCTTAGGCAAGGTTTTTGCACCTCATCTGGGAATCAGAGCAACACACCCATCAGCATGTGAGAGTGACAGTCAACTATACTTACCCAGCATTAGAAATAAGAGGTGCAAGAAGAACCGCACCTTTAATTGCATCCTCATTCCCTGTGACAGCTGAAAACCCCTAATTAATACACTTCATACTGTCTATTTTTGATCTAGTTCAAATTCCAACCAGCAGCAGAGTATGTTTGTCCCATCCCTGCTGCAAGCCCCTCTGGGATTTGTGATGCCTATCACTTGAGCAGGGAGACAGCAGTGGATACCTCTCTCCAGCTATGAAATACTCCCTTCCCCTCCCTTCTCAGTACAACCGGCTCCCTCAGCTTCCTCAGCACTCCAGATCAACCTCCTTCCCTTGGCATACAGAACCTAAGCCTTTAATTAAACAAACTCCCCATCTTCCACCTGTCTTTCAGCCCCTGCCTCTGAAATTTGACTGTAAGACTTCTTTGTTACATGTACAAAAGGTACGTGACTGGTCTCCTCTAATCAAAGATCTTCCATGTCCTCACACATACATGGTTCACAACCCGTGTGGACCATACTGCATCACTATGGGAAAGAGAAGACCACTTGTTGGACCAGCAGCTTGTCTGTCACCTCTTCTCGTTCCTTCACAGGTTTATCTTACTGATGCAATTACCCCACTCCTTTGATGCTTCATCTTCAACCCTTTCACTCTGATGCTGCTGTTCCTCAGATCCATGCCAAGGAGGTGAGCAGTGCTGGAGGAGCAGCAGCATCACAGCTATGCTCCGAACTCCACAAAGCTCCTGTCAGCCAAAATCTCTGATTTCTTCAGAAGCCCCCACTTCCCTCAGAGAATGTTGCAGTCACCTGGCTTACTCGGGACATGGAGCAAACATCCCTGCCTCTAGCCCAGCATGACCTGCTGCTGACGACTGGCTCCGCCCTCTACTTGTAAAGTTCTGCATTGGCCTTAATGTGGTATTAGGGTGCACAAATAACAAAACCTGCACTTCAATCAGCAGAGACACTGAACTACTGCCTTCTGAGGCAGCACTGACACAGGAAACAAAAGGGAATGGATCAGAACTCAATGCAGACGATCTGCTGTTAGCAATCCAGCTCCTTTTCAAACATGATACAAAGTCTTTGCTGTAACTTCAGGTTGTTGCCCACCTGAGGCCCGAAGCTGCTCCTACTGAACTCAATGGCAAAACTCCTGCTGACTTCAAAGGCAAAGGGGCTGGACTCCCAGGCTTTCAACTCTTGTAACCCACCTGTGTGTTTAACAAAGGTTTGCCAAATCAGGAAGAGCTTTCATACCCATCAACCCTCTTTTGAGCAGCAGAGAGAGGTTTGTCCAAAAACCTTTTGCTCAATTACTTCAATCACAAGCACTATACAGTGACTGGCCTGATGTCAGGAGCTTGAACAAAGTGCCACTTTTCAGAAGTGAAGCATGCTGCAGATAAGATGCTTTATAGACACTACTGGCTTGAAACAACAGTTCCTCCAAGGTGGACTTCATATACTCTATGCCAAATAGCCAGCTAGTTCTTAGACCTTTTGACTCTACAATTAAGGATACCAACGAAGATAAGCTTCCTTCATAAGTCCTGAAAGTATTCCAGTTTCATGCCTTTGCCTGCCAGAAGATGGGGACTTCTAGATTGATTTTAGGGTCTGGGTTTTTTTCCATCCTGAAACATGATACTTCCATCGAGGAATCCAATGGTCACAAGAACTAATCAGTGTATACAGCCTGAGGCAGCTCAAAGCTACCTACAAGAAGAGTAGAACAGTTTCCAGACAGGAAAATGATCTCAAAACCTTATCACACCCTAACACAGGCACTTTTCAATGCGTCCCTTATTCATATTATCTACTTTAACTCCTAGCAAATTCTACTTCCACTGCTCATTTGTATTCAGAGAAGCCAAATGGAGCAGCCTGCAATGCAGCAGAGATACTGTACTTTTCTGGGCTGCTGTCATTTTGGAATATCCTACTCCTCCCCTCTTTCCTGGATGCTCAACCAAAAAATACCCCACAAAAACCCAAGAAACCCACAACACTATTCCAATACTGATGGCTCTCTGTTGTCTTTGGAAAATTTCCTACTATGCTCACATATTCATCTGACCAGACGGAGAGTGGGAAAGAAACATAGATATATTTTCTTCAAACCCCAATGTATTAGTACCAGGACAGGATGCTCCTGAGCATGGCAAGTAGAAAGTCCAAGTCCAAAGTGCCTATTTGATCTCTGTGACGCAGCACTGAAACCAACTCCGGCTCCCCTTTCCATAGGCTTTCTTAGCTCCCTCTGCCTGCTCACAGCAGTGGATCTGGGCCCCCTTTCCCCGCTCACAGCAGTGGGTCTGGGCCCCCTTTCCCCGCTTAGCTGTGTGGGACTGAGATCAGCTGTCAAAGGGGAAGTTTTGCCTTGCAAAAGAACTGATGAACAGTGATCCTATGGTACAGGTTATGTAGGAGGGCACTCCAGAGGATCACAGTCACTTGTAGCTTTACCACCTACCAGTTAAATTCCCAAGACCTGCTGCAGCTGGGGAACTTCTGTGTTAGTGACCTGTGCCATTTGTCTAGCCTTTACTCTTCCCAGCAGTTTGTTCTTCCGCATCTCTTCGTCCAACTTCACCCATTCAGACTCTGTGCCCATCATCTGTCCTCTTCCTTCATCTCACAGATAAGCAACTTCACAAAAGCACACTAGGAACTGTAACTACCTGGATGCAACACTGAGGTTGCTTGCTTAGCAGGAAGAAATAAACCCCATCAGCTGCAGTGCCATGGATTCAGTGTCTCTGCAAGGCAGAACAAGCATCCCCTCTGGTGTTTCTTTCTAAAAGAAAACAAACTTCTTACAGGAAAGCTCTCAGTATCTCACAAAAAAAAAAAGCATTTAGCAGAATGGCCTTACTAAATGCTTGTACTGCACTAAGGCTTATAGTGAGGTGGTCTGTAACAGTAAATAGTGTTCATCTTCACAAAACTGCTTAAGCAAAGGCACTGTTTCTTTCACTTTAAGCTGGAGACCTAAGGCTCAGCAGAGCTACATGCCCTCAGCCCCAGGCAGGCTCGGGGAAGCCCCTGAAGTGAACTGCTGCCTGCTGGCACCTGAACCAGAGACCTCCAGCTTCTCAGGTAAGACGAATTATGCTGGTAAAGGCCGTTGGCGCTGTGTCCATCTGGGACATGCCCAGCAAACATGCTCAGGGACCAGCATGAGAAAAACACCCCACCATGTGCCCTGAAACAGCTTATTCATAGCCACCTGTCACTGCATTGGGCTGGGTGTCAGCATGCCCACCCAGCCACACACGATGCACAAGTGCACATCACCATGGCCTCGTGCAGTGACTCTTCCTCCACTGGAGAAGCATCTGGAGAACCCACTAGGAACAAGCCCAGTGATCCAGATGCAAACATTAAATGTGTCTGTACAGAGGGAGCACTGGGTGGGGGAACATGGAGCCAGCACAACCCACAGTGCTCCTGCACAACAAGCACCAAGTCTTTCCATACCCAAAGTGAAAATATCACTTCCCCGAGGAACAGGTTATCAGTTAGGAGCCTACACAGTTTTAGCAATGCCGGCTGTGTTTATTTTGATCCTCACTGCCACACACGTAGGAGCAGCAATACCATTTTTCCTTGAGAGTATCAGACATAGACCTTGTTTAAGAAAGCAGATTTTGCTGACGGGTCATCAGAAAGATAAGACATAACCTGACTACACTCTAGGTTGTAACTGTTTCAGGATTTAGCCATTGAAAATACACCCTTTGTAGCCTGCTAGGGTTGGGAGATAGCATCGTATTTAATCACCTTTGCTCCAGCCCTTCAGATGCTTCTCAACAGCTCTATTCAGACCTAGAAAGTACAATTCTTGGCTGTCTGTCATTCCTGCTTGCACTCACAGTATTTGTTTCCTGCACTGTAAAGGGTCTCTGTCTGCTAGCCTGTACTTTATCTTACCTGATGAAAGTAAGACTGTGGGAGTCCCTCACAACAGCTTATAACCCTTGTCTTTCCCAGCAGCACAGCCACTGTTTTGCTTTTGGTTCAGCTCCAAGACCAGGAACCTCCATGCCAGTAAATTAAGCAGCATCTGGTGTTTGTATCTCCTACTGGTCACTGATATTTCTTCCCTCAGGGCCTGGCTAACACTAAGCCTTTCCAACTCATGTGCTTATCCCCTGTGTTTTCCAGTCACTGCAAATGTGGTTCTGTGTCAGCTACGCCAGGATCAATAGCAGAGAGCTGGACCCAGACAAATCCTTGCTCACATTCACACCCTAAAGCCAGACAACCATGGAACGCTGTGTGGGGAAGCACGCCACAGGGAGACCCACCTCGTCTCTTTGCTTTGCCCAAAGTTATTTGCATCTCCCACAGGATGGATGCACCCCACTGTGAAGCAGTGGCTACTGCCTCGTTTCCAAAGCATGCTCAGGATCCTGAAGCTGGAGCTGTGCAAACTGATACTGTTCAGATGTAGCACACTACATAGATACTGCTACAAACCAGCAGCCCTGAAACAGGGAAGCCCTTAAACAGGTCTCTTGAGGTCAGCGCAGGCGACTCATAAAGGAAGCCACAGTCTGGGTATCTTCCTGTCTATTCCGGCCATTACTGCCCAGGGTGTTGAATTATTATGATAATCTGAAGAATATTTGCCAGGATGTTTTATTATTTTGAGTGGCTCACTCCAGGTACCTAAAGGAGACCTAGTTTTCAAAAAACACTGAAACTTACCTTCCAAAAGTCAGAGCCTCTCTGGCTGCAGCAAACTGAACAGCTTAAGGCAATGGAACTAACTATGAAAATCTGGTACCCCCACCACCTTAGGTCCCTCAGATGAGGTAAAAATGTACCTCCATTGAGCATGAATGGGACTGCAATACACTTCAAACTGTGCTTCCAAGCCAGGACACACCAGGGCAGTCTGTCTCCTACAGAGGGGCACATGTAGAGGAGACAGCGGGCATCCGGAGCTGCACACCTTCACCTTGCAGGGGTGCCACAGCCCCTGGAGTGAGCAAGGCTTTAGCTGTGCACTGATTCAGAATGGCAGACATTGCTCTGAGACAGGAGCAAATTCACCACAGGAAGCCTTTTCGAAAACACCAGGGAGCTAAGTGGTGTCTTTAAGGACAGCAGTAGCTTTATAGGGATGCTGCTGTGCCCAAATCGCATGGCAATGAGCTGAGTAGCTACAGTTGCTCAGGGGGAGGGAACGCCACCGAGCTGCGGGATGGAAGGAAGCCATCACCCACCACATGGAACCACATCCATGCAGCCAAAAGCATACTTCCCTCCCGCTCCCCATACCCACCCTGCATGGATGCTGCAAGCCCTGGTGGCTCTTCTACATCACTTGGACAAGCCTGAAACTTCCCTCAAACAACTGCCAGTCTCTGCAGTGCATCCTCCTGTCCTCTTATCTGCTTGGCTCCTGACAGCATGTGTGAGACGAGCGAGCACCCGGCGCCCTGTGAGTCATGGCACGCTGCCTCCCTGGAACCAGGCTGTGTTTGATCTCCCCCTGACAAGGAGCGGCTGACGCTCGTGTCTTTGCCATGCTATCCCTGGGGTGTGAGAGGGAAAAGGACTGGGAGATGGGGGTAGAGAGTAGCCTGGTCCAGCAGAGCCAGCAGGCAGTGTCTGGAGAGCCATGGCAGCAATGCTGGCCTGGGCAGGGAGAGCCCAGCCACAGAAAGAACAGCCCTGCTGTCTCCCCAAGTGCCTGGCACCAAGCCTGCTGCCCAGCTCAGCCCCAGAGCCAGCCCCTGCCCTGCAGTAAAGCCACTGAGTCACCTGCAAGTGTCCTCTGGTGCAAACTTGGCTGCTGCTCTCCTGGCACAGAGCGCACTGCTCCCCGCAGCTTCAGTTTTATGCAATGGCTCACCTTTAGATGAGATTTCTCCCTGTTCTTTGGGGCATAAAAAGAACTCGGCACTCTGGGCCTGTACTGTCTGGGCCAAAATCCATCAGTGCATTTTGGATTCTAACTGCTCACAGGTATTGTTCAGCCTGGAGAAGTGAAGGCTCTGGGGACATCTTGGAGCAGCTCCCAGTGCTTAAAAGGGGCAATAAGAAATCTGGAGAAGGGATTTTGACAAAAGCCTGTAGTGACAAGACAAGGAGAAATGTCTTTAAACTGACAGAGGGGAGATTCAGATCAGACATTAGGCAGAAGCTCTTCCCTGTGAGGGTGCTGAGGCGCTGGCACAGGGTGCCCAGAGAAGCTGTGGCTGCCCTATCCCTGGCAGTGCTCAAGGCCAGGTTGGACACAGGGGCTTGGAGCAACCTGCTCTAGTGGAAGGTGTCCCTGCCCATGGCAGCGGGTTGGAGCTGGATGAGCTTTAAGGTCCCTTCCATCCCAAACCAATCTGTGATGATCACACTTCCATTTACTGCATGCAGAACTGAGGATCACCTGTGGACTTGGCTTCAGCAATCCAAGTGCACCTCTTCTGGCAAGCAAGTGCAGTAAGCAACAGAATATAACCGAAGAGGACTGGGGGCAACACCTTTCCAGTAAAGCATCCCTGACTTGGACATTTTCTACCCGACTCCCTTAATTCAACTGAAACGGGGTTTCTGATTTAAGGAGTATTTCTTGCACATACTGCTCCACCAGGATTTTTCATGACGTCTTCGTTGAGTGTGAATGGCACAGGAGGGAAAGATGTGAAGTCCAGATATGTTGGGTATTAATTTTGTGCTATTGTTTAGTACTTCTATATACAACAGACAATCACAAGTTACAGTAGCTATTACAAGATGTTGCAAAGATAGTGCACATGCAGTACAATGGCTCCCAGCTACAGCCGGCATGGTTTAAGCAGTCATAAAACCAGTATTATTGACATGACTGTAGCAAGCTGTTTCCTGAGTCCAGGTTGTTTTTAATATATCATCTACCACCAGCAGTAAAATGGTGTTCAAGGTTGCATCTAAATTACCTTTTGAGAAAATCTACAATAAGATGCAGAAGGGATGCTATTTGCTGTTTAGGTTTATCTTGAGGAACAGCTGAGAGCATATATCCACTGGACAGGGGTTCTTGTGTCTGATGTGCTGCACTGCATATCTACGTGTTTTTATCAGTGCTTCGGCTTTATATAAAGCAAGGAATTTACTCTAACATGCAGAGAGAGCATTTAAGTCAATAAACGGACTTTTAATATAGGGCATTTGCAGCTTCAACAACCCAAAAGCAAGAGTGAACAAGTGTCTGTCTAAACCACCTAAGCACTTCAGACTACAGAATATGCTTCCTTTCCTGCCTCCCCTCTGCAGAAGCCACAGCACCCAAAATGCAATCTTTTGACTCACTTAATTTCTGAGGTCTAATTCTCCCCCAAACCTCCTTCTCATGTGCCAACAGTATCGGGAATTTCTTTTCCACCTCACATCCAAGGTCTGAGCAGGGCTGGAACTGCTTTGCTTGCAAGTTTAGACCCAACCCTGTGTGTTGAGCCCGGAACAGATTCTGTGGACCAAACACGCCACTTGTTTTCAAAGACACTGCCTCCCCCACTATTGTTTTCCAGTGCCTCTTTTCACTGGGGTGGTGACGAGATTAAGTTGTGCTCAGAGGATGTGCCTGGCAGTTCCCTTCCAGCAGCCATTCTTGTGAGCACCCAAGAGGAACCTTCTCAAAATACCTTTCAAATTCACTGCAATAGCAACTAAAGAAGCTCAAGAGCCTTCACACTCCTCCCCCCTGCCTTCAGCCTCTTCTCATCCCCATTGCTGACCGAGGCAGGAGCAGTCTCACAGCCCCTATTTGGCTGAAAAGGCACACCACGGATGTAGCCTGTGTGTCTTCATGCTTCCCCCAAACCACTCAAGCGGCAAGGAGCGAGACAGCCTGCCTGATGAATTCCCAGTCCCCAGGTGCTCCCCAGGCACTGTGAAAGCTGTCATTCACATTCCCCAGTTCCCAAGTGTTGGTGAACACAGTTCAGCCGTGCTGAATACATCTTCGTCATTGCCTTCCTTACCAGCTGCTTTACCTGCAACGTGCTGCCATTTGCAGCCTTATGCTTACTGTGTTCCAGTGATTCCTGTTTCCCATGTGCAGCAGCTGAAAAGCAGTGATGGGCCAGGCCCCCTTCCCATTGATGCCAGTTGTTCTAGCCTTATTACTGCAGTGAGCTTAGGGGAGAAGACATGTATATGTACATGTATACACACAGCTGACAGTTACACTCTTTCCCTAACTTGTACCTTGCAAATTCAGCCTGGATCTTGAAAACCCAGGAAGACAGTTTTTGGGGGTGGGAAGGGGTTCTTCTCCCTGGTACCTCCAATATATACTGATTATTAAACACAAGATTCAGCAGGCTGAATGGCTGCACCATTTCCTGACTGGAACTGGATAAGTCTTTTGTTGAAGATGCCCACTGCAGTGGGCTCAACACGTGCCATGCATTAACAGCTTATTTTGGCCGTAACTTCAGTAAGCCGGACTCTAAATGCAGCCTACCTGCACATCCATTGTGCACAGTCATTCTTCAGAGCAGAACTGCTCTTCAGGATCGACTGTTCCAATGAACCACAACGTACAAATTGGTTTTGTTTAAAATAAATCACAGAAGAGCTCCCTGCAAAACAGCAGCACACCTACGCCGTTACTGAAGGGCTGTTACTTGTTTGCTGTTTCAACTCCACCAGGGTCCCAGTACTGGTGTCACTAAATAATCTCCATGAATGTGCAAAAAGGCCTACTTCTTCCAAGTTTTCCAGAGGGAAAAATCCTTGTCAAACACCATTAAAACCCAACGCAAGAGAATATACAGCAGGCAGTCTAGTAGCACAGGCTTGGACAAAGATGGCTAGATGTTTCTAACCTAAATTCAGTGGAATGAGGACCACATCCTGCTGCTTTTTGCAAGCATCAATCCTGAGAGCCCAGCTTGAAATCAGTGACTGTGAGACATTAGGCAGAAGCTCTTCCCTGTGAGGGTGCTGAGGCGCTGGCACAGGGTGCCCAGAGAAGCTGTGGCTGCCCCATCCCTGGCAGTGTTCAAGGCCAGGTTGGACACAGGGGCTTGGAGCAACCTGCTCTAGTGGAAGGTGTCCCTGCCCGTGGCAGGGGGCTGGAACTGGAGGAGCTTTAAGGTCCCTTCCAACCCAAGCTAGTCTGTGATTCTATCACTGACTATCCTATAGTCCACAAACACTGATGGCAAAGTTGAATCCTTGTCACACTGCTTTTCCTTAGGAATTTATCATTCCTCTTCCAATGCAGCCAATGCCATTCTGAGGGACTAAAAGTTACCAACATCTTAGCATCTCAGTTTGGACAGGACACGCATCCCTGCTAAACTGCAAGTCTTGTGTTCTGTATTTACCCCTCCAAAAGAGGACAGCAGCTGATAGATAACTGTGACTACTAAATACTTCACTGAAACCACTGTGTACTTCACCATCTGGAAAACAGCATCTAAGATGTGGATTTTTTTTACTTTTCAAAATTACTGGTTAACATAAATTGGAAACCAACACACTGTGTTGGGAAACATCAAGGTTTGCAGTCCAAAGGAAAGATTACCTGTCTTCCTACCCTTGGCAACTTCTGTGCCCTATTTGACCTGTATGAAGCATATACAGTTCTTCAAACAAGACTTGACTACCTGTCCAAGCACTCTTTCCTTTGCACTTTCCACTTCGGAGCAGCAGAATGGCAGCTGGTACACCACTTACAATAGGGCAAAACCCCCAACTTACTGCTAAGAAAGCCTGAGCTCTGCCATCCTGTGGGTTCTTTCTATTCATTACTGGCGAGCAGACTCCCTGGCCCTGGTTTCCATCATCCCTTTCCTGTCCTACGCCTGTCTGCTCCGCTCCTCTGAGCTGACAGATTACTGATGGCTGCAAGAGCACAATTCTTGTACATATCAATAACCTGCCTGTTCCAGAGAATAAGCAGGCTGACCTTGTGGACACCATGTGCGTGTCTCGGCTGAGAACTGAAGTCAGCAGAGAGTCATTGGGTAGAGGAGGTCTGGCCCCATCAGCAGTGTGTGTTTGCTGTTGCTTTAAAAATTCACTCCTGTACTTGCTTCAAGGAATACCCGATAAGATTCTATTTGGGGGGTTTTTATGCAACATGATAGTCAAGCAGAGTCAGGTGAGTTGGGCTGGATGTGAGGTCCAACTCCAACCTTCAATTACCGTAACAAAAGCAACAGCCTATTATTAATGGATGTAGTTCTGATACTATAAATTGGCTGGTGTAAGCCAGAGCGATTCAACTGGCCCTCATTTGCTAATGGCTAGCATCCATTAATTATCCTTATTGCAGAGGAGTATATGTAGGGGCTGCTCAAAGAGACTGCAGTGCCTCCCTTCCTGCTGTCACAGACTTCCATGCAAGGGGTAATCCCCAGCAAGCCTCCTCCCCGCTACTGCCAAGGAAGAGCTTTTGATCTCCTTGCATGCGGGCATGTATCTGAGAGATAAGGGACAGATGAGAGGCGGGTTGGAAAGGTCTAGGCTACTGACTGATCCTTGTAGAGCTTGATCCAAGGGTGTCTATGGGCAGAACCCGGGAGGGAAGGCAGATGGAGAAGTGCTCACTCCTCATTAGCAATTACTTCACTACTGCCAGGAGCCATCAACTTAATTCAGGTGCTGGCTGCATGTCAGTATGGATGTGCAGCAGTGCTTTACTGGCTCTGGAAAAGGCCTTTCCACATACCAAAGAATTTACAGTCTAACTGGAAATTACAGTCTAACTACAGGAAAAGGGCAGGGGAAGGAAGCTCCATGCAGACGGGATACTGACTTACTCAAGCTGATGAAGCAAGTCTCCAACAGAGCCAGAATCTGTATCCACAGTTTCTGCATCTCATATTTGCCCTTTAACCACCAGGCTGTTGTTCTTTGTGAGTCCCTGTGCTATGACTGACAGGCGTATAGAAAGAAGGGCCATCTGCGCTGGCCAGGAAAATGCAGTTTACCCAGCTCCAGAATCTCCAAACTCCAACTATATGTAGCAGTTTTTGTGATAGAAGAAGGTTCTGTGAATATCAGCATTTCCGTATTACCACCGTCTGTACACAGATTGCCATGGCAGGGAGAATTTAAAAGATAAACCACATAATTTAAAGATAAAAATCAGTTTAAAGTTGACAGTCTCGAGCAGTTCCAGTCCCTGGCATCTCTCATCAGTTTTCATTCATCTCATGTTTTCTTTTAAACACACTCAGCAAACTCAGATGCTTGGAAGGGAAGGACTGTAGCAAAGAACCACTTCTGCATGTCCCCCACAGCACCACAACCCAGGGGAGAAAAATGGTACTAATAGCACAGGCGGAGGGTTGTCTCCTGCATTCAGTGTTTGGTACACTGCATTACAAACCATAATCTGTGTTAAACCTCTCGCATCCATTACCCTCACCCAGTCACAGCAGCTTTAGCAGATGCAGTTCCAAAGTGTCAGAGTATCGGCTGCACTCCGCTGGCACAATGTGCTTGTCCTGGAGGAGTACAACACCAGGACAAGCGCAGAGGTATTCTCACACACAGGATATTCTGGCTTCACTAAACAGGAGATAAACTTGGTACTGTGAAAAATGAGCCAGTGCCTCAGAACCCTGCCTGCATACCCATTTTATGGATTCAACCACAAGCAGCTCTTTCAGTATTTCATTAGCCAGCTTCCCAAAGACAAAAGGCCAGGAACAGAGCCAAGCGAGTAAGATGATCATAGTAGTTATGGCAATAGCCACCTTCATAAAACCATCCTGCGCTACTTCATGATAAGATAAAGAACCAGAAATCTGAAAGCAGTGACTGACTGATATTGTTCTTTGTCCAAAGAAAACAGTGGCTCCTGCTATTTGGAAAGACGAGACTAGCAGACTCGCTGGAAGTCTAGCTTGAGACAGAAACCATCCCTTAAATTCAGTATGGCTCTCCTGGCACAAGCCACGGGATTCCTTCCTTTCACTTACACAGCTAAAAAAAGAGCAAACAAGATGGAAACAAAGAGCAGTGAGCACCAATATGCCCACTGAAACAGTCTCTGCTGGGCCAAAACACACTGCTGGGCCAATCATGGGATAGGAGATTGGGAAATGGAAGTCTCTCACTTTCAGGACACTGATCTGAGCCTGGATGGTGAACATCACCACTTAAAGCTGTTCTAGAGCCTGGGCAGACTTCACTGGTGATTTTAGTCCAGCTGAGGCCCAAACGAGCATCTCTGTTCACACGTGCAATTCTACCACCAAACCTAGCACCTACCAGCCTCTTAGGGAGCTGTGCCTGCTCAAGAATTGCAAGGTCAGGAGAATAAACAAAAAGCCTTTGCTGACAGGATCAGTCCCACAGTTCTGGACTATCTCCTGCTCCCAGGATTGCTTCTACAGACCAAAGAACAGGGGAGGGTTGTGCTGTACTTGGGCTGGAAGTGAGATCTTTTCTTGCTTTTCGAGAGGCCTCCTGATTGCCAGCAGCATTGCCAGTTTTTGTGCTAAGATATTCTGGGACTTGTTCCTACCTGAGATGAACTGCTCCTTACACGCTTGTCTATGTGTTTGCAGCTGACCTAAAACATTTGAGAGGTGTTTAATTTGAGAAAACACCTGCCTATATTTTGAGGCTTTGTCTCTGCCTCTGACAGAGTCTCCCTTCATTTCCGAGAATACAGTGAATGCCTCCTTGCCCTCCCACTGTGCACCTTTGGCCTTTTGATGAGAAGCCAAGTGACAAACAGCTGCATTTCAATTTAAACTACCCCAAAGAGCCAGTGCTCCTGACTCACAGTGACAGAATTAATGGCAAATCATATATCCATATTGCTAATGATCAGGAATGAAGTGTACAGGTGAGGAGAAACTGTAAAACAACAACGTAAGGAGTAGAATAAAAAGGGGAAAATTGCTCATCATTTGCACTCCATCTGCCTTGAAAGGCAATGGTGTTTTATTTCCTTTGGTACACAAGGGTTTGCATAAAACATAAGCAAGGTTGTACAAACCCTTGGGGTTTAATTTGATTCTAGTTTATCTTTTGATCAGCACATCAAACAATTGTGCAGCGTTTTCTCCTCCCGCCTCCCCTCCCTGTTTCTAAAAGCTGCCTGAAATATGTGTGTGCTGTCTGTCATCAGGGCAGCACAGAGCCTTCAAGGTAATACCATTATATTTAAAGTGAGGTCTTTGCCAAAACACCCCAACACAGGGACAGACCAAAAGCTTGCTAAGGGGTTTAAACAGCAGATTAAATATGCCTTTCAGTGTTTTGAGCCTCTCCTGAGTGCAGGGGTTATTACTGGATGGAGAAAGGGGAAGAGAAGACAAAATTACTGCTTATCGCAGCCATTTCAAGAGGTGAACCTGCTGCCATCTGTGACCACCAGGGACCTGTCACAGCTAGACAATGTTCCAGATGCGAACATCTATGACCTGTCCCCATTGCCTGCGGACCAAATCACTGCTGGAGTCTCAGTCTGCTCACACCTTGGCAAGCAGTCAACGTTATTTCAGAGGCTACTTCAAAGTAGCCAACTCTGTGTCCTCTTAGAACAAGCAGATACACAAGCCATGCTGGTTGTGATAAGACGCGAGTCGAGAAGGAAACCATCCTGTGCCACCAAGAGCTAAAGCCCCTCGGCCTAAGTGGCCAACTCAACAGTTCAATCACAGTTTACAGAAAACAGCCTGCCTGGCCCATTACATACACAGCTTGCAAGAAAATAATGATGTAATAAGAAAAGAGGATTATATTTTCTTACCCAGCCTATAAGGTGCACAGAACAAAACTCAAGCTTTCTAAAAGATTTGCAAGGAGAAAAAGGATAGGGAGAATCCCTTCCCTCGACCTGCTGTTCATGCTGCTGGGGACGCAGCCCAGCACAAGGGTGGTTTCTGGGCTGCCGGTTCATGGGGAGCTTCTCATCACCCAACACCCCCAAGTCCTTCTCGTCAGGGCTGCTGTCCATCCAGTGTCTGCCCAGCCTGTGTTTGTGCTTGGGATTGCTCTGATCCATGTGCAGGACCTTGCAGTTGGCCTTGGCTCTCCTGGGCTTACCAAGCTCTCATGGCAACACATACAGACCTCCCTGTGGGTGTCACACAGGACATCGGAGCAACACAGCAAGCAGAAGGTCCTGCAACACATAAAGCAGTTTGCTGTGCTTTGTATCATGTTCAGGCCTGACACTGTATTAAAATGATTTAGCTCTCCTGTGCTGGACACTGGCTTATTTTAGACACGCTTGGTTTCCTGTTTTCATTCTCTTCTCACAAACTGGTATAAAACTCTGGACTTGCTTTCACCACCTTCTGTGGCTTGATTTAAAGGCTAACAAAGAGCTCAGTGCGTATTTTACATTTGAGGATAATGGGGGAAGAAAATCCTACATTTTTTATGACCAGAAGGGGGCCACTGGATCATTTAATGCGACCACCTGTAAAGTACTATCTCCCTCTGCTGAGCCCAGTGAGTGCCTTTGACTTCATTAGAGCTGCAAGCATTGACAGTTCTGGTGTTCCCCGTGAAGACCAAGCACGATATAAAACAACTTTAGAATAATAAGGAAAGTTCTGAGAGCCTCCTGGGTTTTCCTCGAATATCATAAGGAACTTGAAAAATCCCTTAACAGTCCCTGCAATGTTATCTTATGTCCAGGTCACAGTTTTTCTGAATAAAAGCAGACATTCTTCATTGAGCCAAATAAGCTGCAGTCATCATAAAAACCTGATCTTCCTTGTGGGGTTTGCTGCTCCTGATAGTTAAGGGATTTTCTTAGGCGAGTCATTTTTAAAACGCCTCTATGCTTGGCTACATTAACAATTCACATCCTCTCGAGTTCTTAAACAAAAGCTCAGAGAAACCACAAGGATGGCAAATTAACCTGAAGAGTGATGAAGACAGAAGCAGGACTCTCATCACCGCACTTAAATTCTGATGATAAACCCTGTGCAGGGGCCAACTCCAGCTGCCTTCTGTCAGCTTCCTTGTCCCTGGTCAGGCACACACACATGCCCTGGGGCACTGGGACCTGCTGCTGGGGTGACCGCAGGCACTGTTCCAGCCAGTGAAACATCTGCCTCTCAGGAACACTGTGAATAAGCTAAGACTCAAAAGCAAAGTTTGATTTGCAAAACTCTTGGCATTACCACTCAATTTTGGAAAAAGCCCTCATACCATCTTTTCAGGTAAGTAATTGCCAAGAATTTCTTTTCAGTTAGGAACATAAGCCATGCACTGTCCTAGTGTTATTCAAGCATCAAGAAAGCTGATTCAGATCACAGAACCAACTAGGCTGGGGAAAACCTATAGGATCATCAAGTCCAACCATTCCCCAGCACTGCCAAGGCCATCACTAACCCATGTCATTAAGAGCCTTGTCTACACGGTGCGTAGACACTTCCAGGGATGGCGACTCCACCACTGCCCTGGGCAGCCTGTTCCAATGCCAGAGCACCCTTTGGGAAAGACATTTTTCAGTCTAAACCTCCCCTCACACAACTTGAGGCCGCTTCCTCTTGTCCCATCCCTTGTTACTTGGGAGAAGAGACTGACCCCCACATCGCTCAATCCTCTTTTCAGGTAGCTGTAGTGAGTGACAAGGTCCCCCCTGATCCAAATGCTTCAATTCTCCTCCTAGCAATGACAAGTGCGCACTGCAGCCCTGAAAGCTCACTCTGAAAGCTGCTCTGGGATTTCTGTCAGAGGCGTGGTGTGAAGCCTACCACTGGGACAGGAATTGTTCCAATTGCTCTGACTTCAGAGGGCCACAAAAGAAACTGAACAAAACCAGAATAAGACGAGGAACAAGAGCAGAAGAGGACAGAGGAACAAGGAACTCCAAGGAAACAGAAAGGTGGCCATGGCAGAAGGATGGGACTGAAATATGCCCAAAATACTTCATAGTATATTGCGTGGAGATTATTGCTTGGATTTCAAGAGGCACTGACAGGAGTTGGCTGTCCAGTTAACCAGCACCATGAGGCACATAGCTCATGCCCTTAACAGCTTTGGAGATCCCAGCTCGATATGGCAGAAAGACTCTTCATTCGTTACCTTTGCAGTAACATGACTTTTCTAGGGGGAAGTCATGTATGACCAACCTTATAGCCTTCTATGAGGAAGTGACTAGGTGGAGGGATGATGGTAGAGCGGTAGATGTAGTTTTCCTTGATTTCAGTAAGGCATTTGATACTGTCTCCCACAGCATCCTCACAGATAAGCTAAGGAAGTGTGGGCTTGACGATCAAGTAGTGAGGTGGATCGAGAACTGGTTGAGAGGAAGAAGGCAGAGAGTTGTGGTCAATGGCGCAGATTCTAGCTGGAGGTCTGTGACTAGTGGAGTTCCTCAGGGGTCGGTGCTGGGACCGGTGTTGTTTAATATTTTCATCAATGACCTGGATGAGGGAACTGAGTGCACCCTCAGCAAGTTCGCTGATGACACAAAACTGGGAGGAGTGGCTGACACACCAGAGGACTGTGCTGCCATTCAGCGAGACCTGGACAGGCTGGAGAGTTGGGCGGGGAGAAACTTGATGAAATTTAACAAGGGCAAGTGTAGAGTCTTGCATCTGGGGAAGAACAACCCCATGTACCAGTACAGGTTGGGGGGTGACCTGCTGGAAAGTAGTGAAGGGGAAAGGGACCTGGGGGTCCTGGTGGATAGGAGGATGACCATGAGCCAGCAATGTGCTCTTGTGGCCAAGAAGGCAAATGGCATCTTAGGGTGCATTAGAAAGGGAGTGGTTAGTAGGTCAAGAGAGGTTCTCCTCCCCCTCTACTCAGCCTTGGTGAGGCCGCATCTGGAATATTGCGTCCAGTTCTGGGCCCCTCTGTTCAAGAAGGACAGGGAATTGCTTGAAGGAGTCCAGCGCAGAGCCACAAAGATGATTAAGGGAGTGGAACATCTCCCTTATGAGGAGAGGCTGAGGGAGCTGGGTCTCTTTAGCTTGCAAAAGAGGAGACTGAGGGGTGACCTCATCAATGTTTACAAATATGTAAAGGGTAGGTGTCAGGATGATGGAGCTAGGCTTTTTTCAGTGATATCCAGTGATAGGACAAGGGGCAATGGGTGTAAACTGGAACATAGGAAGTTCCACGTTAACATCAGGAAGAACTTCTTTACTGTAAGAGTGACAGAGCACTGGAACAGGTTGCCCAGGGGGGTTGTGGAGTCTCCTACACTGGAGATATTCAAGGCCCGCCTGGACAAGTTCCTGTGTGATGTACTGTAGGTTACCCTGCTCTTGCAGGGGGGTTGGACTAGATGATCTTTTTAGGTCCCTTCCAACCCTTGGGATTCTGTGATTCTGTGATTCTAGTATATATACTGGCGTAAACGCACTCCCCATTCCCCTTATCTGGCAAGGAACCTCCTGCTATGTCAAGAAACCTATTTGGAGGCTCCCTACCCAAAAAACCTGCATGCAAGCTAACCTAGAGCAATGACACCTGTGCAAGCTAGAAAATGCACGTTTTCCTTGCACATGGTTATGATGCAAGTTGGCTCCAGAAACATAACAGAGCCCTTCCTGCCCCTGCTTTACAACAGAAAACAGAGAAGTTGGAGAAAAAGAAAACCCATGTGAGTTTTCACTCAACCTGCTGGCTTGTACAAGTATGTCAGGAGACAGAAGGATCCCATAACCTCAGACCTACCTGTAATGCCTCATCCCATGCACTGTAGACCTGCAGCAAGGACTCATTTTTTTGTGCATTAGAGGAAGTGCAGTGCAGGGAACCTCCCTTATGACCTCCTGGATCTGTGCACCAGAGGGCTGAGGCTGAGCTATACTCCATTCATTTAGACAAGCTTTATGCCTGGAATACTAGGCTACCTTGATGAATAAAGAAGAAAGAGGTTATGCTTCACCTTACTGCAGATCCCATTTGCCCTGCCATTGAGATGGCCCCAATGCCTGTGAAGAGCAGATTGCATAGTGTGCATCACCACTGTGACCAGCCCCCTCCAAACGTCATGTATTTTAAAAGCCTTGTTGGGGTACTGTCATAGTTTAAACTGATCCACACAGCTTGTTCACTCACTTCCCCCTTTTTCTCCCTCTTTCTTTCCTCTCCCCCCCCACCAAGCCCCCCTCCAAAAGAGTTAAGCCAGCCACGTACATATTACTCAGCAAAGCCCCTTTTCTTGCTCAGAGCCACCAGGACGCATAGAGTTATTTTCCTCTTAAAAACTGTTACCACAGGAAGCTTCTACCATAAACTCTCTTAGCAGGACTGAAACATCACAACGGCCTGTGCTTGAGCCCATTCCATAAAGCAGGAGTCACCTCTGACCTCGCAATCATTTGGAACAGTTAAACTCTGTTATAAATCCTCATTTATATGCCAAGTGAGTGCAGCCATGGAACAAGGGATCAGATCTAGCACTCACAAGTAAAAGCCCATGAAAGAGGGGGAAATGTGTCATTAACATTTACTCCACAAACAGGCAGACTGGGGAAAAAAAGAAAGCAGCAGCATTTCTCATTTCTAGAACACGGCTTGAGAAACTGGGGAATGATAGCAAGGCTCACCCATCGCTCTGAAAATCAAAACCTCTGTTTAGATGCCTGGTGCTAATTCCCGTCTACCTTGCTGAGGTAAATTAAAGATCAAATATAGATTTGAAATCTTGGTTAAGCTTCTTAGTGCCTTAATAACAAGCACTGAATTACTTGAGGGCTTTCTTAACGGTGAATGTGTTTTGAACACGTTCCAGCTAAAGATACTGTTTCCATTCACCCACCCATAGGTGCAGGATTTGTCAGGAAGGCAAGCATTGTCCCAGGCTAGGAAACAAGAGCTTCATGGAGAGCTTGACAACCAGTTACTGCTGACTGGAACTAAGCTCAGTGTTGCTGCCCAGGACCCAGGTGACTGCCTGCAACCAGAGTACAAGGGGAAAGGGAAGGGGAAAGGAAGAGGGGAGGGGAAGCTCTGTCCTCACAGCACAGCCCACGCTCCGGCCAGGCACCGAAACACAACATCCCCGAGTTAAGTACGTGCCATCTGAGGGAACATGAGCAGCTTCTCCCACATCGGCTATCCCGCACCAAGCTCCCCATGAAGACAGCAAAACCCAGGAGCTGACAGCAGTGCCCAGGCTCGGCACACCCCAGGCACCAACCTCACCCCCACATGGGGAGAGGTGCAGAGAAACCAGTAGCTCATTATAGCCCCCAACAACAGGAGCAGTAGGCCAGGTTTGAGTCACAGAATCAATAAGGGTGGAAAAGACCTTCAAAATCATCAAGTCCAACCGTTCCCCAGCACTGCCAAGGCCACCACTAACCCATGGCACTGAGGGCCTTGCCTACACAGGTCTTGAACACTTCCAGGGATGGTGACTCCACCACTGCCCTGGGCAGCCTGTTCCAATGCCTGAGTACCCTTTGGGGGAAGGAATTGCTCCTAATATCCAGTCTAAACCTCCCCTGGTGCAGCTTGAGGCTGTTTCCTTTTGTCCTATCCCTCATAACTTGAGAGACCAGCCGCCTCCTCTCTCCATCCTCCTTTCAGGCAGCTGCAGAGAGATAGAAGATCTCCACAGCGTGCATCCTCACTGTTATTACAAGAAATTGTTCTGCTTGCCACAGGCAAAGTAGATTGTGACTTGAATGCAGGCTGTGTGACAAACTCCACTTGTACCAAGCTGCAAAGATTGCTGGGGCAAAGTCAGTTATTGATCTGACCAGATATTCAAGACAGAAGGTATTTTACAATAGTACCAGAGATGTGTCTATGTGATCCACCAGGTCACAGCAACACTACATGCTGAGTGCTTTCCAAAGGTGCTTCAAAAACAGAGAGCATTTTAAGAACTAGATTTATTTTCCTCTTGACAGGGAAATATTTATATTTCCCTGCCATACAGAAGGTGCTTTGAGATTCTAGTGGTGACTGAATGGATGGAACATTGACATAGCTCTAGGCTGCTCAAAAGGTTAAGGGACACCTAATACTTTGTTCATCTTATGTCACTCACAGGGGAAACGGAGGGCATTATCAGACTCACAGTAATACATCAAAGGGCGTTTTATCTGCTGAACCCTAAGTCCAGGATCATCCCTGGTTTGACTACCACCTAGGAGGAGATCCTGTAACATACGAATAATTGGGTGTAAAAAACCCCCAACAATTCCAGGAAGTTATGAGTGATATAAATGCTTCTGGAGACAAGCACTGGACATGAGCATGGATCCTGTCCTGCCTGAGAAGCACCAGCTCATCTCTGAGGCCAAACCCATAACCTCAGCAGCCAAAAGCAGGAGCCCCTCCTGCCAGAGTAAATCACAACTGAGCCCGAGCTCTACAAAGGCTCATGAAGAAGCACACACTGCTCAGCACCACACCAAAGCAAGAGCTGGTGCTGGGGTTACTGGCATCGGTCCTTCCTGCCACACACAGGCTGCTTTGGAAGTATCCACTTTATCCCTTCTACTGAACCAAGTGAGGCATGACTTGACACCTACCAGTGATCTCTAAGAAGATATGAATGTCTGTTTGTTTTTCAACTTTATTTGGTCAGTCAGCTCTACCTTTTAATTACATCTGTCCTGTATTACACTGACAAATGGCTGGGTGCTCAGCCATATTTATAGTCCTATTATAAAATAAACCCTGCTTGATACCAACAAAACATAAACAGAGTTTATTAGAGTCAGGAGGAATTGTCCATTGTATTAATTAGTTTCATTTCTCAGTTAAAGCTGGGTTTAATAGTGGGTAAAATTAAGTAAACTTTCTCAGTTATATGAAGTGCATATGGTGAGCTGAATTGTGCACTGTACAACTGCACATAGCTTTGGGATTCAGAGAATAGCTCTGTACCACAAAACTCTCAGCAGCGAGGAGCCGGAGGCTAATATTAGTGAAATTACTTATATAACTTGCTCTTTTATTAACGTGAAAACAGACTATGATTAAAAGCTGGAAGCTGGAGAAAGGAACAATCTGGGCCAGTTTACCAGACTAATGTTGTTAATTAAATTCCCAAAATACTCTAGGACTTAGAGGCTAAAAGAGGGGAGATTTCAGAACATTTAGACACGCTGTTTCTCTACGGCAGTTGGCTAGGTTGCACCACCCAACCTGCACTTGGCATGCACTGTACACAGGGCACGTCCAGTTGAGTTCAAATAATGGCTGGCTTTATTGCTATATTCTAAGAAAAATAAGGAATGAAGAACAAATACGATCATCAAAAGGCTGAATGAGGACTGGTGCAGCTAAATAGAAAGCAGAGGGCACATAAACCAGAGCGGTGCACAGGACTAAGCCCTGGCCTTAGCTTCACAAACACCTCTTCAGAGCCTCTCCACCAACACCCATCCACACGCAGCATGACCAGGCACCTCAGCTGCACTCGGAACACACGTGAGGGTGGGCGTCTGCCTTCACACATTAGTCATTTCCCATCTGCATACTGGTTAACTGAACAGAATCTGCTACATTCTGGAAGATGCATGTGCTTAATAGACCAGTTTTCTGTCCATTTATATCCGTGGCAGCTGGAGTTTTCCAGCTAACAGCTCACCATAGCACAAATGAGAGGACGCGTTCCTGGGAAACAAAACTCTCTTCCTCCTTAGTCTGCAATTAATTTCCTTTAGCTTATACTGAAAGGTCTGCTTGCTTTTGGTTCTTTTTTTCCCCCTCAGGCTTTCCCTGTGGAATGGAGAGAGAATTTAACAGGGTTTTTGGAACAGATGTTTGGGGAATCTGGTATTTAGTCTACGACAACTGCTTTCTGAAACTGTTCCTAACTTTTGCATAAGCCACTTTATAAACCCAAATCAATAAAACTCTGCTCCATAGTTGCTCTTGTTGACTCTGCTGCAGTAAGTGCTGCAACTTGAGTTCATATTAAGCTAACAACTGAGCTTTCCAAAGTTGCACCATACAATTACATCAATGGTGTATCAACTGTGATGTTTGTGATCTTGCTAGAAGGGCATTGAACATGGTCTGTTGGAAAAGTGGCAGCAGATCAATATCCATTCTTTTTTCAAGGAAGGAAAATCTCATACTGGAAACAAGCTACTATCTACCACCACATTTGCTCACTCTGGATCTTACCAAGCATCTGATCTTCAAACCTCCACAGAACTTTGGGGGAAAACTGTACATCTAAGGAAGCACTCGTGTTCCTTCATACCTGGCTCTCATCTGAACAGGGAGACTTACTTCAACACTATGAATTAAATATTAATGACATTCATATTTCTGACCATGTTCCAGGGGACTCTACTCAAAGGCCACAGGAAGGGCCATTCCCATGGCAGCTTTGCCATGATAAAAAGTCCTCTGTATCTCAGGACGTTGTGGAAGCCAGGCACTGAAATGGGGCTCCAGAGACAGCACATGTTATTGTACACACAGAAAGGGCAAACAAAAGATTTCCAGTGGTTAACACAAAGTTATTCCCCAAATGCCATCCTCCCTCGAGTCCTCCGAGCTTCAGAAACCAACAGTGAAGTTTTTGGAGCGCCGAAGGCTAGAACTGGAGCCATACCAAGGGGTATTACAGACTTCAGGAAGCTGCTGACTATTCTGCCCTTCTGAAATTGACAAAATACTTCATCTGGCTTGAATAGCCATGTTTAGGTCCTTCCGCTTGAGGACCTCTATATACACTTCAGTATATCAAAACTACTGAAAGCTCTTCCAGTTTGGTGCTAAGAAAGGACACAAATGACATAGGCACAGGATTTTCAATGGCTGACTTCACCCATTTCCCAAACTCAAACCCTGGCCTCACTCCATGTGGGCCAGAAGCAATGCTGACACCCGTAATCCCCCCTCCAGGAAAACAACACTGAAGATATCTGAAACCCAGCACTTGAAAAATCAAGATCTTCAAGACTTCACATGGGGCTGAAATCTGCATTCACCACCTTATGACAATATCAGTGCTAAGAGAAGGGAATTCTGATACAATATTCCGGATCATAAAAATATCCATCAATCCTTTTGGAGAGCATTCCTCAGGCTCGGCACTAAGCCAGCCACAGTCAGCATCACTTCCACCGTCGGTGCCTCAAACCTCCCACAAACCATTACACCTTCAGCCTGGGAGATGGTCTGACAAAACCAGGAAGAGGGAAGAAACGCAGGTAACAGTGCTAGCACTGTGTCTGTGGTGGTTATCTGGCAGGAAGAAGAGGAAAGTACGGGTTCCAAGGCCAGCTTTGGAGGTGGTGGGAAGCTTCACTGAAACATGACTGATTTAACACCATTAGACAGCATGTGAGCAGGGCCTGCGCCTGCCAGCTCCAGTGCCAGAAAAGGTGGACAGACAGAAGCTTTCTTATTTCCTCTTGTGCTTTGTAATTAACACCTCTAAACGCGATGGCTCTTCTTATCTTAGCCAGCACCAAACTCAGACTGTAACATCACAACCTGTGACCATCAAGAGCATCTTCTCCCTCTTTAACAACAACACTGTGGTATTTGAGAGGGTTTTTCCCCAGCATGGCAGATGTATTTACTTTCCAGTTAAAAGAGACTTAAATCACACCCAGCAGAACAAAACAATTCACTTAAACATATTCTGATCTTGTTTTATGTTTTAACCAAGTCTCCTACAACCCACTCTGCCTTTCAGTATCATGTAGACGGGTTTAATAAATAGCTAAGAATCACTGATGAGCATTCTGTAGAAAACAAAGCCATTAAAACAAAATTTAACAGGTTCTAGGTAACAGGGACACCCCTCTGCAGCCATAGGGTCACTGCATAAGGCAGAAAGGATGGTTTTCTAACCTCTTACAAACTCCATTCAAGCGTAACAGCTATTCCCCAACTGACAACTGCTTCATGTGACGTGTCTTGCAGCAGGAAAGCACAGTGTGTTTGCACAAAAAGGCAGATAAAAGCAGTAACACAAACAGTGGCTGGCTGTGCTTTCACTGCTGGAAAAAAAGAGAGAACAAATAGCTTCACTTAGTCTCATGCTACTGTCGAAGATGGAAGGACCTCTAATCTTGTGAGGAATGGAGCCAGAGGCGTGCTGGGGCCGTCCGAATGCTACAGAGACAAGGCTTGGAGGGAAACTCTGCAAACGCTGTTTTCATATGAAACACAGTGATGAAAATCCACAGGGCTAGGGAGGAGAAGCCTGCCCCTTCCTCCCAGCACCAGCCCGACCCTTCACTCTGCCTGCTGCTCTTTGGCTACCAAGCCACTGAAGTGGAACCGACACGAGCCTATCCCTTGTCTGTTTGCCAGCATGTCCCTGCCTCTTAAAACCTTTTATTTCTAGAAAGAGACCCTTATGGCCTATCTGTAAAGAAAACTGGAAACCTATAGACCTGCGGAATAGGGAGGGAGAGCACACTGGGCAGCCCTATGGGGAGGCAGTCAGGCAGGAATGGATGGGGTCAGGCTGATCCAATGTTTCCAGCCATGGCCTAAAACCCCATCACAAGTCCTCATACAGGCTGCAGGCAGGACAGGCAGGTCTGCCCATGCTGCCACCGAGACCCACAGCCACAGACTTCGCCCCTCTGGCACTAAGGGACTTGTGTCTCTTGCCATCCATGGCAGCACACCACTCCTGCGGGTGCACCGGTGGGCAGGACAGGTCTGCACCAGTTCCATAGTTTCACACCTAAGCCACTACTGTGATTTGCTCCCTGCAGCAGAGCTGCTCCTTCACACCCCCCATGCACGTTTCTGCCAGCCCTGTGCTCCCTGATTAATTTTCTCTCCAAGGAATTTGTCACATATTTGCCCAAGACTTCCTATGAGCCATCTCCACCTGACTCACTGCTCCCCTCTGTATCATGGCACAGCAATAATGAGCATACACGACATCTTCTCCTTGGGCCTTAAATCTGTACAGCAAAATCTCATGCAAACATGAGGAAAGTGCACAGTAAGGACAACAAAGGAGTACACAGAATCCCAGGCTGGTTTGGATTGGAAGAACCTTAAAGCTCATCCAGTTCCAACCCCTGCCATGAGCAGGGACACCTTCCACTAGAGCAGCTTGCTCCAAGCCCCTGTGTCCAACCTGGCCTTGAACACTGCCAGGGATGGGGCAGCCACAGCTTCTCTGGGCACCCTGTGCCAGCACCTCAGCACCCTCAAAGGGAAGAGCTTCTGCCTAAGAGCTCATCTCAGTCTCCCCTCTGTCAGGTTAAAGCCATTCCCCCTTGTCCTGTCCCTGCAGGCCCTTGTCAAAAGCCCCTCTCCAGGTTTCCTGCAGCCCCTTTAGGCACTGGAGTTGCTCTATGGTCTCCCCTCAGGGAGTCTTCTCTTCTCCAGGCTGAATCAGCCCAGCTTGCTGAGCCTGGCTCCAGAGCAGAGCTGCTCCAGCCCTCACAGCATCTTTGCAGCCCTACGTTCACCATGTCTCCTGCCTGCTAGATAAAAGCATGTTTTGCCCTGTAAATAAGACGCACCACAAAGGTGTGCTTGGGAGAAACAAAGCACAAAGGAGTAACATGGTTTCTCATGGCCACTCGCAGCTGGGTGCCCTGCGTGCTCCTACAGGAGACAGTGTCTCCTGTTGCTCGGGTGAGAGCCCCACCAGCATTCTGCTCCTGATATCAGTCATGTTCAATTCACTCCTCTGCAGGATGGGATATGGCAGCTACAGGTCACAGTTACAAGCAGGGGAGAAAGGACCCTAAGAAGCAGAGAGACTCCTCAAAGCTTGGCAAGGAGCTCACTGCTTTCCCCAGGAAACACACCAAAGACCTTCCAGCCGGGTTTGTTTCACAGCAAAGGGCTCCCTTACAAAGCTGTGTGGGAGAAGGAAGGAACAAATGCCCCCAGGGCTGTTGTGAAGAGCACACTTCAGAGCAGCTGCTCCCCCTGTTATCTAATCTCAGTTTTAATTGAGGTTTCTCCTCTCCTTGCCTTACCTCGGTCCCCCCCACGCGTGCCCATCCCGCAGCAGCCAGCCGCAACCTGCCCATACACGCTGGGCTCTGCCGCGGCCACCGGGCAGGACACTTGCTTTGTGTGAGCTCCCCTTCAATGCCAGCTCTGCAGCTGTTAAACACCTCCCAATTGCCAAATCCCTCCAAATCGCCAAATCCCTTGGGCATTCCAAATATTAAATGAGAAGGGTTATTACAACACACCCAGCAACAGAAACCGGGGCGAGGCTGACGGTCACAGGGAGCCGGAACCAGAGTTAATCCATACATGCTCACTCAGGTCTTTTTCTTTTCCCTGTTTTGATAAAGGGCAATTCATAGCTGGCATGACTGTCACAATGCCCCATGACCCTTCGGTCTCATTATAAAATATAATGTGGAGCTGCAAATGCAAGACCCAACTGAAGAAATACCCTGCCTTCTGCAGCTTTGGCTTTTTCCCATTCCAGCTTTCTTTTCCCAGGGCGTAACTGTGGCTCCCAGTGCAGGACAAGCCCAGCACATTAATGTGTGTTTATTTAGAGGCTGCTAATGTGTTTGTGTTGTGTGTTTCTAGAGCTACAGACCAAAACAGGCAAGGTAACAGCTAACCAACTGCAGAGCTCATTCCCAGAGGGGAAGACAAGAAGGGTTAGTTGCTGAATGCATCTTAGTCAGGAGAGAAGCTGGAGCTGTATTAATTGTTCATCAATCATTTAGCAGCACTCTCAAATGTCTAATTAAGCAGACAACTGGAATTAAGCAAAGGGCATCTCTGAAATGCCAGCCCTCTTAATGAAGGCACTTCTTACATTCAAGTGAGTACTTGATTAAGGTGTGCTTGTGTGGAGGGATGTACAGAAAAATCCTCAGCCAAGTGGTTACTGCATCTCCTCAGTAAGCCTATGAAATACCAGTCCTTTGGCAAGGCAACTTCACCTTCCCACCTAAGTGAGCACTTGAGCTAGGCAGCAAAGCGTGAAACAAATACGCCTCATTGAGCACGCAGGGCTGTGGTGCAAAGGCCAAGATGCCCTCAGTGGCTACACTGGGCTTAAGCAGGAAAAAGCTCATGGGGATGAGGTTCATGTCTGTGCCCACGGGGACCTCGCGTGTGCCAGTGACAGCACAGCAGGCCAGAGGTTTGCAGCAGGGGAGCTCCTGAGGATTCCCTTTCCTTCCACGGACAAAGCCAAAGCAGGCAGTGACCTCTGCAAATGGGGCAGCAGCTTCAGAGCCCTGCCATCGGCTGTCAGGATGCATCAGCCCAGCATAAGCTTGGGCAGGATCTATGTCCCTTGGCAGCTGAAAAGCCACTACTGGCACATCAGCAAAGAATCATCCCGGAAGGGTGGAATGAGGCTGTTATCCCAATGGAAAAAGGATGACACTGAAATGCTTGTGATCGCTGGATACAGACGGCTGCTCAGCTCCCCGAGATTCATTGCAAAGTCAAGCAAGGGAATATGAGGATGCCCATATATTAGGGACACCACAGACCCTGAGTGAAACCATGCAGTAGAAGCAGAGCAGCAGCAGGACATGTAGCCTGTACCAGAGAGATTCAAAACTGATCCTGTTTTTCCTTCGTGCTCGCAGGGATCGAGAAGTTTCCACAACTGGTTGCACACACTGCATTACACAGCATATGCCGTGGGCCTGTGCCCCAGCTGTTCAACATGATCATTTCCACAGCTGTGTCCAAATACTTCAAAAAAACCCAGCTCTAAAATTACAGAGAGAAGAAAAAGAATTCCAAGATTTCCCTGGAAATCTTCTACCAAGGGGTGAGGCTGCTGCCGTTCACTAAAGTTACCCACAAAGCATCCTGACCAAGGTACAAAACCCCAAAGCGGCCCTTCAAAAAGAGGATGAAAAGCACCAGAGCTCCATCAGCCTCACCTGGCATATTTACCTGCACACGGAAGCCCCGAGCCTCTCTGTGTTGGGGTTAGAAAGACCCTAAAAATAACCCAGTGAAAACTGATAGAGTTACCCTATCTCTCGTGGGCTTAGTCCTGAAGTGTGGTACTTTGATACTGACTTTGGCCTGAAGCCGAGCTTACTAACGCACACCAGCATAGGGAGATCAGCTTGCTTTCATCTTTATCGGCTTCTTTCCGCCCTGGCAGACCCTCTGTCTCCGGGTCTGTTTCTCCTGTTGCTCCAACATCACAAATTACCATCAAAACTGTGTACTCGCTTTCCAAACATGTAAGCTGATAAAACAACAACTGCTGGGTTGGCTTGGCTTTGCAACAAGGGTGCTGTGACATTAGGATTTCGATTTCTAAACGGAATCTGTCTCTTAAAAAGAAACAAACCCAAAACCCACAAGGAAGAAGAAAAATTCAACCCCTAAAACCTCCCTTGCCACCAGGTGCTCTTGCAAGGGGCACCTAATGCTGCAAGCTTACAACAGGGGAAGCTACTTTAACACAAGTTTTCTCACCTATATAACCAAGGTAGAAAGGCCTGAAGAAGTGTGACATGTTCCTTGTTTTCCTTAAGTATCACCTGAAAATCTCAATTATGATTTAAGCTGTTGCTTCTGGAAATAAACACTCTCACTAGTTATAAAAAACCCCCAAACAAACAGGCAAAACCAGTCATGACAGCAGCACCAGCACCTGCTTGGAGCTCAGCTTCAGCAAACTAACACTGGCATGCTGCAATACTGATAAGTGGTCCTAGTACATATTTAAGATGCCACATTGCAAACTCTTTCTACAAAGGAGCCTTAGATGGTATAAAACTGTACTCGAAAAGGAAGAAATAAAGCAAGCTCTTCCACAAAGGAAATTACTATCAAAATTGATGCTCCCTGCCATGTTGAAATTCCAATAAGCATTTGTTTCAGCAAATCCTCAGCAGCCTCTGACACTTCTATTATTGGGGCTGACTGGGTTCATCCTGCCCTTATGAGAATAAATAGTGGAATGGAGCGGGGGAAGGGAGCTGCTGCAATAACGCACACATCAGTTACCCATTTAAAGCCCCTCTTCAGCAAGTGCGAAAGCTGGCTTTTCCCAGATGTGATTCCAAAGGGAAGAGGGAGGAAAGAACAGATTCAGCAGCTCTGGTATCTAGTGTGGTTATGGGGATGGTGCTTCCTTGTCCATGAGCCAAGCAGTGCAGCATGGCTTGGGAAGATGCCTGAGAGCAACAGCTAGCCTGCTCCTGCCAGGAGGCCATCACCCAGCCCATCTCTGGGTGATCCAGCAGGCAAAAAGGCCTCCTGGCATAAACTTGGCCAGGAATGGCCACCATGACCAAACCAGAGATGGATCATGCCCTCCCCAGACATGATCCAGAGCTCATTTCTGCCTGGTATTGCTCAGGATTGCTTTGGATTACAGAAGAGGCTGGGTGAAAGTGGGCAAGAAAGCAATGGGGCTGAGAAGGAAGGAAAAAACCAAACGTGCAAGATAAAGCAAGCCAGCATGGGTGTCCCAAGAGAAGGAAGGCCCCTCAGTGAAGTTCATGGTAGGCAAACTGCGCTAGAAGAGCAAGTCAGGGATATGCACTTACGCAGGGACTCACCTTGTCATTACAAGGAGGCAAATTACTGAGCCCAGGGCCACCATGAAGGCTAATTCCCCAAAGGCAAACTAGCCACCTGCATCTCTACCTCCCTCATCCCCTCACCAAGCTCCAGCTCATGCTCAGGTTAGCTTCCTACTGCTGTCAACGGCTATGGCACAATATGCTTCGTGTCAGTGCTAAACGAGAAGCACCATTGCCAAAACCTGAGTGCCCTTCCCTGGCTGAGAAGCAAAAGCTTTATTTAAATGTTATTTCTATAACTCCTTCCTTGCAGATCTACAGCCAAGCTGAATTCATCTGGGAAACCAAGAGAAACTGTCTTGCAGCCTTTCATCATACTTAACTCTTTCAGAAACAGATATTCTTTTAACCTTTCCTCTGTTTATTTGTTGTTTGGGTTGGAAGGTACCTTAAAGCTCATCCAGTTCCAATCCCCTGATCAGCAGAAAAGGGCTTCTTTTGGTCCAGTACATCAACACATTAGTAAGAATATGAAGCATATTACATGCCAGGAAGGAGGATGCAGCCAGTTTCATAGCAATCACGGCTAGAGGAGAGAAGCCTTGGGGAGATCTCATCAATGTGAACACACACCTGAGGGGAGAGGAGACAGAGCCAGGCTCTTTTCAGTGGCACCCAGGGACAGGACAAGAGGCAACGGGCACAAACAGGAACACAGGAGGTGCTGTCTGAGCATCAGGAGACAATTTTTCACTGTGAGGGTGACCAAATACTGGAGCAGGCTGCCCAGAGGGGTTGTGGAGTCTCCATCCTTGCAGATACTCAAAAGCCTTCTGGAGGTGGTGCTGGATCTAAGTGATCCTCCTTGAGCAGCGAGGTTGAACAAGATGACCCTCAGAGATTCCTTCCAACCCCAAAACTTCTGTGCTTCTGTGAAGTTATCAATATACATCACAGGCTTAACAACAGCCTGGAAAAGGTGATGCTTTTCAGAGGAGCACTGATGGCCCAATTACACAGCAAGGAAACCAGCTCTCAAGGCAGAGCTACAACAGGAAAAGCACAGAAATCACTCTGCAGGCCAAAGTCAGCTTTGGTCTCAGGAAAGCCTTTCTTCTCTCTCAGGGAGAGCACCTTAACCTGCTGTCTCTCCACTTTGCTTCCAGCTTTGTAAGCCAGGTACAGACCTTTTACTCTGCTGCTGGAGTGCTTTTTGACAAGGTTTATTTTTAACTTCTCCTGGCAGTAGCAGTGTACTTGGGATAATCAGGCAGGCACTGCACTCTGTTCCTCAAAGAGCAGCAGATCTGCCTGTAGTGGGATGCAGATGGAAAAACTTTTCTTGCTACCCCTTTTTGGGAGTAGGGATGGTGCTGTTATCCCACCAAGCTGCAGCAGCAGTAAGGAAATTCTCTTTGAAAGCTCACTTAGTACACCTTTAACCTCCTGTGTTGAGGACACGTGCTCAGGCATCTGCTCTGCAGCATTTTATCCAAAATTGGCATTTTTCTCCTATCACAAAATCTTAGCAAAAGTGAAAAATGTGTTCCTATAACACTGTGGCTTCACTTCCGCATATCCTCTAAGATCTAAAACCTCCAGGCTCCCCATATCTGTTTGAAGATGGCTGCAGAACTCAACAAGTCTGCACCCTTCTATTTCCACATTCATTTTTCTTCCCCACTGATACCACAAAGCAATCTCTAATTCATAATCACATCCGTGTCAGGTTCCCAATCTTAAGAGAAGCACTTGGCACTTAAATCTTCAAGCAGATTACACATTTCCTGTTAGGACTTGAAATCTAACTCTGTGCATGTGTGTGGGTGCCTGTATCTTTCTTAAGATTTGCTTAAAGAAAGTAATGAAAGGGAAGGATGAACAAAGGGTTGAGACTTCCCTATCAGAGGTCTGGAATTAGTTTCACTTACAATGAAAAAATGGAGTGGAAGCGGCTGCTTTTCCTCTGCTCTGCCTGTGTGGCATCATGGACACTTTCTGTGCTAAGCTCCCCAAAAGACTGCCCCTGTGCCCCCAACTCCTCACTTGGAAGCATCAAGCCCCGACTGCTCAGGAGACCCTGCAGCACTGTAACTACACAGCGCAGAGCCGCTTGTGATAGGCATGCTTGGAAAATAAGGCTGGCTACCCAAGGTGGCAAAGCTAACCATGGAACAGCTTACAAAGGGAAAGTCAAAACAACACATTCTTGACTGCGAAGTACTCCACCACTGAGAGACTGATAAAATAAATTTAGCTTCAGCAGCCTCCCTCCTGAGGGAGCTGAATGAGCTGGCATTCACAAGCCTGCTACTAACGTCCAGCCACAGGGGGGAATATCAAAACACTATCTCCCCTAGCAGGGGCTGGGGTGTAGGAAGGACCTCCAGATGAGGATCTGACTCAGGTTACCAACGACTGGAGTGAGCCCTGCTAGTGAAATGTGTAGGAAAGATGAACGATATTAGGAATCTGATAAAGGTTTTGAGTAGTGAAATTCAACATGTTGGTCACTGCCTTTAATACCTTCCCCTTAAATTTGTGCTGGCAGCATATTAGCAGCAAAGTTACTGATACTGAGGACACACAAATCACAGGCAGCATCAAATCAGAACTCCTCACCACTCTGCTTTAACCTTGATCCAAAGGGACCACTTCCAATGCTTGGAAGCCTATGAGTCTCCAGGTTCATCCATTCCCTGACTTCCCATCTGAAGCTACCAGTAACATCACCAGCTGGGTACCTCTGTGATGTGGAAGGCTGCTCGCTAGAAGCTGGAGTGGGTCATTAAATCAGAGCACATGCTGGATGCAGATGAATACACAGCAAAACTTTTGGTCACCAAGCAGCCTGGTTCTGATTCAAACCAGAGCCTGTAGGTCGTGAATGCAAGCAGCACTTTTATATTCAGGTGATGGAATGAACAACTTTTTTTATGCCATATCATAATTGGGTAGATTTTAGCCAGGGAAGAGACTACCATACATTGGTATTTTGAGCATGTATATATTTATACACCCATAGAAAAGTGCAGAATAAACAACTCCCTCCTCCCTTTTGATATATTTTGCCAGGAACTAAGTGCAGTTCCTGGAGTTTCAGCTGTGTTGTGGGCTTGCTGCTCCTCAGCACGACAGCAGAAGCATGCTGATGGCTGAAGAATATTCTCTCTCCCAGGGATGGAGCAAAGAGCTCTTAAGGCAGGAAAGCTTTGACTAAAGGTGTCCTTGCCAGTGAGTCTGATGAGAAAAACATGGTGCTACCCAAAAGCTAGCAGTTAGGGGATATAGCACTCCCTCACACACTCATTTTCAGAACTATTATAATCAAAGAGAGCTCATAGCACTTTGCTTGGCTCTATATAAATGGGGGCAGAGGCCAGCAGAGTGTTTTGCAGTTAATCACACAGCACAATACGAAATAGCTGTCAGTGAACTGCCTCCCTGCCCCCCATTTATTAAAGGAGGAAATGCAGCAAGAGTGGTAGCATGTATCTTCACTAGCTCATCCCTGCTCAGTGTGGCAGCTTGTGCCCATAATGCCACCTAAGCACAGCAGCCTCTTGTTAGGTTTCCAGCCACAATGTCACAACCCACCCAACTGGTGCAGAAATGGCAATGGATAAAATGCAGGCAACAGCCTGGTGTGAGACCCCACGAGCTGCTGTCTTATAGCGCATTCCAGATGGAAATGGGGCTGTCTCACAGGAGCGGCTGAGAAGGAATAGCAGGTCTTGTAAGTAAAATACGATGAAAACAATCAGCAGAAGTAAATTTAGACTGAGTATCAGGGCAATGTGGTGCTGAGATGTGTTAGAAAACACAGTAGTGTCCCCAAAGTACTACTAATAGAGAGCCAGTCAGAACTGGGCTAGAGAAGAGCTAAAAAGATAACGGTCTTGCTCAAAAATCAATAAGGCCTGCAGGTCTTGTGATGTCTTCCGTGTCTCTGAAACCTATGAAATACATAACCACCTTGCTTGTTTGCTCCCTGACCCCTCTATAAAGCTAGTCATTGTGCAGTTAGTGCAAGGTGGGGTGGGTTTTCCACTACTTTACATCTCCTCACTTGGAGATGACACTGGCTCTCCATGCCATTCCACAAAGGCAGGAGAGCATTTGCAAGAGAAGAGCAAAGCTCACAGCGGTTCACATCAACAGTTTGGAGGTGCTTTTCCTAAACACACACACACGGATGCCCTGTAGTTGGCATAAACAGCCGAATCTGATCCGAACACCACTGGGTAAGTAACCACCTCATCCCCAGCAGAGACTAATAGACTTGAGAGAAGGGCACTTTGTGAGGAAATGGGTCATGAATCTCAAGAGGGCAGTTTTAAACCCTGACTCTTACCATCAATACACTGGAAACCCAGGAAGCAAATATCCAATATTCACTGGAGATCTGCTGCTCCTCATGATTACAGAGCTAGTCATGCAGAGGTGAGACGTGTGCTGAGTGCAGTCATTACACCTCTCGGTCTGGCAGAGATTTATTGAGGCCCATCAGAAAGAAACGAGACAGGACTGTGTGACCTGACTTGCAATATGCTTCAAAGGAAGAAAGTCATGGCCAGGACAGGAAATGAATTTGGCAGAGTCCAGGACAAACCCAACAGACAATACTGGCCCTTAGCTTCTTGTCCATATTACATAGGGCTGGAAAGGATCCCGAGATCATCTAGTTCCAATCCCCAAATTATCCAAAAAACCCCATATAAAAACAATGGCAGTGACCTTTAAGGACTAGAAACCAAGCTGAACTGGGGCAATTCTCAAAATGAAGACTCTTAAGTAGCAAAGAATACTACTGCCTCTGATCCCTGGCTCCACACCCACATAAATAAAACCAAGCTTTAATACCAGAGGATTTCTACACAATGGTGTTATTTGCTGGGTTTGTTTTCAAACACTTGGTTCCTGAGATAAGACTAAGTCAAACTGAAGAGCAGCAGAGTGGGCAATAAGCCTGGAGATGTTTGAGGGTGGCCGTACACATTCCCAAACTATTGGTCTAGAAGCTCTAGAATTATGTAGCCCAAACACCCTTTACTTAGGGGAAGAAAAAACAACACTTATACGGCATAAGTGGCTGGGATCTTTCTATGCTGCAATGTTACAAATATTAAGAAAGTAATTTTACAAAGACCTAGAGACTACTTTTAGGCCAGCTTCTCTCACCTGACTAAGCTGGGACTTGTTCCAGTGTGAATTGTTTCTTTACTTTCGGGTTTGTTGGGTTTGAGCAACAGACTGGCCTTTGGAGAGAAGCCTGCAATAGTGCATGCGCATGCGGAACTGCTAAACATCCACCAGCTTCAAGAGAGCTAACTTCTCATAGAATCATAGAGTGGTTTGGGTTGGAAAGGACCTTAAGACAACCCAGTTCCAACCCCCCTGCATAGGCAGGGCCACCCTGTTCAACCTGATCTTGAACACTGCCAGGGATGGACCATTTACCACTTCTCTGGGCAACCCATTCCAGTGAACCTGATCTATTTTGGACTTATTATTTCAGACTTAATGTGAGAGGTTCTAATCCACACTGGAACCTGCCAAGTCTATATCTATGCTAAATTACTAGGCTGTGAGCAAGCACAGGGACCATTTAGACTGCACATTACTCAGTCGTACCTGGTGCTCACTGTTCAGCACTGACCCTAAACATATCTCTTCCTAAAGAAGGTCCTTCAGCCTGCAAAGGAAAAACACCCTTATCCTGCATTAATGCAGTGATTTAAGTACAGTACTGAGATTTAGTTATGACAACTCAGCATGCTCCGGGTCCTCAAGTCTTTGTCCCACATACATTGAGGTATGTAAATGAAGATAAATCCAGTACCTGCAGACTCAATTCCAGTTGCTTAGTCCAACTGAGCTAAGGAAAAACAGCAGCTCTCTCATGGGTGTTTCAGTGTGTGTCTACACTAAAGCTGCAGACTGTAAGCAAGCACACTTCAGAGACCATCTCCCCATCACTGCCACCCGCCGTGCTTTGGCTCACAAGGCTGTGGCAGTCACACAGCACAGGAAGGGGATTCCTTTCAGCTGACACTAAACAGAGAGACGTGCACAGGAGCACACACCCATCGCTGGCAGGCATTCTGTCTACAGGTCAGAAATAGCCTGTGGCAAGAGCCCTCAAAAGGTGTATGACATGGACATTTGGTTTGCGTGCAGTTCTGCTCCAACACACCACATCATCTGCTGAGGCAGCCTCAAGGGTATTGCCCACAGGCATTATTGGTCACCCAGTGCACGCCAGCAAGAAACCACGTCTGAAGGACCTGATTATATACACTATTGCACAGCACCACACAGAGGGCACACAGCACATGTGGAAGGAAGGTCTCTGCCCATCTCTCTGCTTTTCTTTTGATAGCCTTAACTCTTACACTTTCCTGCTTGCATTTTTTATTTCTTTCCTACTTCTGCCTTTTACCCACCTCTTTACGAATCTTAATTCCATTCTCTTTTTCTCTTCTTCATCTCATTCCTTTTTCTGTTCTCCCATGCACTCCCCTAGTGCATAGACTCCCTTTCAGTTCTTGGTCTTTGCTTTTATTCCCCACTGCCTTTTATTCCTTTCCATTTTTATTAAGACTCCTACACTATTTCAGTTGTTTATGAGAAAGGCTTTAAAGCGACTAACTGTTGTTAGGAAAGCCCAGTTACAGGTCAGGTCCATAGTGCTAGCTGGGGTACTAAGAGGAAGCACTCAGCTCATTCCTCAACAAGGACTTCACAACTCAAGCTTAGCACTTCCCCGCCTCTGCACAATTACTCCTGCTTGGAGTGTGCTCTCAGAAGAAGCCACACAGACACTCGTGTTTGAGCAGGTGACTGAGGTTTCCTACCACAGCTGGGTGGGGAATGAGGTGTTTTTAAGTGAAGCACACTTTGTGGCTGAAGGCAAGCCAGAAACCTATGGATATTGAGGTTAATCCTCTCTTTTGACCTCTAATGCGAAGCACGTTAAATAGGTCTAATAGTTCAGTATTCCCATAGGCATCCAAAGGCTTGCAGGAGGGAGCAGCACATTAGTCCTGCCTCCTGAGAAAATAGGTGTTTGCTCTCCACATTTAATTCCTTCCCCTATGCTGCAGTTCATAAGAGACTAAGAATTTATTAGCAGAGCTGTATGAGAGTTCCACTGTTCCTGCTTCACCACAGAGAGGAGGGACTGTGCAAACAAGGTGGAGAAAATACAACTAAATCAAGGCAACACTAAAAACTAACATTGTGGGAAAGCTTAGCAAGCACAGTGACTACAAGATTTATAAAGAGAGCATGCTGACCAAGACTATTGCAGCAGAATCACCAGAGGCATTCTGAGAACAACTGATGCCTCCTTGAAGGAAAGCAGGTATTAAAAAGAACCTGATTCCCCTGTATTTCTTATGATTTTCCAATAACCATATACTCCTGCGGTAAAATAGTAACATGAACTTATGCTGACCTTTGATATTTGAACTCAGTCTGAAGGAGAATAGGAAATGGGAGTCCGCAAGAGGCCAGAAGTGAGTGGGGCTCTTCATAACTGCACGCTATGGGGCGCAGCCCCCGACACCATGCACTTCTACTGCAGTCAGTACCCCACTCCTCCTCAGAGCACAGCAGTGGCTACAAAACACACTCATTGCCACCTTCCTCAATACAGCCAACCACGATGCCTACAGGCAATGTTATTCTCTTCTTTTCCCCAAAGGCCAGGTTGCACGTTTATGTTAGGGAGCCATAATTCAGGCTGCAGGAACCTCAGTTTCAACAAAGTGCTACTGCTGCCTCTGGTTGGGTAGCACGTGGGTGCCAACATTACCACTGGTTAGTTCATTAAAAGCGCAAATGTGACAGCAGCCAAAAATAAAAGCATTAAGTTCAAAGTTAAAGCACACAAGAGCAGTTTGATCCCACATTCCACCCTCATTACAAAATAAAATACAATAAAAATTAAAGCTAAACTAAACTAATCGGTGATGCATGATATGTCTGCCAACCTTCGGCTTCCAACCACCAAACTACTTCTGCCTCCTGCAGGTACCTCATCTGAGCAGGCAAGAGAAACTCTTCAAAGGATTCTTTGGAGGACATCTTGTCTCATTTAAACTGAAAGTAAGCGGATACCAAGAGAAGTTAGTCAAAGTGTTTCACATCTCATCACACTCATACGTACCAAGAAATGCATATGAAGTTTTAAGGATGCTGCCAGCTTCCTAGGTGCTTGCTTAACATAAAAAAGGCAGCCAGGGAGATGCCCCAAGAAAATTGAACTGTACAGGTAAAATAAAAGAGATCTTCTGAATACAGACCAAAGAACGTGACCTGTGCCAAAAGATGATCAGAAGTTTCCTTCTTAAAACCATGTGAAACACTGGAGAAACACTGAAGTGAGCCAGTTTCTACAAGGGCTTTTTACAAGGGGCTGTAGGGACAGGACAAGGGGGAATAGCTTTAAATTGACAGAGGAGAGATTGAGATGAGACATCAGGAAGAAATTCTTCCCTGTGAGGGTGCTGAGGCCCTGGCACAGGGTGCCCAGAGAAGCTGTGGCTGCCCCATCCCTGGCAGTGCTCAAGGCCAGGTTGGACACAGGGGCTTGGAGCAACCTGCTCTAGTGGAAGGTGTCCCTGCCTGTGGCAGGGGTTGGAGCTGGATGAGCTTTACAGTCCTTTCCAACCCAAACCAGTCTGGGATTCTGTGACATGATCCTATGACAACGCAAGCCTTGTTTAATTTGTCGACTTCATGGTTTATTCAGTTTTAAGATCCCTGCCCTTACTTGCCAGAGCCTTGACCCAAGCCTGCAGCAGTGCTGTGGACAGATGGACACTGGTGAAGATAAGCGCCAGGACCTACCTCCAGCTTCAGTTCTCAAAGAAGAAGGATGGATCAAGCCTAGTTTTCCGCTTCCCCTTCGACAACTTACCCCCCCCACACAAAAAAAGTGGGTTTTTTTCCCCCCCCAGTAAATCAATTCTCACACCTTCCTACCACTGGCAGTGCTGGCAGAGGGGAAGGGCAACACACAATGTTGGTGGTCCCCCTCCTGTTTGCTGTCAGAGAAAATCACACTACAGCTCTGCAGCCACCTCAAACTCATTTCAAGCAAAAACTGCATTACTTCTGGACAAAGCTTCCCTAGGGAGAAAGGTTTTGCAAGATAGACTGCTCTGGACGTTCCTTCCAGTTACCTCAAACTCAGTTCTCATCCCCAGGGGCCGTGGGAAGTCAGCACTATGGTCCAGCATCTAGAGGCATCTGCAAAGTTTCCAGAGCACTTGCATTACTGGTCAGTCTTCCTCAGCTGCTGAGCAACATCAGACACCTTCAATGACAGTGCCAGAGACAGGGATGCTCCAACCTCACACATTTATCACACACTTTACTAAAACTGTGCGAGCATCCCATCAAATGCAACAGTGACATGAGAAAATACGCATGTTAAAAAGAAACCCAGATGATCTTCAAAACTGCTGCTACTGTGAGCCTAGAAAGAAGAGTTTCTGTTGCTTAATTAAGTTCAAAGAACAATGTTCACTGAAATCTATTCATCCCAACACAACGTGCTGCAGCTGCAGGTAAATGCTATACTTTGAATCCGGCTGCCAGTCATAAACTCTTATCAAAGCCATTGAAGTCTGTCATGCTGAAGAAGCCACGACACTCTGTGTTTCTCTAGACTAATACGGCTGTGTCTTTCTATCCATCTTCCTAAGGCACGTCTGCCTGTTATTCTATTAAATGCTGAAATTATTCTGCTGCTTGTTGAAGGTGACACACACTTAGGGTGGACAGATAAAGCTCATGCTCCTCATTCGTGATCTGAGTAGTTCTTTGCAGATAATTTGGTTTTCCAGTCAATCTAATTACAGTCTGAAGTTACTGCAGCAAAGACTTTCAAGTACAAAGCAAAGAAAATCGAGCAGGAGCAAAAGCTGTTCATTAATCCCCACTGGCATTGGTAGGAGTGGCTTGTACCTTCGGGCTGTTCTCCCCACCTTAGCATTCAATCTTTATCTTACCTATAATGTGGATCAGATGGTAAATATTTTACCTTCCCTAAACTCTGGTAACCCTTACAGTGATCAGAGACAGTCTGTTTTGTTGTATGAGTTTCCTTCTTACAATCTAAAACATTCCTGAGCAAGATCCCCAAACAGTATTAACTGACACCGTGGCAGTGATTTATTGAGAAGATGGGAGTAAGAAAAGAAAGCCTGTTCATGAGACTAATTTCTCCCTCCACAATACCTTTAATAAAAACAATAATTTAGTCATCTTCCTTGACTTCTCATCATCTCCCTCTTATTTGAAGAAACTACATCTGCCACATCAATTGCTGCTAGAGTTTAACTTTTAAAACTCAAGTCATTAAGATCACAAGGTAATTTTAGCCCAGCAGTCACAGAACCTCACCACTTCAGGGCATGATCTGTCACAAGGCGGGGGGAAAAAGTCTAACCCAGCCCCCAAACCCTGCAGGTACAAATTCTGCCTTTCCCTTTTGATTTTGCAGGGCAGGCAGTTTGTCTTCTAAGATGCAGCCTGCCCTTTGGGAAGGATGATGTGAGCCTGCCTGGGCCAGTGAGGTCCCTAGGCGAGCAGCCTGCTTGGGAAGGATGCCCACCTGCCATGTGCTTGCCCTTGTGCCTCTGAACAAACCCACAGTGCTATGAGGGCTTCCCACTCAATACTGCAGTCAAAGGCTCATCCAGAAAACGCTTTGCTGTTTCTGGTGCAGTTTTAATATTCAGCCATCTGCAATTTTGTACCCACAAAGCAGCTTATAAATCATGGCAGAGCTGGTGGAGCATTAACAGGTCTCCTAAAGTGCTAGTATGGCAGGGCTTGTCTGAGGGCAGGCGTGGGGAGACTTGCAAGCGCTCACACCCAATGCTCGGCAGTGCTCCTGGAGGCTGACTGCAGGCAGCCAAGGATTCGGCTCCTTTCATCAGGCTGCATTCATCCACCCAACAAAGGGGCACAAACCCTGTTTTCTCTGCACGTGCCAGTGGGGCCACCACTGCTCCCACTATCTGCACACATTACCAATGCCAGCAGTCTTTGTGGGATAGCTGAGATGACCAAACAAGCCAGTGGTTCCCAGTCTGCCAACAGACCCATCATGGGCTAACACCTGCTACGATTCATGGCCTTCCAACAGCCTGCCTGGTGCTCACAGTTAATGGCATGATGAGAGGGCTGTGGCAGTCTGGCACACTGGTACCAGATGGCTCTAGGCAAAGGCCCTGGCACAGCCAGAGCTGAGACAGGTATCTGCTCACTGCGATGTCTCAGGATGGTGCCACCTCTGTCCGGTTGCCCACCCGCCTCCACCACCCCTGTGCTTCCCGCAGGACCCCACAGAGGGCGAGCTCTAGGACAGGCTGGCCACTGGGAGGAGATCTTGCCCTGGACTGGTGGCAGGAGGGAGGCACTGGCCCAGGCTGCAGGGGAAGATGGCAGGTGGCCCACACTCCGATACTTACTGGGGTCCTCAGCACAGCAAAGCCATGGACCTGTTGGAGAGGGGCCAGCAGAGGGCCACAGAAATGATCAGAGGGATGGAGCACCTCTGCTATGAGGAAAGGCTGAGAGAGTTGGGGTTGTTCAGCCTGGAGAAGAGAAGGCTCTGGGAGACCTTACTGCAGCCTTTCAGTACTGAAAAGGGCCTATAAGAAAGATGGGGAGAGACTTTTTTAGCAGGGCCTGTTACAATAGGACGAGGGGTGATGGTTTTAAACTAAAAGAGGGGAGATTCAGGCTGGATGTGAGGAAGAAACACTTTTACAATGAGGGTGGCAAAGCACTGGCACAGGTTGCCCAGGGAGATGGTGGATGCAGCATCCCTGGAGACGTTCAAGGCCAGGCTGAATGCGGTTCTGGGCAACCTGGTCTAGCTGAAGATGTCCCTGCTCATTGCAGGGGGTTGGACTGGACAAGCTTTGAAGGTCCCTTCCAACCCAAACTATGCTATGTTTTACTCTGACATGCAGCATGCTTCCTCTCTTTATTGACAAAGGTTGTCCTCCTTCCTACAGTCTGACCTACTCTGCAGAGAAGCACTTGCACCTCAGCAACCAGCAGAGGTTTAAAATGTACCATTTTCACAGTAGCATTCTATGGATGCCAGGTGCACCACGGTGAACCTGAAGGAAAGCACTTGAAGAAGGCCACCACTACATCTCTTCAGCACTAACAATCCTTGCTCCTCTCCTCCCAGCTTCCAGGCTCTTATGCAGCAATCCCAACACTGTACTACCAACTTCCCAAAGTTTTTGCTCCCCTCTTAGGTTCTGTATCAGTAACAAAAGTGGCCTCAGCCACGTGTGTCCTGGACACACATTGCCAACCCCTGCTCAGAGCCCGAGGAACTCTCCAGCAGAAGACAGGAGCGTTTGCTGCTCTTGTCCAAAGCACTTAGTTCAAGCGTATTATAACTGAGTGTAAAACACGAAAGAAGACAGAGAAACCTGACATGGCATCTGTTACTTGGTCAGCAGAGGTCTGTGCTATGTTGCTCAAGGTAGTTTGTTTAAGGTCTGCACGCTTATTTATCACCCTGTGCTTGCCTTTCCTTTCTGTTGTACTCCAGCACGAGCCAGACAGAGCTCACTTCTGGGATCTGCTATCCAAAAGGAAAAGGTTTCCCCCACCCTCCAAACACATTCAGGAGTTAGAGTGGATGGATCCTGATATGCCCTGGGCACTGAAGCTGCAGTATGCCCTGTGTGGGCAGACCCTGCTTTGGCAGCGTTTATAGTCAGATCACACAGTAATAAAAGGAAGTCTGAATGAATGCAGGGAGAATGTCACATCTAGGCACATAATCCAACCTGATTTCTGCATGGGCTTTTATACGAAATTCTTGCTTATTTCGTATGGCAGATGCAGATTTTTCTTCAAAGCTCTGCCAGAGAGTTCTGATAGCTTTCATTACATCTACCTAGTTTCTGAATCCAGGTTTTTCAGAAGCCTCTCTCCTACCACCCATTATTCCCATCTAGCGATCTCTCATTAATTGCTCAGCAGTGCGTAACATTGCTCTTCCTTTCTTAAAATTATCCTCTCTTGATTGCAGTGATCAAAACTAGAGGAATATCATGAGAATTTCTCTATTCAGTAAATACAGACAATCAGCAAGACATGCCGTAGGGGAGTGTTTTCAGCTGATTCTTCATCAAAAGGACACCAAACCATGCTGTTTCAGCCTAGGTCTTACAAAGAAATCAAGGAGGATTCCTGGAGATGAGTACAAACAGCACAAAGCATCTGCCTGCCACCCTGCTGATGGGTTTCCTCCGAGGCAAGAGGATGGCCATATGCCTACATAGTTCAAAGGCCACAATGACATGTTGCTGCTTGAAGAGACAGCATCACCATCACACTGCCTTGTCACCTCTCAGGCGCTACAGCATCAAGAAACAACACACCACGCTTCATAACCACCTCTGATCCAGGAGGCAGGGGACACCTGAACCAAGTCTGAATCCATCAGGTTGAGCCCTGTCCTCCTGCTTAGCTCTGTTCATTCCTCAATTGTTCTTCTGGAAGGAGAATGAGTCTAGTGGAGACCGCCAGAATGTGTCTGTACACAGACAGGTATCTCTGAAAGGCTGATTCCCCAAAAAACTCAAAAACTAAAGCTCCACCTCAAGACAACTAAAGCACCCCAAGCACAGGATTTAAAGGCATTGCTAAAAGAAACCCAAACAACTAGAACATTGTGTAGTTTATACATAAATTTTGCATGTGCCTTCCAGAGTTTAATGCTTTGGGTTGTATCTCTTACCTCTTTATCATGAAGAGGTTATGTTTTCTCTAGTGTGAGGTTGTGAGGCTTTTTTTAACTCGAGTCAAACTTCTCGCAAAGTCCCACCCTTGGCAACCAAACGTTCCCTATCATCAGACTTGTGATGAATCATGGAATGGTTTGGGTTGGAAGGGACCGTAAAGCTCATCCAGTTCCAAACCCCTGCCATGGACAGGGACATCTTCCATTAGAGAAGGTTGCTCCAAGCCCTGTCCAACCTCGCCTTGGTGAGACCTCATGAGTTTCAGTGCTGGAATCTGTGTACAGCAGCAGAGCACAAACATTTCCCACTCAGACCCCAGCCACAGCATGGCTATGACAAGACCTCAGTTGCACAGTTAAGCACATCTGGACTGTTCATCACACCCTGTGAAGAATTCCATCCTCCACGCTTATGGATATTGCTGCTTTAGGTAAACTCCAACAGCTTTTCTCAACTCCCCTGTACTTTGACAAGGAGGGCCTCCTTCATATAGTGAATTTTGCCTACTAACAGTATGTCCACACTAGGAAATAACAACTCACAACCTCTCCAAACCAAAATAAGTTTCAATTAAATCTGAGGTGGTATCTTTTGGTATCACCTAAACCAGAAATCTGAACAGAAAGAGAGGGAAAACATAACAAATCATTAAGCTAGTTGAAATAAACGCTCTTGATCAAAACCTTTGGCAAAATAAAAAGCCTCCTTCAGCAGCTCCACAGACACCATTGCTAAACTGAATTTACTTCCATCCTCCCAGAAAGTGTTTCCAAATGCATTCCTAGGTTGTACAGAGAGGAACTTCTGTCTTAAATGTGAAGCCACTACGGTGCCTCTACCCTTAAGCTCTCCTAGAGAGACCTGGGAGAGACCATAAGGCAGAACCCTGTGGCTGGACAGTCCCACAGGCAGCGGCTGTTTAGCTGTTGTACTAATGCATTTAAGAAGACAGCTTAAAGACAAAAAGGTACAAGCCATGTTCCAGGGGGGCAGATTTCTACTTAGTAGCAGCAAGTCATTTGAGATTTTCAAAACATAACTTAATCTGCATAAAGACAGAAAGTAGGAGCTAAATCCTAACTATTTAATCACAAAACCTTCCCTTACAGAGTCTTGTCTGTGCTTCACTTCTGTAAAGTGAGTGAAAACCATTTCTCAACCCCAGAGTTCAGTTTTCAGTTAAATTCTGTGTCAGTAAGTGATGGGCTCAGAGAAGTACTCCAGCAGATATATACCTAGCAGCCAAACACAAAGAGCTACTGCAAATCCAGACCCCTCTATGTGTCTAAGCATCAGCTGCCATCTTCAAGGCCTTCACATCATGACCCTGATCTAGTTCACAAACAAGAAGGAAAATCACTGTGGCTTACTGAAACTCAGCATCTTCCTGACGCACTCCATGAGTAAGCACCAAACATACACTGGAACCAAGCTGCCACTAGAGAAACCTTGCAGTCTGTTTGCATAGCCGCACAGTCCAGAGAAAATGTTCATGGCTCTGCATCACAGCGAGGACATAAACCGGCTCCCCATCTGCGCTGCATCTGGTCAACATTGTTAGTGTTGTCTTTCCCTGCTTGTACATGCCAGTTTCTCATTAAATCCCCTTCTCCTTCCTTCAGTGACACCAACCAAACCCTTGAGATCCTTGCCTAAAGGGTTTTCTCCCCAGCACCCTGCACACCCGTGCTGCTCACCCCTGGCACCTCTCCATCCCCAGAGCCTTCCTCAAGGCTGCCCACCCTGCCTGCAGCCGGCAGGACCCAGGTGATTCACAGGGACTGATTGAAGCTGGGGGCAATCACCACATATTTCCTCAGTAACAGATGGACAAGTGACTCCAGAGGTACTATGAGAGAAGCGGCAGTGGTGTGACTCTGTATCACGGATTACACTCAACTGGTGCAAGAGCAACCACAGAGAGCCAACAGCTCAGTGACCTTTAAGTTAACAAGTCACAAGCTACCATAGCACAATAGAAAACAGCAGAGATGGAGTGACCTACACCCACTGGAGAGCTCTCCCTCAACAGACATCTGATTATAAGTGTGCTTAAACACAAAGTCGAGACCTGCACAGTTCCCTGTAATCTTCTATTTCAAGCTGAGTGTCAATGAGGCAGCAAATTTTATCTGGAAGAGATTATTTTCCCCTCGTATCATCTATCCAGACACTATAATGTAAGCACTTAAAATGTTACCGCAAACTCTACAATCTCTGCTACAAAAGGTTGAGGGAAAACATTGTCCACTGGGCTGGGAAGAGTATACACATAATTCTGTTTGCAAAAGCTCTTAACAACTGAACTTTGAAAGCCGTTGGACTGCTGCAAATAAGACTACATGAGAGTATATTTGAATCTAGAGACATGGACAAGACCACAACACAGCTTCTCTTCCCAGGTATCTTGAGAGATATCAAGCACCAACTGCCCGTCCTTTACCTTAAGAGGAGTTGTGGGCATTCAGTGTGCCTCAGGATTAATCCTTAGGAACAGCAACTCCCCAAATACACAGCGAAGATCAACACTGTTGAAGGCAATTAGTCAAATTCTAGCAGCTTAGATGGCCACATCTCTATCTCATTAAAAATAAATAAATAGCTTAACTAGCAAAATATATCCAAATCAGTTTCATCCCCAAGGACCAGACAAGAAATTAAACGAGACATATGCTAGTCATAGAACCATAGAATGGTTTCTGTTCGAAAGGAACTTAAAGCTCATCCAGTTCCAACCTCTGCCACAGTCAGGGACACCTTCCACTAGAGCAGCTTGCTCCAAGCCCCTGTGTCCAACCTGGCCTTGAACACTGCCAGGGATGGGGCAGCCACAGCTTCTCTGGGCACCCTGTGCCAGCGCCTCAGCACCCTCACAGGGAAGAGCTTCTGCCCAAGAGCTCATCTCAATCTCCCCTTTGTCAGGTTAAAGCCATTCCCCCTGTCCTGTCACTACTTGCTCACTGGAAGGTACTCAGAAACCACAGTGACAGCAATATCTAAACCTGAACAGAACAAGAGAGAACTGAACATCTCCAGTGAGCATTAAAGCATAGCCTATGTGCGATGTAAAAATAAAGGAATAATAGATCAACTGGTGATATGCAGCAGGAACTGAACAAAAGATCAATTCTCCTTTCAAACAACGAAACTAGGAAATCCCTCAGTTCTGCAACCTGTGCCTTAGGCAGTGGCACATTTCTATAATACACTGACTTACTGCACACATTGCCCAGATAAATGCCAGGGTTGACCTCTTGATCCCCTGACTACTTCAGGACTTCTGAAAGCCATAACCAGTGGTTGCAGTCAGGGAAGCAGCTGTCCCTTGGAATCTCTGCACTAAAACGTCAGCTCCCAGCATTTCACTGTACGAATCTGCCATTCACAGAAAGGATGAGTTACACTGACAACTACTACTTCAGCACCCACGGGCACCAGCAAGAAGCACAGAAGCAGCTGGGTCAAAAGGAGACGGCCAAACAGCTGTTGCTGCTCAGTTATAAGTCCTGATATAATTTGCAGAGGAAAACCAAGCGGACTTGCCAGTTCTGCTTTATGGGAACCTTGAATCAAACCTCGCTTTCTGGCACCTCACTTGCTGGGACCTGCGACTCTTTGATGCTCACAAAGACAAAAGGTGGAAAGTAATGACTCTGTTCTCACACCATGAGTCTTCACCAGATGGGATGTCAGCCCGGGTTGGCTACAGAAGTCCAAAAGGAGGGACCTCAGAGGAAGGGAGGTGGATGGATGACGTTACTGACAGGGGACACTGCTGGCCTACCACAAGAAATCTAAAACTCTTCAGCAAACACATCATGGAAGTTTGCATGAAAGCCAAGAACAGAAAGAAAGGCCACTGCATTGCTCACAGGGGTTTAACTGCTAAATGACAGATTAAACAACCATGCAAAACAACAGAGAAGGCCATCCCTTTTAAAGCGTCTCGGTCCACATCACTGTGCAGAAAACACAGTCAAATGCATAACCTAGATGACGGATCAAAGTCCTAGCCTGATGAACAGCACTGAGGTTAAGCAAGGCCCAACAGAACTGATGTTCTTATAAAGGGCGGAGGATGAGAGGGAAGAGAACAAAATACCAAGAAACAGCAATTATCTCTTATCTGCAAAAAAGGACTTGCAAAGCATTTTAAAGAATTCTGATTGCTCAGAATGAAAAAAATACTGCATCTAAAAATCGTAACATTGGCACTAAGTGAAATATAACTAAACGCAGGGATATACTACGGGGAGAGGTATCATTAGCAGACTGATGGAAAACTACAAACTTCGTGGTCACAGGTTTTCCTAAAGTCTAAAACTGGAGCTATAAATTAAGCTAAGTACAATTAAGGACACTACTTACTCTGATTTAGCTTAAGAGAAAGTACTTGTGGAACAGGAGGAGGAGGGAGACCCACAACTATTGCCCATGGATCTGGGATGCATGAAGAAACCAGGGAGTGTGGGCAGAAAACCCTACAGTGACATAAACCCCATCATTTTTACAGCAACTAAATATCAGAGATTTAGTGGAGTTGTACATTTCCACTTAGAGAGCTGTTTCACTGCTCTCTTGTGAGGTTTATTACTGAGAGGAGCAAGATGGTGGGGATATCTGGTAAAAAAAGTTCTCCTATTAGTAAATGGGTATTTCCATCCTCTACAAGAAACTTCAAAGGTCCTCAGTTGTGGGCTTGCACCCACACCACTCTCACACAGGCATCTGGTACATCAAACGAAATATACTGCAGTACAGGAGGTGTCTGAATTCAGTGATTTGGATGGTTCTACTGAAATCAGGAGCTTTTGCTAGCGATTGCCATATGTTTTGTCAATTTTGAATTTGCTGTTTGGCATGGTCTGCTAACACTTGAGCATCTGTTGGTCTGCAGAAGAATTGCGCACAGTAGTACTTGTTGTAGTAATACTGAGGACATTGACTGAAGCACAGGGAAACCTCCCACTTTATACCCAACGATATAAAAAGCAGTGTTCATCAGGCTCCCTCGCAAAAGTCAGAAGCACCACGACAATAAATCCAAGCACCAGTCCCAGTGACTGCAGGGCTCTCTGCAGCACATCCCCCTCCAAGGCATCCATCATCGTGCTGTGGGGAACAGCACAGCAGAAGCTATTCTTTTGCTTGAGATAAAAATGCTTAACATATCCCAAACTCTTCCATGCAAAACAGTGAACTACTCCACAGCAGTGATTGACTGCAGATGAGCTTACGCCTTATATGGGGAAAAAGGTTGTTCCACACTCAAGTATCAGGTTCTTCTTATTAATTTGCACTACAGAAATATATAGAAACCCTGAGCAATCTGTGTGAGCGCTTTGCCGTACTAGGCTTTTTACACCTACATTGTAAGAGTCAGCCTCTGAAGGCAGAGGCTGGTTTTAGGGCATTCCCCAAGAACAGAGAGATAAAATGAGCAAACATTGTCTTTTTTGCAGTAGGAGGCACAAGTATTCCCCTGAACAAGCAACATTGTGACAGGTAAGGCCATGCAGCCTCTGACAGCAGGGCACTAGCACAGCTACAGAGCCTCCAGCACTTCGGTGAGTATCTCTGTGCCGCTCTAAGCAGGGACAGGAACAATTGCCCCATTTCGGGGTGCTGGCTACATAATGTGCACTTGGGCCACAACACCCCCTGTGACACTCCAGGCTTTGGGAAAAGTGGCTGGAAAGCTGCCTGATGGAAAAGGACTTGGGGGTGCTGACTGACAGCTGCTGAACATAAGCCAGCTTGTGGTCAGGCAGCCAAGAAGCCACCAGCATCCTGGCCTGTATCATCACCGGTGCGGCAGCAGGGCCAGGGCAGTGATCAGCCCCTGTACTGGGCACTGGTGAGGCTGCACCTCAAAACCTGTGCTCAGCTCTGGGCCCCTCACTACAAGAGAGACACTGAGGTGCTGAGCAGGGCCAGAGAAGGGCAATGGAGCTGGTGCAGGGCCTGGGGCACAAATGTGATGGGGAACGGCTGAGGGACCTGGGGGGTTCAGTTTGGAGAAGAGAAGGCTCAGGGGGGACCTTATCGCTCCCTACAACTGCCTGAAAGGAGGATGGAGGCAGGGGGCAGCTGGGCTCTTCACCCAGGGAACAAGGGATAGGGCGAGAAGAAATGGCCTCAAGCTGCACCAGGGGAGGTTTAGACTGGGTATCAGGAACAATTTCTTCCCCAAAAGGGCAGCCAGGCAGTGGAACAGGCTGCCCAGGGCAGTGGTGGAGTCACTGTCACTGGAAGTGTTCACAAACTGCGTAGATGAGGCCTTCAGTGACACGGGTTAGTGGTGGACTTGGCAGTACTGGGGAATGGCTGGACTTGATCTCAAAGGTCTTTTTCAGCCTAGCTGATTCTATGATTCCATGACCTGTAGCACAGTGCTGCACCGAGCAGCGGTTATGTGGCCCACAGGATGTGTTCAAGGGTTTAAAATCCTGCCTTTGGAAATGTTAGATGTCCTACAAGGGAGGAAAAAGAATAGAGGGAAGAGGTCTGGAGACAGCCAGGCCCACCCCTTGCAGCAGCTTCCTGCAGCCGAATTAGATTAAGCAGCATGTGAGCCCATAGTGCCAGTCACCCTTGAGGAGCCCTGTGTGAAGCACACACTATCAAGTAAAAGAGAACAGCAATGACAACTAGAAAGAAAAATGGAGAGTGATAAGAGAATCTAACAGCAGCTCCAGCAACTGCCTGAGGACACACTGGGAAATTTAATGTATTAAAATAATACTTTTAAATAATGGCCTAGCTAATTGATGCTAAATTACAGCTGAATGCCCACAGAAGTCCTTATGACTCTTGCACTAATACCAATTCAGTGCATCAGGGTTAATATTATTCTAATACCTGCCAAAGGAATTAATGAGTATTGGTACTTTAAAGCCTTTAAAGCAATGGTTTGAAATAGTTTAGCTTTCTCATCCTCCGTCCCCTTCCTCTCGGTTCTCATGAAAGCTTGCTCGGAAAACTTCTTAAAAATCGAGGTGTTTTCACAGATCTCATCCACTTGAATGACATTGTTCTCATTAAGCTGCTTGTTACACCTGAACACTGGAGGGACACTTCAGCTCTTGCAACCACCAGTACAAGAGGCGGGCCTGGTGTGAAACCAGTGCTCTGTTTTAAGAAAACATGCCCAAAAAGGAGATAAAGGTATGATCACGCTTTGCCACCACCTATAAACACGAACAAAGCCTGAGATATTACCTACTGGCCGAGCTATGATTACAGTAGTAAAACCCCAAAGCTTCACTCCTCTGTTCTCATACAACTAGGGCCGGATGCTCCAGGCCATCAAGGAAACTCCACTGATCTTCCCCTTCCCGTGGTGACAGGCCCCACGTGCCATGTAAGCTCACGTAGCTTGGAGGCAGCAAAAGCAACTGCACAGCAGTTTCGATCGCTTGGCCAAAGGAATTGTTTCCCACCGCTCCTGACCACAGCGCCTTCCAGAGCAGCCAATATTTCAGCTCTGAAAGCCACATGCTGTGCTGCAGGTGTTAACTCACAGGCTCTCTGCTGTTACCAGTCTCAAGTGTTGTTCTTCAAGCAGCGACACACAAGGAGTTCTATCTAAACTCTCATTAAAATTTAACAGGATTTGGCACCCTTCAGAAGTGAAGTCTCCAGCTCAGATAGTCAATGTTTTGATTTTCATAGATCACATTGCTTTCCTCACAGCACCACATGCTAGCAGAGTAATTCAGTAGCTGAAAATCAGCCTTTTATACCTTCTGCCATTCATCACCTTTTGCATTCTTTCTTCTGTTAACTGCTAAAGATGGTTTCTTATTCCATCTTGTGTGTGTTTATTTTGTGTGAGGGATATCCTGCCCTCAGAGTCCACCTCTTCCTCCAGCGAGCTTCCCGATATCAAAGCAGTACTGGAGGGAGCTCAGGAGGAAGAGGACAAATCATTACTGAATGGAAAGCCTTGACTTACAAGATAACATTTAGGGTCAATAAATATTTACCAATAAAATAAATATATCCAATAAATAACCTGTTTAGGAGAGCTGTGCAGGCAGGAACATTCAGCATTTGACAGTATCAAATTCATTACATCCAAGATCAAGAGTCCTGCTGGCCTTGACTTGGGGTTAGATACTGAAAGTACCACCTTCTCACGGGTTCAGGGTTTGAGTAAGCAACAGCTAAATGGTGCATTAGGATATAATATATATATGGACAGATATCAAGATATATAGATACATATATATATATACACACACATCTCCAGCATATACATATGCTGGATATTTAAAAAAACCCAACAACACATAAAAAACATCCCACACCAACCACAAAACATCCTTCCTGGGCCCAACCAAACTCCCTCTCCAACTTAGATGTACCCTGTTTAGGAGTCCCCTAGGCCAGCCATGGTGATATGGCAAAGGCAGATGCAATTGGTATCAATGTGGAAAATAGGAAAGGGCTGGGACGTGTCCACTAATGTCAATGCTGACATTTAAAGGCTGTTCCATAGCCTGGTACAAGGCAGAGAGGTCAATCTTCTAAGCCAGAGAAGATGTAAAACAACAGTAATATTGCAGTCCCAACAAGACCTTGAATTCTCATAGAATGTGGTCCATCGGCCAGGCTCTTACTTCATAACTGAGGAGCAGCAGTCCAAATTTCAGCTCTGCCACCAGCTAAATAAGTCATCTGGGAAAGTGTCCCCCCACTCATTTATAACTCCTTCCACTGGTGTGTTATGCTTCAATGTAATTTTAATAGAAACACCAACATTTGCCCAGTAAATAACATGCCTACTACTGCAGTGTAGGAGAATAGAGGAAGGTATTAGAAGTGGGTGACAAATTATGTCACCAAATAGACGTGGCATAAACACAGAAATGATAGCACGAGGCGCTGTAAAGCTGGGGGAGTTTTACTACAGTGGAGGAACTTTAACTCAGCAGTGGCTGTCCTGCTCGTGAGTAATGTGCTATTGTCAAAACCATGGCAATAAAAAACCCAAACCCAGCACTTCTTAACACCCACATTTCTCCCTGCCTTTTTCTGCATATACACAAATACATTTTACCATTATAGAAAATGATGGTTAAAAACTCATGAGAAACTAATAAATGAAAGTGGTACTGAAAGATACATCAAACAAAACTGACAGTATAATGAATCACACAAAGCATGCATACTACAGAGTGCTGAAAGGCAGGGAGGCACCCAAGTGTTAAGGTTTAAGGTGCTGCTGTAGGTCTGGAGCTTGGGACAGTGCAGAGCTCAATCACCCCAAAGCCGAGATGGTGCCCTCCAGTGTGCAGCACTACCTACCCATGCTAAGGACTGGTGCAAGCAGGGCAAGGCACCCTCCCTTCCATGCCAGCATGTAGATGCCAGGGAGGTGGATGTGTCACCAATCCACTGAGCAACTCCAAGAGTTCAAGATTAAAATTTAGCTATATTTAAAGGAAATCAACCAATTCGGAAGCCTTGAGCTTTGGTTCTTTCTTTCTAGAATGCTGTTCCAGACAGATTTACACCCAAAATATTAAAACAAAATACATTTAATTAGGAACAAGAAACTGCACCAAAGCTTTCAAAATTGTTCTCTCTCAGCCCATTTTGTTTCCTTCCTCCTGTGGAGATGATTATTTAGTCATTATAAAGCACTTCTGTGACATATACGCACAACAATTGAGTCCCTTTCATTTTAACCAGTGTAAGGAAGTAATGAATATTAGCTAAGTAATACATTAGAACCAGGATCCTAAAAGCCAGCTACGAGCAGACTGAAACACTGCACCCTAAAAAACCTGTAGCTGTGATACCACTGCCCCATAAATTGCAACAGATGCATCTTAATGCCAGGAAAAGCTGGGGCAGCAGCAAACATGGAGATGATGGAAACACAGTGGCACACCATACACATTCACACATTTGTGTTTGCCAGTCCTGTTTCTCAACAGGCCCAAAAGCCAAGCTCTGGCACTAATCGCAAGAAGTTAATACTGAAGACTGAGCGTTACACAGGCAGGAGCATAACCCATGTCTTCCTATCTATTCTGTGAGCTAAATGCAGATCAAAGGAAAGAAAACCAAAAACTCTTTCTAGCAAAACCCCAAGCCGATTAAGGACTTTGAGGAGACAAAGTATTAGAAAGAATCATAGAATAACAGAATGGTTTCTGTTGGAAGAGACCTGAAAGCTCATCTAGTTCCAACCCCTCCCATGGGCAGGGACACCTCGGACCTAGGATGCAGACCAAGCACACGGGTGGTTTCTGGGCTGCAAGCGCATATTTTCGGGTTATATTGAGCTTCTCATCACCCAGTACTCCCAAATCCTTCTCCTCAGGGCTGCTCTGCATCCACTCTTCACCCATCCTGTGCTTGTGCTTGGAAAGGATTCCACCCTTCCAGTATAAAGACAGAAATACAGCAAGCCCTGATAGATGTGCTTGCTCCGAGCACTTTTTGCCTGGTTGCACCAAAGTGGCAGGAATGTGGGGTGTTGCTGGGCTGCAGTTCCCAAAGCCCTGCACAGGGAGATCCATTGTTCAGAAGTCTGAAGCATTTGGGTGAGAAATGAAAGAAACACAAACACCCAGTGGAATTGATTTGTGATTAAAGGAAGGATTAAATGCTGAATCTGGGGCAATCAATAGCCCTGCTAAATGCTTAGTGCAAGATTTCCTGCTCCAGCCAAACTCACTTTTCTTTGCTTTGAGAGCACTGTCCTTATCAGTGGAAAGATGATCCTTTGAAGATAATTGATGTCTTTGTTTTCACACACACACACCATTCCTCAGCACTGCTGCACTACAGTATAGCGTCTGCAACACCACTGCCAGCCAGGGGACAAACACTGCAGGATCTTTTATTTCCCAGTAATATCCCTATGCCTTATCACTTCCCCCCTGCCCCGAAAAACCACCTCACCCTCAAATAGCATCCCCAAAACCCCCTATACCCTTAGAAGCACCTAACACATAGATTTACTCCTAGGAACAGGGGAGCTCCACTGCCCTGGGCTCAGCTTTCTTCTCTTCTTCCATAGTCTGGGCTGAATCTATGCAGCATGTTTATGGGCAGTGATGTGGGATGTGGCTAGCCCCACTATTATTTTTAACTTATATCAGAATCCATAATAACAGCAGTTAGTCCCCATTAAGCAAGAGATTTGCATGCTTACACTTCACAGCAATAGATTTTATTTCTTTTCCTGCAATGAAGTATTTTTATTAGCCAGATGGATCATGAAATTATTACAAAACCTGGCATGTAAACTCTCTAAAAGCACCTAAAGTAATTAATACTGATTTATAAACACTCAGGATTAGAGAACAAATACTTAATTCCTCCCCTAATCCCTCAACCAGCACTGCTTTGTTTTCAATGTTCAGGAATACAGATTAACTGGATTGAAGTTAATAGCATTTGAAGGACAGCTGATCAGTCATGCGCAGCACCACGATATGCACTACACTGCCACCACCCATTTACCGTAACCTGTGGGATTAGGGCAAATTCAAGAGACTGACACTTCCCCGTTCCACTTCCAGCTTTCCCCATAAAGTCACAGACACTGAGATTAAAGATCTCAAACCTTTAAAGAGGATCAAACTGGGTGCCTAAACCTATAGAACAGCACATTACACCAGGGTTAAGTGCCAAAACTGATATCACCTACATATTACTTGTTGAGCTTCATGAGAAATGATTTCTATTCCCTGAAAGAAATGCTTTATGACTCGGGGCGAGTCACATCTTGGCATTTCTGTGTCCCATCATCCCTACCCAGCAGGTAAGGCCTGGACTGCCCTTCTCAATGCAGCACCGCTCACTTTGAACCAGGCCACCATGTGCTGCTGTAATACAAACAGTTTATAATACTACAAGCCAACATCTGGTACTATTAACCTCTGTTTCAAGGTATGTGCCAGCATGAAGTCCACTGCTTGGGGTGTTAAAAGGAAATTGCTGCAATTTTCTGAAAAGCTCCTAGGTACAACTTATTGAGCCCAAACCATTTTATCTTCTGCTCTCCTAGTTGGCGGTGCCCCTCTGTTCCTGCCAGTTACACGACAGCTTTGAAATCAAACTCTTTTCTGTGTAAAGAGAAGCCTTATTTGCTTCAGTGCTGTTGGTTTGGGGTTTTTTGATTAAAGATGCCATCGAGGACAGAAAGAGTTTTCTAAAACCTGATTTCAGCAAAGCACAAGAACTGCCACCCTGTTGCATGATCACACAAGCATGGAGTGATTACCACAAACAGGAATAGGGTTAAAGCCAGCCACGCAAACCCTGCAGAAGGCAGGCTGTAAGCTGAAGGCAGGAGCTCACTAACACATTACATCCAACTGCAAGGAACCAGGAGGAAAGAAGAGGAAAACTTATACAAAACCAATGAACCCACTGTGCACTTACCTGTCCATTACTCCAGTTATTCTAAGTGTAAGATGGGAGCAGAGAGCCTCAGAAGTGAGAAAACCTAACTGAAGTACTGCTGTCTTCTGCAGGGAGCACACTTGTTTTCCTGGAGCAGCTGCGCACCAGCATCATCAAGAGTTAGCTCCTCGTTCAGCACAATCATCAGTTCAAGGGTTTCAGGTGCTTTACAGCATGACCTCTGCCCAGTGACCTAACCCCAAGCTCTCCTGCACATACTCTCTTCCCTTAAGAAGTCCACTTTGCCCTTAGTAAGCTAATATATATATCAGGACCACTTTTCACAGCATCTTTCTCGAAATAATCAGATCTGTTACTTCTGTAGCACTTCAACTCTCAAAAACCAGCTCAGTCTTTCATGTATTTTTGCTTTCCGGGTCACTTCATCCAACACTGAGGTGTGGGAAGCCCAGGGATGAAATGCTGCTGCAGTTTAATAGTTCACTACAGGTTCTAGAGCAGCAAGACGATACCATCCTGTGCACCAGAAACTGCATTTTGATACTTGAAACTAAGAGTTAGTCACGCATAAAGGAAAGGACAAAACCCCCACAACCCACTTGTTTTGTGCCTGACACATAGGTTTTCTTTCCACTCATTGCTGCCCAACTCATGTATTGGAAGAGAAAGCACAGTTGCTTCCTTTATCTTCCCCACCAGACCCTGAGCTTGATCTCTAATAGTATTTTCTCTGTGCTACTATCACAGCTGCAGAGTGTCAGCTAATTACCAGCAGTGAAATTACCCTTAAACAGAGCTTATCACTAGAGATACCCTTTGAAGGGCCACCAGCTCTTCTCCATCCACACCAAGCAGCTTTAGCAATGCAGAAAAATTTAATAGTGAGGACGGAATTATGTGTTTTGGTGCCTGTTTTCTCCTCCACTGATCTACGGACAAATCAGCTCCTGGACATATGCACGAGGCTCCTGTTTGCTCAGTGGAAGTTGGGTCATTATTTTCAGTGCAAAACATGTTTTTTATTCTCCCAGCTCACCTCTCAGCACTCTCTGTGCTGTCCCTTCAGATTACTTTAACATTAGTCATAAAACTCATCCCCCATCTCCTACCTCTGCTGCCTGAACAGCCCTCTTACCTGTCAGCCACATCAATCCTCCAACTGCTTCCAAACTGTCTTCAAAAACCTCTCCTCTTGTCACTTCTTAGCTCACTTGGTTTCTTTCCTTTTCTGTGATTTTGATGTGGTCATACAACTTAATGGAAATTTCCCCCAGAAAACTGGGTACGTGCCACCTGTTACCTTTTTCATATGTATTTTAGACATCTGATCTGGTGAGGAGAGTTGCATATAAAATAAACCTCTTTTATTTAGTAGCTGCAAGCACTAATTCCTGACATTTGTTCTAAGAATTCAAAGTAGAACACCTCTCTACTGCTCTCTGTAGTTGCCATTATGCTAGTGGATGTAACTTACAAGCAGGGAGGAGAGATTGTTCTTGGTTGTAAAGAAAGAGTTTATTTGGGCAGATGTTTTAGAGCAAGACAGTCAGTCTCTTTAACTCTGTTTAGTAGCTCAAGGGACTGAGTCAGAGGACTCAGCAGAAGAAGTCCCCCTGTGCAGTTTCAGGCAATTTGGGACTGGATGCCAGAGCTGTACTTCTTTACCACAGTGAATAAGTTTCTTTCTGGGACACGGAATAAGGGTCTTTAGAGGACAGACTGGAGGTGAATAACAGAAACCTTTTTATATGCTGCTACATGAAGCCTCTGGACAAATACCTCAAGGAACCTTCTCCAAACCAAGGCGGTTAGATTGCTCTATGTGGATAGAGATGCAGCAGTTTCAGGAGTTCAAAAGCCAATATGCCTGGGAGACCAAATTTATACTTGTATTTAAATTACTGTGCAAGCCACACTACACACAACATATGCAGGAACTTAACAGAAGAAGATTTCCATGTAAACTCCTCATTCTTATGGGTAGGAAAGTATGTCAAAGTGACAGCATTACAGATTAAGTACAGGAAGGAGATACAGTGCTATCACTTGCATGAAATTTTACCCGGACAAATCTTAAGGCTCTTTCAGGAGGCTGATTTACTTATATGAGTGATGGAGACAGATCAGAACCTGGAGACCAAGAACATCCAAGCACAGGTTGGCCGGCGTGAAATACCTGAAGTTGCCTTGGGAATACCTATAATGTATCATACAACATTTTGCAGGAACTGCATTAAACCCCATGATCTCCAGATCTGCTTTTCAAAGTCCCACTCTGACTCCCAGCACTACCCTCCTGCTGTTCCACCTTCCCCAATAAGGCAGAAATCTCACATGCAGATGCAGATTTTGACCACCCACATCCAGCATTATTGAAAAAGGAAATGAGCTAATAGTTGCTCAGTATTTCACGTATTCCCCATACAGGGTGTATCATCATTTGGTTACACACTAAAGTTTTCCAGAGCTCAATCTGTGTAGGTAGAAAGGGCAAATATATCACTTACTAGTCCTCTTCAACTCCCCAGCCCTCTGGAGAAGTCTGGAAACACAAGCTCTTTATTCAGCCATTTGCTCTCAAATTCAGCCTGGATATTTGACAGAAAGGCCTTAGAGACTTGGTATTTACCACATAAACAATAAATAGCCCATAAAGTTTACTGAATGGCAGGGGAAATTCCCATGTAAATTCAGGGCCTCTCGCCTTCAGTTGATGGTAATGAAGATAATGGCAACAACTCCTGAAAGTTTAAGACAAAAAACTTGTGGATTCTGTTTAATCAGCATCAAGTTTACTGTACAGGTCCACAGCATAGAGGGCAATAGGGAACCAGAGCCCTAAACTGCCAGGCACAGTTCCTTCAACACAAATAATTCACTGTCACAATGCCTAGCCTCAGCTCATAGATAAAAAGGAGATTGGATGAGGGACAACGCAGCAATGAATGTTGTGTATAAGGACGTGCTCTGAGGGCTCACAATCATCAGTACTAGTTAGTTACAATAAAAGTGAGCAGAAACATCTCCCACCATGTACCATCACTTAGTTCACTCCCTTCAGCCAGGTGCCTGCTTTTTAGGTGCAAAAAGGGATGTCCATGTAGTGCATCACCATGTATCTCTATCAGCATCCTGGTGCAGTTACCAGGATGACTAGCGGTCTTCACACTAAATATATCCTTAATGCTGCAATTTACTTTTCTCTAAATAATGCTATTTCTCGCTAATAAAATAAAGAAAATAAAGAATGTTGCATAGACAGCAATACAGTCGTTTATTTGCAAGGGGAATGGAAAGGTTAAGGGGAGCATTATATCTACATATAAACAGTTGCTATTTATAGACAATAAATACAGTATAAATACAGTGGAAATGCAGAAGATCCTGCCTATTCCCTGGAGAGATTTCATTTTAACTGAAGTAGAAACAACACTTAACAGTCATCAACAGTACATACAGCACAGGAACACATTCTGGGCTGCCCTTAGCTCTACATGGTTATATCCAGTGGCTGTATCTAGACTTATAACCTCTCATACTTTGTATCTATGTCTGTGTATAGTTCTCTGAAGATCAGTGCCTCGTGGAAGAAATGCACTTGAAAAGGAAGGCTTGATGCAATTTGGTACTGCCAGCCCAAATTTAACTAGGTGCTGTTTTTCAGGTGAAAGAGGCACTAGCAAAGTCTTAACACCCAATTTAAGAACTCTTTCGAATTCCCTACTTAAAACCAAGGAAGGTATACAAAAAGGTCCAAAAGCATCAGGAGAGGCTGCAGGAGTTAATGCCTTAAAAATCTGTAAAATCAGGGCAGATTCTAACCGCCATGTATCAACCAGGGCCGGAAGCATCTGTGTAGCAAAACACGTGCACTTTAGCTTCTTCACCCCTGAAGCAGAGTAAACCAGCCAATTCAGTAGCTAATGATCTATTTTCTTGGGTGCCTTTGGAAGTTATGTGCCAAAATCTCACTCCAAGTTATGTGGCTGAAGCTAAGGGGACACAATGCGGACCCACTTGCATTTGTGGAGCTGTTCCTCCAAGTTTTACAGGTAGGCCTTTGAGTGGAACAGTCAGCAGCTGTACCAAGTATGTGCAACAGCACAATCATCTCTTCAGGTTTTGTGTTCAAGTCAGAGCAGCTTCAGATGATTTCTTGCATTATAAAAACGTAAACCAAGCAATCTCACAGAGTTTTGTTGGGTAGTCCTGCTGACATATAAGGGTTTTGCCAAGTTTTTTCTTGGATACTTTTCTGTGATTTAGGATGTGTTCAAGCAAAACCACCATTGCTAGTGCTAATGCAGTTACATTAGCAACAAAAGGCACTAAAAGCAACAAGCCTCATGAGTAATAACCCCAAAAGTGTCCAAAGTCTGCACCTGACACATTTACAAGAAGTGCAGTTTGGATCTGGGCTCCTTGCTTACAATGACTTGGCTACCTCCTCTGAAAACCAAGGCAATTCTACAAATGCAAAAAGGTAATGTCTTCCTCCGAGCATCACTGCTGAGGTACTAGACTATTGCCAGTTGTTTCAGCTACAGCTGCTACTTGCCTCAATGAGACAAGATATAAAAAGACTAGAAGGCTGAGCAGAAGCAGAGGGAATGAGCAAAGAACTCAACCTGGCTCCTGTGCATGCCAGGACCAACCTTGGGTACAGTGCATGGGAGGGACTGAAAACAGTAAGAAAAAGAAAATCCAAGGCTGCCATTCTCTACTCGTATCTTTAACTCTGGGCTGACTTCTGCAGGCAGAAGACATCAATAAGAATTATGAGAAGTCTGTACATTGCCAAATACATCTGGTTTTAAAGAGACTGAAAAAAAACATATGGCAGGCTTCATGACCTCCCTATGCACTACTGAATTTGAGATGAGAGCAACCCCACCAAAGCAAATGGGATTTCCAAGGGAAGAGAGCATTAGCTCATGATGATGTGAGACAGTGTGAAGTCACACAAGTCTCTCAAGGCCTGACCACACATTTCATCTCTAACAAGTATCTTTTGTTCCTAGACTCAATACCTGTACCATGATACTGACTTGCCTTTAACTGAACATGTTTGAAGTCTGATTCTCCCCAACTACCACGTGTTCATCCTTTCCTAAGTATAATGAGCAAATCAGCACCAAATTAACCCAAGCAGAAAACCAACCAACCATTGCTGTGCAAACTGAAACAAGCAACTGAAGGCTATGCAGGACCAGCGCTTTACTCTCCTTCTCTTTTCTACCATTCACAGTCACAACTATTAGTTAAACCCTACATACACCTCCACTCCAAACACTGATTTCCTCACCTGCATGGACTTGAGTCAGCAAGCAGCCAGGTAAGAACATCACACCAAACAAATTCCCTGGCAGCAGCAAGGTTCTGGTGCTGCCTCATGCAGAGAGCTTTCAGCTATCCAAAGTTTAAATTAACTTTGAGAGAGGGCACAAAAGCCAGACCTCAGGTAATTACACACTCATCTCTCCCCTGGGCTCAATATTTATTTATTTTAGGACGTCTAACAGCTCTCTTGGGCTAGCTCTGCAGCTCAGCAGAAATGATGACTTAGTCCCTGAACCTGCAGACTCTATTCTGTGTAAATTTAACACCCGGAGCTATGCAGGGTGATTAAAAAAGGCAGAGTTTATCAAACTTCCTGAAAGCTTGATTTGCTTCGTGGCTTATCTGTCTTCATAAAACCCACAGAAGGCTGAAACAACGGGTAAAACTTCACAACCAGCACTCAAGAAAGAAAGTATGTATGTAACCACTTACCTTCAGTGATTGTGATTTTTATCCTGTTTTCTTTGCATAATTGCTAAGGGGTTATTTGTTTTGCCTTTTTAAACAAACCACCTTACAGGGTTATTCATAATAATTTGCAGCCCACATACTTTGAATCAAAGGGGACACAATGCAGAGTTCGAAGCAGGGACAATCTTTCTGGCCTTAAAATCCATAAGCTATTCTACAGATGCTTCAATTTACACAGACATGTCATTCCCCTGCAACACCCAGCATGTTTGCCTCCTCTGGGCTTTACAGCTCCCCTCATTATCAGAAGGACCTTCTACCCCACGTATTTTATACGGCTACCACCAAGTGCATGTGTAAAAGCAGATGTTTTCCCACCAAGGTGCAGCTTTGGAGGTCCGTTTAAAAAACACTGCAGTGGACATATGAACGGATGCAGTTCTGTGTTTGGGTCTGGGGTATTTCATAAAGTGCTGGTTCAACAGCTGGAACCAGCTCAACGATTAAGCCACACCAAAGGGGATATCCCATTAAGATACATGACAAATTGAGCATTTGTGTTGATACAAGATCTGCTTTTCTCACGCTCTAGGAAAATGTAGTATATTATCTCTTTGTCTGTAATTTGAGGGTAACTGAAATGAGGATTATGTGAGGCTCACACACGGACCTTTGTCCTCCCACCCTTTCTCTACGGGCTGCATCTGCAGATTTTACCCCCATTCCCAACACCCCTCTCTGCTGCAGATGGAGAGCAGCAAGCCTTGTGTAAAGCCACCTTTCCAGCAGGAGCAGAGACATAACTTACCTTTAGTTCAGGTCACCAGGAGGCTGGCAGCCAAGCTTCAGACCCCAGCTTTCACGTGTGCCATGCACAGTATAGTACCAATGCAAATACACCCCTTTAACTGCAGCCTTCCCTTCCAATCCACTGGTATGAGTCCTCTCCCATCCTGAACACCAACAACACAAAGTGACCAAGAACACTACATGGCATGCTTGAAATTCACCTCCTTGCTTAGATGACAGTTTAGCACACCTCAAACCATGCACTGCTTTGTGACTTGCTAAAGGCGATCTGCACAATGTGTCTCCCAAAGGTGTTTCATCAGAGCAACAAATGCTTACTATTTAGCTGAGCCACAGTAATCAGAGGTGTCACACACAAACCCACTATAACCACCTGCTCCAGAGAGCCCAGGCCATTGTGGCCTAGGCTCTCACACTGTCTTCCCTACATCCACCCTAGAAAAGGCTTTATTGATAAATTGCTCAGGCTCTGCCAGTGTCCTAACACTGGTCAGCAGCACAATAGAGATTCTGATGGTATCGCCAGCAAAAAATAATTATATCTATTCATGCTCTGTGACAAGGACTAAAACCATAAATTTCATGCTAAAGTAGAAATCATGTTAAGTAAGAACCAGCTCTTGCATGAGTTAGCACTACTGTAACTGCACCATGTCTGCTATTTAACACTGCGGCATGTTAATTTGTATTATAGGTGTTATCCATTCAAGGCTCCTTATAGCACTCCTGAACATACTGGCCTGACTGCCCCAGTCAGACACTTCTGGGTATCCAGTTGGGAACAGCTGGATTCAGTCAGCAAACCTTTCCTCTCTGGTGAGGGTGACACAGGCAGCAAGAACCATGCTGCTGTCCTGTAGATCAGACATTAGGCAGAAGCTCTTCCCTGTGAGGGTGCTGAGGCGCTGGCACAGGGTGCCCAGAGAAGCTGTGGCTGCCCCATCCCTGGCAGTGTTTAAGGCCAGGTTGGACACAGGGACTTGGAGCAACCTGCTCTAGTGGCAGGTGTCCCTGCCCATGGCAGGGGGTTGGAACTGGTGAGCTTTAAGGTCCCTTCCAACCCAAACCAGTCTGGGATTTTATGATAAAAGGAAGCCTAAAGCTGCGCTGGTCCAAGAGCAGAGAGGAATCACATTTTTGTCATGCCTATATAACAGATAATAGTCTCATTTTATTCTTAGCCTAGCTGAATCAATCACTTCTCTCTGACCATCCCGTGCCACTTGTTTTTATCTGTAGAAACTCATAAAGCTTGAGAATACAGTAAAGAGTGAAACAGTATTAATAAAAATCACGGAAATCAGGAAACACAAATCGGAACACTGAGCTACCAAAGCAACCTCGAACAAGTCCTTCCACTTCATAGCAAACTGATTCCCCCAACCACAAAACAGGATAGCAAATGCTTTGTTACTACTTTTTTTGAGTGGCCACTCTGAAGTCTCCTAGGATGTGCTTCACGAATGGAAAAAGTGTATGAGGACATACACATATGCATATAGAAAACATTCAAATCCACCAATGTGCTGAGCTTCCAACATGCCAAGGAAGCAATGGCAATGACAGAATAATGATGTAGCTTTGAAAGAACAACAACATGAGCTTCTTCCTTCCACTGGTGCAATTACATCCAGCAGCATGCCTGGAGAAGTGAGGAAGGATCTTATTTTACCAGCTGCAAACAGTTCATCTTTATTGCTGGTCACTAGCAGCAGCCCTTTCTCTGTTTCAGAAGCTGGAGGAGTAAGAGGACATAAATACCTTACCAAGGTAGAAGATAGAGATTTTCATCACCTGGTAAGCCTGCAAAATCAGCCTGTCACAGTGGCTGTGCCAGTCAGGACAGTAAATGACAAGGATGCTTCTCACTCAGGTCCATATGGACACATCTCCATGGCTGAAAGGCAAGCGTGCTCCCATGGGTGGCTCACACAACCAACCCTGCATTTGGAGCCCAGCACAATCCTATGGGGATGTCTTAGGCTGGCCAGAAAATTGGAACTGCTATTAGAAATCAACAAGTTTAGACTTAAAAATGAAAAAAGCAATACCTCAGGATTGCTTTATAATGCAGACATAAAATAGATGATAACTACTTAAACTACTTCATAAAAGTACCAAAACCAAGCATCTCCTAGAGGCAGAGCCCTGACAAATCACCCAGCCACCTACATGCCTTTATGGTTGTGGCTGTCCAGGGATCACTTAGAATGAAATTAGCAATGGAAGTCATTAGACAAGGAATAATTCCAAGAAACTGCAGTCCCAATAGCAGAAAGTGAACGAAGAAATCATCATTGCAGGCAATGAGGCAAAATGACAGCGTACCAGACAGACTATTTTCTCAATGAAAGAAGTGAATTGTAAAGAAGCCAGGCAGTCAGCATGCGGCAAAAGGCGCCCTGAGGAGACCATCGTTATTTCCCCCTTCAGGCTACAGAAGGCCATTTAATGCTTTCCATTTAAGCCGTAAGGCACATGATGAGGTCCCTTAAACCCCATGAACACAGATTCTCTTTTGCCTGAGGACTGCTTCTGCCAGGTATAATTGCACTGCCTCAGCTGTGGGGAACCAGCACCCACCCCCCAGCACTCGCCATCCTGAAATAGCTGAGCTTTTCTGCAACAAATTTATCTCTTAGAAGGAATGAAATTCAAGGAGACTGGAAATTGAAGGAGAGCACGCAAACTACGTGCTATTTCCTGCGCCCCGTCTGACAAAATGGGATGTGATATTCTAGACAGACCGACCTCTTCGTGTAGTTACTCTGTGACAGGATGAAAGGATTTGTGCAGGAAATCATGTGCTCTGTTTCTCCATCCTGATGCAGGACAGAAAAAGTGCTTGAAACTCCCTTAATACACGACGTGCTCTTCATTTCACAGTCCTAATGAGAAAGTGCAAAGAGGCTGTTAACCCCTCAGATACCCAAAGCCACAAGTCAGGGAGAGCATCCTGGGGCAAATGATCACAATATTCTCACCCTTGTCCTTCACCCTTAATCACACATCTGCATTTGGTGTCTGCCACAGCAGGGACTTCCAAGCCACGTAGATGTTTGCTCTGATGGGTTATCCCTTCTCTTTGGCTCTCCTCCCATCACTGATGGCTGGCTCCATACATGGACCACAAAGGTGGCACCAAGCCCAACTTCAGACCAATTTTCAGCCTGCTGTCCCTACAGCAGGGCAGGTGAGACCACAAAGCCAAGCAGCACAGGAAGGAAATGACCAATACACACAGCCACAGCCTTAGTTTTAAAGAACAGGAAGCTTTTCAAAGGACAGAACGTGGAAAGATCAGTCAGTGGGCTGCCAGCTGGGTCCAAGTGAATGTACAGAGGCTAGACTGGGATCACAAAAGCACTTTTCCCCAGCTTGATGGTTTTCACTAAAGAGCTTGAACGGAAACAGTTTTGTCAACACAGGTGGTTTTGGAAATCCTACTCTTCAAATCCTTTGTGTGCCAGCAGCTGCTCCTTGGCCAACTGAGAAACACCGAGGCTTCAGTCCTGTTGCCTTTCCCCATTTGTTCCAAGCACTAAAGCTCCTACCTCGCCTGAGCCTTGCTTGCTGAGAGAGGCATGCATGTAAAAGGATGCAACAAAAACATGAAGACTGAGGTTCTGCTCTGCTCAGAGTTACCAGGGAAGTTGTAAACCCATGGCTGTGTCTCTGTTGCAGAGAGATTTCTGGCTGCAGAACCACTAGCGCACATCCTCTCCTCATGACTAAATTCAATTAAACTCAGAACCCTGACCTATGTGTGTGTGACAAGTCAGATTTTCACCTTGTCAAGCCTGATGAAAGGTCTTTACAGTCTATACTTGTGTACTGTGGGCAGCCCTCCTGGGGCCTTACCAAATGCTGCAGAACTACTGCTGAAAGGAGAGGAACTTGGGCAGATGGCTGGTTTGGGAAGCCCCGTAACCTGTGATCTGGGCATGCAGGAAGCAGCTCCAATATGTCTAGACTTCTGGTTTCTTTGTAGAAGGCTGGTGTTTACATAAATAAAGTGAAAGCAGAGGCTACAGTGCTGACATACAGCCTTGAGAGCTGCAACAGAGGTTAGGACTTAAGATCAGGTTGCATCTCGGAAGCACCTTTTAAAGGTACTGTTAACTCCCAGATTGGACAAGGTAGAGAGCTTTCCTTTATGAATTATAGATAACCTTCTGATACAGCAAACGCCAGATATCCTGATACTCAGCTAAACACAAGGAAGGAGGGAGAAAAACCATGCAGACAGATCTCATTCTCCACTCTGGTTTATAAACAATGTTGATGGAGACTGAGAGACGGACTTGCAAAAATACTCCCATAAGGATCTAAACAAGCAGTTGGATCTTCAAAGAGCTCAAATTCAGGCAGATAAATGGATGGATTAAAACAAAACAAAGCAAAGCCCAGCCTGTGACAGTAGCAGTTGGCTGAGTCCACAAGCAGCTGAGACAGAAACGTGGGCACTGGGGAGAGCTCTGGCAATGGCGCTTCGGTCAGAGTTACTCAATCTCATCGCTGCCATTTCTGTGCCATGGATACTGCTCAGAGCTACTGGGAGAGTCTGATCCTCCTGTGAGGTGCTGGGTGCCAAGCACCTTGCAAAATCTGGCCATGGGAACCAAGAGGAATAAGGCAGCATGGGCAAGCCATCAGGAAACGTTACATACCATCAGGGAGGATGCAGAGTTGGAGATAGAGAAGTGGCTTCGCAAAGTATCCCCTCTTTCAGTAGGAAGGATAAAGGATCCCAATGGGATTTGGTAACTTGAACATTTACATTACTGCAAACGAACACTCCAGGTTTTGCAGATGTCTGTAAAGGACTGTCAGGCAGCTATAGGAAAGGAGTACGAGGAAATTGCCCATAAGAAAAAGGTTAATTCAGACTCAAAAGGTAGGAGCTTGGCAGATCTTCTGAGGGTAAAGTTACAAACTCCACTTACTGAAAATCTGGATGCTGGGAAACTCAATCTGACAGAGTTGAAAGACTATTTTGGCCTGCCAGAGCCCTGAACCAGCCAAGTTCATCCCAGCTGCTGCTGTTCACAGGTACAGCAGCACCCTCTGAGCAGGAAAAGCATAGAGAAACATGACTTTCCCTGCACATCAGGGACCTCTGAGCAATGCCAGGTAATTGTACACCACCAGGTTAAAAACCAAACAACACAAAACCATTTACTTAAAAATAAATACATATTGTGAAAAAAAATCCTCTTTTCAGTTTAAATGACAGCGTTGATAAAGGTGAAGATAGGGGATCTTAAAACCATTTGGCGGTGGGGTTGTCTCCCACCTTGCACTGCCGTGTCAGAGCTGGCTGCAGAAGAGCGAAAAATTACTGTTAAGGACATATCCAAGTTTTCTATTAACAGTTTTCAAAGCTGGTTTCCTTACTTGGCTCTCTTGTCCACCAAGACATTCCTACCAGTTCTCATTCCTACTCAGCTTCAGAAACTGGCAGACACGACTACTTCTGACGGACAAAAGTCTAGAAATGGAAACAGCCATGTGTTCTACCAAGGTTCACTACGAATCCTTTAATTCTCTCACTCTCACCTGACTCCCACAGCACCAAGGATCCACTACAGATAGCCTGTCCTGACCTGAAGGGGATAACGTGTGCCTACAAGATCGCTGCCCTGGCCCTGCTGTCACACTATTGCTGATACAGGCCAGAATGCTCTTGGCCTTCTCAGCTGCCTGGGCACAAGCTGGCTCATGTTCAGCAGCTTCAATCAGCACCCCAAGGTCTGAAACTCAGGATAAGCATGACTGCATGGATAGTTAGTTTCTTGGTATATAAAACTCACCAGGACATCCCACTGCTCTGTCTTTTTCCAGATAAATTTTACAGAAACAGTTGTTGGAGCTGTTGCAATCATGGTTCTTTACCAAGCAGCATCCTTTCTTGTTTCCTCAAAACTAAAGTCTGCTCTATGCAGTCCTGAAAATAAGAGATAGGCCCTGAATATCTGTCACTTGAGAGCTTAGCTTAGATTGGTTTTAATAGTTTGCGGTACTCATAACTGGTTTTAAATTGACAGGGGAAAGAAATAAAAAGAATAAGATCTGTGTTTGTGAGCTCACATCAAAGAGAAGCTTTAAAGAATGAGTAAAAAGGCTGTCAAAAAAGGAAGGCTTTACCCATCAGCCTCACAAAACAAGCTTAAAGCCCCCCAAGAAATAGTGTCCCAAAACAAATTAACCAGATAGAGAAAATATTACTTGAAAAGTAAATATTTAACAGGGCCCATACCTGCTAAGAGAAAGACAAAAAAGCCTGCAAAGAAATGATCAAAAAGAGATGTTTTTGCTGTAGAAAGAAAGGACAGCCATCGGATTTGGAAGTACTTACAGTTCTTTTCTGCACTACTGACTACATTAGAGTCATCAGCCAAAGATGGGCTCTGCTTTACACAAGGTCTCCAGATTATTCACTCCCTGACACGAATTTTTCTTACAAGCCTTCTTTCAACTTCCCTTTGTACCCCCAGCTTTTTAACTGCCATCACGAACCTTCAAGATTTAACCCTCAGAGACAAAGCAGCAGCCTCCTGATGCAAAGATTAATGCCGCTCCACAAAGAAGCGCAGGCACATGAATTATCCACAGGTCTTTCATTCTGACAGAGCCTTTTGCCCAAAGCAGTTTGCAGGGCAGGTACACCCACCCCACCGCCGCCTCCAGGGCGAATGGCAGCAGCCAGCACTTCTCCCTTGTTGTCTGCTTCCCTCTGGGTCTGCAAAGCACAGGACAATAGCAGTTTCTAGAGCTTTTTCTCCTCTGTGCTGAGCTATCCCAGAGCAGATAGTGTTAAATGCTTATACCTGGAGCTGTGCTTAGCAATCCCAGCAATGCTTTCTGATGCATACATCCCCTAAATTGCCTTTGCCACTTAGTCAACTAGAACCCAGCCTCATGGATAAGCAGCTCCTCAGTCCCTAGGCTTAAAGGGAGCCCGTCATCCAGTTCAGGCAAGCACTATTCACTCTGGAAGTCAAAAGAGGTTTTGGCAGTACCCACTACTGTTGCCAACCAGGATCTCCCAGTTCCCAGGTCACTCCAAGCAGCTCAATTTCCTTTCTAAAGCTGCATCACAACTATCCGACACTGTCCCCTTCCCCCAAGCATCCCCCAGGGAAAAGAAGGTCTGACCGCTTCCCGAAACCCTGAACTCTTTTGAATACAAATCCTCCTTAGCATTTGGGCTTTTATTAATAAAAAACCTTTTAGGGATTCATCTGGCCATATGATCCAAGTAAAGAGCAGCCAGGCAAGCTCAAGTGCTTTGCCAGTTTAAAACAGGCAGAAGTGCTTCTTTACAGAGTGGGAGGTAAACTTAGGGAGCTTGCTGCTATGGTAGCTCGTGGCAACAGACCATATCCAGCAGGTTTGAAAAGAGATTAGAAAGATTCATGGACAACAGGCCCCTAAAAGACTGTGCAGGCATATCACCCTGATATCCCCCCTTCAGAAACTGGGGGTACGAAGTGAGAGACTGAAGAAAGGCACCACAGTCACATTGTGTCCTAAGTATCATCTTCTACCAGCACCATCAGCCACAGCTTGCAGGACTAGACAGACCATGGGGGGATCTAGTCAGCCGGGAGAACAGAAGGCTCGAGGGAAGACCCCAGAGCACCTTCCAGCACCTAAAGGGACTGACAAAAAATCTGGAGAGGGACTTTTGACAGAGGCCTGTAGTGACAGGACAAGGAGGAATGGCTTTAACCTGACAGAGGGGAGATCTAGATCAGACATTAGGCAGATCTTCCCTGGGAGGGTGCTGAGGGGCTGGCACAGGGTGCCCAGAGAAGCTGTGGCTGCCCCATCCCTGGCAGTGCTCAAGGCCAGGTTGGACACAGGGGCTTGGAGCAACCTGCTCTAGTGGAAGGTGTCCCTGCCTGTGGCAGGGGTTGGAACTGGATGAGCTTTGAGGTCCTTTCCAACCCAAACCATTGTATGGTTCTATGATTTCTTATGTTTCTACGAGGCAATTGCAGGGCAGTTGCACAAGGCCCTGACACACAACTCTTAAGCCTGGCTGACAGCAAGAACCAGCTGCCCTGTTTGAGACAGTTGCCCTAAAGGCCAATAAGACACCACAGATACATGAAAGCCTCAGAAGCCCCAGAGCCCTGCTTCTGCACCATCATCAGGCAAAATGTAGTCAAAGCAATGGGTGTAGACGGCACAGAGAAAACCTAAGTTAGAGTCATCTTCACCTTGCCCGAGTTGTTTATGCCTGCGGTAAAAACTAAAGCCTTGTCTCAGCTTGGTGGGTACAGCCCAGCAGTGACTCGGGGGAACCTGGGTGTACAGAGGATGCTCAGGAAAGCATATTCATACACAGTGAAGGGAGGAAAACAGATCACCAAATACATGTCAATTTTTATGACAACTTGATGTGTTGCATGCGTGATTACTGCAGAAATCAACATGGGTAATTACAGCCATCTGCACCCATTACTACCATTTGTATGTATGTTCATAGCATCTGCACGTTAGTTAGGTAGGCATGCCACTGCACAGACACATTAAACAGCTAATTAATTAAAAGAACAGACCGTCCCTGCTTAGGAGGAGCCCATCACCCACATTTCCTCCGTCTGTCAGACTATTTGCCCCCTCCCCAAGGTCGCCAGGGAAGATGGGACTGGCCTGCAGCCTCAAGAAGGCTCTGCTGGGGTGATGAGCTTTCCATTTAAGTAACTTCCTCTGTGTAGCAAGGCTTCAGACTGTGGCACATCCACAGAACACAGGGGCTTTTGGTGCTTCTTGGATTTGGGCTTGTTCAGCCTGGAGAAGAGAATGCCCCAGGGAGACCCTGTAACAGTCTTCTAATACCTAAAAGGAGCCGACAAGAAATATGGAGAAGGACATGAGGCCTGCAGTGACATGGCAAGAGGAATAGCTCTAAACTGACAGAGGAGAGATTTAGATCAGACATTAGGCAGAAGCTCTTCCCTGTGAGGGTGCTGAGGCACTGGCACAGGGTGCCCAGAGAAGCTGTGGCTGCCCCATCCCTGGCAGTGTTCAAGGCCAGGTTGGACACAGGGGCTTGGAGCAAGCTGCTCTAGTGGAAGGTGTCCCTGCCCGTGGCAGGGGGTTGGAACTGGATGAGCTTTAAGGTCCCTTCCAACCCAAACCATTCTGGGATTCTATGATCACCTTAGGTGACCTTTGGATTAGACACCATCTTTCCACCACTCCCAGTGCTCATTCGCCAAGCACAGGAGAGGCTAATCACGCGCTCCTTAGCAGGGCAGAATACTGGCAGCCCAAGTGCACATCCCATACAATACATCTTGTATCTTTAGTGACATGGTTAATGGTGGACTTGGCAGTCCAGGGGTAAAGGTTGGACTTGATGGTCTTAAAGGTCTTTTCCGACCTCAGTGATTCTATGACTTTTGCAATGCTAGTTCTTCTCCTGGCTCCTGTTCCTACAGCAAACTCCCAATGCAACAGTAGATCACAAATACACGGAGGACGGCTGTGCCCTGTGACTCACTGACATATGGTTCTGTCTTCAGTCAGAAGTTATGGATTTAAATTTAGGGATGGAGAAGGAGGTTAGGTTTCAAAATTCCAAGATAAATCCTCCTGGAGGAGGCAATGAGACCGGAATTTCATCCCTTCACTACAGCCTTAAAGCAGATGGGAGCATGGAATCAGTGCCATTGAGCAAACCACACTGCTTATGTAGGCCTGAAATGCTGTCCCCAGCTTTTCAGCTGTTCAAAGTCTGCTGTCACTACAGCCTTTATTTCCAGCACCACCAGAGCAGTCAGGACTCTCGCTGGACATCCAGACTTTGGGTATTGAAAATTCCTCCAGCTGTTGGCTTATAAAACCTCACTCTATTACTGCAATACTGTGCCTTGGGTTGAATCAGCACTTTCATGAGCTCCCCATCCCTTTCAAAACGGGTGTTAATGTGAAGCACTATAAGGCACAGGCCTAACAGCTTTGGCCATTTTTCATTTGTGATGAGAAAAGGAACAAATACGATTCAAATCATGGTGAAATATCTGTGAAACAAACCATACCCCTCCCTCCTGCACACATGAAATGCAGCACCGAGGAAGCCACTACAATCCAATGACGTGCAAAATGCTTTCATCATCTGGCACTGTAAATACTTACTCTAGTTATGGAGTACCTCCAGAGAGCTCTACAGTAGATTTTACTTTGGTTCTCCTAAGGCTAGAGACAATCCTCTATCTTGAGGTGCTTCAAATAATAAAACTACTATTGCTTCAGATGCTGACAGGCTGCTGCGGATGGTGCTTTGTCAAACAGGACCTGTGACAATACTGGATTTGGATCCCACAGCTGTTGACCGAGCAAATCTGATCACTTTACACTTAACAAAGAAGTCTTCTGACATCTCCTACCCAATCCCCAAATTTCTACAGCTCCAAAGATCTCTTAAGATCTGCACAGCAGAAAAACACAGTACCATGGTGCAGCTCCCTCGTACTGGTGTGAAGCATTCAGGGCTGCAGCAACTGACGACGAGACACGGTCAGTTTGATCATCTGGAGATGATTCTGCTGCAGGACCACAGCAGCAGTACTTTATACATGTGTGTTTTACACACAGACACACTTGCCTTACACTATTCTGTAAGCACAGACTGTTTACCATTGTGCAGAGCACAAAATTATGCTGACTAGACCCATGACTTGGTTCTATACCTTCTGAACTAAGGAGAGATGCCTTCAAAGAACCTGCATTCAGATGTGGTCCGAGCAATGCTGTCTTCCCCACTCCTCTGTCTCCCTGCCCCATGCCCATGGGAGGCACAACCCCAGGCAAGCCTTTTGGGAGAGCGTGCAGTTTTTGGTGCTCCAGGCCTGCCTGTCCCAGCCAGGAGGAAGTGCTACATGGGCAGAGCCCTCCTCTGGGCATTATTCCCCTCGTGTGATGCTTGACCACCTTGGCCCTGCTGCATCCAAACAAGTCATCTAAAGCCCTGCCACCCTTGGTGCCTTGATCATCTGAGAAGCAGCTAAGTGCAGGATAAGCAGTCTTTTCATTTGGTTAATTAGAGCTGCTCATCAAATGAAAACAAAGGAGTGATTTACAGCAGAACCGGTACAGGTACTTATTGCATAAGTACATTCCTGCATATTTGGCTACTTTTGGAATATTTTTTAATTAAGAGTTTCTCCTTGGCTAGAGCAAACCATAGAAAACAAGGTTAGAGAAGTTTCGCACAAGGACACTGGTGAAACCCTCAACTGCCAGCTAGTTTTTTTCCTTCAGGGAGGCTTTTAAATTAAAAGCAGATTGCCTTCATTAGCGTTACCAGAAGCCATGGAACTGCCAAAGCTGACAGAAACACAACTCTGATCTGCAAATTTGGCAAGTGCTGTTTTCTCTCTCTACAACTGTGGGGAATGGCATTCAGATTAAGAGGGCTTTTGTGGCAGACACTGTGCAAAGAACAACTCCTTCCCCAGCCCTGGAAAACTATTTCTAGAGCAGCAACTTAGTATTCTGAGGCAGCCAGGATCTCCCTCCTTGTTCATTTTGCAAGAAAGAGCGCTGCATTAAGTTTGTGCTGAGAATGATCAGACAATGAGAGTGCTATGAACAGCCTTCTGATGACTGAGCAGAATACAGTAGCAAGCCCATAATAAACATGTCAAGACTGATCTCTGACATACAGCCAAACTCAACCTTTCCACGACATGCTGCCAAAACCTCATAAGCCTTTCAGCATGGTTTCCCACTGTTCTCTTCACTACATTCTAGCTCTCAACAAGTACCTGAAAGGAAGATGGAACAAGGAGGTGGCTGGTCTCTTCTCCGAGTAACAAGGGATAGGAAAACAGGAAAGAGCCTCAAGCTCTGCCAGGGAAGGTTTAGACTGGATACGAGGAGCAACGTTTTCCCCAGATGGGTGCTCTGGCATTGGAACAGGCTGCCCAGGGCAGTGGTGGAGTTACCATCCCTGGAAGTGTTCACAAACCGTGTAGATGAGGCCCTTAATGACATGGTTTAATGGTGGACTTGGCAGTGCTGGGGAATGGTTGGACTTGATGAGCTTGAAGGCTTTTTCCAACCCAGGTGATTGTACAAAAAACCTGATAATAACCTGATAGGAAATTTATATTTCTACCAAAGGCAACTGTGTTTGCAGGCTTTCATGGTCTGCTCCAGAGTCTCGGCCTTGGCAGCATTTTTACTCTTCCAAACTATGTGAATAGCTGCAGAACTGAGGGAGGCGTGCTTGAAGCCAGCCTGCCAGGGCGAGGAGTGGGCAGCAATGGGCGAACAATCTGCTGTTCCTTTTTAGAGTGACTCCGTCTGTCCTGGATCATTAATGCTCTCTAACTTCTGGTGTCCGGCTTTCTTCAGCCTGAGCAAGAAAGCTTAACATACATAACCAAGGTGTTTAAAAACACAGTGGTGTGGTTTAGTTTGTGTTCTATGTGACAGTGCATGTTGGCTTCAGGGGCTGAACCGAGTTGCTGATGTGACAGCAAAGCAATTAGGGTGACCCTGACTGTGATGGGATGACCAACACCTGCCATGTAGGGTTCACCAAGTCTTCTATGATGAAAAGATGACAAGAAATGAGAGAAATGGGTCATCTCCACACACAACCCATACGCTCAGCAGCACAGCACCCCTGAGTGAATGAAGTATTTATTCTCCTGGCTATAGGCGAAATAGGAAGGTCTGTTAAACTCTGCAGGAAGTAATTTAACACAAGTATTACCACAGTCACAAATGTAAAGTGTGTCTGTAATAATGAGAATTGCACTACACATGATCTTATTAAACACTGTCTTATAATCAAGACAAAAATAGCTGTCTACATAGTAGTGATTATTTTCTTAGCTGCCTAAAATAAAGCAACAAATGTAATGCAATGCAAGGCATGGAATCAACTGAAATAATTTATATTCAAGCCTGCAAAAGCAATAGCAGGGTGCCTACTGGTAACCTTCAATCTAACCTAGGGTTAAATGTTCGTTGAGCCTGCAATTTTGGTTTGTATCTCCAAAAGAACCAGGGAATCCAGTTCTGTCTCTGCAGTCCAAGTCTTCTCCAGTGCACAGTGAAGAGAGTTCATTATCCACTGCACTACACACTAAGTAATGAGTTAACAATAATTAAACTGAAAGAGATAGAGATTAAAGGAATTTATTATTCCCTGATCTGCCAAGCAAATTGTTTGGATACCTGCAATCAATGAGTAATGATGAAACAAAATAAAACCCCAAAAACCAAAAGTGCCAACAACAGGCTCATAAAAACCTGTTCAGTAAGGCCATGTGTCTTTGTGAGGTTGAACAGCAGAGCATTTTAATCATCAAACTCCCCCCGTCTTTATACATCACGAGAACAGAGGCAGAATGTGGCCCTAAATTATGCCTTTACTGTTTATTATTCATGTATCATGGGACTAATGAAGATTTACAGTCCCGTTGTGCTAAGTACTGTAAAGTGAAATATAGAGAAATAGTGAGACTCAGTACTCCAAGACTTTATAATTTGTAGGCAAATTACAAAACACAATTATTTAAAGACATTAATGCACAGATGGGGATTGGGGATAAAACAGATTAAGCAACTTGCCAAAGGTCATGGCAGACACATGTGCCAAAGCAGAAAAACTGTGAATATCTTCAAGGCTAGAGATGGAAATCCCACCACCTCTCTGGGATCCTGCTCCATCGCTCATGTTGAAAAAGTCTTTCCATGTATGAAATGAGAATTTCCCCAGTTCCAGCTTGTGTCTGCCACCTCCCACAGCTGCACCCAAGTGCACACAGGTCCACCTCTATTTTCTCTATTCCCACCCATTAAGTTTTTGGTGACAGCAGCAGGATCCCCCTTACCCTTCTTTCTTCTGGACTTCTCAGCGCTGAACAAACCCACATTTCACAGCTTCCCCTTGCACAGTTCTACTCCAGGCTGTTGCAGGGGTCTCGCACAGAGGCACACTGGGCTCTGAGAGCTGCTCCCACAAAGAACGCTGGAAAAGGGCATTTCAGATGTCTTTAGCTGACACGATGAATAGCTTGATCAGTCTGAGTGACACAGCATGCTCAAAACACATCAGTGATAGCCAGACAACACAAGACAACACCTTACTGGATACGCATACATCAGCAGATATATTTAGAAATGCAAGTCCTAAACTCTGTCACGGAGTGTATTAGTAACAGCAAAAAATATTTCTTTTACAACTGTGACAGGAGATTGCTTCAGTGCAACACAAACAGTAGCAGCAGTGTTACTTGCAAGATAAAACCAGAGCCCTGAGACAGCTGGATAGTGGATAGTGGGAGAAATGATACTGCATTTAAACAAAGTGGCCTTCTTTCCTGGTTTACAAGTGAAACGTGCCCTGTGTCAGAAGGTATTTGCTCTCTGCTTATTTTAACGAGAGCCAAGTCAGAGCTTAGGCTTTGCTTATTTCTATTTGCTGGCACCTGTGAAGACTTACCAGTGAGAATTTCATTTTAATTCGTTCTGCAGAAGTGCTACCAACATTTGGCTTAGGTTTCCCCTGAATGTACTGTCCTACTGAGCAGCAAACTCAGTTTTCTCAGCGACAGGCAGCCATCCTGACACTAAAGGCATCAGCATAGCATGGAGGCATTTGGAGCTGTAAGTGATGCCACAATCGCAGCGTGGTGCATGTGGATATGGCAAAACAAACTGCCGTCCATCATGAACCAGTTCGGTGTCAGAAACGAGCATGGCTCTGTACATAACTGCTCACCTCCATCTTGGGAGGAAGCTGCGTATCAGAGCTCAGACAGAGAAAATCTCACCCCACACGAACATTGGCACCAGCAAGCTGGTCAAAATTCCCTTTCCAGAGCTACCAACCCCATGTTTAGACACACACACACATGCATAAATATACAAAACCCATGAGTTGATTCCAGTTTCATGGCAATAAACCATAACCTCTGTTATGGTGTTATAAGCACCACATCTATACATATTCTAAATACCTCTGTGGATGGTGACTCCACCACTTCCCTGGGCAGCCTGTTCCAGTGCTTGACAACCCTTTCCATGAAGGAATTTTCCCTAATATCCAGTCTAAACCTCTCCTGGCACAGCTTGAGGCTGTTTCCTTCCCTTGTTACTTGGGAAAAGGGACTGACACCCATGTTGCTACAACCTCCTTTCAGTTTTAGATGTACTCCTACATCAGGTAGATGTAGAGAGCAACATTTAACCTGGCAAGGAGTGGCTGTGAGACTTCACGGAGAGAAAAGCAAAGAGCAGGCTGCCAGCACACCACATGCCTGAAGCTGGAGGTCAGTAACCTAAACAAGCCCTTTTCTGGCATGATTTGGCTCTGCAACCAGTAAGGTAAAGCACTTGCCAGTAAACCTAAAGAGCAGTTTACAGGATTTATAGCACTCTGCTCTGCCACACCTAATTCCAACCCTCCACAACGAACATCGCTTTGACCACCTTAATGTATCTGTTAAGTGGCCTCACATATTATCACCCCATATAAACTCCAACACAGAAAAATTTAATCCACACTTTCCACATCTAAACTTTTTCTGCCCCTAATGTCAATGTGTAGCAGAGATAATTAAGTCACTGGTTACTATCAACTGATCAAATAAAACCAAATACAGCTTTCCAAGACACGATGAGTGCAACAGACACTGTTCTAAATCAACTTAATGCAAAGCCTAGAGAGAGGACAGATGTGCAGACTCACCTGGGAAGACAAAAGAGAGTATCTGATCACTGGCCTGAGGACAGAACTTCCATGGCAACTCTGAGGAACAATGGGCTTTCCCTACTCTTGTACTCTGTGCAGGGACTCCAGTACCTAACACATTAGAGAGATTCATGCATATATTTATACAACATCATATCACTGTTTGCTTATCTGGGCTTAAATTCACATAGGGAACACACTAGTGGCAGGCACACTGCAGAAGGCAACTGGGAACACTTCTCTGATCTCGCCAGGCACTTCTCAATGTCTGCTCCACGCCAACCATCCCCAAACACAAGCAGTTGGGCCGCTCCTACATCCTACCCCCATCAGACACGATGTGGCACAGGCCCTGGGGAGCCTGTGGTTGAGTCAGTGGGACTTCTGCCCATGGGTTCCCACTATTGTGCAGCCCTTCTTCAAATTCACAGCAGATGAGTCTCCAGCTATGGTCTGCTCTTAGAGAGCCTCTCGAATACAAATACCAGCCTCCTTCTCCCGCAACATGGAAGCCTCCATGAGACCTCCCACAAATGAAAGGGGAGTGAGAGGGTTGGGGTTTTTTTTTTGCAGGGCTTGCTTGGTATTCTGTCACAAAGCCAAACAGATGTTTGTAAAACCTAAACTATTATTCAACTGTTTTAAACTTGTGCAGCTGTGCACAGCAAGCAACTGCATCAGGGGAGAAGACCACTGCTCTCTTTTAAGGAGTACAGTTTAATAAACCAAACTTCCCATGAATTATCCAAGCTCCCTCATTCCAACTGAGTGTTTATGGTACAGGAAACAGCTGAAAAGAGCAAAGTAAAGTGCTTTTCCAGCCTCATGGTAAAAATCTGCATCTAGACGGGGACAAGGAGCAGATCCTCCTCCTGCTATACCTCTGTGGTATATTACAGCACCCCATTACCACCACCCAGCTTATGTGGCAGATCGCAGGAACAGACAAGAGATGCTGACACAGCATCCCCCTGCTTTGCCATCACACAAAGTTCACTTTACGCTATGCTCACCCCTCACTTCGGGATCAATTATGCCACCAAATCACTGCAAACTCGAGTGCAACAACATGAACAGAGAACAGTAGAGGCTGAAGTAGCCTCTGTTTTAACTGTATTTTTTTAAGAAATGTGCAATTAATCTAAATTTCTGACAGCGCTTTTATTCTATTTCTATTTATGAACAAAATTTACAGTGAGAAGAATTTCTAAATTATTCATATTTTAGAAATATGCCCGTCTGCTCCAGCTAAAAGGCAAGAGACTTGGGTAACGCTCATGGAAACACTCCAACTGAATTATACAGTATAGTTTTACAATCCTATAAAATACCAATTTTTTACAAGCCAAAACTATTTATCATAGACTATTTGCATTCTAGTCATATAAAAGATTGACTGTCTGCATAAGTACTATCGCGCTGCTCCCTGAAACCACAGTAAAACTTTCTGTGTTGTTGTTTTCCTCTTCTTTTAATACTTCAGAAGAATGCACGGCAATTTAAAAGATTGTTTTACTCCTGCTGCTAGCACAGGAGTTGTAGCAGCTGGGTAATTCTGTGCTTTTGATTCATGCTGCACTGTATAGGAAAAGGCACGAGAAATTAAGTTAGCTTTATAATCTCTGTACAGTGATTCATGTGTTTGCAAAAACTCGGAGTGGGAACCGTCACAGCGCACTCTGCTCATTCAAGCCGTAAGAAACAAAAAAAGTGGTCCATGTCTGAAGAATTTCCAAACACACCAGTGAGCAAAAGTGACCGACCCAGCTCCGATACATGCAGACAAGCATTTTCATTGAATCCCAGACTGGTTTGGGTTGGAAGGGACCTTAAAGCCCACCCAGTTCCAACCCCTGCCACAGGCAGGGACACCTTCCACTAGAGCAGGTTGCTCCAAACCCTTTCCAACCTGGCCTTGAGCACTGCCAGGGATGGGGCAGCCACAGCTTCTCTGGGCACCCTGTGCCAGCACCTCAGCACCCTCACAGGGAAGAATTTCTGCCTAATGTCTAATCTCAGTCTCCCCTCTGTCAGGTTAAAGCCGTTCCCCCTTGTCCTGTTGTCCTGTCCCTACAGGTGCTTGTCCAAAGCCCCTCTCCAGGTTTCCTGTTGCCCCTTTGGGCCCTGGAGCTGTTCTAAGTCTCCCCTTCAGGAGCCTTCTCTTCTCCAGGCTGAACCAGCCCAGCTCTCTCAGCCTGGCTCCAGAGCAGAGCTGCTCCAGCCCTTGCAGCATCTCCATGGCCTCCTCTGGACTCAGTCCAACAGCCCCATGTCCCTCTTGTGTTGTTGCCCTGGAGCTGGACACAGGACCGCAGTGGGGGTGTCACCAGAGCAGGACAGAGGGGTTGAATCCCATCCCTCAACCTGCTGGTCATGCTCTGGGGATGCAGCCTGACATACCGGCTACATCAGAAGTGTCTACAGTCTAAAGCTTTATCTGGCAGCAGATGTAACCCTATTGCCTGGGAATCAAATGTTACTTAAAGACAGGTTTTACCTGTCATGGATGTAACATATTCTGTGGTGGAGTACAGACACCACCGTACACAGGGCAGTCTGTCCTTCATGGGTAACAGGGAAAACGGGCAGATTTTCTGCTTTTATTGAGTTTTGAATTTTATTTATTGTTCTAACTTTGAGATGAAATGTCCTAATGCAAGGGCAGCAACAGCAACTTTGTGCAAACAAACTACAGACCATGATGGAATGATCTTCAAGCAACTGCTACAAGGGTTCCTGCATGTTTCAGCTATCCTTTCCCTGGGTCTTTCCATCACCTGAGTTATCCTCCCAGATGTCAAGAAAAGACTGTCAATCCTCCTTCCACAGACAGGGAAGCAAGAATGTGACTTTTTCCAGGGAGATTTAATGATGAAGTCGCTCTTTACCAACTTGCTCCAGGCCACCAAGCTGCCCACTGAACCTCTCCTGCCTTCTCACAGCTGTGCCTGGTAGTATTTGGAGATGCATTGGAAAACATGGCCCACTTCTGACCTAAATCATACGGGTGGAAACAAGGAAGGACATGCTTAGGGTTTTCAAAAAGACTCAAGTCTATGCAGAAGGTCCAGAAGAGGCAGACACAAGTCAGCATCAAACATTCTCCTCAGCTTTACTGCCACACAACCAGAAGCAGCACGTTCAACTCCTTTCTGAATTAGGCCTCGACTGATAAGATGCTCTTCCACAGCACAATCCCAAAAGGTGTCTCCACGTGTTTGCTACACACCTGCTGCAGCACAGAAGTCAAGGGGATATAGGAGGCAGGGCTCATTATGCCAGAGCAGCTCGCTGCCTTGACACTATCCCCTCCAAAAGGCTACCTGCCAGCTACAGGTACAGAAAAGCACCTCACAGGACAAATAAAGAAACACAGTGTCTAGAAATATGTTGCCTTCAGCAGGGGCCAGGGCAGCAGAAACATTCAAGCTGTTTCCCCAAGGAAGCCTGCAGATCTCCACAGAATTGGGATGTCTATTTCCCTGCTCTTCCCCTGAAATTCCCAGCCAGTATTTCCAGCTGAAAGCAGACACAAAAGTTTCCCAATGCCCAGGACACCTGGAATCACTCTCCCACCTTCCCTGCTCCTCAATTCCACAGTCCCACCACACAAGCAACAGGAGCACCCAAGGTGCTGCTCAGAAACCAGAACCGTAGCACTGGCCCCAGCCGCACCGTGCTGAGACTACTGCAGATAGCAGGGTCAGGGCTGTTATTGCTCAGACCAGCAGCTCTCTGAGGCTGGGGCCATCCTTTATCCTGCCTTCCCCTTCCACACTGTGCCTAATGCAATTTGCTGCTGCAATAAAAGCAGATGATACTTAACCCCCCCTTCCCTACTGATGGGCAGTGGTGGGTAGGATGCAGAGCTTGGCGCAGTTGCTGTGATGCTCCATTGCCTCTGGTTTCAGTTAGCGTTGTTGTGACCTGCCAGAGGAAAAGAAAACCTCTGGCTCTAAATTTGGTGATAATCAAGTTAGCAGCTCCCTCCCCACCTTTGGTTAAGTCAAAGCACACTTAATATTGAAATTACCCAGAGGAATATATCTATGTGGTCCCCCCAGTGCAAGACAGTCATACTGAATGCAATAGAACATTAAACCAACTGCTTCCCAATCCCCGCCAAAAGCCACACGTCACCTATCAAACCCATCCAGAGACTGACATGTGTTCTTAAACAGAGCAGGTCACTTACAGGGCAAGAGCAGAGAGAGCAGAGGGTAGGTAAGCCCTGCAGTTTCACTCCCTGGTAGGGGTGGGTGTCTCCAGCTACACACGCACGCAAGTTTGTTTGGCAAAGGAAATACATGACTTTGCTTCACCAACAAAAGAAGCTGTTGAAATCGTTTTGTCAGACAGGGCTGATAAGGATAATTATGCGGTGAGAGCTTAGTCATGCGGATCACAGTGACAGAGAGGCAGATCCTCTGAAAAACGATGGCAACACCACGGAACTCTAAGGCTACCTAACCAGACTCCAGACCCAGCTCTGGCTCCTCCCGGCTCCGGCCGCTGCCGTGGCCAACCGCTAGAGGGCGCCCATTTTTCCCTAATTCCCATTCGGATCCTGGTTTTGCATGCCCATATTCTGCAGTCAGCCACAGCAAAACCACCCCAAAGTGCCCAATATCTACATTTCCCTGTATATTTTGTGTGAAACAGAAATGGAGACACACAGTTCAGGCATGGCTTCCTCTAACCTTCGCACCAATCTACTTGTCATATGGCACAGTTACAGGTTGGGCAGAGAAGTGACCCAGAGCCACCCTGCAGAGAAGGTGCTGGTTGATGAGAAACCGAAAATGAGCTGGCTGCAGTGTGCGCTCGCAGCCCACAAACCAACAGTGTCCCCGGCTGCATCAAAAGGAGTGTGACCAGCAGGTCGAAGGAGGGGATCCTGCCCCTCCACTCTGCTCTTGTGAAATCCCCCCTGCTGTGCAGTGCTGGTGTCCTCAACATAAGCAGGACATGGAGCTGTTGGAGCAAGTCTCTAAAACATACGCTTCACAGTGCACTCATCACAAAACCCAATTATGCAGCCTAAAAGGACCAAAAGATTAAAAAGCTTGTTCTGACTTATTTCAGCTAAGGAACAGGGGAAGCACGCGCAGGAGGTCTGTGACTGGATGGGCAGCAACATGGCCTGGCAAAGTCCACTGGCTTCTTTCTGTGCCCTCCTCTTCTTTCACTGTGATACACCCATTGCCCATGTCAACAAGCTCAGCCTCGCAGAGAGCCAAGTCTAGGAAGGATTAATTCTGGGAATAAACAAACCAAAGCAAAAGCCTAGCCCAAACAGTGAGCAAGAGCCAAGCACATCCACATCAAATCACAACAAGTCTCCTCCAGTACTGGAGATACCTATCTCTGCTTGAGACACTGGGGAGCAGTCACCCATCCAACAATCCTAAACCATTCCATCAAGTCAGCAGAGAAAGCCGGATACCCTCCCCAAAACACACTATTTTCTTTCATAGGCGGGGGTGGAGGTGACGGTGTCTGGGCAGCAAGAGTGAGAAAGTAGGAACTTGCGAGGAAATGGAACTAGAAGTTTTCGAACTGCTTTCCCATCTTTTTGTAGCAATCACAGAAACCCCCTGGAACCCCCCAGGCATTCCAGCCGGTGAGCAGGAACAGTCTCCAACAGAGAGGAAAACTGCTCAAGTATGTCTTACAGAAGCAGACGTCATAACTTTCCCAAAACCAAGGAGCAATGAATGTTTCCCTCACTGTTGAAAACTTTCTTCCAGGCAGATCTCCACCTGAGACTCCGGGCACACGTCTGTCCGTTAGGATTACTAACACGAGCAGACGCTTCTTTCGTGTTTGGAAGTTTTGCCACTGACTTCAAAGTAGGGAGATATAACACCTTGTGTATACCCTAAACACCCTTAACAACAGCACCTGACACATTTAAAGTGCTTAGACATGTTAAAGGCATTGTACACCACCAGCAAAAAACCAGGAAACCCTGTCTAGGTGGTTCATGAGAAATCTGGTGAGCCAAGAGTCTATCCCTGAATCAGATGCTTATCTATTAGCCAGCTAATAGCTGGGTGACTGCTCCTCGAACTGATCTGTACAGTCATAAGCAGGGACTACCTTCTGGTGAGCTGTGGAGGCTTTGTATTACTCATAATCCTCTTAAATCATAACAAAGAATACAGATTAGAAGGTGTAAAGCGTGCAATAACTGTTCTAAAACCAACATAAACACAGCCATCTCAGCCTGAGTCAGAGCCTGCATCATGGGAGCTTACTGAACTCCTTTTGAAGTCATGTTCTGAGGGTGCAAGTGTGGTTTCGCTCCCGGTGCTGGCCTGGTGTGACAGCAACATGCACCAAGCAGTGCCTGGAGCCAACTCAAAGGAGACAGGAGCAAGGTCAGCCCAGCATGGCAGCACCGCTACAGGGACAAGGCAGTGGGCTGAGAAATGAGTATTCCCTTTGCTCCAGGGCAAGCCACGGAAAGAGAAGGAACAGCAAGATCCCCTTGACAGAGGGACAAAAGAGGGACAAAGTGAAGGGCTTTTGCCTCTGGAGGGCACAGAAATAAGACGAAAAATGTGGCTCTGGGTAGCTCTGGTGAAGGCCACCATGAGGAAACTGCAGCACAGTCCAACTGGAGCCATGGTACCTTCATCAGTGTTTCATACCTGAGCCAAAAATTGTTGTATGTTGATGTGTGTGCACTCCCAGGTGTCAACCAGGAGGAGCCTGACAAGGCTCCATACAGATTATGACCCCCATGGTTAGCAAGCTGAACTAATGCTGCTGAGCCTTAAGTGATGACTGAGCACTTAGAATAATGTAGAATTATGAACTGCACCTCCTACACGTAGGGATACTCAAGAGTCTTCCTTTTTAGAGACAACAAAACTGGCATCGACTTCTGCACTAACATGCACAACTGCCAAAAAGCATACAGGATATACAACACTTCTATGGACATTTCTAAGGTTAGTATTAATGTACATCAGCGTTTTAACCATACAGTAAGTACAATAGCAGGAGGAAAGCACATTCCTAAGTATCTCTCAGTCAGGAGGTATGCATGATAATTACCAATGAAAGTCATTAAGTCCGCTAGCTTAAATACCGGGTTTTAAATACCAGGCTAATTGTATCAGCAGCAGCAGGTTTATGGGTGGAACCTTCTTCTCCCAAGCACTCCTTCATATTAGTTTCCATGCGGTATTCCTCAAAGTTTTATAGCATTTATCTATAGTTTCCCTGTTTAAAGTAACGACCAGAGATGCCCAGTTTGATACTAAAGTTTTAACTACTGTTGCTCGAGACTTGTCAGCATACACACTCGTAGCAACAAACAGTTGCTAAAAAAGAAACAAAACTCCTGCTTCCCAGAAACCTGTGTGTCCTTTGTCACTCCTTGAGCATGAGCGGTTCGTAGGCACAAGACGTTTTACTCACTCCCAACCTGGGCTACGTAACACTTGTACCCGCTGTCCCCAAGGTCTGCCCGTGTAGTACTATCCCCGCACACAATGCTGTAGCCATCCCTATGAGTATTTGTAAACATCTAGTCCTCCAAGAACTTTCCACTTGAAACACGGCTCTAATGTATTCACATTTGTCATAATTAGATGCAAACGTACAAAAAGCCACTTTCTTGCTCAGCTGAATTACTATTCTATTAATAGTGATGCTCAAAGGATTTCGAAATTCCCCACTGTTTAACCTCAAGACTGCTCAGCGCATTTGGGAAACGTACTCTTTGTTGCAACTTGACAAAGAAAGTCTTAATTTGTCCACATGTATGAGACATGCACATGGTTCAGCCTATGGGGCAGATAATGTCTCGGTTTCCCTGGAAAACTATACAATGAAATATTCAACATAAGGCATTCTGTAGCTTCGATGGGAACTACAAACTGTAGTTTTCCTGGGATGTCCCTGCAGGTTGGCTCTGGCACGTACGCCTGCACGTTTTATGCTTTGTCTGAAGGAGGAAGCTCCCACAAGGGAGGGGAAAGCTTGCAGATATGGGTCATGAGTTGGTGTATCAAAACTTAGATGAGAATCTATAAATCCAAACCAAAACCCCCAATACCTCAGCATATTCCCCTCAAGCTTTCAAGAAAAAACCCAACCCACCTAACATAAACCAGACCTTGAAGATTCTTTAGTATTTCAGCGGTTTTCTGCCAAGAGGAGGAAATCAACCAAGATTTGTCCAAATCCAGAATGAAGGCAAGCGGACACACTCTGATGTAAGGTTGCTCAGACTTCCTCTACACTCTATGTGCTCGACACAGGGTCATTTTACTCCTGCTTCGCTTTAACAAGTGACAAATGCCATTTATAGGTTTGTTCCCCACCCAAAAGAAGACGAAATCAATTCTTCTCTCTCATAACCTTGTGTCATTTTCCAGTTCCAGCACCAAAACCCACTGCAGACTGATTATCCTGATTTCGGAACCAGCCCCCGAAACCATTTCAATTGTACCCAAAACAGAAAAAACGAGACAATGCAATAAAAGAAAGGACCGCTGAACACTCGGACAGGCACACACCCTGCACGCCTCCCCCCGCCCCGGCTTCCTTCGCACCGCCAGCGCTGCAGAGAGCCCGCTACAACCCGGGCAGTGGCTACAGGGGGTGCCCGGCCCTCGGGGTAACCCGTCCGGTCCGACTCCTCGCCGCCGCCGCCGCCGCGGCCAGACACAAACTCCAGCGGCGGGAGCGATCAGCCCCGGCCAGAACCCCCTCGCCCTCGGCCACCGCGCTCCGCGGGACTCACCGGAGATCTCGGCCTGGGGCACGCCGCTGAGGCTGAAGCCCTTGGCCCCATACAGCTGCCGGACCTCGGCGCAGCTCCTAGCCTTGCCGCCGCTGTCACCGCGAGCCGGGGCGGAGGCGACACACAGAAGCCAAAATCCCCACGGGAAGAAACGCATCCTTCTCCGCTGGCCCCGCCACCTGCCGTGCGAAGGGCAAAGCCAAGGTCCCGCAGCGGGGAGGCGGCCGGGGTCCCTTTGCGGCCGCGGTGCCGGGTCCGGGGCGCGGCCCCCTCCTTCGCTCCGTCCGTCCGTCCGTCCCCGGGCAGCCCCGGCGGGACGGCGCGCAGCGGGGCTGGGGAGCCGCGGCTCTCGGGCGCTGCCGCGGCGAAGGCTCCGGCGAGTTCAACCCGGACGCCGCCGCGGTTTCGGCGGAGAGGGGCAGAGATCCAAGTTTGGCTGGGCCGGACCGCTTTAGAGCCCCGGAGCGTGACCGTGGCAGAGGGGCTTTTGTTCTTAGCGCGGCTGCATCCCCGGGCAGTCCCGCCGCGATGCTGCCGGCGGCGGCGCGGCAGGGCCGGGCGGAGCGGGGCGAGGCGCGGGCCGCGGGGCTGCTCCCTCGGCTCGGCGCGGCGCGGGGCTGCGCTGGGCTGGGCGGGCCGGTCCGTGCGTGCGGCGGCACCGCTCCACCTGCGCGCCGAGCCGGGCGACGGGGAGCTCCGGAGCGAGGCCGGGCTTCCCCCGCCGGACGTGGCATCACGCCGTCCCGCGCCAATCCCGCGCAGGGCGCAGCCCCCCGCCCCGCCCCGCGCTCCCCCGCGGGGCTGTGCCGGCGCGGCCGGGGCAGCGCTGCTCGGCCGCGGGTGCCGGCCGTCGGCAGCCAGGCCCCGCCCGGGGAGGTTGACACCGGCCGTGGAGCACCGGGAGATGCGGTCCTCGGGCGGCCGCACGCCGGCCCTGGGGAAAAGGGACGTTAAAGCCATCGTTGTCGGCGTCGTGGTCCAGGTGCTGCACCTGAAGACCCCGAGTGCCCCCAGATTCACTGGGGGAGCAGCCACATAGAAGACTTAAGTTATACAGCGCTTAGCCAAAACGGTGAGTAGAGAGCATCGTAACTGGGAGCCTGGGAATTCCACCAAGGTTCGAATGGGGGGAAGGGTTAAAACTGCCCCTTTTAGGAGCAGAAACGGGAAGAGAGGCAATTTTCAACAACAGATTCTCGGCTTTTGGAATCTAAGTCCGACACGAGCCTGCCAGCTCCTGAACCTGGTGCTCTGCAGCTCTGCCAGCTGTGTTTTAAACGGCTTCCCACGGAACTGAGGCATCTGTGATCACCTCTGTCGAGGTAATGCCCATGTTTCCCCCCCCCCAAATAAGCACCAAGTCTTTTGGCCAGAATCGTAGAATCACAGACTTTAAAGCTCATCCAGTTCCAACCCCCTGCCATGGGCAGGGGAACCTTCCACTAGAGCAGGTTGCCCCAAGCCCTGCCCAACCTGGCCTTGAACACTGCCAAGGATGGGGCAGCCACAGCTTCTCTGGGCAATGAACATCAAACAAATCTAGTGTGTTTCAGGACAGACAGAGGACACAAAGATCACTCCTCCAAATCTTCAGCTGAGAGGGAACAGTTGTTTCCTATGGAAAAAGGTGATGGAATGTGCCCGTGCTTCATCTGAAGCACTTAATGTGAGTTTACACCTTACCAGACACCAGCCACCCCACAGAGAAACACATACCCCCAAAAAAAAACAGGAAAAATTTATCAGAGTTTAGCTTTTGAATAGTCACTCAGACATGCAGAAATACATGGGAAATTTGGGTTGTTCATTTTGCTGCTTGGGAACCCCTTGTTCTCCTGAGGAACGAGTAATGGACAAGTAAATGACGCAAAGTAAGAGCCCCAGGGAGGAGAAGGATGGCAGCGGAGAAAAGTTGTTGCTTCCCTATGTTGTCGCTTAATGATTTCCTATTAAATCTTCCTAATTAAATTCATCTACAAGATACAGCAAAGCAGATTTAGATCTAACTGCAAAGCCAGGGAGAAGTTGGTCATGAGGATCACTACTAAAGTGACCAATACATCATTACCATCAAAAATTAAACACTCCAAGTCAGATACACCCCATACATCCCAAATCTTGATTCTTTAGCAGATCTCTTTTGGTCTCTTGCTGCACCTCTTGGTCATGCCCCATTTTAGAAACCCGAAGCTTACAGAGTACCAAAAACTTGGTACACCTCAGCTTGGAGTTGGCCTTACAGAGCATGGAAATAGGTCTCATTCCTGGAAATATTTAAGGAAAAAATCTGCCATGGATAATGGAAAGTCTGACCTACCCCATTTTAAATGGGATCTCTTTTGTAAATACAGGAGTACCATATACATAATAGCTCACCAGGTATGTTAATGTGTCACAAGGTTACTTAAGCTCTCACTTCTGGGTATTTATCTGAATTTTATAGCCATAAATATAAATGGCTATTTTGCCCATTCCAGGCTTTGAACACGTCTCTCAGAGACTTATGTCAGAGATCTCATCTGATTAATTCAGCTACAATAATAGCAGAAAACAATCACCACAGAAATCCATATGTATACTTCCAGGGCTACAGGAACATCAGGATCTTGGTTCCTCCTCCTGGAAAACTGAAGAGGGAAAATCAGATGCTCACAGACACACCATTAATAACGCTCTCAACTTGGGCCTGTTGAGGGGAATGAACTGCAGGAATGCAAACTCCAAAGAGACAAAGTACCTGATAGAGAAGAAAGGCAGAGTCATAAAACTCTTATCTGGTCTGGCTGCTACAGAATGACACAGGGTGGCACAGGGGACCAAAGCAGTACCTAATTTTTCCCTTTCCTTGTCCAAGCCCGAGGTTGGATCCTTGCTGCCGTTGTATATTGAGAGCTTGCTTGCAGCTCTGCCTGAAGTGACCTCGGAGAAGCTCTCTGTGAGCTACAGATACACCTCAAAGTTGCAGCATGAAGCTCTCCACAATCATACAGAAATAAACACTCGCAGGGAAAGAACTGGAACTGAAACCCTTGGGTTTGGCTTTGGAGCCAACCCCTGAGCTACAGATCATTTCACAGACCATAGTATTTCCCTTCTTCCTATACACCTCACTTCCCCAAACTGGGTGACAACAGTGCCTGCGGCAGGGACCGAAGTCATGTTACTCCTGATAAAATCCTGAGGGACTGCAGCATGCACTCTGCTATTCCCATGGTGAAACACCAAGGTACCCACTGCCAGAACACAGCACACTGCGAGTTCCCAAGCCCAGTGCAGGAGCTGGAACTGAAGTCCAGGCTTTGCCATAAACCTCCCTGACAAAGTGACCATCATCAGGTCACTCACTTCCTGAAAAGGGATAAGAGGTACTTCTTACCTGGCCACCTGCATGTGAGATGCTCACATACTATCACAAATAGAAGCTTATAAGTAGGCAGATTAAAAATTAACCTGAGCTGATACAAGCTCTTCAACAGAGAAGCTATCTGCAAGTCTAGACAGGATCCAACCCTCAGCAAGCCAATCTTCAATTAAGAGGCATATCTGCTTGTTTCTGTGGACATGCAGGATTGAGGCAGGTACACTCTAAGCAAATTGAAATAAACATCTTTAAAGCACCATGATGAAAATGTATTTCTGGCATCTGTATTCTGTGTGTATTTGAGGACCAAATCCACTTCCTGAACATTCCTGGTTAAAAGAATGGAGCATTGCAAAAAGTAAACAAAAGATTGTCCAACAATGGGCAGAAAGAGCTAGAACTAGGGAAGATAAGGAAAAGCACAGCAAAACACGAAGATGAGTAGACAAAATGCAGAGGAGGAAAAAAACACACAGCCAGCCAGCAAGATAGTTAGAGGAAGACAGGAAATCCATCCTTCTGTGGGGATCACCTCTTGACAATCTGACAGAAAGTGCTGCCCACTGAAAAGCTGATCCAAGCACTATGTATAAGAATCATGAAGAGGAGCCAAATAATCTGGCACAAGTGGAGAACGCTACCCTTTAATAAAGAAGTGAAGAGAGGCTTTGTACAACCTCAACTGTTGTTGTTTCATTTCTTCAGCGCTTCCCAAAAGTTTCACAAGGCAGGGGACATACCTCTTTTTTCTTTTCTCTATGGATGCAAATCAAGAATAGAACAGGCAGCAATGCAATTACACCCACCAGAACTCCAGCTGGTTCCAAAGTGGAGCTATGCTGAGCTGCAGCAACCTGGATTCTGACAGCAAAACCAGGTAAGCATATTAAATCACATCATATCTTTGATGCCACATGAAAGTATAGGGCATTCCTACTTGCATTCGCTGGCGTTTCCACCTTTTTCACTATTGTGTCAAGTACAGAGCTCACACAGAATGGGGAGTGGGGAGGGAAAAAGAGATGGGCAAAGCCTATGTGGGCTACAACTTCCTCCTAGCAATGTTGTGCAAAGAAACCTGCAGCACCTTTCCCTTAGCCAGTCTTACACTGCTTCTGATTCTGTGGGAAGATCAGAAAATCTGGCACCTTTAGATTAAAAATGTTCTTCAAAGTAGGAGTATCTCAGTACCTTTTCCACCTGTTTCTTTTAATCTATGATTTACCTGTCTTCTACAGGATCCATGAAAGCTCTCCCTGTGGTCCCTGCCCTGCCCCCAGCACTGGCTGGTGTTCAGCAGAAGCTGGACGTGTGTTTTGTTGAATCAAATCTAATTAAGTTACTCAGAGGATTTACTAGATTACACCTTGCTATCTACAGCTGCTTACTTCTTCACTGGCTCTTCGTTCAGCAGAAATCCAGCACCTCTGCACACATTGCCCCATGACCCTCTTCTGACATGTACAGGAAGCACCTATCAGGTTGTTTCGGTCACCGAAAACATCAGATGAGTCCCTTTGAATTGTTGGGACATATATGTACAGGTAACAAGCCCAGCTCAATCACAGTGGACTTCGTAAGAAGCCATTTGCTGTACAGAAATGCCAAGACTTGTTGGGATTTGTGTGTCCAGGTTAATTAAGAGTATTGCTCAGTAGATGTACAGAGTTGGGGATCCTGGACAGGGTGCCCAGAGAAGCTGTGGCTGCCCCATCCCTGGCAGTGTTCAAGGCCAGGTTGGACAGGGCTTGGGGCAACCTGCTCTAGTGGAAGGTGCTGGCAGGTGTCCCTGCCCGTGGCAGGGGGTGCAACTGGATGAGTTTTAAGGTCCCTTCCAACCCATGATTTGATGATCCTTCCCAAGTCTTAAGGGAGTCAGTTTCAGGCCCCAGAGGAATGATGAACACAATTCTGGCTGCTGAGGAGAAGAGGGTGGGAGACTGCACGGAGACCAAGTGTAGCAGTGTACACCAAGGCTTGGCCAGTCTGGTGCTTGATACTTTGGTAGAACAGACTCTTTAAATGCAATGCTTAATTCCCCCCGTGTGTTGCTAGTACTCTGCAGAGGGAGATTATGAACAGCTAAATAATTTCAGGCAGAGAATCTGTCTAATGCAGGTAATTGCCACTCTGTGCTATGTTTTGAATTGAACAACCCAATGTTACAGCAGCGACTTAAAGGAATGTATTGCTTTAATGACCTCTTACAAACGACGCCACCCTGCAGGACTGAACTTGTATTATGTATGTGAGTCAGAGATTTCCCAGTAGAAAGAAGTCTTAAAGGCCAAAAAAAATAAATAAATGCCATAAACTCGTTAAAGAAATGGCTGCTAATTGGGTCTGCCCCAGGAAGTACATTTCGTCCTCTCTGTCCACTGCTTTCAATAAAGCTTTTCCCACTCCCAGCTCCCCAAAACATAGCCAACAATGAACAAAGAACACGGAGATGACACTGAATCTGATTTATGTTTGATAAGCAGAGCTTAGCTCAATAGCATGAAATGGCTTAAAATTGGCCCCCAAATGGCTAGAAATGTGTCAGTCCTGCATGCTACTGCAGAGATATGTGGGTTTCTCCCGCTTCCACATTGCAATCGATGACTTTCTCTTATTATTCAAGAGGTTACATCCAGAGCTGACTGGTTTTGAAAGGGATTTTTCAAGTAAAAACCTCCCCTCATTCTCACCATCAGTCTCTGGACACTAGTGTAAGAAAACTGCCAGTAGGAGCACGCTTTGTTCCTATGAATACTAGCTCAACAGTACGCTCCTGAATATTGGTTTGAGGCACGTGGAAGTGGGATAGACATCCCAGGTTCCTGTGAGAAACAAAAGTTACAGCCATGAAGGAAGAAATGTGTGGAGTGGCAATACAGGCATCTGGCAGTGCTAATGGAACTTCTCAGCTGACACTTTATCCTCAGCTGTTGCTACACTAAACACTACAGACTAAAGCACTTACATGAATTAATGCAATTATCTTGCGTTCTGCTCAAGTGTTTATTTTTCCCCTCGCATCTGGTTAGGTACAACATAACCTGGTTTTCTAGAGAAAGTGACTACAAGGAAACACTGACAAGGTTGTACTGCAAAGCACTGGACACCTCTGGTTGTGAGGAGAGACTCTCACCCTCCAGGCTTTGCGGTGTGACAAACACCCAGTGCTGAGCAGTGTCAGGCAGAGGTGCAGGCAAAGCAGGGTTAGACCAGCTTGCTGACAGGACAGCTAACCATGGATGTCAAGCAGCCTTTCACATACAGGGGTCAAAGCTTGACTGATCCTTCCTGTGCCTTTTTCTCTGCAGTCTTGGTAAGGTAATTACGAGATGACGCACAGTTTTCGATGTGTGCCAGCTTCACTTCTGAGGGAGCTGTACACAAGTAGAGTTACAGCTGGAGTGGATTTGGGCCAGAATATTATTCATTTTAAGATCTATGCATCAATACAGTGTATGAATCTGCTGTGGCTACATAACTTTAAGGGTGCTCAAAGAGCAAGCTCTCAGAAGACAGTGTGATGCCAGTGAAGGGACACCCGTTTATCCCGGCTAAGGATTAAACACCATTATAATCCAACATCCTCAGGCACCACTACAGACCCTCTGGTTACTGGTTCTTTGGTCAGGACTACATAAACATCCAGTGTTGGATTTTTCAAGACACCAGACAACGCAAACCCATCTTCTTAAGATTAAAAATAGAGCTCTTAATCGGATTTCCTCAACCTGCTACAAACCAGAGAGCACGAATACAAGGAGATGCAGAGCCACTGGGTGTTAGAAATGATAGAACTCACGAGGACACTGAGTTCTTTCTGAAAGGGTTTTCTGTTGGTTGGTTTTTACCGTGCTACTTTTGAGCACAACCTTGAAAATAAACTGTTTGCAATAACTGTGTTTTTACATCACACCTATAGTTTTGCCTTAGGCAGGACTTTTCTTCTGCAGCTAAAGGAGCAAAGCTTAGTTCCTTTGCCTCTATTGTAGCAGATGCCAGGGACATTGCTTTTTAAAGCATTTTACATAGAAGTTGGTGGACCAGGGGACCCTGGATCACACTTTCAAACCTTCCTTGCTGCCTTACAAAAGCGAGGCAGTTAGATGCAATGACTCACTCACACTGACATTTTTGGGAGAGAATGATGCCTTTTATAACAACATTGATATTCCTCCATTGATGTCTCAACACGGGCTAATTTAGACAAGAAACATGTAGTGCAAGGTTGAGAGGTCACAGGCCAGCCAAAGAACTCATGAGATCATGGGCCCATGAAAGAGGCTCTGGCTTTAAAATCAAATAGCCTTTTTTTCTTTCTTTTTTTAAGGAACAGGCAGACTTTTCTGAAGCGCCTGGAATTTGATATGAGCTCTCCTTTCACATACTGTGCAAATAAAAACTACACTGCAGAACGACTTGGGGGGGCGGGGGGAGCGTTCAGGAGAGTTTCTCTCCAGAGGTCACTTTAATCTATATTGAGTAGAGAAAGGGAGGGAGAAGGAAGGACACACACCTACTTTCAGAAAGCTGCCAGACCTCTCTTCCACCTCTGATGTTATCCCTTGCCAAGCCAACACCCTTCTCAGATTATTCTCCCCACAGCCTGCAATACCTCTGCAGTCTAGTGAGTGTGAAATTACATTATCAACTGTTGGATTATTTGCGGCTGTTGTGTTCTGCTCTATCCATACTAGTCTTTTCCCAGTCTCCTGATTTTTCCCTGCCAGACCTAAAGGAAAAAGATTTTGGAAAAACGAAGCTTACAATATAAGAAATCTACTTCCACGGTGTTCTCCAACCTGATGTTTGCACCCTTAAATGATTTTAAAACAGATTTGGGTTTCAGACCAAAATCAGGGCCAGATTTTCTGGCTTTGAGTTCTTTCAATGACAGCTCATCCACAAATTATTCTTCAGTTTCCCCAAGAAGAGGACTGTATGAGTTTCTTCCTAATATTAGGTGTATATAAAACTAATTATGGACTGACAGAGATTTTCTTTCTGACTCCAAATGAAACAGAACACCCTTTCTTTTATAAAGCAGCCTCAAAATGTCGATGTTGGATTTAGAAATGGATTTGCAAAACCAAGAGGCCTAATGTGCTGTGTTCCCTTCTCCCTTCAGTGCAGCAGCAGCTAACAAATACTGTTTGTTGATGCAATATATATAAACCATACATCTTTGGTGTGATAATTTGTTATTAAAGCAAAGCAATTAGGCACAGAGTTTCCTAATGGAATATGCAATTGATAAGAGAAGAATTTATTCATCATAGATATGACTAAAGAAATTATTCTTTATGAATTTTCAAGACATAGCTCATGTCTTCCGAATTTAAGAAAATAAAGATTAGCTGCTACAGTGAAGCCCTACTGTAGCTGTCCTCCCAGATTTCCATCAGAAAATGCTTCCTCACTGTGCTTTCTTGGCCCTTGGTTTTGTAAATTAACAAGGTTCATAAACTCTGAAGTAACCAAGTATAAGGAACCTGTTATGCTTACTGATCAGTGGGAAAGATTTACTTTTGGGACATATTCAAAAACACTATTAGAAACTGCACGCATTTGCTGAACCAAGTGAGGGCTTGTGCTAGGTACCTGTATATCCATGCTTGGAAGGAGACTGATCCAGTGTCAGAGCCATCCGCTGTTTCAGACTGCCTGTCCTTCCTAACTCCAGCCTGGTGGAAACAAGAGACTATACAGCATCCACCAGGAATATAATTCTAAGAGACTTCTATTTTCACTCCTATGGTCCTCCACTGTGTGAATGAATGTGCTGATGACCCTGCAGTGAGCCCCTAAGTCCTCATATGGGCTCTGCTAGCAAGGCTGTGTCTCTAACATCTATGTTACAAGCACCAGCCTGATAGCTCAAGTTCAATTACAAGAGCTAATATCAGAATCTAGAGTTGTTCACTTAATAGCCGCTGTTGCTCCCACATCCTCAAGGCAGATAAAAGTTGACCCATCTATGGCTGCCATTGGCTTGATGGGTCACAAGGTGAGAACACCATGCAGTGTGTCCACAATGGCCTTCCTGGGTATCAAAGCACAGCAGTATCTGAAATCCTTATAAATGACACCAGTGTAGTACCTAACCTTCTTATGTTAGGCTTAGGCAATTTCCTCCCTCCTCCCATTGCTCATTTTCCTCAACTCAAATGTCTGTTTCACACAAACAAGAAAAATGAGCTGGCAAACACCCTGCCCATAACTCAATTTTAAGGGAGAAAAATACAATTTCCCCCAAATCTTTCTTTCCTAATGCTTTGTGAAATGAACTGTTGAAAACTATCTATTGAGAAGGAGCTGAAAACCCTTCCCTCCAAAAAGTAGCATAATAAATGTACTCTTCACTCTTCAAGAGATGCAGCTTAGCCCACAAGAGAAAGCCCTCTTTTTCTGCCTTTATGGGTTTTGATTAAGCATTCTGTCCAAATGGATTTGGAAGTTTTGATGCCATCCTCTTAAATGTCTTTTGTGTATGAAAAGCAGAACTGGAGATAGCCAAATGCAGAGAAGAACTGCAAAATTATCTTTGTTAGCTCAGTAAGGATGGCTGGAATCCCTTCTCAAACTCCCCTTAACATCAGTGGGAATTTTACATAGCTATTAAGCGCAGACAGCACTGGAGAGATTCTGAGGTACAGACTGCTGGAAGCTCAGAGGGTGTCAATGTGGAAGCACTGCTATATATGCTTCCCTATACATCCACTTGTGACCATTATCAGAGACAGCCCTTTGGTCTAACCCATTCTCATGCACACTTTACAGTCTCCATTTACTAATCTGGTTACCTGAAACCCTTTCAAGTTACAGTTACATAAACAGCAGCATTAAGAACTCAGGTGACTCCCAGTGAGGCTCTGCATGCACTAGGGTGCCTCAGTAGCAGCACACTGGTTTCCTTGGATCAAGCAGCCTAGCCCCAGGGAGCTGGGATGCATGGGTTGGTGATGCTGAGGACAGACTCCTACCTCTTTGTTTTGTCCTGCAGTGTGGAAGGAGCTTCCCACAGATGTCTGGGCAGTCTCAGCTCTCATATGGTGTCCAGAGGAGAGAGGCATGCTTATGTGATGTGATACTTAGGAATGCCTTTGGGGTAGTAACAGGATACAGAAAACCCTCTGAGGTATCTTAATGGCTTTGGCATGGTTCCCCTTCCCAAACTGATACTTGTTTTTATGACATACACATGATGATGCCAGCAAAGAACACAAGTTAGAGATATCCATGATAGTTCATAAGAACAGTTAACTCATTCATCATGATGGTACCCTTTAACATGTCTGTGCAAACCCTCCAACACCACCATATATTCCCTTTCTCTTCTTCCATTCCCCATCTATCTCCCTGCCTGATAGGTTGTTGTTCACTCAGATAGAGGATGCTGTTAGGATGCTCTTTCTCCTGTTTAGGCAGATTGCTTTGCCTTTCTAGTGCTCCTCCTGATCCTGACAGTCCAGGGAGCATGTGGCTTAGAAGAGGAACTGAACTCATATCTTCCTAAAACCTGAGATGGATGAGCTTTTACTTGCTTATTTTGTACTCACTCAGCAGTGACCCACAGCCATGAAGAGCTTTTGTCTGTGTGCAATAATCAAGCAAGTCAGGAGCTCACCCCAGAACTTGCTATGCAGGCCTGCTTGTAGTCATAGCTCTGAGTCAATGCTTCATCAATTCATTTGACTGGTAGGGGTGGTAGAAGGTCTTAAAGGCCCTCCTGAGACTTAAAATCCAAAGAAAATTAATCCAGATACAATGGTGCCCTGTATCTTTCTAAGGCTTCTCTTAGTTGGGAACTAAGCTCATCTACTTTTAATTTCATATAATGAGAACGTACAGACTTACCTTAGTAAGAACATGGCAAATATTAATTAAGTACTAGAAACGAAAAAGAAAGACAATAGCTACCAAGGAGGATAAGTCTGAGAGTTTGGGGCTTAGGCTGTATGAAGCTGAAAAAATGGTACTAACCGGAGAACATGGAAATTAAGAGCAGTACTTCTTAATTAGAGAATACTGAAAGCAGCAGAATAATGAGAGATGTCCACTTTTCACCTGCAACAATGGAGACAACTCTTTCTTAGGATTAAATCTCAGATCCTAGTACATGGTCCTGTTAGAGAAGGGCACTAACATCATTATCACTCAGTTTATCACACGCAAGCACCAAATTGTGCCTTAATATGCTGAGGGTTCTCCTCTAAACTATGTGGTGGTGTTAAGCTGACCTCATGGAGCTGAACCTGAACCACTCTGTCATGGAAAAAGTCGGACTTCTATCATCATTTTTCCTAGGCTGGCAGAATTGCAGCGGGGACACCCAGCTGACTGTATCTGTGGCTTCCTTTCCAGCCAGGCTTAAGCAGCTGACAGCTACTGAGGATCTGCATCCCGCTTCTGGTTTCAGGCAGGAACTGGTTTTATTAGGAGGACAGGGACAAACAAACTATAAATAAAACTGCATAAGGGCTTTATGAATCAGTGTTTAAAAACTTAACTTTTCATCAGTCTGGCTGCTGCTCTGCTCTCTCTGATGCCACTTTATCTCAGCAGAGACACAGGCAGCCTGTATTCTTTTAACCTCAGCATGCTGCCACCGGTCTTTGATATAGCAGCTGTCTCATAGCTACCACTAGATTTCAATTAAACCAGGTTATATTTAGGGTGAAAATAGGGCTATTTTAAACTACCATACCTGCCAACTTCTATTCACTCTCAGCAGTAGTTATTTTATTTGATGTTCCTGGTTTTAAGCTGTGCTATCCATAAAATTAAAAAGATAACAGAAATTGTGATGTATTTTATGTTCACATAACCAAAACCCTATCATTAAAAGCAGCACATGTCTACAGAAAAACACCCTTTAAGATGATAAATAATAAAATGCTCTCTATTTATAGCCAGGGTTGATAGCACAGACTGTCCATGGTGGGACAATACAAATGATTCTGCAGTGCCAAGGAAAAGTAAACTTTCCTTTTTCCCTACTGATCACAGGGGCCTATTACTCACATGCTTAGTGCTTCCACAGAAAGAAGTCATAGAATCACAGAATCATCGAGGTTGGAAAAGACCTTTAAGATCATCAAGTTCAAGCTTTACCCCAGCACTAAACCATGTCACTAAGGGCCCTGTCTAGGGACAGTGCCCTAGGCAGCCTGTTCCACTGCTTGACAACCCTTTCAGGGAAGGAATTGTTCCTAATATCCAGTCTAAACCTCCCCTGGTGCAGCTTGAGGCCATTTCCTCTTGTCCTGTCCCTTGTTCCTTGGGAGCAGAGCCCAGCCCCCTCCTGGCTCCATCCTCCTGTCAGGCAGTTGTAGGGAGCGATAAGGTCCCCCCGAGCCTTCTCTTGTCCAGACTGAACCCCCCAGGTCCCTCAGCCGTTCCCCATCACACTTGTGCTCCAGGCCCTGCACCAGCTCCATTGCCCTTCTCTGGCCCCGCTCAGCACCTCAATGTCTCTCGGAGTGAGGGGCCCAGACTGACGGGATGATCACTGCCCTGGCCCTGCTGCCACACTGGTGCTGATACAGGCCAGGATGCTGGTGGCTTGTTGGCCACATGCTGCTTATGTTCAGCTCCAGTCAGCACCCACACGCCCTTTCCCATGAGCAGTTTCCAGGCACTTTTCCCAAGCCTGGAGTGTTGTAGGGGGTTGCTGTGGCCCAAGTAGAGGACCCAGCAGTTTGCCTTGTTGAACTTCATATCGTTGGCCACAGCCCACCGATCCGACCTCTCCAGACCCTTCTGCAGAGTCTTCCTACCCTCCGGCAGATCAACACCCCCCAACTTGGTGTTATCTGCAAATTTACTGAAGGTACACTTGATCCCATTATCCAGATCATCAGTGAAGTCATTAAACAACACTGGCCCCAACAGCGAGCCCTGTGGGACACCACAGATGGTGTGTGGGATATCAATGTAACACTTTCATGTTGTCCAACACAACACACTTATCTTGGGGACAGATTATGTGATTTGGGCAAGAATAGTTATGTCTCCTTGTGTTTTCACTTCAGACAGAGAAGGAGGAAAGGGATGACTATCAATATGGCATCGTTCATACTTCATCAGCAGGTAACACATGAAAGCCCCATAATGGACATACCCTCGTGCCCACTGCCCTCCCTCCATTATGGTGGGGCACTTTCCGTAACAGTGTAATGCTCAACCTGTGGTCAGTGTGGGCCACTAACTGTCATTCAAATGCTGTTACACATACACACAAATGTAACCACATGCACACACTGGGATGCTAACCTTGCTTCAAGAGCACGTCTCTGTTCTAAAACGTGTAAAATACCCATATTTTTAGGTAATGCAATTACCTGCATGAAAATGATGGTGCACATCTTTATGCGAACAAGAAAGAAAATCTTATTTGAGTCATATAAAATTTAATAGGCTACAAACATAGCTAAAGCAAAAGATAACTCTCTCATGCAAAAGCCTGCTCATAAACAGTCTATAATTACACTTGCTGCCTTTTGGTTGAAGGCACGGACTTTATTAAGTGCAAGAGCTGTTTTTCTGCAAGAAGGCTTATTGGGGAGTGAATTAAAGCAAGCATGATCACATCCTCACATGCATAAAATGCTGATTCTCTCACCTGCCTTATATGCCAAGTGCTTACTCTTGCAAGGTATTTGGAGCTGTCAATGCCAGCTGAACTCAGCAAGACAGAGAGGTGCTCAGCACATCCTAAAGAACCCTTGGCATCGGGAGCAGGCCTCAGATACACTCAGTGTCTGCCAATGAAACGTACCACGGGAACGCTGGCAATTACAGAGCAACTATTTGTGCGAGCATTACTGGAACTGCCTGCCCTTGTTCAGAGGAAGGGCGCTGGCAGGACAGAGAGGGCTTGCAAAAGAGCTACAGCTGCAGCTCAGAGACTGCAAACCTACCTGACACTGAGACACTAAACAAAGCATACCTGTTTAGCTCACTATATGCAAAATAGAGCATGGAAACAACACCCTGTGAAGGGTCAAACAGACCTGAAAGCAAGAATGACAGAATGGTTACACCTATTACCTCTGCGATATGTTCTGCCTTAGCTTTTAGATATGTATGTTTGGGGGTATTAATCATAGAATCATGGAACGGTTTGGGTTGGAATGGACCTTAAAGCTCATCCAGCTCCCTGCCACAGGCAGGGACACCTTCCACTAGAGCAGGTTGCTCCAAGCCCCTGTGTCCAACCTGGCCTTGAACACTGCCAGGGATGGGGCAGCCACAGCTTCTCTGGGCACCCTGTGCCAGCGCCTCAGCACCCTCACAGGGAAGGATTTCTTCCTAATGTCTCATCTCAGTCTCCCCTCTGTCAGTTTAAAACCATTCCCCGTTGTCCTGTCCCTGTATCTGCTTCAGCTGGGGCACAAAATGGACAGTTCATAGGCATAGGTATTCAGTGTTCAGTCAGGCCCCAGACACTCCCTGGTTTGCTGTGCTTTAACCAAGCCCAGCTTTGAAGGCAGAACAACTAATTATTTATTTATTTTTAATGCCAAGATGGTATCAGGGCACTTTAAAACATCACCGAATTTATTTCCACAACAAAGATACACCTTCCCAAATGCTCACCCAAGGCTGCTTTTCTTCACCATTAAAAACAAACCAACCAACCAGAAGATGTGTTTCTCTCTGCTTATTCTTGTACATGATTGAATCATTTTGGCTGAAACCTACCAAAAAACGCAAACCCAAGCCAAAGCCATAGCACTCCTGTAGCTTGGAAAATAACCCTGACTGGAAAATCAACCTAGCTGGTCCCAGTTTGCCAAAATGGTAAGCAACTGGGAGGAAAAGAATCCTACCGTAAGAAGCATCAGACAACCATTATATACATAACTGTTAAAGAGGGAGTTTAGTGCTAAGTATGTATGTGAAGAGAGAATTTCTCAAAGCAAAGATCTTCATTATCTGGGAGATAAAGGCATAACAAAAACCTCTGAATGGGAGCAATTCAGATGAGATGAGATACTTCTATTTTTTAACCACCAGAGAGATATGAGAACAGCCCATTCAGGGATGTGTTATAATTTCCATTTCTTGAAGCCTTAAAATCCCCTAGCAGACATACATCTAAAAATACATTGGTTCTAACAGATGCTTGGAGATCAGTGCCAGAATCTTCCAGTGCAGTGGCCAAAGCTGTGTAGGATGGTGGCCTACAGAATCCCTTCTGCCCTCAAATGCCCCTCTTTCCACAGTGAACACACTGAATAACCACCCCTGTCCTGTCTAGCGGATGGGACTTTTTCCCTGAAACAGATGGCTGCTGCTTTTTGGGTAGCCAGAGCTCATCTTTTTCCACCTTCCATACATACACCAAACCTCTCCTTTTATTACAAGTGATGCCATAACAGTGGCTGACCCACACAAGAGATGGGTGCAGCAGCAGATTGCCTACAGAAGTTTCACAACAGTTGCACTGAGTATAAGCTTAGTACCTGCTGAAACTACATACTCAAACCTCACTCCCTGCTTCCCCAAATTTTGCCTGTGTCCCTGGAACCACAGACAGACACCCAGCAGTTATTCTGCAAAACCTCATGGCTTCCCACAGTTCCTGGGCTAGTACTAACCAGCGCACCTGACTGAAAATTTATAATCTGGTTTTCAGTTCTATTACCACCTTTTCTGTCTCCTCCAGCTTCCTTTTGCTGGAGTTTGGGACCATCTCTGATCTTTTGGCATTATCCACAGATTCTTCAACTTTTGCTATAATTTAGAACCATTACTGATGCCTCAGAGCTTGCGCAGTTTTTAACTGTATGTCTAAAATACATCTTTAATTCCTTGGATTTTCAGTGCTCTCAAGCTCCAAAGCCTTCATGTTTCTCCAACCACTCCTTCTCAATTTATTCCACCTCTGATCCTTGTGTGCTGGTTGTCAATTTTTCCCCTTGGTCCTTATTGTGAAGCTGACAAGGAGCACCGCAAAACTGACACGGCGAGGCACAGAAATCCTGCAGGAATAACTAAAACCTGACAAGTGACAGTGGAACAAGTGGCAGTGACCAGGTTTTGACCCCGAGATCTGATTTCACATTTAATGTTCCTTGAAATGATGTAGGAATAAGCAGATATTTCGACCTGTTGGAGGCTCCTTAGTGTGCCTGGAACAGGCTGAGGCTTTGGCACGGAGCCCCCAGCACCTGCCCCATTGGCACACTGGGCTGTCAGTGACAGGGCTGGAAGGCCTCTTTTGGACATCTCCGTTAATGCAGAGGAATAACCATAGAGGCAGCTCAGGACCCAAGCTTCTTGTGCCCTATCTGCCTGGGGACACCTAGACAAAACAGAGAGGACCTAACTTTGTCACTCTAAATAAATAGTAGCCACCCCCTATAAGCACTGGTTTTGTTCTTTCCTACACCAGCCTAGCACACCACACTTCCACAGCAGTCTGGCCTTAAATCTCAATTCACTCCCAAATCCCAAGAGAGAGAGAGCTCTGAAGACACCAGGAGATGGGTCATGAAATTAGCATTTTTGTCTCATTAGCTTTTGAAAGCAGCAGTTACAGCACAAGGGACTTGGCCTGGTGATGTACCTACATACGCACAGCATGCTTCTACTAAAAGCATTAGAGCATTACATCTGCCTAAAGTACATTTTCCTGACCAGAACTCATAATATTATAATCTCTGCTGTGTCCTAAATCCAAAATCTGATTTTACACCTCCTGTTCTGGGATATGTTGCATGAATAAAGGGATATGTCATTCTTGCTCCTTTTTCAAATGGAGCCACTCCAAGTTCCACTACAATGCTGCAGGACCCACAGGCAAGTTTGGGGATGATGTGGGGACTGAGGGGACAGCAGAATCCCAACAGCACTAGTGGAGGTAAGGAAGGATGGGCATCGAGACAGAAAGAACGCAGAATAGAATCACAGAATCAACTACATTGTAAAAGACCTTTCAGATCAAGTCCAACCTTTACCCCAGCACCGCCAAGCCCAACACTAAGCCATGTTATTAAGTGCCTTGTCTACACAGTTTGTGAATGCTTCCAGGGATGGTGACTCCACCACTGCCCTGGGCAGCCTGACTGCCCTTTGGGGGAAGGAATTGTTCCTAATATCATGCCTAAACCTCCCCTGACACATCTCAAAGCCATTTCCTTTTGTCCTATTCCTTGTTACTTGGGAGAAGAGCCCAGCCACCTCCTGTCTCCATCCTGCTTTCAGGTAATTGTAGAGAGCAATAAGGTGCCCCCAAGCCTTTTCTTCTCCAGACTAAACCTCCCCTCAGTTCCCTCAACCAGCCCTCATCAGACTTCAGATCAACGCATTCACCCAACTGGGTGTTGTCTGCAAATTTACTGAGGGTGCACTCAATCCCCTCATCCAGATCATCAGAAAAGATTCCAAACAACCCTGGCCCTAACACTGAGCCCTAAGGGACACCACTAGTGACTGGTCACCAACTAGATGTGATACCATTTACTACCACTCTTCAGGCTTACCCACCCAGTCAGTTTCCAGCCCAGCAAAAAATCCACATATCCATGGCCAGTGTCCCCAGGAGGATGCTGTGGGACAGACTGTCAAATGCTCTGCTAAAGTCCAAACACACAATGTCCACAGCCTTTCCATAATCAACCAGAAGGTAGCAACAGTAGATTTAGTGGGAGGAAGATGAGTGGGGGTGCTACCTAGAAGGCTACAGTAATGAAGATCAGCTATAAGAAGTCTGACTGTTACCACACCAAACTGCACACACACATATACATGTATATGTTCAGAAGTCTCTTCTTAGCCCTGTCTGAACTCACTTTCTGAAACACCATACATGGACATGGAGACATACACAAAGAGATAATACTGCAAGCTGTGCTTGCATTAGGGCTAAAAGTTTAAGCACAAGGTCCCAAAATGAATGTCCAGCTTATGAAACTCTTCCATCTGGATGTTAATTTGGCAATATGTGCTACAGAGAAAAGAGGTTTTGTGTCAGCTTGTAAAGCTATCAGCACCTCTGCTTGCTGGTACGAATGGCAGTGTGCTGCAATGAGACTCACCAAGTATGCATAAATACTGTGGATGCATTTGTTGCTGTGGTCAGTACTGAACATTCCCAAACAGTGTATTGAACTCATTTAACTGTGCAGTCCATCCTTCTTTTGCATGGAGATCACCCCCTCCACATTCTCCATCCATATCCACAACATAGAAGAGAAGCTGAAAGCTAGTGTTCCCAGCTAGGCCCTGCTCTCCACAGGAGGTTAAGCAGGTGAGGTCCTTTCCAACTTAGTCTTCTCTATGATTGTGTGAGAGAGAGAAGAATCAAGATTTTGTTTCTGGGAAACTATGTGGAAAAACCATGTGCAGTTCTGGATGCATCTGGTGGAAAAAAAATAGGAGACCGAGATACCTTGTTCTGTGAATGGTGAGGTTTCTAAACAGTTACCAAATGTGATTAACACATCTCATAGGACAGACAGTACCTGGCAAGTGTCAGTAATTATTTAGCCTCTGTCTCACTTGCTTATCCTGAGGAAGATTAAAGAAGCTGCAAGTGTACCTCACAGTGGAGACAAGTGGCTAAGTAAGATTATCAGCCTTCACAAGAATGACCACCACAGTAAAAATGCCATGGGAGAGAATTTCACTATTTCTTGAACAAAAATAAGTCATTCTTCTTGGTAAACTTACTATTTCACAAATGCCAAGATTATATATCTTGGGGATCTAGTTAGGGGCTGTCTGTTTTACTGCTGCTCTGATTGTTAGGAGTAAGATTGTCATTAGCACAAGTAAACTTCTAAAGGTCAGTATATAGGGATTTCTTTGCTCTGAGGAAGACCTATGCCAAGATTTTAGGCCAGACAGCGAGAAATACTGTATTCCCCGTACAGCTGGGAGAAGGCAGAGATGGAAATGGATGGAAAACAGTCAGCAGAGAATCTAAATGATTAATGGATAGATGGCTCTGCCAGGCTGTACCATGCTAAAGGTTAAGCCTGGTTTTAAATGGGAGAGTACACATTTAAAGCACCTCTTTCTACTTAACGCTCATCATGGAGAACTACAAAGTCAGTGGATTGCCTTTCGATTACAGCTTAGGAGACTGCAAACATCCCAGAGATGAGGTCTTTTCTCTTCTATTTGCACAGCATGCAGGACCAGAATTATCTTTATTGGGAACTCAGGACTATAATGAAATACAAACACCAGTTACTAGGAGGAAGTTGCTCAGTGCCACTGTTACCTCAAGGCAAGCATAGTGTTTTGAAAAATTACTGAAGAGAAAAGCGACACTGAAAACAGCTCAATTAATCCACAGTTCGAGGTGTGCATTCTACACCACACTGTACTTCAAGGAATTGGTGAGCTAAACACATTTCTTGCTTACCTACTCATGAAATTTTGACATTGGAGTACAAAAGTATTAAATATTAACTCATTCCCCAGAGGGCTTGAGATTATTTCTTTCTAAATAGGCAAAACCCCCTACAGTTAAGAATTATAGCTGAAATGTTAAAACTCAGCAAGTAACTTAAGTTACAGTGAATAACCAGAAGACCAGAGGTGATGGGCAATCTTCCCTGGCTTCTTGTCATGGAATCACAGAATGGTTGGAGTTGGAAAGGACCTTCTTCCAGTTCCAACCCCCTGCCGTGGGCAGGGATGCTTCATGCTAGACCATGTTGCCCAAGGCTCTGTCCAACCTGGCCTTGAACACTGGCAGGGATGGGTCATTTACCACTTCTTTGGGCAACCTGTTCTGGTGCCTCACCACCCTAGCAGTAAAGCACTTCTTCCCCATATCTAACCTAAGTGTCCCCTGTTTAAGTTTAAAACCACTTCCACATGTCCTATTGCTACAGTCCCTGATGAAGAGTGTTTCCCTCTTACTAATACTATGAATGGTGAGTGACTGTTGGTAGTCAAGTGAGTATAATATGTAGCACCTTAGGAACTGTAATTTAGCATTAATTAGCATCCACTTCAGATAAAGTTAATGACCAAGGTAGCTGTCCATTAAACAAATAAAACTGGAAATGAGAGTCTAATTGTCAGAGTCTAGAGTATCTGACAGTTCTCAGTGTTTTCTTTCCCTTTAATTCAGATTAAAACTTAAATCAACAACCAGATACATCACAAGACTTGGGTTTGGTTTTGTCTTGTTGGACTTTGTTGTTGTTTTCTTTTTGGGTTTATCTTTTACATGGAGCAAAGTTAAATGCACTGACTTCTGAGTTTAAATCTCACTAGGAAATCAGCACTAGCTAGCCCTAGCAAAATGATGCTGCTGTTTGTGGAAGCTCCAACCCAAAATAATTCTCTCCTGTCTGTTTAAATAGAAGGTTGGTGCATATCGAACTCTGTCATCAGGTGTTATTCAAATTGAAGTAGGTCAGGTCCCTGAACACCTGGAAATTAGCCTGGAAATTATCCTGGAAATTCCCTCAATTAATGAAACCTTGGCTGCCTGAATTTTTCCTGCCTCCCCCATAACACTTGGACAAACACGGCCTTAGCATCTGAAATTAATCTCATTCCATTCTTTTCTGTGGAAGGGCATTTTGATTTCCCTCTGACCCCTGAGAAAAAGGTTCATGATTGTTCATTCTCCTGCACATTTTGCTCAGCAGACATCCAATTCCTGCAGTCCCAACCTGCAGGCTTACTTGAGCTGACAGGGCCCGAAGAGCTGGGTTGCGCAGCTAAGACCTGAATTTGCAGTTGCCCACAATGCATGTCCTTACAGCAAGATGCTTACACTTGTTTAAAGAGAAATCAGTGTAAACCAGTATCTTATTTTCTTATCACCTTTATATCAACACAGCAAGGTTCGTACTTCATTTACTTTGAAAATTTATTCTTTTTCAAAAAGTCCTCTAGTTACTTAAAACAGTTGTTCTGCCCCTTCTTCCCTTTCTAATGGCTTGTGCATAAGGTTTGTTCTGGAAAATCACGCTGTGCCGCAGGATGCCATCACCCCTGGGACTTATATCCAATTCCAGCCAAGATGTTTACCTTTTAGAGAGTTTGCTCCAGGTTTTTCGTAAGGTGTAACTCTGCTGCTCTGGGTATGAGGAGTTGAGCCACTTACTACCAATGGTGCTATTTCTTACAGTGTCAGAGATATGCACTGTAGAAACTCAAGAGTGAATTAGGCGAATGCTCTTGTTAAATAAAACACTCTCAGCTTCAAATAGGAAGTAACAGAGTGATTAAAAACAAAACAAAGGCACAATGCAAGCAGCTGAAGTTTAGTGGTGGATTAAGTTAAGCATATACATAACACCAACTTCTCTGGTGCTGGTTTTGATTGAGTGATCTTCAACTGCATGGAAGACAATGCTCATTTGTACTTACTGCCAAGGTTCAAATCCCATAACTAGGATTAAATACAGTTGTATTTAAAGAAATGTACGAAGACAGGAAAGGACTGATGAAATACTGGGCTATAGTCAGAAAAGTCCATCCTACCCTCAGCCGGAACAAAGTGCGCTTTTCCACCAGGAGAGATCAAGTGCATCACTGCCTGCAGCCTCCCTCACTGATATTGAGGCTGCCTTGGCCTCAAAGGAGACTTTGGCCAAGGCTTTCTGTTGGCTGCTCTATCATCTCCAGTTGTAAACATCATGATGCCCCCCTTCTCCCAACCTTACCCCTTCTGTTCCCCAGGTTTTACCCTGCAGGTACTGTCTCTGCCTTTGTGCTGTCAGACTCCTTTGTGGAACACTCCTGAAATGGAATTTGTACCCTCAGGCCTTAATTCCATCATGTTCTGCCAAAATCTTGTGTTGAAGATAGCTACTGCAGAAAAAAAAATCAAAGTTCTCCTCACAAGAAACTTGCCCATTCCCTTCTCTACTAAATATTTGAGATGTTTTATTTTATCTAAGTGAGCCTAGATTAAAAATGAGTTTATACACAGATATGGATATAAGTATACAGGCCCTAAGGGAGCCATCAGACATGAGCTGAGAAGAAATCTGGAGTGGCTTAAGATGTTTCTCCTGATCAGGTACCAGCCAAAAGAGACAAAATATGCTCATATGATGTGAAACAAGTTAGCTTTAAGTCCCCTTCACTGACTGGAGGTGCCCCTAAATCTCTTTAATGGGGTAGTCAGATATGAGACGAAGGTAAAAGAGCATGTCTAATTTACATGCATAATTATTTCAACTGTATATGCAAAATCAAGTCCTGAGGGCCAGCCCTTAGAGAAGCAGAAGCAAGAAACAGCTGATGTAGGACTTGAGAGTAACAGCAGTTTGAAACTCGGGTGAGCACAGAGCTCAGCCTCATGGCCAAGCAGAGCCCCATAGTTTGAAAACAAAGCCTGGTTATAGTACATTTAAACCCGGGCTCTGATCTTGCAGGTTCCAGGGACTCCCTGGGCTCACTCATTATCAGCTGGCTTCGAAAGATCCACAGATGACCGGGCTGCACTGCTCTGTGCAAACTGAGCGCTCAGGCTGACCTTTACCGGAAAAGGGCTCCTTCTCCGCAACAAGCAACTGCTACAAGGAGCGCTCATCCCAGACTGTGTTATCTCTAGACAGGCTGTGCCAGAAGAGCAAAAATCCAAGAGTTAAAGAAATGTGAGCATTTCGCTTAGGAACTGTCACTTGCTTGAGGCTCAGCTTGCCCCATTCAGCTGCTGTTCCCACCTGCAGCCTCTGTTTGGTTTTCTGTTCATGTTCTGAAACTGAATTGGTAGGCAGAAAAGTTCAGTTACTGAATAAATTACTGCCAGAAGTCTCTAAAGGATACACTGAAGAGCAATGAGATTGCTGTGCGACGGGCGAAGAGCAACTTCCAGTCCAGAGAGACCCAGAACAGTTTCCCACTGGTGTGGTTAGCAGTAAAGCCCTTCACAGCTCCCTGGGGAAGCTGTAGCCCATGGCTCATGGGGTCACACAACACCCCCACATCCCTTCTGCCCATTCTAAGGGTGCAATTCATTTCCGTTTGCACTTAGTGGCTTCCAGTCCTTCCACTTGCTTGTAGCTCCTGCCTTGTATTTGGTCTAACAATCAGTTAGGTCTGGTTTACATCCCAAATTTTGCCATTGAATGCTGCCTATCTTTAAGAAACTCTTGACCTGAAGACACAAGTACCAACGTCCTTAGCAGTGTTTCTCAATAGTGCATGCTTTTTAAAAGCTAATTTAAATTTGTCTACCATTAGCTTCCAGCAATAATTTTTCAATAGGTCCTTCTTTGCTGGTTTCAAGAATCATTACTAGATGGTTTTCCCCCTCCATGAAGACACTATCCATTAAAGAACTGTTCCCTCTCCTCTCTTTGATAAGCAAAACACACTGAGTTCTCATATATGCACACTTACCTCTAATTGCTGCCTTCACCGCAGAACCAGGAAAACCTTGAATCTAAAATTGTAATCTTCCTTCCCTCTAGCTTTCTAAAAAGCTCTTCTTAAACAACTTCCAGTTTCTACTTAGTTTTGGGGCTTTTTTCCTCCATATGAGTGCTGTCTTCTTAATTCTCTTTATTTGGAAGAAAGATAGCTCCTCCGAACCGTCATTTCAGGTGTGAACTGCCATGGATTTGCTCAAGAGTCCTAACATCTAAATACTAGCCCCCTTTCCAGGGTTTAAAGCTTTCTTTCATAACAAGGTCCAGACAGGACTGTCCTGTGTGGTGCTGCTTGTATGAGAAAAAACAGTCAACTGTGGTATAGCTTAAGCAGTATCTCTTCTGCATATGTCCCTGCAGGCTGCTTACAACCCCAAATACCAACATTTGAGTTGTGTTTCCTATAGCCATCTTTCCATAAACATTTTGTGCCACATTTTGCTCATACCCTCCAAGTCACAGAAGCTCACATGCCTAATGGCCAGTGGATGTACTAGAGGAAAGTCAGAGATGACTGCAGAGAGATGACAGCATGAGAGCAACCCTTGTGTATAATCTGCGGTTCTATAGACTTAGCACATCTTTCGTGCAGGAGGTGGAGGGCAACACAGAGATCCCTGAGTTACTGAAAGCTCAAGGAGGGAATGATACTCAGGGTGAAGTTCTCTGATGGCTCCTCAGCCTTGGTTTAACTGCGCTGCCCTTGGTCTGTATGGGAATGACTCGCCTCATTCTCCCAGGAGATCTCACTACCTCTACAACAGTGCCTAACCAACAGCCATGTCCAGTCATGAGCTTGCTTGCACCCAGCCACTAGCACGGCAAATGTAGATCTCATCTCTCTGTGGCACAGACAGACCTTCAGCATCACAGCCCATTACGTCTGTCCAATAGGCAGCGGGTGCAGCTCCTACCCAGAAATGAAATTGAGTTGTGCCATGTTGACAAGCAATCTCTCAGTGACTGATGGGATCTGCTGCCCAGGAGCATCTGCTACGCAGCTCCTACTCCTATGGTACCTGGCACCAAGAGATAGGCAGCAGGTGTCAATTGTGGGTAACTAAAGGGGTGACATTATCAGTGTGAAATGAGCTCTACAAAATGCATTTTGTGGAGAAACTGTCCTGAAAGGGTGGAATTTCTTGTGGCTAAGACTTGCTTCAGACTGTTTTCACTTATTTCACTGTGGTGCCTGAAATTTGGTTATTAGGAGCATTCAGCTTATCAGTTAAATGGATTTTTGAGTAGGTCATCATCTCTCTTCAATATTGCTTGGTTTCGAGGAAAGATGTTTATAAGCTGTTATAGAGAGGTATCTTCTATGTGGGCCAAAGAGCTCTTTCTCCAAGATCTTTACGCTCACATTCCAAAGTATCATCAGCTTTTATGGCTATATTAAAGTCTTAAGGATAAGTGGCTGGTGTTTACAGTGGAAATCCCTGGTATATCCTACACCGTTGCTCAATACAAGACAGTAGTAATATATTTAATATAATACATACAACATTTTGTCATGAAAATCGCAATTACTTTAAATAGAACAAGAGTTTCTGACCAAAAAAGCTGATCTGTTTGTTCTTCTCTTGGCAAATGCTGAAAACAGCACTTGCACATTGCAAAACAGAAGAGAATCTCTCCTCTCACAGGAGAAATTATAAAAACTAATGCTTATACTGTAAATAGCTTTAAATGACATATAATGTGGGTGTAAATTAGGGTACTATTAGAGCTACACTCATTTATGCCAGGCCTCTAACTAGCCTATAACCCTGTGTAACTCCAGTATTAATTACTGGGGCTTTTCTAGTGAATGGTCTATTGTTGGTTTCTCAGCAGGCAACCTGTGTTACTAGCTGGATTCTTTCTCATATACCTGATGTGCTGAGAGTTATGGCATATCCTGTAACTTCCCAAATAAGACAGAAGTTTTAAGTGTTCTTTCTTATTATGTCTCAAAAATATATTTCCTTCGTGTTTGTGGAAAACAAAGGAAGAATGGCAGTAGTTTAATAATGCGGAGCCTCTTACTAATTTTTGCAATCACATCTGTGGGACTTCTGCTGCCATCACACAGTATGATCACTTCATACAAGTGATACACCAGCATGGGGTACCCTTATAAAGCTCAACACATAAATCAGCTAAGTCTGGGCATGCTACATCAATCTCTCTGGTTGGTGCTTTATTTTGATAACTACTGTATTTGTGTCCTTTCAGATAATATTTGTCTAACACTAACATGATGGATCTGATTTGAAAGTCAAATTTAACGCGTTTCAATCTATACCTAAACTCCATATGTTGTGTACATTCTGCCAGTATTAACACAGCTGAGTGCTGACAGGCATATTAACAAATCTTATCTGTGATTTTTACTTGTTTTAAAAGAAGTTTGCTGTAGAAGTTCTGCCAATTCACTGTGTGCGTGAAGGCAGCAGAACAACTCATTTCCTACTATAATAACACTCCGCTCTCTGGTTGGGATGGTTGGTTGCCAGAAGAAATGGCTTTCTTAAGAATGGAAGTGCACAATTGCCTTTCTTAGCTGGTCCATTAGTCACTGTCAACCTAATGAGTTTGCCATTTGTTTTTTCAGTGTTGATTTGGAGGAGGTTTTTGTTGAAAAGGACACATTGCCTTTTCTTCTCCTTCCCCTCAGATAACTGTTTCTTTACATTTTGTAACCACTCATTTTCACTACAGCATCTTAACTCACACTTGCACCCTTATTTCTTCCCTCTACCTGTGTATTGGCCAGCTCCTCAACCAGCATACACTGACCTAATCCCATAGACTGACAAACCCACTCCAAAGCGTCTCAACTAAAGTTAACAAATGTTCCCCAAAATTACCAGGTACCCACCTTCTAGAAGTCAGGTCTACTCAAGGCCTTGCATCTCACATGAAAGAAGAAATCATCCAAAGCTGCTGTGAATGAAGTAATTATAAAGGTTCATAGAATAAATTAGTTTGGAAAAGACCTTTAAGATCATCAAGTCCAACTTTTACCCCAGCACTACCAAGTCATGTGGTAACCGACATGGTCTTGTCAGCAAGACACGCATCTTCCAACAGTCCAAATCACATGTGTTCAATGAACCTGCAGAAGGGTGTATTTACTCCAGATCTTTTCCATTTTCCCCATAGACGTATTACTTGGTCTAATGAAAAGATTTCAGATCTCCCTGACAAGCTTTCTCATAATTAACAATTGTAAGCAAAGTAGCTGAGGTTATCCTTGAACATTCTGTTGAGACTTGGAACATGAAGCCATAAATTAGGTCACTTGTCCTCAGCAGACTCTCCATTCCCTTTCTGTATTTTTATTGTTACAAAGACCCTCAGAACAAAGAAAGAAGAAAAATAATCTCATAAGGAGAGCTTTTTAAATTCAGGTGAAAAATAGGGGGAGGAAGTAAAGGAATATTTGAGCATTTTATGCATCTGTGCTTTCTGGGGCACCCATCAGCGAGAGGATTCCCTGATCAGCATTTCTTTTCCAGGACGTCAGTTTAATTTCACTGAGTCCACTATGTTTTCACCTATGGCTCTTCCTCTTGTTACAGGGTTAACTGAAGAGGTGTTTTTCTACAGGTTAGTAATATATAATAATTTTCAAATACCTATCACTGGGTGAAAGTAGAAATTAGAGCAGTCAGTTTGCTATAGTAGACACTGGTTTTCTTTTATAGCTTTTCTGGGTGCTTGGGGGTAATACAATCAGAACGGGAGTTTTGTAGTCTTGATACTCACTGGTAATTTTACTGTACATTTTCTGACAGTCTTGTGTTATTGCATTTATCTGCACATCTGAGCAATGAAAAAACCCCATGAAGGATTCAATTCAATCTGGCAGAAACAGCGCTATTCCCTTGGACACTAATGCATATTGCACCTAGTAATATCATTATATGGCCCGAGACTACACATTCACCTTCAACACTCTCAAACAGCTCTAAGAATATGGCAAGGCACTAGATCTTGTTATAAAGTCATTCATACTGAGCCTTCCTATCTTTCTTTCATTCTTCATCCTCAATGGGGCAATAACGGATTGCTTCTTCTGCCTCAAAGCTTTAACTCTTTTCATAGCTTTTAATTTTCATTTAAGTAGCATGTGTCTTGCTAAATACACCTTCCTTCAACTTGCTGCTTGTGTGAAGGAAATGCAGCCAAGTTTGTTGAAATGAATCAACTAAATATAACAAATACACACTCACCTCTACATCCTTACACACACAGAACAGGCGTGGCATCAGCACCAGCTACTGAGAGGTATAACAGAAAACTGTATTTCACAAATCAGAAAACTGTATTTTCACAAATCATGTTTTTCCTGACCCACCTGAACTTGTTATGCCTGCCATAAGTGCAGTGAACTTGCCCAGCCTTCCCAGGGGCGTGCCTACTGGCAAGTCAGTGTGGGCATAGACAGCTTGAGAGGGAATGAATGGAGAAGTAACAACTAGCTCTGCTTAAAAATATGCATTACAGAAGCAAATGTTTCTCCAACACTGAATCCACATAGAATCATAGAATGGTTGGGGTTGGAAAGGAGCTTAAGATCATCCAGTTCCAACCCCCCTGCCATGGGCAGGGACACCTCACACTAGACCCTGTTGCTCAAGGCTCTGTCCAACGTGGCCATGAACACTGCCAGGGATGGAGAATTTACCACTTCTTTGGGCAACCTGTTCCAGTGCCTCACCACCCTCATGGTAAAGAGCATCTTCCTTATATCTAACCTGAACTTCTCCTGTTTAAGTTTGAACCCATCAACCCTTGTCCCATTGCTACAGTCCCTAGCATCTCTTAGATAACTTGAGCAGAATCTCTAACAGCAATCTCAGAAATACATAGGTTTGCCTCAGTAGAAGTGACAGTAACCTTTATTTATCTGCTACCTGAAAAGAATAAAAGAATATCCCTGAGACAAAGAAATCATTCATAAACAGGCAGGGTCAAAGTGCTTGAAAACAATGTAGATTGCAGAACGTCCTCTTATCTTTACTGACACAATCTGTTCTGAAACCGGTCTTGATCCTAACACTCAGAACATACTACTGCAGAAATCATCTGTAAGTATAAAAAAAAAGGGGGGGGGGGGGGCGGAATTCCTTCTCCATAAGAAGTTTGACTCCAGTGCTTCAGTGTAACTCAAGTACTGACACAAGAGACTGTCTTACTATCATTAAGAAAGAATTAGAATAAACTGTGAATCCCAAAGCTCCAGTTAATAGAAGCATAAAGAGAAAATTGGCAGGTAGCAGTTTGACAGTGGGCTGAACAGCTGCCACTGACAATGAATATAAATAGAGTTTTGAAAGACAAACACATTTTACTGCATACAAACACAATGTATTTTCCCATTTTGGGCTAGTAAGAGATTCTTATTTTTTAGGAAACATGGAGAGCCACCACTTTACGATTTGTCACAAGAGAAGATTCAGTCACTGCATTTTTATTCAACTTCCCATACACTTCTCATGCCTGTCTCGTGTTTGATACAGAACAACACGCTACTGATGTGTGGTTCTAACTTTGCCTCAGACATGCGTATTGCAAAACTACATTTAGAAGCACTTTTAAAAGTAAATCTTCAAAGTCTGATGGTAAGTAGAATCTGAGTGTGAACAGGGATACGTCATTTAGTGTAATTCCTGTATAATGCTCACTCTTCAACTTGGCTTGGCAAAAGCAGCAGCCATTGCTGCAGGTGGTGCCTGAGAATGGCCATGAAGTAGTGCTCTTGCCATCCTTATTCATTAAGGCTCTGGAATAGCAGGGCAGCTGTAGAACACTTAAGTGGGATTTTCAAAGCCACTTGGCATTTGTCAGATTTCTTTCTAGTGAGGTCAACAGTAGTTTTATCATTCCCCCTAGTAAGAGCATAATTAGACCGGTGCTAAAGAGCTTTCAAATGCCTACCGATGTCCGCACAGAACCATTAATACAGATACAAAGTGAAGACTGCCTATCCAGACATAATAACTGCCAACTACAGATTACATGTAATTCAGATTTGGGCACCTTGGTTCATCGATTCATCAAGGAGGTGGACACAAGGGAGTGTCATGCTGCCTCTGTGAAAGTCAAAACCAGCCTGCCTGTTGGAGTGGATTTACAGTATTTCCCTCACTAAACCAGCCTGAGATCCAACTACAATTCACATTGTGCCTTACACTTGAATTATTCCTGCCAGCCTAAGTGGACGATAGCTGATTCGCATTAGTCAGCTGTCTCACTGCTCCCCCTCCTGAGGCCATCTGGCTCTATGGAGATTTCTCTGCACTCGGCACTGGCCTCCCTGGACCCAGCAGGAGTGGAAAAGCTGCTCCAATGTTTATTATAAACCCCAATGTGGTTGGAAGACTCACCAAAATCCTGGCTACTTTTTTGTTTGGTCCTGCCTGACAACGAATGTCCTCAAAACGCTGCTGCCAGAGGCTGGATACTGTCCTGCCTGGCTCTGCAGGATGCTGGCACGTGTTGTGCTTGGGACGTTCCATTGTCACATTCTGTTGTCACACTGGGCAGGATTCTGGACTCCAGGTCACAAAGGACAGAGCTCTCATGTGCAGCACCAGTGAAAACGCAATGTACCTTCATCTCTGTTGAGATGACATACACAAGCAGAACGAGAAGGGTCTGAGGACCATCTATATCGCACGACTTCCCACCACCTGAATGGAGGTGCCTCTGTCCTCTCATTGAGGCATGGGAGTTGCAGGTCGCTTGAAGAGCACTTGTCTCATCAGATGTGTTGTGTTGTGGTCACAGCATAGGTGTAGCCCTGCTCGCACCAAAGTGTGATAGCCACTGTAAGCATACATCCCACTTCCCTCTATCATGGCCTGACATGCATCCATCACCCAAAGCGACACCTGTATCCTGGTGACATCATACAGCTGCACACTGTGGGATGTATTGCAAATGTGAGATTTGGGGAATTTTGGGGAACTCTAGGTTTTTAAGTTCCCCTGAGCAGAGACTGCTTGTTGCTCTCAGGTGAGCCAAGATCTCTATGATGACTTCACAGGTTGTGTTAATGCTGCTTCCGGGCTGAGTGAAAAAACCCTGGTACCTCATGTCATATCAGAGCTACCCACCTTTCTAGGCTTGCTGAAGATAAAGAAGAGCCTGCACACTTCTGAAGGGCTCAGGCTTCCTGTCCTAAAATATTTTCTGCAGCTGTTAAACAGCTTGCTGCATTAAAACCCATGAATGAATTGAAGTCATTCTTGTAAAGAAATAGGCTGCAGGATTTGCAGCACGCTGGGAATTGGAAGCAACACTGCTTTGTAAGTTAGATCTATTAAATACCTCGTAATAGCAAAATTTGATGTGGTTCTTTTCTTCAAAGCAGCCTGAGGTGGCTCTGTTCATCAACCCATTTCCCCTTAGACTGACCCTGGCCTTTCAGAATCACCTGGGAGGTCATATTTCATCCCAAGTTAATTCCTAATGAGATCTCCTCCTTCCCCAAGGCTTCCTCATGATGCATACAAACAGACAGACCAGACCAGAGCCTTTTATCCAGACATTCCTCAGCTTTGAAGAAGTTTCTATGACACCAAGTATTGCCGATCTCAAACAAGACACAACTGAAGAGTTCTGGTCCTTGGGGACCTTGAACCTGGATGTGAGTGAGATGGTTCATTCCTGCAGTGGGTGATCCCCACTGCTGCATGTATTTTATCAAAGGCTGGGATGGTCCTTCTGAGTTTTGGCTTTGTGCAATGCACAGTGATTGCAGACCCAAAATAACAGTGTGAAATATCAACCTTGCAATCAGCATGTCCTTGTTATGAATGAGCCAACTCTGAATGTGAGTGCTTCCGGTGGTGTCAGTGGTGTTTGCTGGTATTACCAGTTCATCCAGGGCTGCTCAAGGCTGCCTTCAGCTGCAGATGTCATGTGGTACCACACACAAATCCCCCCATCCCCTGCGAAATACAGCCACAGCAGGATAGAGCTTGAGGAAGTGCTTAGCAATGCACTGTGGATGGATGAATCGGGCAGCCCAGGTACTGAACTGCTGGAGATTCAGTTTCAGAATCTCTCCAAGGAGAAGATGGGTGGCGAGGCATTGGAACAGGCTGCCTAGGGCAGTGCTGCAGTCACCGTCCCTGCAAGTGTTCACAAACTGTGTAGACGAGGCCCTCACTGACATGGTTTAATGGTGGCCTTGACAGTGCTGGGGAATGGTTGGACTTGATGAGCTTAAGGGTCTTTTACAAGATATTTGATTCTGTGATTAGTAAAAGTAAAGTGCTAGCTGAAAATGAATACAGCTTCTGGAAAACCCTGCTCACTGTGTAGGATATTTGATTTCCACCTTTTTGAGGCATATAAGAACCTGGTCTGCTGATATTTTACTGGGACATATTCTCTCAAAAACACTATCTTCAGGATGGAAGATGCCTTGGAAAAGAAGCTTGAAGGAGGTTCAGGAAACAGGCAAATACAGAAGGCAGATGAAAAGTGTACCAGCAGGTGGAAAAAAAGACAGATGTACTATTAAAACAAGAAATTAAAAGGTGGAAAGCAGGACCAGCATGCAGCACAAAGAAGGATATGAAGCAGAAAGAAGCAGGTCTCTTCTGCAGCCTTTGTGTCAGTACTGGCTTGCAAGCAAATACTTAGTGAGCTTTGCAGGAATTTGTTCATTTTTACCTTTCAGAAATCAACAGCTTTCAGCCTTAATGTCTGAACTAAATTCAAAGGCTTCAGAACACAAGCAATAAAAAATGACAGATAGTAAAGAAAGGAATATTGTGTTGTAAGGCTAAATACACCATGCAGACAGACAGATATAATTCCTCAAGTTTCAATATATGACCAATCTCAAAACAGCAGTATTAAAAGAAAGATAAAATGAGTGAATGTCACTGAAAAGTCCCTGCAGGCTCATTTCTGTGCCAAACAAAGCTAGAAACCCAAGGGTCAGATGCATTTGTTTGGAAGTGATGTTGTAAGCAGAGTTTAAGGCCAACCACACCTGCCTTTTCCTTTGCTGTACTGAGGTAAATGATTGTAAGAAATCTACACCATACATTAAGCTTACAGCAAAACCACAGTTCAGGCAATAATCCTGTAGGTTTTCCATTACAAAATGGACTATGAGGATTAATGCTTTTGGAGGCCATTTTGTTTAAAGCTTATTTTGCTTCAGTGTGAGCTCATGTGGTTCCAGTGGTGGAAATGAGGACTATTCTGAACGCCCACTGGAATCAAGATCCCTGTGAAAAACTGAAGTTTGGATCAGACTGTCAGGTTTGTTTTCCTTCTTGGCAAGCCACAGCATGCCTGGATAGAGAGACTCCACTTCATTTGGCTGCTTATGAGAGAATCTACAGTCAGGTACACAACAAAAGCTATGAGCAGATCTACCCCTTGTCTCCAGGGAAATCACTTCTCATTTCAGGTATGTTGATGGATCACAGGGCAACAGCCGTGGCACACAGGATGAGCTATTAGTGAGTTTGTCCCATAAGTTATCTGCACTTGAGATAGAGAGAAAAAAAAGTTTCATTTGCCTTAAAGGCAGAAATGTTCCACCAGAGTGGAATGATTGACTGACCCTGGAGCGCTAAGGCCGATCATTTGGCACTAGTGTACATGAAAAATTCATCATTACCAATGATTTCTGACTGCCTTAGACAAACCAAATATTAATATGGTTTAATACAGCAAAACTGAAAATCCAGAATGCAATAAAACTTTCATATTGTGCTAGCGCAGGGATTTCTTTGTGTTATTCATTCAAAGAGTAGGATATTTTCCCTCTATTTCAAGTCATTCTTTCCAGAGATGGAACAATATGGTATTTCACTGAGTACCTTTCACCACGCTTTCAATACATGGACTCATAGGTATTCTCAGTCCTTCATAAGGGATAAAACTTTTGTCTGCATCTTACCACAAACTCTGAACAGAGTCCTTGGATCATTTCCCCAAGAAATACTTGGATACCTGCTGTATAACTACAATGGTCTATGAGGTACTTTGGCACTAGGAAATTCTACTCCAGAGAAAAAGCTGTGACAGAAAAAGGGATTCTTTCCTGAGGCAGGTGACAGTGATCTTTGGAGACTTAGAGCTGATAAGCAGCCCGAGTCTAAGACACACAGTCTCTATATGTGAGACCCTCAAAGGTCATGACTGAAAGACAAGATTTCATACTTTTCCTCACCTGAAATTGGGATGCCACTTGTAGAAAAGGAATAACAGTCTGCTCTGAAATAGTGTAAAGTATGAATTAGTCACAGGGGATTCCCATTTTCTAATTAAATGCCAATTAAAATCAATTAAGAAGCTATAGCAGTACTGCACTAATGAGGGAAGTCAGATTATTACCTCTGCATTAAGTACTGTACCATTCACTAACTCTATTTAATCACAGGACTCAGGCTAGTATTAGTAGATTCAAACAATGAATTATACAGGTTCAGTGTTTCCCAGCCAAAGTAACACATCTTCCCATATACTACATGCAATGGTTAACTCTCAATGTGATCTGGTGACAATTAGAAGAGGTGTCATCTGTATTTTTTAATTCCTTTATGTTTCAATAGTGGGATTGCTAGTAGTAAATTTTACTTGCCCTGTTAAAATGCAGGTAGAATTATAAACCATTATAAGATTTATAAAATCTTCCTCCCATGCCTTAAGGGTGCAGTAATGAACATGAAAAAGCACAAAGATGAAGTTAATGTATAATACAGTGAGAGAAATAAGCATATTAATCAGAATGTTAGGGAGGAGACAAAAGGACCCAAACACATTCACTGCTATACTATGTCCTAACTTTCTAAACACAAGAACTGTGAATAGGCAAGAAAACAAAGCTGGGTCTTTCCATTTAGTTTATAGAAAAGAGCAAATAATCTTGTGGTCTGGGTAGCACAGACCCAACTTCAAATGGGAGAAGGAAAGACTTCAAGAATTCTCCAGGACATGTTGACCCTTGACTTAGTTCAAATAGCAACTTAGCTTCTTCCTGAGCAACTGAAAGGCTGCAGAAGTTAAAGAGGATGGGTCTTACTTGGTATTATCTCTGATAACATGCTTTGCCTGTTTTTTACTCTCTTAGTCCCATTATTGTAAATCTATGTTTCCTTAGCAAGGGATAAAACTGATTCTCTAGTAAACTATAGATAGCATAGCATCACTCTGCTCCTTCTGGCTAATGCAAATTCATTATTCAAGCGGGCACTGGCAAATTCCTGGAGAGCATTATCCCACTGGCTATGGGGCTGGAAAGTTTCTGAATGGCTGAAGGAGCCTGTCCCAAAGCTGCACAAGTTTGTTTGTAGTTTAACGCACCTTGCCCATTTGAGGAGAAGGGAAGCTGAAGTCTCCTCACCAATGGGAAGAATAAGGTGAGGAACCAAAACTCAGAGCTCAGGCTTCTCATTTCCCTTGTTGATTTGTTTCTGGTATCTGATTTGTAACTGTTTCACATTGAATTCACTTGTATCAAACCTATCTGGCTTGTTGAAGCAGCTATACACCATATATGTTAGTGCTGTCTTAGGTAATGGGTCTGCAAGTAATGTGGAGCCCTGCGGAGCCAAGCCACTTACTAAAGAGGCATTTACCAGTACACCTACCGGAGTTAAGTTATAAGCTTCTCACTCTTACCAGCTACTAAACGGAAACATGTCTTAAAGTAATTTATAGTGATTATAGTACTAGGCTGAATGGTGCTGGCAGTTTATTCATGGTTACTGATAATTTTTAATGTGATTTCCAGGCTTCACCAAACTTTGTTTTAGCCCTTAAAGTGCAGTCTCTCTGCAAGACATACTCCTTTGCTCTGTGATTACACAGAAAACTGGAATAGAAGAATATATATGACAGTATTTAGACACCTTATTGAAACTAGACTGGGAAAAGGAACAAATGCCATCTTCCAGACTGCCACTGCTTTCCATGCTAAGACTTGATAGAGAACAGGTATGATCACTGTGCTGCTGCAAAGCATTCAGGATCTTGAGACCTGCCATACTGGACCCAACCCAGGTGACCTTGCAACCCATCTCTCAAGTGTGCCCAGCACAAGCCATTCATGCAGAGACACCAGAGACTGCACACTAAGGTGGGAGAAACTTCAATATAAGTCCTTATATTGATCACTATTTTGGAACATAAAGTCATCAGTGCAAAGCTGGTGTTCCTCGCAGGTGAAGAAATGCTACACTTTATCCCCAATTTAAATGGGCCATGGTGACGCAGAGAGAATAAGCAACTCATCCAGTGATTTTTGTGGTGACTCAGGGAGCTGAATGGGGATAAATGTGGTAATATGACTCTCAGCACTTTACTGGAAATGAGTGTGGTGTGACTCTGGATGTATTACTTTCAGAACACTCAGTCCCTTCTCAATATTGCTGAAGTCTTCACTACAAGGAACCTCTGGAAGGCCAAACCCTGCTGCAGAGCCTGAACAGAACTCCACCAGCACATGCAGGCTGCAATCCCACATCCCTTGGAAACCAAGGCATGGATGCCATAGTGATCCATTGGGTTGAGGGAATGAGAAAAAAAATCAGGGAATGAAAGAGAGGACCATTAATGAGCAGAGTAATCATCTGAAAAATGTCTTTAAAATTAAACCTGTAGCATTTTCCTGTATCTTACCCTTGGGAAATGTAGAGACCCTCCAAAAGCCTCTACTAGAACCCCCAAGCTCACTGCCAGAGCTATTCAAATACATTCTGTTCAATGAGAAGAAACTAATCCACTCGAGTCCTCCTCATTTTGGGATGAGCCTTTATGCCTAGACGAAGATGAAAATCTGAAGAGGGAGTGGTAGTACAACATGCTGCTGACAGCAACACCATTTTGAACGGTGTACTTTGTCAAAAGGATTTTCCATGTTGGCTTTTTATTAAAAGCTTGCTAACCCTTGGTAGGAGTGACAGAGAGAAGGAAATGTCTTGCAGCAGTCAAGGCTTGTAGGGCAATTGTTGCAGTTTAGAGCTCATCATTTTCCCTCCTTTTATTATTCTTCAGCCTGCTGCAGCTGACACTCTGCATAACCAGCTCACAACCGTTTCCTTATCACATTTGATTTCCCATGTTTCACCCTGCAGATTCTATCTTGCTAATGAAACCTAGGCTATTTGTCCTCAGGTATTCATGTGGCCCCCATTGCTAGAGAGCCCAAAGACCTGAACATTTTAATGGAGCCTTACAAATTCCACTGGCAGCTTCTGAGCCACCCGGGACGAAAATAAAGACTTTAAGTCATTCAGGCTGGGTCACTGGTGTTGTGTATCAATTATGCAGATTCCCTCAAATGGATTCTGAAAGCATCTGTCACACATGAAAGAAAAGCTCTGTGAGCCTTTGCTAACAAAAATGTCTTTTGTTCCCTCACAACTCGGTACATAAAGGTGTGAAACAAGACGGTTCAAACAGGCTTTCCTACTACATGGAGCAAGCAAAGCCTGTGGCAGGGTATAGGGTATATAGCTTCTCACAGATTCTGAGCACTGCATGGTGAGGTGGGGGCTACCCCGAGCCCAGGAATCACCCTGGGGCAGTTCTCACTGAGGGAATAGCATAAAGGGAATTCTGTTCCCTCCCGGTGGGCACAGGAACTCTCAGAAGGGAAATGTGCACAAGCACAAGGCTATGCGAGTTTCAAAGACTGTATAATGAGAGCGATATGCTGATAATCAGCTTAATTCCCATTGCAAACACCTAAGTCCCTTTGTGAAACTGGCCCTATAGACTTAATCCTGCATATAGCTTAATTAGCTTAATTGTTGCCCATGTCTGGTGAGGGCAGAGTGGGCAGGACAGGGTGCTCTGGGGAAACTGTCCACACCCAGCAGGTCAAAGGAAAGCTTATGGTGGATGGAGCTTGGAGGGCTCTAAATGGAAATGGCTTTGTCTCAGAAACAAGAAGCCTGGGAAGAGGCTGCAGAAGTTTGTGTTCAGATAGGCAGAAGTAACTGGGACTGAATGAAGAGGAATCTTTCAAAGCTTTTCAGGACCAAAATGATCCCATGCCCTGGGCACAGAGGATTGCTTTTACATTCTTGTCTCCAGACAAACATCTAATTTCACTATTTATGACCAGGGGAATAAGCGTGCGAGATATCCTGTGACTTACTTCTGTTCACTCAGAAAGAGCATAGCTCAGGCTTGGCTGTATTTCCTCCACGTGTCACTTTTCGTCACTTTTCTTTGTATGGGACAAGGTCTATGAGCTTATTCTTCTCTTGTAGCTTCAGACATCTTGCAGGGTCAAGATCATACTGCTTAGCAAACTTCACACAGAGGAAGAATCTGAGGCTGTGACTGATGTCCTACTGTGGAGGAGACTCTCAGAGCCCCAGTAAGGGCTCTTGGGACCAGACCCACTGCTGGTGCTATTGCAGGGACAAAGGGTGCCACATGCCCCATGGCACCACAGCTGACCTTCGATAACTCAAGTGCCTGAAGTCATATTTTCAAATAGAAATCTCTAATTACCTGTCAAAAGAAGCACTTGAGTACCTTTCTTTCTTGTAAGATCAGTAAAACAGAAGTTGACCTTGTCTGGGGGACTTCTGGGGAAGTATTCTGTTGCACATAGGAAGCATGCAGTTGTACTTCATGTAGCAAAAGTCAGGTGTGTAACCAAATAAATATCTACCTAGATATCAATATACACCTTTAATTAGGCAATTGAGATGCCAGAACTGAAGTGATTTAGGAATTCTTTTGTTTACCCTGATACACAAGGTTAAACAAGGAGAAAGTTTGGTCTACCATTACAAAATAATACAAGCTACCCTTCTACAGGGATGTAACCATTCCATATAACTTCTATAAATACTTACTCATGAGAAAAAAATCTTAAGCCAAGGAGTTTGAGAAACATAGGCTTGTTTTACTTGTCCTACTATAAAAAGAATCCAAGCCTGCCCAACCTGACCAAACTGCCTTTCTAATATTGCAAACACAAGCATGGAATTGTTTTTTACATTTTCCCACGTTGTCCCAGAGGACAGCATCATATTACATTTTACACTAAAGCCACAAGCATTTAAACAGACATAAAGTTCATCCTGGCTATTAGCTAGTTATTCAGACAAGGCAGTTAAACTGGAGTCAGAGTAAAGAGCAAGTACCAGGAATTTCAGTGGGAAGCACCTTTCAAGAGCTAGCAGTCTTGAAAGACTAGTCAATACATTTAAAAGATCAGAAAAGAAGCAGCAACATCCCTAAAATCCTGTGCTGTCAGTGAGGTTTGTGCAGCAGATGATCAATACCTCCTTGGCAGCAGAGACCTGGCTGGAGCTTGCACTTTGTCCTGCCCAGCACAGCTCATGTTGGAAGCAGGTCTCCACATGGGCTCAGCAAGGCCAACCGGGTACTCTTTGCTTCTCAGCACATGGTCTAAAAGGTAAATCTCCTGCTTTGGAGCTGCACTCCTAAAGTAACTTGAGTACAGGCCAGCCTGAGGTAATCACTGTACCCACCCAGAGAGATGTCCAAACACCTAGAGCCACCTGCTATAATGGTCTGAACCAAAGCCTGAAGACAGATTCCAAACTGTAGTATTTTGTAAGATGGCAAATTCACGACAGGACTGGTGCCCTTAAGTGATCGTGTTCACACATAGTTGCTCATTTACCTTCCCAGTATGGACACTCCGAGTGCAGTGGCACTCTCCATGTAAAGCTCTCAATTCACTGTCTCCCTCTGTGAACAAGATAGCCTTCAAATACTCCACTTGTCTCCCCCAGCTACTCTGCTTCCCTTACACCATACTCTTTGTTTAAAGTAATAAGTATTAGCACATTTTGTCTACTCCCAGTGCTTTACAATCTGTTCTGCCACTTCAGACAGGTGGTCTTTTTTGGTAGACCATGCATCTCATCTTCTCTGTCCTGACAGTCTTTGACCCTCTGTACAAGCTTTTCACGCTTCTAGTCGAATGGGCATCTGTTTTCTCCTCCTTTCTCCTTATGTGAAGGTTTCAGCTAAGTGCTTACCAGACTCTGCTCTTTAACAGTCATTCAGAACTCAACAAACAAGAAGTTTATAGACAAATTTTGTTTGACAATTCATACAAAAGTCTGCTTTCCTTTTGAACACACTCATTCAAGTTCATTTTTTCACATAGATTTTCCTGTAAAAGTAAACATATGCAAATACATATTTTCATTTAAGTCCTAACTATATTACTCTATTCATTAAAAACATCCTCATGTACTTCACCATAACAAGACCACAGTCCTGATTTGCAATAAAGACTCGTTACAGCAAGCTTCATCAATGCTTTAACACTGGAGCCCATTATAGAATCATAAAATGGTTTGGTTTGGAAAGGACTTTAAGATCATTATCCTTCAGTGTTTGCTAATATAGTCAGTGGCTATATAGAGTTTGTATTTCCTGCAGAATTAGGCTTTAATTTTCTGCCAGTGTTACTTATCAGAAAATGCATCAGAAAATGCAGCAAAAACCATACACAGCTCTGAGTTTCTCACTGGACAAAGTCAGTATTTCTCAGTTGGAATAAAGAGAAGTAAAGGCAGCTTTTGAAAGGCTCCAAATCTTACATTTTTCTGTATTTTTTTTCTTCTTACTGAAAATAAACATTAATGAAAATATATCTGGCATGAACATTACTGAATCCAGATCCTTTCACTCACATAAAGCCACCTGCTATGACCTCAAGTTGCAGTTGATTTTTTGCTGCACCTTTCTGTTGCTAGTTGTGTGAAAGATTAACAGGGGTAGGGGTTAACTGTCTTGAGAGGCTTCATGGGATTGTACGTCAGCAGAGGTTGCTCCACATGAAAATGATGCAAACACAGTCTGCCCTGTTGCACTATCCCTCATACTAGAAGGGATGTCAGTTTGTTGTCTAAAGCCATCTAGGGCCTGAGGAAAAACATTCTTTCTTTCAATTAATGTAAACAGATATTCATTTAGACCCTCTCAGTATTCAGAGGAAAATGGAAACTGAAGATGGGGAAGTTTAATGCAGCCATAGCTAGGCTTTCAGAATGAAGCTTAGCTAAGCACATGCACATGTATGCATGGGAAGCATGTGTGATTGTGCCTGTATTAATTGGAAGCATGTGGAGAGTATACCTTACATGTCATGCTTTCTACATCACTGGTGGTGGTGTGAGGTCACCACTTCATCACGCTTTACTGCAAATGCAGTGGAACATTTAAGATGTCTAGGAAAGATGGAATTTTAGACATTGTGAGACCATTTGGGAGGGGTGTATCCTTCTTAGAACCCACCAGAAAAATCACAGAATCACAGACTAGCTTGGGTTGGAAGGGACCTTAAAGCTCACCCAGTTCCACCCCCCTGCCATGGACAGGGACACCTTCCACTAGAGCAGGTTGCTCCAAGCCCCATCCAACCTGGACTTGATATATTCTTGATATATATTCTATCTTATATTGCAAACTATTTTATGCAGGCAAACGCATCCACAGCGTGAATTTCTCCACATACTCTCTATCCAAGGTGCATGTATGATTTCATGTACATATGCCTATATAAAAGCTATATGCAAAACACGTATTTGGGTTTAAGTTAGACACCTACAATTAGGAACTTACATATAAGTATGCAGGTATATTATATAGGACACTAGTCTAGTTGATAGTTTCATAAAAATTCTATAGGATTAAGTTGGAGTACTTGATAAAGAGATACAAAAAATTCTACTGTATTTCAAGGTATAAAGCACAAATTTAACCAAGAGGAGGACACAGGTATTCAGAAGGCTGTAAAAACCTGTCAGCATTTGAGTAGAACAACAGATACTTGGAGTGCTATTTCCCAGGGGGTTGATCTACAGAGCTTCTACAGATGGGATTGAGAGAATGATTCTGTGACACAGGAATAATTCCAGTGTGAAAACCCCATGCTGGTACGGGCCAGAAGGGTGAGGATGTATCAGTGCTGCAAACTGCAGTACAGTGCAAATATACCTGAGCCATTTAAATAATGTAAGCGGGAACTAGAGGCAGCCTTGATGCAGTAACAGAAAGCACAGTGTCAGTTTACATGCAGAGTACATCCCCGCTTTATCAAGAAGAATGCTGCTGTGATTAGTCTCCATCTGGTATCTCTGTACTATGCAGCAGTCCACTCCGAAGACATAACTTAAGTGACAGCATATAGTGCAACTCCAAAGCACACAAGAGTCAGTACAGTGTTTACTGCCGGGCTCCTCAAACAGAAACCCAACGGGAAAGCCAAGACAGCATTCTATCCCACATGCTGTATGTTATAGCCTGTTACTGCTGATACCTGATTTTATACTCATGTTCAGTTCCCAAAATAGAAGGTTTTTAATCTGATTTTGAGTTATCTAGACTTCAGCTACTTTTTATTCCTTTTGCCGCAGAGAAATACAGCAGCAGTGTGAAACTCATTCTGAGACACTGTGTGGGGAATCCAGAGCAAATCCCAATCCTTTTTGAAGTGGGTTATCCATGTCCACATTCTCCTCTCGAAGGAAAACAACAGAAGCTGCTGCCATCAGGCCACCTCATTGCTCTGTCAAATCCAACAGGCAAGCTCCCTCCTGAACCAACTCCATTAAAACCAATGGACTTTCATCAATGGAGATTATAGCCCTAAAGCTGTTTGCAAGGATTTCCCAAGAGAAAGAGCACAGATTGACCTTGAGAAGAAATTAAAGGCTCTGTCATTGTGCAATATTTGAAACTCAACAACTGTAAGCTCAGGGAGGACCAACACCTGGAAAAAATTCCATGTATCCTATAGATAAAAAAATCACACCTGAACAAAACAAAACCACAAGTTTTTATGCTTAGTCCCCAGTGACAGTAACATCACGTATAATGCTTAAGTATACACATACCTGCATTATTCCTAAGGTCTTACACTAACTTGAGAGGCCATGGTAGACAACGATACGGGTGCTCAGTCAAACTACATTAATGCTCTCTAAACATTTAAAAAAAACCCAGCAGCTGAAGTACCACATCAATTTGAGGAAACTTGACTTCCAAAGTTTAGGTTCCTGCATTTAAAGCAATTCACATTAGAAAGCATGTCTGCATACACATGCCCTAAGCATAGAGTGAGAGGAATTTAAAACGACACCTTCTTTATCCATTATCCCTCCTGCTGTATTTTCCAGTGCAGTCACCATCCATCGTAGCTCAAGACAGTTGTCACTAAGTTCAGTGAAGCTGTCATAGTTGCATCAGGGATTGATTTGGAACCTTCTGTTGACTTTAACACGGGAACATGTGGAACCAGACATGTATAAGAGGAAAAGGCACAGTGAACATCTGGGAAAAAATGCAGGAGATGGGAAAGCTTGGTGCTTTGCACACATCTTGAACTGCTAACAGCTAGATTTGCAGTTATGGTGGGTAGGCTGCATTAGAGTTAGCTGGGAATTATTCTGCATGCTGTCAACAGTATGCCTGGGCTGGATTTTATTTTAGCCATCCAGCTTAACCATCATCTGTCTAAAGCCAGAAATTATGCACTCTCCTCTCCTTCCATCGTGGTTCCCTCCTGAGATCAAGGGACAGAAAACCATCTCTGTGTCTGTCAGTGATTACGAGACGGGCAAGGGGGAAGGATAAACAACATGTGGGGAGATACGTGTGGTGACCAGGAACTTGACTGCACAGTGGAAGAACCAGGGGCTTGTGCGCTCAGGTTATACAAGTGCTTTGGTCTTCCTCATGTACCAGCCACGTGGTATGCTAGCTGTCACCTTGCATTTCTGAATGCTTGCTGATTTTGATCTGGTTTAGCTGCTATTAACAATCAAGATAGGCCTTGAGCTGCACCAGAGGACGTCTGGACTGGAACAATTTCTTCCCCAAAAGGATGGTCAGGCACTGGAACAAGGAAGTGGTGGAGTCACCACCCCTGGAAGTGTTCAAAACTCGTGTAGATGAGGCCCCTAGTGACATGGGTTAGTTGTGGACTTTGCAAGTGCTGGGGAACAGCTGGACGGGATGATCTTACAGGTCTTTTCCAATGTGGTTGATTCTATGATCTGGCATGATTTACCGAATGGGTGCACACAAAATACTCTTTGCAATTATTTTTAAAAGGAATTTTGACACCCAGAAAATTAAAAATGTTTGCTTCCAGAACATTCCTGTTTTCAGTAGCACAGAGAAAGAAGAGAGAAAATGGAAAGAAAATATTTCCACCCCATTTGTTTTCCAAGACTCTGGATCACTTGGAATACACAGCAATGGTAAAATTAGGCTGCTCATTTTCAGGAAGGATGAGTATTTGCAACGGCCTGTGAGAGCAGCCTCCAACAGCCGTTGTGTATAGTGGGCCTGGAACACGTGCAGGACTGCGGAAGAGGTTGAGGGCAGCAGCAGTCAGCTGCCCTGCAGCTCTGCCCACAGCAAGGACATGTAGAGAAGTCCTTTATGGCAGAGAATATGCCTGAACTCTGCTCCTCAGCACTACCATCAGTGTTTGATGCTTTCTCGCTACCTGTTGAGGCACTGGCTGGGATGAGGACCTAAGCCCATGTCTAGGTTCTTGGCTGGTATTTTCAGTCGGAGCTGGAAACATGCTTTGTGCAAGCTAGTGCAGACATGCTTACAAAAATCGCAGTTGCTCAGCAAGGGCTTATCTATTAACACCTTTAGGAAAGGTCTTCAAATCCTTTCTGGCTCTTTCTAGCTTTGTAGTGGTTTAAACAAAGTCACACAGCTTGTTCACTCACTCCCCCCCTTCTTTCCCTCCCTCTACTCCTGGAGGGACGGAGTGGAGAATCAAAAAGAATGCAACTCCCATGGGTTGAGATAAGAACAGCCCAGTAACTAAGGTATAACACAAATCACTGCTGCTACCACCAATGATAATAATGATAACGGAAATAACAAGAGGAGAGAAATACAACACCTCAGCACCAGCTGACCGATAACTCGCCCAACCCTACCCAACCGAGCACCGACCGATACCTCCTCCAACCCTGCAGTCCCCTAGTCTCCGTTACATCCCGGCCATGACGTGCTGTGGTATGGAATACCTCTTTGGTCAGTTTGGGTCAAGTGTCCTGTCTCTGCTTCCTCCTGGCTTCCCTTCCTCCCTGGCAGAGCATGAGGCTCAGAAAGTCCTTGGTCAGACCAAACATTTGAGCGGTAACTAAAAACATCGGTGTTACCAGCTCTGTTCCCAGGCCAAAAGTGAAAACACAGCACTGCACCAGCTACCAAGGAGAAAAATGACTGCTACTGCTGAACTCAGGACAAGCTTTTACAAGATTAGGTGCCTTATCTCATCTGGTTCTTCTGGATATCCCACTGGCCATCCATGATAAACTGTCAACATGATACCAAACACGTTCTGCCTCAGTTTCTCCTTTATAAATCTGTGAAAAAACTCCTTAGTATTTCTCCAATGAAAGAAACCCTGCAAACACAACTGTTCCCTCTGGAATACGTGACTTTCACAGAAGAGTGCCTTCGTCAATAATCCAAGACAACAGCTTTGTATGCACACAAACCATGAAGGTCCACTCCACTACAAGGTGTGGTTTAGTTTTGAGCTGATGAACATTTTCCAACAGACGGTATGTTAGTGACACTACCACTATCAAAACAAGCTACCTTCACCCTGAGCTGCTTTCAGATGCTAAGCAAAGCCATAATACACCCAGCCTATCCTTAAAGGTACCTCTACACCTGTACCACTGATTTAATGTACTGTGCTGTACATTCAGCATCACTGGTACATAAAATACTATTTCTGAATACGCAATGAAAGCTTTTGATCAAAGCATAAACAGAATGAGAGATAAAAAGGTTCCAGCAGCTGGGTTTATTCAGCAATTGCAGGGACTATGCAGTTGTCACTTTTTCCAACATTAACAATTACAGATAGTACTCTGTCTATATATATATATATATATATATACAGCGGATTTCTTCCAGATTCTTTGTTTCACACCTATGCACCTGCCACATGGATAGAATGAAAAGTAATCTTGGGAGAGTCTTGCTGTTGGAAGAAGTTGGTAGTCTCAAAAGAGCAGTGTCTAGTCCTTGTCATTTTATCACAGGAATATTACAGACAATCTCTTTGATAAAGCCAGGGAAAGATGTCAAATCAGATCACAACTTTGCAGACTTCTTTGTTTCTAAATGAACAACTAAATAATACTAAAACCACACTACATGCTATTCCAAAGGCAGACATTTATTGGTAGGAATAAACCAACCTCTAAGATAATGCTTTAGTGAAGAAACAAGCACAGTCCTAGTTAATTCACCATCAAATTGAAGGAGTTGGGATCTGGAAAGATGTTAACAACTCAGAACTCTATACCTGGGATGATTCCATAATTTTAACAAAAGTAAAATTGAATAAACTCCAATGCATTCAGGGAAGCACAGAAAGCGATTGCTACAACAGCCAAACAAATCACACAGCGATCAGCATCACTGTGGTCACCTATTCACAAAGGTTCACAATGCATTTTGAACGCACTTTGTATTGAAGCCATGTTTTCCCCTTTGCCTGATGCCTTATGAAATAACTTTTTTTGGAAGAAGGATAGTCCTCCTCCTCCTATTTTCCTTTCACACATGCTTGGTGGTGGTGCCTAAAGAGCAGATAAGGATTGGAAAACAGTGCTTACAGCTACATCTGACTGAAGATGATAGAAAGCCAAATCAATGCCAATGACAGATCTGAAGGACTTCGAAACAGGATTCAAGCAGAGTCCATTCAGTCATATTTTGGAGTCATTGTCTTTGTTTCAAGCAGCTTCTGTCCTTCTACCTCCATTCATTTAGAGCCTAAAAGGCACAGAGAAAGGGGAAGGCTGTGTTGACTTTCTCGATCGTGGAAGAATACAATGGAAGAATTTTCTTTTAAATATAATGACCTGAATTTTAAGATGTCCAGCAGGCTGTTCCATTTACAAGAACTATTAAGAACCTAGTAAGCCCCGTGGTTGCTCATTCCCTTGAGCAGATGCATGAAGATTCTCAGGGTAACAAAGATACTAAGCACTGTTAAGATGCTGATACTGCTGCCTTTGAGAGGCAACTGCTGTACATGAGCACAGCATACATGAGCACTACCACACACCAGAGTGCTGCTCAGGGCTGCTCCTGCTCATGCACAACCCAACAGCAATGCAGAGATGACCACACAGCACCTATAGGTACACAGACCAAACACAGGACTGTGCTGACCACCCCAGCAAAGCACCAACCTGCAGGGCACTGTTACCTCTGCTACTCCAGCACCTACAAACACCAATAAAGCAGGAGGCCTCATTTTGCTTGATTCTGTAACTACCAAAAAAGAGACAGAACTGCTTTTCACATCTCAGGAAGAAGTGACAGGAGGCTGGAATCAAACAGATAATGAAAACCGAAACAAACCCCCCACACTGAAACACAGTCCCTCTGATTTCCCATTGTTGAATAGGACTCAAAGCCACTACTGAGGAGACCCACAGCATGACTAACAGCTTTGATTGCAGGTTGAGATCTGTGAGTTCAGGCAAAGATCTAGAAAGGTGTATTTTGGTTGGCCTGTAATAACTAAAAGCATCCTTCCGTTTCAGATGAATGAATACAGCTGCATGCAAGACCCTTCTCATAGCATCTCTATACGAAGCAGCAAGATCTCTACTCAAGTATGACAGCAGGACATGCCATTTTCTGCAGCACAGGGCAATGAATGAAAGTTTAATGGTAGTCAAATAAGACTCAGCTGTTTTAAAGAAAACCATTTTAATTTTTTTTTTTATCATCCTTGAAGCCCTTGAGCAGCAGCAGTCTCTCTCCTTTACCTTTAGCAGAGGATTCTGCAGCAGGAGCAATCCCCACACACGCAGCTGGGTTCCATCCCTTGACAATTTGACAAGGCTGGGTGCATGTTTTTGCCTAAGGACTGCAAATGTCTCCCTGGGCCAGAGAAATACTTGGAAAAGAAAAAGAAATTCTGTACTGTCACCACACCCCACTTCCATGGAAAGCCGAGCTGCCAAGCAAAACTCCCTCAGAAGCAGGTTTGCACAGAGAATACAGAAGAAAAAGAAAACCCAGTATGTTTTCCCGATTGCAATGACTTAGTACAAATCTATCATATTATACAGGGTACTACGTGGGCCAATGGCTTATCTTTAAAGAAAGACAAGAAAATCCATAGCTTATTTTGGAAACCCCCCACATTTGTTTCAGATGTGGCTTACAGTCTGAGGTTTCAACTTGGAAATATTCTGACAAGAACCTGATTTTCAGGATAGGTTTTTGTTCCTTTCAGACAGCCTCTGTAAGGTGTTTCAGATGGGAATATTAGGGATATCCATGGAATGATGTCACCAATAAAGGTCTGAACTATAAGGGAAAGGAGGTAAGGCCATATCTGTGCAATGGCAACTGTGCTGGCAGAACACAGAGCGAACAGTGTGCCAAAGAACCCCGTACCCAATGCCTCACCTGTGACTATTTTCCTGCTCAAGAATCCCACACAAAGACCTGTCTCCACACAATTTTCCTATGCTTTAATTGAAGCATGTTACTGCCTAACTTGAGGAGGCAATTTCCTGTTTTGTCCATGGTTGGTCTACATGTCAGAACAGTGGCAGAGAGGAAAGTCAGCATGAAGATGCTACTTGTGCTGGAGACAGCTGAAGGCAACCCTGCCATGCACCAAGCTTTGATGTTAAAACCCAAACACAAAAAAAATCCACATTTTTCTAGCAGTGTCACTCTTTTCTGATTAGACTCTGAAATTTCACTCCATTCTCACTACACCATCTCCCCTTCCTCACAGGCTCTAAAGAAAACTAACAGGACCCTGTTACCCACCATGTAATAACACTGGTGCCCTTCCAACTTATGCTCTTAGTTCAAGGTGATGAACTTCCACCTTCAGTAAAGAACAGTGTTTCGAGATAGCAATGCAAACACAGGAGACACAGGGACAACCTACAGCATCAAGCAACAACAAGCAAACACTGGCTTTGGCCAGCTTGCAGATAGCATGAACCAACTCTCCACAGCCATTGTTGTCTGTAGGGAGGATCTTCATAAAGCAAAGTTGGTGGGAAAAGGTAGTATTTTTGATCAGAACAAAACAGAAAGCAAAGCTTCAAACATATAATGGTTTCTTCATGTCTGAACTATATAAAAGAACACAGGTAAGTTTAGGATAAGCCTAAGCCCAGGTTCAGCCATGGAAGTAAGGGGTACGCATACATGATCATTTAGGTTGTTTTCCTTCTGAGCTCACACTGAGCTCAGTGCAAAGTTTTCATAAGGACAAATGAAAATCATAACAGGCTCTCTGGAAGCAAAACTCCACGAACTCTAGAGTTATTACAACTCTCCCCTATGTTTTTTTATAACTAGGGCACATTGTATTAGCCGCCAAACCTTCTGTTGTTTGCAGTGGAAGGTCGAAGTGCTTAATAAGAAAAGATAGAGAAGATGTGCTTTGGATAAAACTGCATTTTTCATCTGGCTTTATGAAATACCATTCTAATTGCTTCATAAAACTCCACCAAGTTTTAATCCTACTTGCATTTCTACTAATTTACTGTTAGCCATTTTTTAACTGGGCAAAAGTATAAAACACACGTTAAAAAAGCCCCCTTCAAAAAACAAAACACCTTCGGAACACAGCATATACTTTGCCACAAGAATCTCCACCGTGCTTGCTCTTAGAAAACAAGCCTCTTTCAGACAGACAGGGACAGATTGCAGAAAAGCCTTAACCTGAATTCCTGGGAATCTGGAACCACAGCCTCACACCTCACCTCCACCTTAATCTTCCGTGTAGCACTGCCAGTCTCGCTACAACTTCAAACCAGGGTTCTCGGGTGTGACCCATTCTCCCCATTGCCGGATGAAATGCTTTCCTGCTCCAGCTGCACATCATCATACAGCAACAAACCCTCTTGCCAACCCTACCCAGCTGATTGCAGTTACATTAGCAAGCCTAATCAAGTCTTTTCTCCTCTCCAAGGCTTTTTCAGGTCAGTTCCTGATTTCCAGCAAGTTACCACACCCATATTCTGGTTTATATAGTGTTGGGGGTTCATTTACCTATTGGGTATCATTTCAGATTCATCACCCTGCAACATCTGAAATTCTTTTTCATTAAGGACAGCAGCAGCATTGATCTTCATTCTCCAGAGCTTTGCCACACAGCAAATTAAAACGGGGGGGGGGGGGGGGGAGGTGGGTAATGGCAACATGTTACCTAGAAAAGAGCTTCCTACGCTAATGCCTAGAGGAGGATTCAGATATTTCCTTCTTACAGATTCCTGTTCATAGACAGGGATTTTCAGAAAGAGAACAGAAACTTCATTGGCAAAAGATCATTTTACCTGCAGGATGCAGCTGTCAGCTCACAGAGGTAGAGTTTTAACAAGCAACAAGGAAGGCAAGGTTTCAGTGCCCTGGATCTGCATGGCGAGCACAGGCCCTGGTAAACTGTTCCCAAGATAAACAAGTGGAACAGTCAACAAACAGTCAAAAGGTTTGTATTGAGGGAACTGGCCTGGATATGACATGAGTCAAAATCTGCCCTTTCAAGCTCTCCTTTTGTTTTCAGCAAGTCCCAACACGCAGCGGTGCAAATTATAGGACGCAGAAGTAAATAACAGAATATGAAATGTTAAATAGAGAGGGAATAGGGGTTTGCAGGGGATGGTTTTTTTTTTTTCCCTAGCAGTATACTCAAGGTCTCATTCCTAGTGCATTGGTGGCCTCAGTTAACACCATTTCAGATGTTTACCATCCAAGCCCTCCTCTTCCACTTGTGCCAGGCCACTGAACATCAAATGTATGCTTGGTGTGCCAGGACAGCTCTGCTAAAAGCTCTGTTCCTTTTCTTTACCATATAGTGCAGCATGGAGGGAAGAGCATATGTTCTTTGGTTTGCAGCAGAGAAGCTCCCTTCCCTTTCAAAATGCCTGTCTGGCAGCCAGGCTCTCTTTTCAGATGCAGTTTTTCTGGAGGCGATAATCTCTGATTACCCCAGCAATACCTGATGCTGCAGTTCAGTAATGAATGCTCAGGTTATTCTCCTACTAGGTTATGACTCCTCTTAGTTTAAGTGGATGGGATTTCATGATATTCTGCCTCCTTTTCTTTCAAATCTTGACCTCACATAAGTAACATTGGTGTGCCTGCTGTCACCACTAAGTAAATAGTAAACAGGAAGAGCTCTGAAGCTTCTTGGAGAGTTCAGAAGCTTCTCTAGAAACCTCAAGGTAAATGTTGTATGAATATCCATATCATGTCAAGTGATAGTCTATGTATCTTGGATGCTTTTTAAAGAGCAGCCTGGAGTCAGAAACCATACTGACATGTTACTGATCTTGGCCCTAATTGATGATCTGCCTGAAAAGAACAAAGCTGCTTACTTGGCTTTTGGTTTTGAGACTGACCACAAATGTTCATGTCCCAAGCCTGCTGGATTTTATTTGACTGCTCTCAGTAACAGAAATACCTCTATTACAGCAGTGCCAAGAAGCCAGACTGAAGCCATACCGCGTTCAAGACACTGCACAGAGACAAGAGCACAAATAGCCAAAAAGAGGGTGAAAAATGAATTAGGAATAGGTAAAGAAACTACTAAAAGAACACACGCCTGGTCCTCAGAGGCACTTACAGAACTGACATCTTTTCCCTAATGGGCTTGCTGTCCACCAGAGCCATTTCTGGAGCAACGTAACTCTGAACTTACCTAAGCTTAACAAGCTGCCTTCCAGATTTTCCTGCCTCCTTGGGAAGAACAGAGCTAAGAAGAGCTTTTAATTAGGAGTGGGGAGAAGACAAAGGGACAAATCCTACTTGCCTAAGAAGGCTGCAGACAGAAAGAGGTTGGAAGGCCCCATATGCTCTCCCTCTCCTGTATCTCCATCTGTCCCACATCTTTTCTTCTGCAGAGGACGTGCCATTCCAGTGTCAATCTCAGACTTGAACAGCACAGTTGCACAATGAAGGGAGACGCTAAATGGTACTATGGAGAATGTGAGCAGGGATATATGATGTGGGTATTTTGGACTTCAGGAAAGGGAAAAGATCCACACCACTAGGCAGCTTTTCAGATAAATCTGTGTAAGATCACTTTCTCCAAGTTCACTTGGGGAAATCCTGGCAGCATAGCCCAAATCAATTTAAGCTTTACATTTCAGAGAGCTGGCAACAGGAACAGCTTGCAGTGTGTGCGTGTGGCAGTTTTGAAAGCCAAGCGGCCAGCTCGTGGCTTTTAGGCCCATCATCATCTCAGCCTGGGAGGTCTGATGGAGGACTCAAGGGCAGGGTGTGGTACCAGCTCTCCTCTTGGAGTGCCCAAGTGCACGGTCAGTGTCTGAGCCCATGCACTACACCCAGATTGCACATAAAGAGCCAAATTTGCCTGAGCACTGCAAGCAACACAGCTGCCCTGGCATTGCTTCCTGCTCAAACAGCACTGATGTAGCTTGGGTACCCCTACTTGGCATTATAATGGATATAAGCAGATATGTAATTTCAGAGTTAGGGCACTAGACACAATATGCTCTTATTCTTTATAGAAGACAAAAAAAAAAAAAAAAAAGAAAAAAAAAGAAGTAAATCAATTTAAGCAACAAATATGACAGAAGTCTATGAAAGTGGTTTTCCCAGCATGCAGCCTTCCATAAGAACCACTGTCGGTATTCCTGCACATACTTGCTGCTTTGGACAACGTTTGGACAACGCTGGGTAGGTTTCCAGAAGTTTCCTGCACAGCACCCTTGCATCCAAAGGGGACAAGGATCAGGAGTAGCCAACATGGCCTCCAACTCTACTGGAGGGAACTCAAGCCCCCTCACAGAACAAGTGCCTACCAATTAGAGACACTTACTGATTCTGTCTGTAAAGAATCATTATGAAAAATGCAAAGCATTATGCAGCCACTATTAATCTTCTGCTTTTGTTGCATTTACTCATGGTTTATGGCCCTCCAAGGAGGATAAATGATCAAGGCATGTACTCACATTGTTATTTGTCTATTTGTCTGTGCAGCAATACACGTGCTCAGCACTAAGTAGAAGTTATTTTTCATGGGGAATGCAGCTTTAAGGCTTTTCAAGGTCAGAAGGCTTTGGGGGGTGGAGGGGGGTGGGTGGAACCTGCAAGTGACTCTGGCTCATTTGCTACCAGCTCTTCCTTTTAAAGTTACAACCCACACAAGACCAGAAGCAGGCTGAGACTCCAGGGGGAATGGCCACAGTAGTGCTCTTGTATTTTTGTGTCTTTTGCTAGGGTACAGGATGGCACACAGGCGTGGAAGTGTGACAGGCAAGGTCATTGCTGTCAGATGGCAAACCCTTTTCCAAGGTATTTAACATTGGTGGAACAAGCGTTTCCACTCTGTACTTGGGATACTGAAATCTCTCCTCACTGGCTTACAGCTCGTTGTCAGCAGCAGTATTTTGGCCCAGTTTTGTTTATGGTAGCAGGGATATATTTCTGGAGGTTAAGTTCTAGCAAATTCAGGCTATCAGACATCTGCAGAGGTGCTTAACTCACCAGCAGACTAGCAAACAGCACTAAGAAGTGTTCTTTGGCACTGCATAGCTCTTTGCAAGAATGACAACTCCATTAAGAACACAGAGTACTTAAAACAATATTAGTCCAAAAGTGGGAATGCAAAACCAATAACAACGTATTAGTAGCTGCTACAGAAACTACATTGCAGTTAAAATGATCAGATTTCCATGTTTACTTTGAAAACGTACAGATGCAAGTGTGACCTTTTTGTAAGTTTTTAGTCTTATATACAGTAGGATGGCATTCTGCAATTTGAAAGATGATAGATGAGAACCAGTATCTTTCATCAAATAATCATATTTGTCCCTTCCTTACTTAGAGAAACGCTGAAACTGAACCTGGTCCAGAGCCAGCTGTGTCAGTGCAAGTCTTCCTGTCCCTTCTGCAGCTTCTGGATCTGGCCTGGCATCCCCAAAAGTCTATGATTACAAAACATGGCTTTGGCACCATATCACACAAAACAGGGAAGTAAACCGGGCTGCCAAAGTAGGTATCAGATAAAGCCAAACACTTCCTGCCTGATTCCCCCAAACAAAGCTCCATTCAGGCAGGGGGTAATCTAAAATATTTATAAAACATAGTCACAGAGGAAACTCAGTTTCACACCTCCTGATTATCTTTTGTTCTTGTATTTCTCCCTCTCTATTTCAAGTTAACCAAAACCAGCAAGAGAAATCCGAGATAATGACTTGTCCCAAGACACTTGTTAAATGTATTCTTTAAAACAGGTTTTGTTTCCAGAAAGCTGGTCAGAGTATTCATATTTGCATGTATCAGATTGACTCAGTCTCTTCCATTAGTGGATCTAGCAGTCAGTAAGCTAAAGCAACCTAATTTCAGGAACTCGGGATATACAAAGAGCAAAGCTAGTGAAGGATTTAACAAGAAATATTCAGACATCTTGGAGGACACTGAAAAATATTTTCCACCTCTTTAATGAGATATGAGCCCATGGATCTTGCCAGGTGATAAATGGCCACTGTTTGAATAGCAGGTAGTCTGCAGGACATTATCAATGCTATGCCATCAATATTATATTGCTAACAATAAATGTTTTGACACATAACAATACATTTATATATAAATCAATCAGACACTACACTCTCAATTATCCATACTATTAATAGTTCAATCTTTTTAATTGTTGTGAATGGTGCCTTCAATGAGGGTTCTGTCTGATATAAGTCAGGATGGTTCATTTAATACCTCCTTGGGCAAATTCATTTACCTTAGTGGAAGTACAGAAAGTGAAGGCAGTAGAATTTGGCCTATAATCTTTGATGGATTTCTCCTGGGTTGTCTCCTCCAGCTTCATTTACAGCAGGTGCTGGCACTGATAGCATGCCTTTTTAGAGACTCTATGGATGTGCACTCTACCTTCTTAACCACAAAGGTGTAGGGCAGTAGAATCTACTAAGTAGTTTTCTGTATATATTTGATAATTAGGGCTAAAGACACATAACATTTTATTACCTTATTTTCTTTAACTATAAAAACATTTTTCTATCCCATTAATTGCTCCTGTCTTTGACATTACTCTGAGTTGCCTACACTCTCTCCTATTAACATTCCTATATGTTTTTCCTCCTGGACATACATGGAGAAAGGCTATTGCCTCTGTGCTCTGGTAACACGCCATCTATGCTTCCAGAGCTGACAACTGCCTTGACCTTTCTACCTGCCCCTTTGCACTGCACTATGGGTTCAACTTGCTGTCTACTGTCATTTTTGGACTGCACATCTGTTTCCCTCCATGCCCCTGGATTTCTGTGTCTGGAGTTATTTTCTTCCCAGATGCTCTCCATGGCTTTTAGCCAAGCAGATTCTTACTCAGTGGCATTTAGGTCATATTTATAATACTTGCTATATGTGCTGCTGTAGCTTCCCTTCATCTTGAATATCAGGCCCTCTCTGGCAACATACTTGCTTTCGCATGCCACCAAATTCTCTTCCGGATTTGTATAAAACATCTTAGGCAAGAGCAGATCTCATGTGAGTGTGGCAGTTTCCACCAGGCATCATCAAACCCCTACCTTCTAACAGTTTCTTTCCCTTCTGCCAGTTAGCAGCCAAAAGACACTTATACATTCCAAAACATTTCAAATTTATATCTTAAGACTTCAGTACAAACCACATTAATCTCAAGAAGACTTCTTCATTCACAACAATACAGTTTTCAAGCCAGGTTTCATTCTTATGGCCTACGATTCCACAGCGGGTGATGTACTTCAGGACACCTGCCCAGTCTCGTGTGGAAACCCCTAGAAGAGATCACTACCCCTCTTTCAACAAGGCCTGCAATGGGAGAACATCTAACAGAAAAGGAAAAGTAGGTGTCACTGTATGCAGGGACACTCCAGTACATTCCCTCTGAGGTCTGGCTATTTCTTCAAGGTTTCCAGGCATGGCTAGAGTAGGAGCAGCAGCTCAATCAGAGCTCCAGCTCCAGCTGGCTGGACTGCACAAACAGTTGTCATACAAGAGCCATGTGCCCTTGCATATTGGCACAGTCCTCTCCTGGCACTCACTGGAACTCCTATGAATGTGTTGAGCAAGTCCTCAGATTATCATAGAGTAAATCCTACACAGTAACCATTCAAAAAGCATCAGACCTACTACACACCTGCAGAACACCTTGCAGCGGGTCTGCATATGCTTTTGTTTTCCTTTGGGAACCCCCAAAATGAATATGTCAGCCCTCCCTGTACAAAAGCTGTTCTGAACAGAACTTTGTGCCAATCTGAGTCTGTACCTTAAGTTTCCTTAAGAAACTTCATGCCTGTATGTCTGCTATTGCAGAAAGGACTGGGTACCTCTGTCAGTAGCAGATCAAATGCAAATAGTAAAAGGAAGAGGAGGCTGATGGGTCTCAAACCTTGCCTGGTTTGGAGAATATGTAATTGCCAGCTGTAGCTAACCTTTACGGTCATCTCTGCACTGATGCTTTAAGAAAAGCATCACCCTGCACCTAATGCTTCCTTCTGTGCTGATCTGCAGTGCCTCTCTATGCTCTTAGTAGAGCTTGAAATTAGATCTACCAGACAGGAACAGCCAGGCTTTTTGAATTCTGGTATTTCGAAGACATTCACAAATGCTAGACATGTCTCTTACCCACCTTGTGCATCCTGGAGGTCAGAAAGAAACCTCAGAAAAGCATGAGAATTCAGAATCCAGAAATAAAAGCTGTCAAACAGGTGAATTTTATTACAGTAATGAAAGCTATCTGACAGGAATAAATGACCCCCTAACAGCATTCTTATATACACACACACACACTCTTAGAAAAATAACCAGCAGAGGGAAAAGAGAGCAACAAAAATCCTCTCTGTTATATCTTTACTTTTGTAACTTAAAAGCTGTATAGAGAGCAGAACAGTTGGTGGTCTTGCTCTGTAGCCAGCAGGGCTGTCCGCATGGACCTTCTTTTCTGGTCCTTCTTAACTTGCAGAACACAAGCAGTCTGGTGCTTCTGTATCCTGCAGAGACCCCCACATAGGAGGCTTCTGGTGAAAGCAAGTGGAGATGTGGCCTGTGATGCAGAAAAGAGCTCTTTCCTAAGGCTTTCCTACTAGCCAAACTCTCCCTGCTTCTCCCACTGAGAAGATGGTAAAAAGACTCTCACTGCAAGGCTCAGGTCCCCCTTCTGCCTCAATATACTATGGAAATACGCAGTGAGCCTTTATCCTTCTTGTCCCAACCACCTCTCTTCCTACAGCCTGCATTCCCCCCTGAGCTTTCCATTATATTGTAACCAAAAGCAACGGCTTTGAAATGAGAAGACTCTTCTGAGCTTTGCACCTATGGCTCTTTATACCACAGGTTTCAGCATTGCCAGGTACAATTAGTGCTTGCCACATGGGGTGCAAATTCTGCACATCAGGCACTCAAGTCCAACCCCACAATTTAGAGGACCAGGTGGTCCTTTGGCTTATCCTCATCTAGAATCACATGAACAAGGAATGAGGTAGAAACAATAGGGTGCTGCTTGTCAGGTCCTCTCCTCTTTCATACCCACTGCCTTGTCCCTGTGTCCCTCTGCTTTGACCTCTGCACGGAATCCGCCTGTTTCCTGCCTGGACTCCCCCTCTCATCTATATCTAAATATGGGCTTGGATTCACAGACTTCATTGCTCAGGTCTGCTTTTGTTTGTACCATCATTACTGGCATCACTTACAGGAACTAAAAGCTGACGTATATTCTTCCTCTTGTGCATAAAACCTTGTCTCCCCTTGTGCTAAACCATCTCATTTAGTTTAACTCTTCAGCATTATACTTCACACAGCAATTAATTCATCCTCTATTTCTCACTATGCTGAAGGCTGTACCCTATTGAAGCCTGTATCTGAGCAGAGCTGGTAATTCATCAGCGCTCCAATATCTCTATATACAATGTGCTCATTTTTCTATAACGGGCTTTTTTAATCTTGCTGACAATAGAAATGTTGATATTGGTAAGGTTAATGGCCCACTGATAAATACCAGAAAACACTTTTACCCTCAAATAGTTTTTAATCATGGCTGCTGCGAAGTGTGACAAGGATGCTCTGTGCCAAACAGGCTTTAGAAGCAGTACTTTCTAAATCTGTGAAGCCCTCCTTTTATTACCAAAGGGGTTTCTCTGACAGTTACTGGGTTTGCTTTTGTGCCAGATTCTGAGGTTTATTATACTGGGTTAGTGTATGAACTGCCTGGCTTTTCTTTCACACCTCTGAATGGTCTACATTGTGTGTTGGATGTGCTGAGATGGCTTCAATCTTTACCTTACAAATGATGGAATCGATTCAATCAGTAAGCAAGCTAATGGAAGGAACCGAAAGCCTGTGAGAGTTTTACTGGGGTACAGTCACTTAAAAGGTACTCTCTTTGATAAAATTCAACTATGGTGACAGGGTCAGGAGAAAGCAAGATTAACATCAATTTTTCACCCTTTAACACTGTGTTGTTTAAAACTGTGCACATTTTAACACTGACTTGCTTGTGGGGAGATGTTTGCATTGCACTAAGAAAAAGGCATGCCCAGCTAATTTGTGTAATCGCTAAGCCAGCATGCAGAGAAGGTTGGAGAACTAGTTTCCATTTTTAATTCACATTGGGTTTTGCTGGATTGCTTCCAAGCACTGAACCAGCAAAAGAAATATGAAGCACTTTATATTGTGTTCCCTGAGATGCTGCCCCAACAAATGTCAATATAGCTTCACTGGAGCCTGAGCAGCACACGTCTGTCAGTGGATGATCTGACCCTAAACAGAGATTTCTGACTGCATAAGCCCTGTGACAAAGACAGCAGAGATGGATATCACAGTACAGAGCAATGGGAAAAAGAAAATTCCCATTCAAAGCAAGCAGTATTTTCCAGCACTGAAGGGACTGAAGAGGGGAAGTAAAATCCAAGATGTGTGGATCTCATAAATTACATGTGTATTGTATTTACATGAGGAGAAAAAAGCCTTTTGCTTTGGTATGTACTGTCCTTGATTTGTCCTGTTAATTACGAAAAAGAGGTGGCTGTAGAAATAGCTGCCACTTGCAAAGACTTTCAGACTAAGCAAGTGTTTCAGGCATGGTAGCCAAATGCCACTTAGATCCATTTTTGCCTCACACTGAAGCCAAAGGACAGCGCTGGGGAAGGACAATGAACTAATGGAAATGGCTAGAGATATATTACCTCTGAAAGTAAGAGGTTCAGTGAGAAATGATTCTTGTTATTTTCATTATGAAGTATAGCTCCTTTGGAAAAGTCAAGGTAACCATTTTTCCTACAGGCACTAGCCAATATGTCTTAGCTCTGTTCTGAAATAGCCTGTGCTACTTGTGCTAGCAAGAGGGCTCTAGAAAGAGTCTGCTTCTGAGTGCAGATCTGTCAAGAGCTGGACCTCTAGACCCAAGGCTGAACCTGACAACCTGCACTGCTTAAATGCAAGTCATATAAAATCATAGAATCATAGAGTAGCTTGGGTTGGAAGGGACCTTTCAAAGGTCATCTAGTCGAACCCCCATGCAATGAGCAGGGACATCTTCAACTAGATCAGGATGGCCAGAACCACATTCGGCCTGGCCTTAAGGGAGCAATGTGGATGTAGGAACTGCCTCCTGGGTTGAACCAATGGTTCATCCGGCCCAGGATCCTGACTTGGGTAGTAGCAACAGGATAAATTATTCGGAGGGAGTATGGCAACCTAGCCATTCTCTGTTCTATATTTACTTTTTACTCCCCCAAAGCTGTTGTGTCAAGGATTTTACAGAGTTTATTGTTCAGTCCTCATAGTATGCATTCATAGACCCTTGGTCCATGAATGTCTAAATCCCTTTCTGAACCTGCTCATACTGTCTGCCTCTACAACCTCCTGTGGCAGTAAGGTCCAGAAGTTCACCACCCACTGCATAAAGAAGAGCTTTATTTTACCTTTTCCAAACTTTTCCTATCAGCTTCACTTGGGTTTATGAACACTTGAAATGATTCAATCAGTAACTCCTGCTGCACCACAGGATAACAAAAAAAATGGGTATGTGGTCCCTGTTGCTGACACGAGAGTTCCAGAGTCTTGCAGAACGGCTTGTAAGTCTCCAGGAACACAGAAATGATTACGCTTTTGTACTGATTTAGTTCTAAAGTACATTAGTAACATTATGTTGGTTTAGCCCACATAGCAGCCCCCAATGCAAAGGAAAGGCAAAAAAAAGCTGGTTTTCTATGCAGGTACGCGCACACCAGATGTTACATATTTTTAGCTGGCTGCAGGTGTGCATAAAAGGAATTTTGGGACTCACTGATTGTGGAGTTCTGCTAACTGTCTTAAGCTTGTAACATTCCAGAAGAGATATAGTCCTAAGAGCCTTACTGCTAACAAGCTAATCACTTTGCAGGAGATGGCTTTTGGGTTGGCTACATTTATTTCAAACTGTGTTATTCTCTGCTAATTAAACTTCTGAAAAAGAACACAGCTGACAAGGAGTTAGAGTAATTTGCTCAGTCCTTGACATTAGTCAGGAAGCCTCAAAGCAGAGGCCACTGAGGTACAAGAACACTAACCTCCAAGAGAAGAAACAGCAGTCCTTAATTAGATTCTTACCTCAGATGATGCTGTGAGGGATGAGTTGAAGATATCAAAGAAAGATACCCAAAACACAGATGATTCTGGTGGTAAGCAATCGGTTCAGACACACTGTGGCTGGTGGATCCCCAGAGGCAAAAAGAAATGGAAGAAAGTCTGAGTATAGCTTGGAGACACAGATGCAGAGACTTGGCATTTGCCCTGTGGAATTCTTGGATGCACTTGAAAGGTTCCTCTCAAAGATGAAAGTGCAGTCTCTGTTTTGTGCCTGGAATGAACTGACACCATCATATTATCTCAGACTTACTGGCAAATGGTCTTTTCCAATGGCTGCAACTGTTATTAGATTACAGAATATGCAAAACAACAGATGGCTGCTAAATTAATTGCCAAATGATTAACTCCATGGTAATGATGCAGGAATTTAAGAACAAAATTTAAGGGAAGAGTCAGGTATGAAGGAAACCTGAAAACCCTTCCCATGCCAGCAGTGGCTGGGCTCTATCTTACTGGCGCTCACTGTTAGCCGAAGAGACACTTTTAAAAGTCATGAGCAGCACATAAATTTTCCCTTCTCAGAATAGGAATTAATAATTCAGGGACACTTCATCCTATCCCCAAACTTCAGTGGAAGTCTTTGAACACATTCTTGAAGCAACAAGACTTACTCCCCTTCCTCACTGCAAGCAAAACTACTCTCCAGTAGAAATATATGCAGTGTTTGTGGAGACGGCGGAACTTTTTTTAGCCAAGTGTTGTGTGTACAGGTTAGTGCTGTTGATGTCTACAGCTGCTCTGGACTGTATAAGTAAATGACTGTAAATCCACTTAAAAACATACTTAAACACTTCTCCCCCAACATAAGCCATCTATTTAGGCACACCCCAGTAGTAAGATGGGAAATATAGAACATAGACTTATAGAAAAATGGAAGGTCAGAATCACTGTCATATCAGTAGTATGAGAAAAGGGTTAATTTAACATCTTGGAAGAAACAATCACAACCAAAAAGCCCATTACACAAGTTAGACTCAAACTACTGCCTGGTGTTGCAGCTCCTAGACATGCAAGCTAAGGGAGTCTGTAGGATCAACTCACATGGCCTCTCCCCTCCACTGCTGGCCAAATACCCCTACCACATCCCTGCTGCCTGGTTGCAGTGGGGAGCTGCAGGGCTGCTTCCAGACTATAGCAGGCAGAAGCAATCTGGCCATCATTGAAAATGAAAAGCCTCTCATAAACAAACCTGACTGGTGATGAAAATAACACCAAGACTTCACTGCCTTCCATTTCCTACATGCAGGTGACAGAGCCAAAGACATTTCAAGGAGGAAAGACAAAGCACTGCCTGTAACGGCAATCTCCATTTCTCTTTTCCCTTGATATTCTACTGTACACAGCAACGTATCTTCAGTTTCAAGGCTCAGGCCAGCACTCTCAGCAGCTCTCTGCTCACCATCCATGCTCTAGACAATGCAGGGAAACCCTGGGAGCACTCTCAAAGTGAGCTCAGTCTTGCAGCTCCCACTGGCTCAGCTTCAGACATAAACATAGTTCATCTTCAGCTAGAGACACCCAGATGTACTCCAGCTACAGCATATTCCCTGGCACACCCAGCTAGGACCTGCACACTGGCTCTGCATAAGGGGAAATGAGAGCCAGCAGCCAGGTCTGGCAGGGTCAGTTGTCCCAACCAAAAATAGCTGCATTGCTTCAGAAACTTTCATCATATGATTCCTTAAACATTATTGTTCTGGCTGAGGTGACTGTCATTATATACCAACACTCATTTGACTTAACAGTAACTGCATGAAAACGTCACAGGAGATGACTGAGAACCACCAGAGAAGCTGTGGCTGCCCCATCCCTGGCAGTGCTCAAGGCCAGGTTGGACACAGGGGCTTGAAGCAACCTGCTCTAGTGGCAGATGTCCCTGCCCACAGCAGGGGGTTGGAACTGGATGAGCTTTAAGGTCTCTTCCAACCCAAACCAGTCTGGGATTCTATGATTCCACAATAGGAAAACAATGTATATTCACTTAGTCAGTCAGACCCAGAATGGCAGTTTGCTTGCTCCTACTCCTTTTGCAAATGCATGCTGACAATTTTAACTATCACAGATGTAAACTGACATATAACAATTTTAGGGGGATACAGCAGCACAACTTTAAGACTTTTTGACATCTCACAGTTTGCACATACCACTAAGTATTCCTCTTCTAAGCTGCCTGGCTGTTACCACTTAGAAAAACATCACCGCCCAAAACACTGTTAAGACATCCTTATTAGCCCCAGTGACCCTTCTCCAATCCCAGACTTTGTACAATGATCTCAAACCCTCACCAAAAAAACCCAATAAAATTCATTACTTCTTCTGCTCCCTTGGGTTTCCGCCAAACTGCCCAAACAATTCGCCTCCCTGCATGTGATGGGGAGTCTTGTTCTAGCTATTGGCCTGAAATACACAGAAGAAAACCCTAGTTTGAATCCCGCTCTCACTTGGCTTCAGAGAATTTGGATAAGTTTGCTTTGGGCCATGTCACTATGGTCTTTTTTCCTCTCAGTTACCATGGCTGCCCGAGAGAGACATGACGTGACAGAACATCTGCAGTGCATGCCGCTCTCCTCCCCATGTACCAGACCAAGAAAAACAGCCTGGCAGTGAAGTCAGCTAACTACAGAGTAGCACACAGCAATTTGTGTGCTTTTTGCTTCTGTTAAAAGTAAATCAGTTCAGAATCCCATGGACCCATCTACTACTCCTTTTTTGTGTAGGGGTGTCCTGTGTGTTCCTAGAAGCGCTTCATGAGGTGGCCCCTACCTCTGCATTCAAAAGCTGTACCACCTCTCTCCTACTCTGTTTCCACTGCTGCTTTTTTGGAGAACTCAACTGCCTGCATTTAGGGGATGGAAATAAAACATACATAGAAGGAAGACGGATAGTTAAATTTCTGGACGAGAAGGAGCGGAAATGACCCCCAAGCAAACATTTGCTACTATGGTATTTTTCAAGAGCTTGAAAAAACAAGGAAAGAACAAAATGACACAGGAAAAAGTCTGTATATCCAACCTTGATTATGGAAATGGATCGCAAGTGGCTTCTGGCACTCAGTTGAAACGTCACCCTGTCAAATACCAGCGAGATGAAGCACCAGCTTCCAGCCATAAGCCAGACCAAGACAGGCTAGTGGTTGTAAAGCACAGAGCCTCAGGAAATCCAGAGTAGGAGAGTCCAACAACTTCACAACTCCAAGAATAAGGAGGCTGGATACCCTGTTAAAAAGTCATCATACGCAGGGGATTCATCATGTTGCTCTTTACATGCATCTTTCTGCATCAAGTGGCACTTGTAGTTATGCTGTATCACTTCACACTGCATTAGCCTATATTATATCATTTCATTTGGCAGCAAAACAATATGCCATGACATATACATAATCTGGGGCATGTCACACCCTGTCGTTAAGAGTATTTCGTATATTTGACTTAAATGCATGACCATCTTGTCCATCTTTTTCACACCTTCCTCTTACTGAAGCTAAAGGTAGAAGCGTATGAGGAAATGGCAGGTTAATCAGGATCCAGAAGCAGGAGGACAGGATGAGTGACAGTCTAGTTCCAGTGGCTGTATTACTAGCAGCAGCATTTCAGTTAACCTTGCATACTTCTAATCCTCTTTTCTGTCTATGGAGCAGAGCATCCACTGTTGTCATGTCAGTGAATGCCATTAAGCCCAGACACTCACTTGCAAAGCCTTGAAAAAAACAAAGGAATAATATTGAATTTATTAAAGCTGTTCAGCTTCTTCATCTGGTCTTGCTTCTTGCTTTCTCAAAGATCTCCTGAGGAATTGGACTGATTTCTTCTTGCCAGAGGTCTTTTCTTTCCTGGTGTAGATTAAAGTCCATATAGCAGCTTTTGTTGATTAGCCACAACCAATTATGACAACATAACATATAATATATTGTCTATTTAAATACGATGACATGATATCTACTTTGGTCACATCTTCCTCATCTAAGACAAGACAAATGATTTCAAAGCAGACAATCACTACATACTGTAGCAGCACTCTTGAAATCTCTGCTCAGCACTAACCAGAACAGTATCAGTAACTGGAAAGAAACTGGCCTGGAGCAAGACATAAGGATACGAATTTGTTGTGATGCTGATGAGCCTTCCAAGCAGAAGCATGCTACTAAGATGGCCGTGAGAAGAGACAATGAAGAGCTCCAAAAGGAAAGCACCATTTCCCAACCTCCTAAAATCCAAGTGCTTCATTTCAGCACAGCTGCTCTTCAGAACTATTCTGTTCTTGTATCAAGACTTGCACAGCATTAAAGTAAAACACTATCTAACATCACTCTGAGTCACAATCAATCACGATGGACAACCAATAGATGCAATATATGGTATTTTCAGTAGAACACAGAGTAAAATTAATGAAGATGCTCAGACCTGGTGCTCATGTAGGATCATTAAAAAATGCAGACAACCTCTCTTGTTAAAAAACAAATTCTGTATAGAACTGTATACTGCTGTGCACAGTTTCTGGACAGTTGCTTTGTTACGGTACAGCAATAGTTTAACTGCACACAGCAGCCCTGCCTGGAGGGAGCACAATATCCAAATAACATATCAGAGGGAATTAGATGGGCACAGTGCAGTAACTAGAAATGGATATGGGATGCTTTTACAGCCATGCTCTCAATCAATTGCAAGGCCTTGATGAGAAGCTCCCCATGAAACAGCAGTGTGCGCTTGAGTCCAGAAACCACCAGTGTCCTGGCCTGCATCCCCAGAGTGTGATCAGCAGGTCGAGGGAGGGGATCCTCTCCTTCTAATCGGCTCTTATGAGATGCCCCCTGCACTCCTGCATCCAGCTCTGGGGCGACAACACAAGAGGCATGTGGAGCTGTTGATGCAAGTCCAGAGGAGGCCATGGGGATGCTCTGAGGGCTGGAGCAGCTCTGCTCTGGAGCCAGGCTGAGAGAGCTGGGCTGGTTCAGCCTGGAGAAGAGAAGGCTCCTGAAGGGGAGACCTTAGAGCAGCTCCCAGTGCTTAAAGGGGCTGCAAGAAACCTGGAGAGGGGCTTTGGACAAGGGCCTGTAGGGACAGGACAAGGGGGAATGGCTTTAACCTGACAGAGGGGAGACTGAGATGAGACATTAGGAAAAAATTCTTTACTATGAGGGTGCTGAGGCGCTGGCACAGGGTGCCCAGAGAAGCTGTGGCTGCCCCATCCCTGGCAGTGTTCAAGGCCAGGTTAGATAGGGCTTGGAGCAACCTCTTCTAGTGGAAGGTGTCCCCGCCTGTGGCAAGGGGTGGGAACTGGATGGGCTTTAATGTCATTTTCAACTCAAACATACTCTAAGTCTCTAACTCAGTAATAGAACAATTCTTCATGTCAGATAAAGCTTTTGACTCTCAATGTCTCTAAGTAAAATGTGAACGCTGTTTATTTTATCTTTCCTTCTGTCCCAAACTTAACAGGCAATGCCCAGCTTTTTAATGATCTTTGCAAGATCTTTGGCCATTTAAGAATTTGAGTACAAGAAATTGCTCGGATTAGAGCACATGAAGTATATATGTAAGCCAAACACACTGTTTCTGTCAAAGGCAAACATGTGCCATGTCTGATGCCTTCAAACCAGTTTTCAAGTTTGTTTCGATGGTTTGTCAGCAAATATTCAATAAGCATGAGAAGAAACAGAACACAAACAGTGCAGCTGAAAGATGTGTCTGGGTTTTACCAATGAATGTGCTAGAGTACCTCCTATGCAGACAGGCTGAGAAAACAGGCTGTTCAGCCTAGAGAAGAGAAACTGTGCGGAGACAGCAGAGCAGCCTTCTAGTATCTGAAGGGGACTACAAGGATGCCAGAGGGGGACTCTTCGTCAGAGACTGTAGTGACAGGAGAAGGGGGAATGGGTTCAAACTAAAACAGGGGAGATTTAGGTTAGTTCTAAGGAAGAAATTCTTCCCTGTGAGGGTGCTGAGGCACTGGCACAGGGTGCCCAGAGAAGCTGTGGCTGCCCCATCCCTGGCAGTGCTCAAGGTTGGACACAGGGGCTTGGAGCAACCTGGTCTAGTGGAAGGTGTCCCTGCCCATGGCAGGGGGTTGGAAGTAAATGAGGTCCCTTTCTACCCAGGCCATTCTGTGACTCCACGATTCTACTTTTATTGCTTGAAGCTCAGAGGATGCTTTCTCACTGAAGTTTCACTAGATTAAAAGCTGGAACATTTCCTGACCCAAGTGGAGGTTACCAGGTTAATTTTCATCCATGTCAAGAAGCTACAGCATCTTGAACCAACAGAATAGTTTTGTGCTGACTGCTTAGTTCAGAGTTAAAGGGAAACCTATAAGGTTAATGAGTAACAGGAAGCAATTCATTAAAGTTTTGATAATGTGATGTTTCACAGCAATTTCACTTCATAATAAATTTTACATCCCAAAGGAAGAAAAAACTCTTTGAAAAATGTGTGCCCATTGTAAGAGATTAGAAAGCAGGGAGGGCTAGTCAGCCCTGCCCATGAATTTCAGCAGCTTTAAGACTGTTTTTGAGTTCAGGTCTTTACTCAGAAATGCTTATTCACTGAATTGCAGTTAAGTTTCAAGTAACTTACTCTGTACCTTGACAATTAAATCTTTTTAACAAAGAAGTACAACACATGTATCTTCTGCTACATACACTGTTAGCCTCTCTTGGAAACAAGATGCCTGACCGGGCAGATGAGACATCTGGTCTAGCAAAGTGGTTTCTACAGTCCCTACTAACACGAAGGTATTCCTGTAAAGCCTTGTAGCCTGCAGTACAATCCAAAATTAGTCCAAATGGGATTGACTTCCTTTCAAAATCAAAATTCTGCAGAGCCTTCATTAACTTCCCAAACTAGAAAAAAAATCCAGCAATTTATCTTTTTAGCCCAACAAAGATTATCAACATTGAACACCAGAAGTTTGGTTTCTACTTTCTCCGTCTCTCCATTTCCCGTTATTACTCAGAAAACAAAAAGCCCCTCCTCCTTAACCAGCGAACAATAGCAAAAACATGAACATGACAAGCAGACGTGACAGATGACAGCTCTTGCAATAGCAGTTGAAAGCCAGCCCCCCAGCACAATACTACTGAACGTGCAACATTACTTTAGTTACAGATGAGAACAACGAACGTATTTATTTATGCAGTGATTATTGTGCAGTTTTACACATTGGTAACTGGCATTTAATGTCTGGAATAACAGCTTAAATCCAGCCACTAAATTAGTCTAAATTTGATGTTTTCGAATGCTTTTTGCTATTTCGTATTACATGGCTACTGCCAGTGACCTGCTCCGTCTAGTCTCCATTGTAGCATTATTGCCTGTAGGAAGCCCGTCACTGCTGCCTGCTCTGTTTTGGGGAGGGTGTTAGGCTTTATGCACAGGGTCTGATTTTGCTGCTGCAGGAAGACATCTCATTCCTCAGACTGTCACTGTTCATCACTTAACACCACAGGGGATCAGCATCATGTACTGCAGGGAGATGATGCATGGAGGATGAAGCGTAGTTTGCTGTGCTCACTGCTGTAGTCCTCAGTGTTTCTCTTCTCCTGCAACTCTTTCCTCAAAGGATATTTCTTGCTTTCTGATAGGTTTGAACAAAACTCCTGGGTGTTTACATAAACTTAAAGGATACAGCTTGTTTCCAGAGGGTTTAGATTTCACTACTGGCACACTTAATGTTAGAGGCATACTTACTCGACAAGCCGGAATGCACACACAGGAATTCACATTAGTAACCGCAATCACAGTCACTTTCTCTCCTCACCACTCTCCCAATATATCTTCTTCAGATTTAAGCACATAAGCCAGTCAAGGAATATGGCTTTTGGAGGCTGCTGTCATAGTACCCCTCCATCGACAGGCCTTCACAAAAGAAAACTGCTGTTATCACTGAGCATCATCATGCCTAACCCACTTCTTCAGACAACAGCATCAGGTTCATCATCTATTTCCACCTGCCAATTAGATCCTCCTTATTAGTCTTATTGGGGCTGCTGCCAAACCCACTGCATTTATGGTGAAAACTTCCTTCTACACTCCAGAATTCATACTTGGTTAATGCCCATTTTTTTCTGTTTCTTTGGCACAAAAATTTTAGGTTTAAACGGTTGATAAGGAGAAATTCCTGACATTTCCTTTCTTAAGTCACCTCTGGTACTATATAATTGTGCTGTAAGTCAGACATATACTAGTAGCTAATTTTTTTCTATGAGAGCTGCATCACAGAAGACATTAAAAATGTATTTTTATCTGCAGTGTGCTTGGTGTTAGGTACATTGAAGGATAAAATACCAGCAAGGATGCATGGGGGGAAAGAACACTATGGGTGGTGATCAAATCCTACCTTCTTCACTGGAACCAGTTACAGAAGAGTTTGGAAGGAGTGTCGCAAATGACTCGGTTGAGCTTTCCTTAAACTTGACAAATAGAACTCCATCAAAATAAATTGAGAAATATGGTTTTCACACACTTAAAGCACTAAGCTCTGGAAGAGAGGGACTATTAAGTGGGACAGTCATTTGTCTGCAGCTGCCAGAAAAGCCAGGATGTGGGAGAAGTGGTATTCTGTGCTGTTAATGGACGAGAGACTTTCCTTGGTTACTGGGAGAATGGAAGGAAGATCAAGTCTTTGCCTGCAGACACAAGCAATTACAGCAATCAGAACTTGCTGGAGAAAGCACAAGCAACAGGCCTACAGCTGACAGGAGCTCAGAACTCCCACTGCTTTAGAACAAACACACAGCCACAACATCAGAAAAAAAATTAATTCTCCTATTTAAATAATCATAAATTTTACTACAGAAAGAGATGCAAATGGATTAAAACTCCAAACTAACACTGATTAACACACCAAGGAGGGTTTTCCAAAGTCATGTCTTGGTGATGGCTTTCAAGACCTTGTAGCGAGGAGTGGGGAAACTGAGTCTTGCGGCCACTGCCCTAAGTGCTTCTGTCTGCTAGGAGATGTCCTCTGACAGGCGACAATCCAGCAGCAAGCTACTGGAATTGACAAGACACTGTTCCCATTAGAGAACTATGAAGAAAACATTCACAGTGTTTCTATAGACTACCTTTATTTCACTGCATCCTTTACTGTCTGACCGAGGAGCAGCCCACTAGAAGATTTACACGGTGCTCTGAGGAGAATTATTGTCAGTACACTGATCAACTGAATCATATGTTCCTAAATTGATGAGAACTTCAGACACATTCAAGGAGAAAGAAAAGGATTTCACGCGAGCATTTCAAAACTAGTTCCTGAGATGCTATTTCAAGTGAAGAGACATATCGCTTGATTTTCCAGACCACTTATCCCATAGTTCCCACTGTGAGGAGTGAGGATTTCTGGATGCTCAACAATTTTGAAGAGCAGGAAGCCTGATTTGGGAACAGATGAACAGGGCCAGCAGAAACATGGTGGCTCAGCAGGAGGCATGCAATACCAGGGAGGTGGCCACTGGCCAACTACATCAATCTGTATGATACGAGGTAGTCTCTTCTCTACAAGTCCTGCTGCCCAGCATCTCTTCAAGCATTGCACAAGGAACATATAGGCACACTGTGTGCATGGTGCTGCACAGAGATTTATGGGGTTTAAGTCCTGTGCATAGATTCAGCCCGAAGCATCACAAATAAAGTATTGAGGTACTGAGTTGTGAAGATGTCAGCCTTGACCTTACACTGGAAAGAATAATATTTCACCTGAGTCAATGGAAAAGAACAGTTTCAGCAACTATAGATTCAGCACATTATTTCCTTGGAGAACACGCTGACGCAGAAGTCAGATGCTAGAGGGATGGGGAGGAAGACAGGGATTTTAGCTGATTCAGTTCCACAACCAATGTGATGAAGAATCTGATGGTTCACCTACTGGAAAACCAGAAATGACTCCTTGGAAAGCTGAAACGGCCTAAAGAACATGGGAGATTATCTGAAGCTTCTACTGGTATTTAAAGCACTGGTGAAATTTTTTAGAGTAGGAAGCCTTAAGGACTAATTCCTTAATTCATTTCCAGTTTCTTACAATAGTCTAATGCAGATGCCAGGCAAGGTTCTGGGTTATTGCTTTTCAGAGAAATTACAGTGTAATTGCTGTTGGTTTCTTTTATAATTATTCTGATGGAGTTAAAGGATATTTTTAATAAGCTTTGCTTATCTGAGAGATAACACTTGAACTAACATAATCCAAACTGAATTTAGCCTTCACTCAATGCTCTAGTATTTCCTATAGACATTCACAATAACATTAGAATTTTGCTAGAGAGAAACCTGTTCCTGTGTTGATTTTGCATCGGGCTATGTTCACATGTCAGCAGTGAGAAGTCAACAACAAAACTGTGGCACCAATAACAAGTTTGATATACTTTTATTTAGAAGCTCTTATCTTAGCCAAAATACTATCACTCTTTTGGAATATGCCAACATATTCCCCATGTACTTCAATAAAGATTACAAGATATTGCTGTCTGTCAAGGCATTTATTTAATGATTTCACTGGCTTTATGGATATTGTGCCAGCCTCTGCTTTCACATTGAATATCAAATATCTGCTTTGACAAAGTATACTTTGTAGACTTAACTGCACCTGGAATCATGGGCTACGACATTACAGTGTTTATTTTGCAGGAAAAAACACTTAAGCATAAACAGAAGTTTTCAGTCATATTTCCACACCTTTAAGCTTGAAAAGCAACTAGCCATCATAAAGTTTAATTTTTCAAGGTCTCAATTTAAGTTTTCAGGTTTCAGCAGCTCTTTGCTCTTTCTGCATGTACCAGAAAAATCTGATGACCAGATTTGCAAAGAAGTCAATGGCTGAGCATGCATGCGTGCACATTATCATCTACCCCTGTAGATCAGCTGTAAGGCATCTGGTGAGCTTTCTTGCGGGGGTTCAAAACTGTCTTGCACTATTTGGATGCAGTTGTATGGATAATCTCACCCTTCAAGCTTTTCACCTCTATGGATGGGGGGTGACCTCTGGAAAAAGTCCTAGTAAGGGCTGTGTCAGATCTACAATATATAGCAGTGTTTTCATAGATATAAATCACAGGAGTTCCCATGAGGTGGTGACCTGTGTTTATAGAACTGAAGATTATGAGCTATATATGACTGTCTGAAAACCATATTGTATTAAGTACTCCACGTTGTCATGAATCACTGTAGGAATCACTGAGAAAATGCATAGGCTTCTCCTTCAGGGTCAAGAGTACATTCCTCTGTGACCCTTTATTTTAACATGAGGCAAGGACGTAAAATACCAAAGGCTCTTTTTCACAGACTTGAGTGGAAAAAGTCCAGAGTTTATTAAAACCAGCAAATAATTCCACTACCACTCTAGCATCTTAAAACTGGAAACCACCTACAGAGAACAGACAAATATGAACTAACATTAAAATGTAGCTACATACACACAGTCTGCTATTCAAAGAGAGTGGCTTTAATAAAGCTCTTTCTCTGGAACATATTCTTGCTGTTGCCTGAATGACTGTGGTCTTTTTTACCTTAACTATCGTGCCCAGTGAATTAAGGCAATGTAAATTATTCAGGGATGGCTTGTGAATCTTTAATGAAGAACCTCTGTAGCAAAAGAAGGGAAAAAAAATGGACATGCAAGTTTGTCCATTAGGTCTTACCTGATTTTATTAAAATACAGTATATCTTATTAGAGAGAGAAATAATAAAATTAACATCTCATTTGATTCAGGTGTGTGCATTTCCCAAATATTAAGAATAACTTAGATTAAGCATTAGTTTTACTGTCAGATTTTTATCATGAGAAATCTGAAGTGTATGATACCTTCACAAGATGCTTGAAAAAGCCTAGAAACTGTGTATAAACACCAGTTAATTTTTGAGAGGGAAGAAGATCTTATCCCTTTCAAGGATCACAGTTCAATTTCAAAAGACACATAGACATTGTAGCATCTAACCTCACAAACAAAAATGTTATCTCCTTTCATCTACTGGTAGCATTTTAGGATAACTAGGAGTCATATTTTTATATCTTTCATTTGAGTTAAAAGTATTTTTCAGTGAATCCTAGAGTGATTTGTGTTGGAAGGGACCTTACAGCTCATCCAGAAGGGACACCTTCCACTAGAGCAGGTTGCTCCAAGCCCCATCCAACACGGCCTTGAACACTGCCAGGGATGGGGCAGCCACAGCTTCTCTGAGCACCCTGTGCCAGCGCCTCAGCACCCTCACAGGGAAGAATTTCTGCCTTATACCTAACCTAAATTTCCTAACCTAAATTCCCCTTCTGTCAAATTAAAGCCATCTTCCCTTTGTCTTGTCACTACAGGCCCTTGTCAAAAGCCCCTCTCCAGGTTTCTTGTAGCCCCTTTAAGCACTGGGAGCTGCTCTAAGGTCTTCCTGAAGCCTTCTCTTCTCCAGGCTGACCCAGCCCAGCTCTCAGCCTGGCTCCAGAGCAGAGCTGCTCCAGCCCTTGCAGTATCTCTGTGTCCTCCTCTGGACTTGCTCCAACAGCTCCATGCCCCTCCTGCCTCTTGTGCTGGGGCCCCCAGAGATAATAAATATTGATCTTTTAGAGCAAACCTGTAAATAAGTACACTTTGGAGACAAAAGATATTGAAAGTTTAAAAAATAATGATGAACTAAATTTTATTAAATGTTTTAAATCATTTAATATTCCTCATTGATGGTTCAAGTACTTAAACTACGTAAGAATCCCTTGTGTGCTGCTCAGTCCCCCAGAAGTGTGTTTGGGAGCCTCTTTCACACCCTTTCAAATTACAGCGCATGTGCCCAGAGCTCCTATTCCCACTAGAAAGGTGGAGGTTCCCGTATGGCAGGTAGTCTCTACCCCACTGCCTCCTTTCCAGCTGGCCAGACCTTCGTGCTCCTGGGTCACTAGGACAGGTGATGGTGTCATGTGTCCTATATGACATCAAGACAGTAAGAGTATGAAGTACTGCAGGAATGATCACTGTATCTGCCCGTGGGACCCAGCCTCTTTAAAAGTAAAGCTCATGCTTGAAACTTGCAAGGAATCAAAACTGTGTGCTCAACAGGTTTAGCCATAATGAACATGAGCATTGAAACTACCTGTTTCGTGGCAGCTCACTCTGCTTCATCACATGCATGTAGGAGACAAGACAGAAGGCACTGACATATGATACAAACTCCTCCCAAACACAACTCCAGTGACGGCTAAGGTGTTACACCAGGACAAGGGGTTTCTGTGTGTTTTGCAGCTTGTAGGTTAAGCGCTACCAACGCCTGGCACAAGGGTACACACCTTGGATGGTCTAATTTACTCCATCATATGGTTACTTATGCTAGCAGGAAATGGAATAAGAAACCACCACTTTTTTTATTTGTTGAACTTTATGAAAGCAAAGGTTTGTTTGGAAATATAAGTGCTCCCAAATAGGCTTCCAGGAATAGCAGCCCTCTGGTTTCAAACTGAGTAACTAAGCCAGTGATTTATAGCACCTCCCGTATTTTCTTGAAAGAGCTCCAAAGTGAATCATCTCCTGCAGCATCAGACTGAGCTGAACTTTGTGCTCAGATTCTTCAAAGTCAGCTGAAAGGTGTAGGGTGGTTTGTGTTGTTTGGTGGTTTTTTTTTCTGGGGGTGGGGGTGTTTTTGTTTTAAATGGGCCCATAAGCTTCAATGCATATGTCCTTGGATTAGGCAACCAAATAAGGTGGATTGGTCCTCAAAAGGGCTTAGCATAGTGAAGTTTAAACAGACAACACAATGTTTAAAAGAATTGAACAAGCATTCACACAGCTAAATTACAGCTTAATGCTTCTAGTTGCAAAATACAATTGCTAGGGCTTGAGACTTCCTTCTCCTGGGTGACTGAGCTAGTTATCAGGCTACAAAGAGCCATTTACTCTCTTGGTCTGGCCCAATTAATATTGAATTATATCAGGCAAAGTGGAACAGTGGCTGGAAGGACTTGAGGGTTCTCACCCAGCCTGGGATTGCCCAAGCTTACAAATTCATGAGGCACAACAAAAGCAGTAACTGAATCCAGGTCTTCTGCTCCCTAAGCAAATGCCCTGACTGCTAAGTTGCTGGATAACAGGGAACAAACAGCATTACCTCTTTTGTCAGCTGTATTTGGTGAAGAGACCAAACCACTACATTTGCTCTGAGGCTTGAGATCCTTTGAGAAAAGGAAGACAGACTCTCAGTCTGTGAAGCCTGGTGAGGATTAAATGTGAGGGAAGTGCCTACCTACCCCAGCAATTGCCAAACACCACACAACTGCAAGTGCTGAGAGACAGCTTTGGCACCCAGAGTACTCTTCAGTCTGGATTTCAGCAGCTCGCTGGCAGTCAGACACCTATGTCTCTCTCTGATCTAACCTCTGATTTGGGTCTGGATTTTGACTCAACAGTATAAAGTGACAGGAAGGGGAAGAGAAAGCAACTTTATTTTTCTACATACCTTGTCTTCTAGCTGCCATTCAATGTTTCGTGTCAGGTGTTTCATATGCAGGATGTTACAAAGAAAACTTGCTTTGTGTTTTCTTTATGTTTTAAAAAAAGTTATTATTTTTTTCTTAACATTTGATTGTCCCCCTCAATTCAATACACAAATGCTTCCTGAACTGATAAAAACATGGTTTCCCACTGACACAAGAGACAGCTTTCCAGTTCCCATCACTATTTGATAAATTCAGCTTGCAATTAATTCCTAATGAAACTAAAGCCCTATTTATGCTGTTATTTTATACCGTAACTTGAAAGCTTTAGGCAGTCAAGGGCTAAGGTGAATTCATTTTTTTTGTTCTTCAGAGAAAATGAAATGGGGATGTAAAGGACTACATATTAACCTGACAGCCCTACGTGTAAGAATAGCCCCGAAAAAAATCGAACAAAAGCCTGGATGCTGAAATAGCACAACTGTAACCTAAAGACAGACTCTGGGACTTGAGTTCGCATGTTCTGACCAGGTGTGAGGCAGGGAAGGCAGCCTGGGGAATGGGTGCAATGGAGAACTGAGCCTGCTCCCAAGCCTCTTCAAGATGGCTAGATGAGTTTGTGACACCTACAGCCCTCATGTCCTGCAGTGCTTCACAACACAGCATCCAGACCTCTTGCACTGGGAGCTTGAGCTTGTCTCTCAAGTTCCTTTGCTCTCCCACTGCAGAGCTTCAGTTCCCTGAGCTCTTGGCCCAAATCTACTCCAGCCCAAGGCCACCTCTATCTTTTCTTTTTGTCAATACTTCCAAAGACTTCTAGTTGTCTACCCCAAAGCCGTCCATATCCTGTACACCTGAGCCCCTCATTGCTTCTGTTTCACATCTTTTACTCCCCCTCCTTCTCAAATACCTTCTCATCTGGCGTTGTAGCCACTCACTTTAATTTCCTTCATTCTTTACAGCTCCATCTACCTAACCAGACTCCTCACTCCCTACACTAGGGCCCACAAACCCTGCCAAGTTCCCAGCTCTTCTACTTATGCTGAGATGACAATTGATTTTGTGGCCTCTACCATCCCTCATCCAGGCTCGGACTTCCTCCCAGCATTCACTGCCATATTCTAATTTCCTACTATGCCCAACCAAGCTCGCATCTTCCTAGGACTTGGCATGCAGAAGGTTGTCCTGTCTTCTGCTTCTGGCAAACATCTTCAAAGCCTGAATACAGGCTACACTTGCCCAAAATCTGTCTAGTTCAGCTATGAAGAAATGAAAACTAATCCACATCCAAGAATAACAGCATATATGGTGGTAGCTCTAAAGATCTGCTAGTGTGAACTGGCTTAGGTCTCCAAAATAAGCAACTCCAGGCCTAATTTCCCTGCACACATATGTGAAACCAGATTTTGTTTCCACAGTGCATCCAGTTATAGCTGAAAATTATTAGATGGAGCTGTAGAAGTAGGTTGTAAATAATGTGAGGAACCTTGATGCTTTAAACTGTGATATAAACATCAATAAGCCATCATTGTACTGCTGAGCTGCAAGTAAAGCACATGGGCTTATAACTGTCACAGCTTAGTTCCTGGGAATGACCACTTCATATACGTTCAAGAACTCCTTTTCGCTTCAGAAGTAGCGGATTACAGAGCTTTTTTTAACGCCTTTTATCACATTTTGCACATTTCTCAGAGTTCAGGCCTGAAAATGAATTATCTGTAGCATCAGGACATTCAACCAGTGCTGACATCCAAGTATGATCCTGAGCAGGCTGACTACTCCCACACCTCACCTGTACCCAAGTACCCGAGTACCAGGAGAGCAAGTCACAGAATACATTTTGCAAGTGCAAGGAGGTTGTGTCCAGTGCTCACAATGTCACTTGTACAGACCGTTAGCATCTTAAAAGATTAACTTCTAAGGATAATAACTTCACTGCGAGTGTTGTTCATATTAGTATTTAGTAGTTAAGGATGCTGTTAGTTGCTCCTGCTGATGTTCTCCAGTTTGAGGTTTTTCCCTGCATTTGGCAAAGCATGAAAATACCTGAAAAGTTTAGTGATGTAGCTACTGCCTTTGGGGCTTCTTCTAAATATTAAGTGCCTGTGAGAGAATATTATATCTTGATTTTAATGGACCTCATCTCCAGTACTACTTTTGAATAATTTAATTCATATAAGACTTTTTATCATTATTACCTCCCTTTTTTCTATAATTTATAATTTCTATTAAGATGATGAAATAAATATTTGGTGATACAGTTAGACAGGCACGTACTCAGATTGCTATTAGTGTGCTCTCAGTCAGGTTAAGCTGTTAATACTTATGGCAGACAGTAGATCAGATACACGATTTTGCCAGTATGAAGAATACAGACTTCTCAGCATTAAAATGAATTAAAAACAAGAGTTAACATGTACTTCATTATTATGGAGTCTGTAAGGCATCTAAAAGTTTCTAAGGTGTTTACCTGTTTTTTGGGGAAGAGGGACACTTTAAACATCTGCTTATTTGCAATCTTGCTATTGACCCAAGCCACTAAATACATTCATACAAGCTTTGCTGCTTCGGAGAATACTGTCCTTACAAAATAAGAGTATCACCTAGTACCTCTGAAACTGTTCTATGAGCTATCAGTGCATGTAAAGTCAAATATTCAACTATTCAGCCCACAAAGCTGGACAGGCATTTTAAACAGGTCTGATACTCACACAAGTACCTACTTGAAATGGCCCAAATTTCAGCACAGCTCATCACCCAGCAGCTGCTACAACTTCCAGCATCTTCATATTCATATCTTGTCCAGTATCTTACCATAGTTTTGCTTAAAGCAGGGGCTTGAGCTGCAACTGAAGCCAATGGGAATACACGGTCTACCTCAGGACATGCCTTGGAAATGCACAACTCCGCATAACAAAATGCCTCTGTAGTTTCCAATTGCTTTATTCAAAATGCTATAAAAGGCAGACGCAGACTTATACAAGCTTCCCTGTAATTAGAAACTTTATAGGTCTTTAGAGTGGTTTTGTATAATAGTTTAGGAAAGAACTGAATCAATAGAGAATTTTTATGAGACTCCTAAGGCCTGCACATATTAAAGCGGCAAATATTTCTTTTTATTTATAAATGTTAACAGCAGTAAAACACAGCAAGATGAAACAAGGCTCAAATACATAGTACTTCATTCAAGACATACACTGTCCTGCCATGTTTGCAGAAGTCAGGACAGTCGGCGGAACAGCAGAGCCAGAAATGAAGCCGAGTTTCCTTTGACTCTCCCAAAGGAAATCTTCAGCACGCTTTGTCCCACTGCATCCTGTGACCTCCTCCAACTACCACCATTGCATCACCAACCACTTTCCCCTCACCTGCACAGGCTCCTCTTGCTCCCACTTTCCTCTCTACCCACAGGGAGCTGTGGGAATATCGGTGGGAAGAAGGGAGGCCAGCTGCAGCGGGGATTGCTTCCCTGGCTGGTCAAGTACAACAGCAACTTTGGCCCATGAATTACTGTCAGTAGCAACTAGAGCCTGGGAATGTCTCTGAAATCATTTTTGCTGCATCTGTAGTGCAGCAGGAACATTTGCCCCATCATTTCTATAAATGCTCAGGGAAGGAACTCACACTGGCACTAACATCACGTCACTCAAGAATCATTCTACCAGATTTATTAAATCTAAGTGCATTTAAAGAATCTGATTGCAGCATACAGGGTTCCAAGATTAAAAAGAAATACATTACCTTACATTAGCATATACTATTATTTAACTGAGATAATTAAATCAACTCAGTGAATCACTAAATCAACTAAATTTTCATTACCATGCCATGTTTAAGAAGTGCAGATGATGTTTGGTTAGAAATGTTAAAGTAGTAACGATAGGTTGGTCGGTTGAGCTAAAATGAAGGAGTATTAGAACACATGAAGTAGCCTTGCTATTAATCTTAGACAAAAGTCAAGTTTACACTGCCAGAGGGGAAGCACTCTTGCACTTGTGAGAGATAAGCAGAGTTTACAAATATTTACCACTTTACCTACTACATCACAGTGCCCTTAACCACTTCCCAGGTAGGAAGGCAATGCACTGCAGCATGCAACTCCCAAAGCAACTGATGATGTTCCTGAGGCCTCATCTTTTGACATTTTATTTGAATGTTCACAGAGACCCCTTCATTTGAGTGCTTACAGCTACGTAACTGTTTGGGATGCTCAAAGATGATCATTATATAAAGGTGGGTGGTGAGAATCATTTCATTGCCAAAATATTGGAAGGCATGTATAGCACACCAATAGCCAGGGAAGAATTATCAGAGGGCTCAAGCCTGAGAAAAGATGGACCACTTCCATTAGCAGTAGCTTTGCTACTTTTCCACATGAAACAGTGCCACTGTATGGCTCTGCTTCATATTTTGTTTGCTCTCTGCAACTCTGTGTATCTGAGAACATCTGGATGCTGCTCTGCTTACAAAGACACTTGTTTCTCAGGAGAAAATTCTGGCAATCCCTGGAACTGCACACACCAGCAATATACCCAAGGAGAGCTTCCCATCACTGCTCCAGGCAGCTGAGCCAGTGCTTTTCCCAGGGAAAAGCTGAACTTCCGCAGTTTCACTGGTCCTTGCAAGATGTTATTTCTGATTCAATCTTCTTTCAGCAATACTAACACCGCTACTCCTCAGCAACATCTCTGTAGCAACTGATTACAAGGGAACATGTTCTCAGTATACACAGATAGCAGCATCACAACTTCACTACTTGCAAATGGGAAGTATCCCAATTTTTATTGCTGACCACAAAAAAGCATTAAAATTAAACTTTCAGAATATTTTATTTTATGGTTACTAATAAAATGAAGTAATAGCTTTTTTTTTTTTTTTTTTTAAGGTTTGAGTACTCTGTGCACTGCCCCCCCCGCCCCATAGCAGCATCATTCTATAATACTGTATCTGTATTCTTCCCACTTACAGGCCTGGGAAACAGAAAAAAGGCCACTCCATCAAAAGCAACGGAAAAAGGGTTACAGATGGAAATAGGAACAAACATTCACTTAAAATCATGTGTAATTTGTGTAATCTACTGGTCATTGCCTGTTAGGAACCTTCTTTCCCCCATGCTGATCCATTGGGACTGTTAATGTCTTGCAATTGTCAGCTTGAGAACCATCCTCTCCCACGCATATGCAAAAGCCTTGTATTTTTAGCCTAAATGTGTTGATCCAGGTGGCATCCCTTAAATTTCCATTTACTGGGAGTCCATCCAAATGGAGATGGAAACCTTCTTGGCCAACTGCATTGCAGGAAATGGGCCATGAGTAAAAACCTATGGCTGAGCATCAGTGAGCAGCAGATAGTGGAGCTCCTGAGAGACTGTAATGTACAAGGTAGGTGGGAGGGAGGAGCTGTGAGAGCTGGAGTCTTGTCAGCACAGCAAAGGGCTCTGCCCCAGATATGGAAAGCAGAGCTGTTATGCCTATTCTGGGTTTCTTTGTGGTCAGTGTTCTTGGTTATAATGCTAAGTCTCACCCCAGTTATTTCAAAAACAGGGGACTGTCTCATCAGATGAACTGGGGGATAGCTACATTTCACATATTTCACACTTGTAGTTCAGGTGCACCTTTCACAGCTCATCCTTCTCAGCACTTTCCATATTTTCTGTTCTAGTTTATAATGTACACTTTCAATTCCTTTTTTCTTAATCACCTTTGCTGGGTAATTTTCTTAGGTACTTATCTCCCTTTACATCTCCCTGCTTTGCCTAATTACCTGTCCTTTTCCTTCAGATGGTTCTTTATTCCCTTCTTGCTTTTCAGAATCATTAGCATTGCATTATTATTCTTAACAGCAGTACGCTTATGTTTATTATGCAATGTTTGCAAATAAATAGAGAACTGAACTTCTGGCTGTATTTACCTAAAGCTAAAATGAGAAAATGCAATGCACATTGAATTCTCATTTCATTTACTTGCTTACTTTTGGAAGGAAGAATTTTAAACGGTTTTAAAGACCTCTTCTTTGTATTCAGTACTTTTTATAGCTTTGGTGTTTCAAGGATTGTGGGAAATATTTATCAAATTGTATAATTTGAGTACCAAAAAAATGTACTAATATTGAATCCAACTTTCTTCTTTCTTGCGTACTGCTCTTTTCCTTAAGGAAATAATTGTAACTAAACCAGATAACTGAAAGATCAACGGTGACATTCAGCCCTGTGAAGTACTTTTTGCTACTCTGTGTTTGGCTTTGTGAACTTCATTAAAGTATAAGCCTAAAAACCTGGTATTCTATTGCTCTATCCAGTTAGGGCTGTTAGTTTTTGTTCCTTTTCCTCGTTTCCTCCTGTGTGGCTACACTGCCAACTTGGTAAGACTAACCTGATGCCTGGCCCTTCTCCTGTTCAGGTGAAGGGCAAACACTGCTACAGATTACAGTGAAAGCAAAGTTAAACTCACCCAGATCCCCCAACTGGGCAAGCATGCAGTTGTGCAGTAGTCATGTTTAAGTCAAAAAGCCTACTGAGCACATCAAGCTCAGCACAAGCACCCCTATGTGACCAAGGCCCAGTGTGCCTGCTGATCAGAGATCTACAGACTCATCTGGTTTTAATTTGCAGAAGCAGCTTTAAGGTGGAAGCTGTTGGAGTATACTATTGCTTTGTTTGAGCTCATTTTAGTTAAAACTAGCTCATGCCATTGTGGTTTTGCATAAACTAGTCTTGCTTCCTGACAGCCTGAGCATTGTGTGCCATAGCCACCGCAGGCTCTCAGCCAGACTCCATTAAAAAAAAACCAAAAACAAACGACAAAGAGAAACTCAGTCTTTGAAGAAAGAAAAAGACATTCCCTTTTCCTCCGGGTTAGGCAGTACTGCTTTTAATTAGTCCAGGGAAATAGGGAACTTCTTCCACTAGAGAAGATCCCAGTTGCCCAGGTCTTCCTGAGCCACTCACTCCATGACTCCATTTCTCTTTCTCTGCTGGTCCCTAAAACTATCGGCTGCGCCTTGTGCCCCTTGGCTGCTCTCACCCTGACTGCCATACTCCATCATAATGTGGGGTCCGCTGACAGTCTGAGTCTCTAGGTCCCTCCTACTGCTTATGTTCGTATGAAAAACACACTTGTTAAACCCTAAGTACTAGGCATGAAGTGACCCCAACACCTCTGTTAACGCAGAAGTAATTTGGTTTGTTACATGCATTCTTCTCCCTTTGCCAGCAGGGCATAACTACTTGAATTCAAATGGGAATTCTGGGCCTTGACCATTAAATAGTGTCTGGGACTTCCAGGACCAGGCTGTACTGTGAGAGGCATGGGTTTATGAATACAGGATGCTGGCTGGTGGCCTCTGCATGGCCTTCCCTTCACACAAGAACACAAGCCCAGGCTGCAGCCGGGTTCGCAGAACTGGTATGTGTCCTGCTGCCAAAGTAGCAGGCACTGTCAGCCCACAGAATTGCATCTCACCAGACATAGGATGAAATACTGAAGTGGCAATTATTGTTTGCTCTTCTCATGAGAGGCATCACTGAGCTCAAAGCTGCTGCTTCTATCGTTTCTTATTTTTTCCTTGTTTTAGTCTTTGTGTCAGACATTACCAGTCAGCAAATACATTAAATCATTTAGGAAGCAAAGCACTTACACATCAATCTTGCCCTGAGAAGTACAGTTGTGTTTTATTAACAGAAACATTTCAGTTTCATAAATACTTAATGAAGTGACTGCCTATAGCAGAAAGTCACTTCAGAGCTAATTGTTGCTGTGGTCAAACCACCAAGCTGCTTAGTATTTGCTTGCAGCGTCACATTACAATGAACACAGCTGACAAACTGGTTATTAAAGTCTTGGAAATATCTCCTCAAAACCAGCAATTGTTTAGTTAGTACAAGTCAGTTGCATTACCTCTGGAATGATGTAGACCAAGAGTGTATTGAAATACTGCATGAAAGGAAAGTCAAGGTAATGAATACATCCTATACAGTAGAACTAGAGACTACAGACTCTGGGCAAAATGTCAGTGACAATTAATTTGCATCCATCTGTTTCCACCAGAGTAGCAGAAACCAGAAGATATCCTGCTGCCTTATGCTGGTACAGCAGTGAGCTACAAACCAGAAGGTGCAAGAGAAAGACAGACAAGAGGACACTGCTAATCACACGAGAGGTGTGAGCAGTATCTGAAGGTGCGCTGTGAAATGCGGCAGCAGTACAGAGCGGCCACCCAGCCAAAAGAGGTCAGGGCAGTGATGCCTGCTTAGCTTTTCTGAAATTGCTAACACACAAAGATTACTGCAAGATTCAAGTAGATAAAGAGCTTTCACAACTATGATACAGAGGAAGGAAACTAGTGAAACAGCATCTAGAGCCAAAGAACGAAACTGATTCAGACAGGCAGCCAGGTATTCCTCTCAAAGATGAAATAAAAGCATTGCATGTGGGATCTTTGTAGGATTAATATGAGTTGCACATATTCTCTCAGATAATCCTTGCCACCTATGCATTCCTGTACCTAACAGAAGAGCACTAACACCTAAACTGGAGACAGAATGTTTTCTTGCTTCTTTTATCCCTTTTATTATTCCCTATTATCAGTTCATTTTGGTTTGCCCATGGAACAAAGCCTGACTAATGGTCTGAGAGGACAAAAGTGTGTGGCAGAAGCTAACGGATAGCCCTGTGCTTCAGCAGTCCTGGGCTTTACACAGCAGTCCCAAAATGACCTTCTCATCTGCTATCTGCAGGTGCCCCCAGTGTTCACACTAAAGGCATCACAAAAGAGGTCTTGAGCACCCTCATGTTCACAGCCTAGGGCAGCCTGGCCATAGTGAAACCCCTAGCCATAAAAATCAGGGGAGAAAATAAGTAGCAGATACTGACCTCCTGAGGCCTAAGGCTTCCAAAAATAATCGTCTGTTGATCTCTGTGTGAGATGGGTGAACTCCAGATGCCATGAATCACTGTACAAGGCTGTAGGTATGACTGCTCGAGATTTTTTGCTATTTCTATCATTCCTTTTCCCTGCTACACTACATAGTGAGTCAGAATTCGTGGTTAAAACAAGTGATGAGTCATATGAAGAATCACTCTCCCAAGACTCTAAAAGTTTGTTTCTTTGTTTTCCTTTTCAGAGACTCTTGCTGACCATCCACTACTGTTACAAGGGACATAAGTTAGCAGTCAGATACAGTTGTTACAAATATTGAGCAAAAATAGAATACATATGCTGAATCAAACTATGGAAAAACACAGCAGCCATGCAGAATAGCATTGAAACGTGCTTTAGAAAGCAGCAGAAGCTGCAGAGGGAAAAAAGCCATGCCATTTTGAAGCCTGGCGAGCTGCAAGGCTTCAGGTCACATTCTCAAATGGTTGCCTACAACGAGCACTCTTTAACAGTACTGGATTTCATCTCCAGATAGAATGGGAATTAGAGCAATGAAAGATATTAGAAAATATAAAATGGCATTGAAAGAGACTGTTGAAGGGAAAACACACGTGGTGGGCTGAAGGAAAATTTAGTTGATGATTATGGCAGACAGTATATTGACTACATAAAGATACTTAAAATGGTGAAACATCATATGAGAAAATAATCCATTTAGTGTTTTGCTTTCATGTTATTCCATTCCCTGATTCATCACATATCTCAGATTATAAATCCCTTTTTAATTTTTCAAATACAGTTATTGCCTTGCTGTGGAGTTACCCATGGCAGAATACTATTGAATGCAGAGGCACTAAGAAACATACAGTTCTTGTTTGTAGTAGGAAATTGTTCTGTAAGTGTTGAAACAGAGACTTACGCTCAGTAGTGGGGAAAGTTGGCTGGGAAATATTTGAACAACCACAACATCCAAGTCCACGGGACCTGCTGGAGCGCACTCTCAAGCACTGAGGGAACTGGCCAACATCATTGCAAGGCCTCTTTCAACTATGTTTGAAAGGTCACAGTGATCAGGGGAGTTTTCTGAGAACTGGAAGTAAATCTTCCTCTTCTCTTCAGGAAGGGTAAGAAAGAGGATCCCAGGATCTACAGACCAGTCAGCCTCACCTCAGTCCCTGCGAAGAAGCAAGTTCAGGGAAGGGCCATGAAGATGACAAAGACACTGGACCATCTCTCAAGTGAGGAGAGGCTGAGAGAACTGGGATTATTTATCCTGAAGAAGAGAAGGCTCAGGAGGATTTTACCTCCAAGTATAAATATGTGACTGAAGAGTATAAAGATGAGCCAGATGCTTCTCAGTGGTGCCCAGTGAAAGGAGAAGCAGCAATGCACAGAAACTAAACACGAGAATCTCCATTAAACATGAGAAAATAACCCAAAGAGATCTTTTATTGCAAGGAGGTTCAAATTCTGGAACAAGTTCCTCACAGACATTGCCATCCTCCAACGTATTGAGGGCCCAACATACACTGCTTTGGACAACCTACAGAGGTCCCTTCCAACTTCCATGATTCTGTGATGTAGTGTGATTATGGGTTTGTGTTAAACCTGGATGCTTGACTTCAGACTAGGACTTTCTAAAGGACTTTCTGAAGGACTTTCTGAAGATTTGAAGTTCTTTTCAAATCTATGATGATCTTCAAATCTGATGATCTTAGATTTGAAAGGTCTGCATTATGGACTATCATAGTTTTTCCAAAACTCCCCCCCCATGAACACAGGGTACACTAAATGCAAGTAAGAAGTTAGATGTGATCTATGAGGGTGGTGAGGCACTGGAACAGGTTGCCCAAGGAACCTTTGAATGCTCCATCCCTGGCAGTGTTCAAGGACAGGTTAGACAGCATCTTAGGTGACATGGTTTAGTGTGAGGTTCGAACTCTCCATGGCAGGGAGGTTCGAACTAGGTGATCTTAAGGTCCTTTCCAGCCCTAACTATTCTATAATTCTATGGTCTGTCCCTTCTTCACCCTGTTTATTGCTTTCTCCTCTAAACTTCTGTGATTCTTGACAAGGCTCCTAGAACAAGTAAGACAACTTAAAATCCCAGACTTGGATTTTCAGGTGGTCTCTCTATATAATAAAATTCTATAATGACAGGTTGATAGGTCCTTTTTAATTTGTACTCTTTAGTATAATCCTCCAGATAGCACAGAGAACCTCAGCTATATTCTTTTATTTGCCTTAATATAAAATTCATTAATTCCCATTACTTTAAACTACTGGGCTATTGGAAATCAGCATAACTCCACTGAAATCAGAGCAATTACACCAAGTGACTTTAGAAGATATTCCAACTCTTAATCCCAGCGCAACAGAATTTTAAATTAAGATCTGAGCATGCAGGTCTTTGGTGACAGCCAAAAGCAATCTGACTAAAGGCAATTCTGACTTTACTCTGAAGCACAGAACTTGATTTCAAAGACTTCTCATGAAACCTTGGGGCTTACAGGACTACCTGACAAGTCAGTGGTTTCAAATCATTTAAACACATAAATCCCATGAGCTTCCCTTGGCCTTTAATAACATCAAGATCAGAAGTTTGGGCTGCAGCATCTGACCCCATTACAAAAGTCTTTTCACAGACTGATCAGGCTTTCTCTCAGTTATAGTTTCTGATATTATTACGCCTACATTATTACTGCTTCCAGGTTTTTCTCCTACATTCTAGGCAGTCATCAGATCCTGCTTATTTGTTTTTATGGAACTGGTTCTGCATCTATCCTCCAGTGTTATCCCACAGCATATACCTGAGGAACAGTTCTCTTGCTGAAGTAAACCACCTAAAGCCTCCTTGGTCTCCACTTTAAGACAGGTTTTCCACTCCCCTAGTGTCCAAGTACCCCTTTTCTGAACCTTTTCAAATGTGAATTAATCCTTTCTGAACACAAACAACTAAACCTATTCACACTGTTAGATGAATTAACTGAGGACTTGGTGCATCTCCAGTGGGAAAATACTGTCTGACATTTTAGGTTCACATTCGTCTTGCTTTCAGTGACAATCATTTTCTGATCAATGGACATTGTACTTTTGCCTTGCTTCTCCTTTTTCAAATGTAGAACTCTAGCAGTACATAAGAATCTATTATTACTAGTCCTTACCAGCACAGACTTGTCCTGTGCACTTTCTGCTCACTTTGCGAGTTCCAGCCTTTAGAGTTCCCTTGTTTTTCCCATATATTTTTATCTTCTAAATTTTGCATTAATTTTCTATGTATACTCCCACCTACTCATGCCACTAACAAAAGTATTAAGTAAGATCAGTCCACCTCTAACACTTACACCCCACTTAAACATTACCTAATGTTGTCTCAAATTCAGCCCCCTTAACAGCTCTTGTCCTTTTCCGTATCTTCATCATCTTAACTATTAAGTTCCCATCTGGCAAAGTCACATGGGTTGCACACCTGCTGAGGCGCAAAATACCCATGTTCAATCTAAGAACAAAAAATGACTGCCAAAGAAAACAGAATGAGGGAAAGGCTCCTTCTAAGTGTCTATTCAGTCATTATTACTTTCTGGGTGGTTTAAGGATGAATAGCTGAAGATGCAAATACCTGACCATTAATTTTTGGAAATTAAGTATATGACAAAGTTGAGTTGATAGCAACTTAATAGTTTCAGCTTTAACTAGGTTTATGTCCGAAGTACCTTTTGTTCACACATCTAAAGCTGAAGACTAAAGAGAAATTGCCATGCACATGAATGGGACTCAGGAGACATGGCTTCCAGTGCCGTTTGTACCAATTTGATTTCCTTTCCAACTATGTCCAGCCCAGTAAAAGGCCAGTAGTGGCTCTTCTCTTCTTTATTCAATGTTCCCAGAGTTATTAACCCTAAATGATCTATAAAAAGGAAGGACTATATATAAAGCATCTGCTTTTCCCACTTGATCCATGGAAACGCATTTCCTCTTCATATAGACCTTGCCTCACTTCCACCCACGGCCCATTTATGACTGCAGCAGAGTTACTACTACAACCTGGAAGACAACATAAAGCATTCAAGACAGTAAATACACAACGTGAAGAAAAGCAAAGCTAAATTGCACATACTTCCAGAGTTAAAAACACGCACAGACACATTAGGGGTTCATTAGCCATATCTGTCTCTGACTACCAAACGCAATGACAAACACCACATGAAATGAAGAGTGCCTGTGCCTGTTTTTTTCACTCCATCAGATGCTGTGAGATACAACACGCAGTAAGCTTGCCAGAAACTAAGTACAACAGTGGAGAGGACTTCCTGCAAGGAAGTTCTTGATTTGCTCTTGATACCACAGTATCATCCTCATCTCTTCAATACTGTGCTGTTTCCCATTCAGTAGATAAAACTGATGTGCCGACTGCTGCCCCTGAAGAACCAGACTGATAGAGGATAAAAGGGAAGATAAAGTGCTATGTTGGTGCTGCAATGCCTGTCCATTTCCCTTACAGAGTACCTCTGGAGCAACCTGCTAGCAAGGGAAGGAGAAAAGAAAGCCTATCCTTACGAGTAAGTTCCTCACACTTATCCATGAAAGACCAATTACAGATCCTATTCTACCAGAAATAATAGAAAATCATGACTCAACAAACTGATTCCAGGAGCAGCAGCAGACTGAAAACCTAGACTACTTTGGAACAGTTTATAACAAACAGAGTGCTCAAGACCTGAACCTGGGAGAACATTTTTCAGGTATTTGTAAATTATTACTTTTTTTTTTTCTGCCAAACCTTTCAAAAAGTATGAACCAGTCTCATAATAACCATTGTTCCAGTATTTTGTGCTTCTGTATCAGGTTTTACAGCCTATGTTATCAGCTTCTTTAAGAGGCACTAACATTAAATTGCTCTGTGAACATTTAGGGATGGCATGCATCAGAGGTAAATTATGCAAAATATTATGATCCTTTTATACATAATTTTTCTGACCAAATCATTTGGCTGGGTGGGGGAACATTTGAGACCTAGAACCATTCAGTACTGCAGCTCAAAGGCCTCCAAGGTTTGGTTCCTGAAGCAGCAGCGAGTGAGCCAAGCCAAACGGCACTGCCTGCACAAGGCAACTCACTTGGGACACCACTGTCAGGCACACAAGTGGATTCCAGCCATACAGACAGCACCGAGGAAATAGAGCCCTCTGTCACACTGCATCCTAAGGTGCTAACAAAACACACAGTCTCGGGAAGTATGCTTATTAAACCCCTTCATTCTCTCTCACACACTGCTGAATCATTTGTTAAGCCCCCACAACCAACACAAAAGACAAAGTGAAATAACCACAGGGCAAACACCCACCTGCTGGCTTTGAGATGGAAGAAAATGAAGTCCCTTGTATATTAAGATCTTTTGTTCCATGAAATAATGTGCTTGTTCTAGTTAAACAATCCACACCTGGCAAGAGCTCATTCCCATTGCTCCCAATGCTTCAGAGGGTTTGTAGAATAGATAAAACCTGCACTACTAATGTTTCATTTCATGCTCCTCCAATGCATGTTGTGAATGACTAAAAGTCAAACACAGCCCTACTGGGTTTAAAAATGATAAATTATTATAATCCTTCTACTAGTGGGCAGAATGGTTAGCAAGAGTATAAAGGAAAGGCTGGAACTTTAGCACAGCGAGTAATTGTGAACAGTAGAGGGATGGAGGGTTGTGGACACAGTTATGTAGGAAAACATACCATGATTGATAGTCGAGCTGTGAAGAAAGAAGTGAAAAGCCACACGCCATCTGCAAGAAATGTTTGTGTTTGAAGGACTTAAAGAGAGCAATCCATGTTTGTCTTTATCAGCAACATTTGCAAAGCAAGAAGAGGAAAGCAGCCAAGAAGTTACAAATAGTGTGATCACTTGATGCAACACCTATTTCTTTTAAACAATTGCAGGGTTCTTCTTATTTTACTTCATTTCTGCTTGATAGACATGTTTTGTCTACGTGTGACATTTCAGTAATGCCAGACTATTCTCTCAGCTCCATGTGTTCAATGAATCATTGTGACATTTGGAGCGGAGATTTGCTCACAGTAACTAGAAATGATTCCCCATTTTTCTCTGGGAGCAGTGGGGGTCACACAGCCACCCTCGCTCAGCTTCTAGCCACTCCCGACCCGAAGAGCACACCTTCTGCCAGAGAGCACTGTGTTCCCAAACTTGACACTTCTCCTAAATCCATTCTGGAGCCTCCACTCAATAGGCAGATACTCCACGCTTCTTAAGCATGCTTACTTAGCACAGCAAAACCACAGCATCATTCAGCCTGTTCCTAGAGAGATAATTGCCTCTCAAGTCCAGAAGAAAAGCCTGGAAAGGGACTAGGCTGGCAACACCAAGCCTTCTAGATCCAGCTGCTGCTAAGGGTGCAGTACAAACCCCATGTGTGTTTCCAAGGACCAAAAAAGCGAACTTGGATAGGCTACGCTGCAGTTGCCTCTGTAGAGGGCTTCTTCAAAATAAACCTGCATGAGTGGCTACTGAAACCTTTCTACTTATCTTGCTGCTGAACTGAGCAGATTTGGAAAACTGTTTGTATGCTGCCAAGTGGTTGCCAAGATTAATGCTCAGAAGGGTTTCTTTGCATGGACTGAAAAGTTAGTTGTTTCACTTACATGCAAGTTTAGCCTCTAGAGAAGTAGATGGCAGCAACAGAAGTCTCCCAGGAAGCTACTGTGCTGGCAGCCTTCTCATTTTTCCATGGCAGAAGGATTTTGCAAGCCTGTCACAAATAAACTGCTTACTACCTGACTTCCAGGGGGGTTGTATTTTGAAGCTTGTTACACTCAGCTGAGTATGTCTGACAGTGATGTTTGGAACTCTTAGTAGAGTTTATCAGCACCTATTTTAGTGTTTTTTCCCTTTGCTGAGCGTGGATCCTATCCTGGTTTTCACGTCTGTTTGCTCCAAGCCTACCAGAAGGTTTAAAAACCACATTAGCTGGCTCTGATGCACTAGCTGGCCCCAGCTTACTTGAAAGGTGACATTCCTCAGTGTCATCTCCTCCTGCCTTCGGTAATAGATCAAACCAACCAAACCTATTTCTAGTTATGCTGTTCACTGCACCCAGCAGGAATTAGGGAAGTTGTTTCTTCCTGCTCATGTCAAGAATTTGTCCACTGAGAGAAACTCCTGACACTGCCCTGTGATAGCCAGCACTGCTGATGAGATACCACACTAGGACTGTCCCAGCACAAAGCCACATTTTGTTGTGGTCCCTAAACAGGGTTAGGAGCCCACTGGGTTTGACTGGAGAGCTTCATTAGGTTTTGCAGAGGTCTAAATCAGAAAGATGCTTATACAGCCTTCAACTCAAAAGCCTTTACATAAGAAGGACCTTCTTTTTCAGCACTATGAACTTCAACTAGATGCTAAATGAATGTTTGATGAACGAATTTCGGTTCTGTGGCTCTGCCTTTTCTTCTGAATTATATGGATTAGCAGCCCTTTAAACACAGTTTATCAGATAAGACTTAAAGCAGATGAATTGTAACCATTAGTAATTTCGGACACCTCACACACAGTATCACCAGTTGCCATGAACAGTTCTTAGCGAATAACATTTACCTCTGAAGATTACTGGACAAGTAAAACCAGGGCAGTAATAATTCAAGAAATTAGCATATTCTGCTGGACAAAGTACGTGTGGTTTGGAAAACTGACATTGTGAGTCTGGATAGTAGATGTTGAGAAATCTGTTGGCTTTCAAGTCTTAAAATTTAGTGAGGCTGTAAGTTATTAAAGTCGGCTGGGCAGTTTCCTCTTTGCTGCTCCTTCCCAAGTGTCAGCTCTATTTAGCAGCCATTCCTGTGACAAAGTATACTGTGAATCCAGCATAAATAACGGTCCACATCTCTGCAGACCAGGCAAAACAGAGAGCATGTATCTTTCAGATATAGAGGAGACAACTGCTCAGTTTCCTTGTAGAAGAGATACTACCCAATGCCTTACATGTAACAGCCTTTACTAAAGGTTTGTTGTCAGCTCAGCCCAGAACATTTAAAATCATTAAGTATCAGACCTGGCAGGCAACGGGAGATCAGCCAGACAGGGGCTAATGCGACAGAAGGATTTAGGATAGGTTCTGCATTTTAATTTTTTTTAATGTATGACCTTTAATTCTAGAAATAGTTTAATAGAAAAGAAATAAATAGAGAGAAAGATGAGACATCCCCACAATGGAATAATGAAGTCAAATGAGGCCAGCACATGCATCAAGAAATATATGTGAAATGGTAACAGGATGCAGTTAGAATGACCACTTCAGTGTGCTCTGAGAGTTAAGTAAAAGCAGCGACACTGATGTTTCTAATGGTTCTTAAAAAGCAAAGGCCCTGCTAGTGGCCCATTGAAGCCTTATTGTCTCCTTTGCAAGCACCATCCTCAGAGGGACCAAACCCAAAGACATTGTACATAGACTGAAAAAACTCAGCATTGCTTTCCTGTGGGAAATGCTGATATTTTGTAAGCTGTTTTGTTCTGAATTAGAACAAGAAGAAACTTAGAAATATACAGAACTAAGGATATGGGGGGAAGAGAGAGAAGCCAAAACAGTTTTTGGTGGTTGATTCCACACCCCCCCCCCCCGCCAAATTAAATGGAACAGTTGATTGCTCCCAGCTCTGGAGGATTTTCTGCATGTTTTCTTACTCTGAGGGATCTCACAAAAAGTCATCAGCAGGACCCTACATAGAGATGAAGGACAAAACCTTGAACAAGGGCCTTTGAGGTTCTCTACCAAGGAGACTACAGTAAGCCATCTCACACTGAAGGTGAGGGGCCCAAGGCTTCCCATTTCTAGACCCTGTATCAAGAGAGCCCAGAAGGCCTGAGGTCCCAAACCTCTTAAAAGCCCACACACAGAGCCTGTGCTTGAACTATGAATCCTTCAGCTCCACAGCATCAACAAGGCAGCAAGAAACCAGATGGCTCTCTATTAGAAACTCACAAATGTGTCAGCAATAGGCTGTCAAACAGCCAGGTTTCCTCAAACATTGTGGTTTTGACATAACTGACATTTTCCAAACTCCTTCTCCTAAGGGAGAGGGAGAGGAAAAAAAAAAGAAAAAAAGCATTCTTGGAAAGTTCCCATCCAACTGTACTTGTGATATACACCTACAGAAATAGCACTGCATCTGAAGTCCTTTCAAGCTTAATTTATATGAAAACTACAAGAAACGGATTACAGTCACACGTGGTGAGTGCCTAATAGTATGTGATATCCTCCTGTGAAAAAGCACCTCTTAGACTACGGTGCATCTACGTAACATTTGCTTATCACAATCTGTATATGTCTGCCTCTTAGTCACTGAAATAACACCTTGGTATTTCATTTTTGTGATTGCTAATTAGAGCATTCTACCTTCCTTTGTGGTAACATATTCTCATGCACAGCTTGACATTACAGTGCACACAGATTGCCCAGGGAAATGCAAGCTTTTTCTTTTTTTGGTGTGATAACTGAGCTGAATTTGCCTGCATTCACTTCCCTCAAGATGATTTAGATCAAATGAATGAATCTCATGGCTGCAGAAGAGCCGAGTATTAAAAGGATCATCCTCGCCACAAGAGACCCAGTTCTTCTACATCCAAAATCAGTTTCACAGCTTTTCTACCTGCTCTTCAAAATACGATGTCTCCTCACTAGATGTCAGCAAGCTGTGGAGTTCTGCTGCGTTTAGAGGTAGATATGCACTGACATACTTTGCTCAAGCAGACTGCATACCAAGAAGTAATGTTAAGGTTAAGGACCTAATGATTAACAGCAGAAGACACCTCTGCAGGCAGATTGAGTTCACCAATTGGATTACTAAAATGATGCTGAACTTTGCTCTCTTCCAGTTTTACACATCACCTCCTCCCAGAATCACAACAGGTCATTTAGCAGTGGTGTTTTTAAACCTAATGATGGCTATACAGCCTTCTGTTGCTCTTAAGAAGTGGAATCACTGTCTTAGTAACACTGAAATGATTTCTAGAAACATAGGATGGAACTAGCAATTACAGCCAATGAAAAAAAAGATGACATGGAACAACAATTGCTGCAGGTCAGCAGTATAGTAGATTTTGTCAGCGTCTGAGCAAAGGAGAATGCGGCAGTGACTAAAGAGAAGTCACCAGCAGCAGGTACTCCTAAGCTCTCGTCATGGGAGATGCAGAATTAGAATTAGACTCTGAAATTGATATCCCCCCCTTGCTTGATTTGGCCCTTGGAGAACAGACCAGTCTTGTAAACTTCATCTAACAGCCTCTGCTCTTTCATCCCCTATCTGACTCAGGCACAACTTCCCTCACTCAGCAGGATCCCACTCTCTAGATCCAGTCTGGATCTCACAGACTAGTACAGGAGATCAGCTTCTTGGGCAAAGCATCTGGTTGCTCAGGGCCTTCTCCAGTTAACTACTCAATGTCCCACACAGTGCCTGCACTTGTACTGTGAGTCCTTGACTCCCCCAGCATCAAAAAAGCATAAAGAAACCAGGTGTTCATTTTCTGTTAGGATACACGCAATCTTCTTTAGTTCAGATGGATGTCCTCCAAAACAGGACTTTTAAGTTTGCAGATTTTGCATTTGTATCAGAAGTCTTTCCTATTAACTGTGGTGGGATACTGTGGGGCAACAAGTTTGCCAGAAGTTAAGCACAGAAGCAAGTAAGAGTCAGGATAAGAATTTTTCTACACCTTACTGCTTAAACTACCATGAATCAGACTGTGTTGGGCTATACCAGAGACAGAAAGGCCAGTAAATTGATGGGGCACATCAAATGAGAGACTGCAGAGAACTAGCTAGTCACTGCTTTAAATATATGCATTAGATGGTATTTTATAGAGTAGGAAAGTGTTTCCTCACTAGAAATAAAGCAGCAATTAAAAGAAATAGCAGGAATTACAGGCATCCAGGCATTCTTATACTGACTTTCCCTGTTTATATGCCAGACATAAGAGGGGAAAAGGAAAAAAAAAAAGAGTAAAATTTTCACATATGCTGCCTCCCTGCCTACATCTCCAAACAAATTAAAAGTCATTCTGTAGCCACATTTTCCTTGGGAGTGATGACTTAAATACGTCATCCCCTTCTTCCTACACACATGCGCAGATACAGAATCATCAAAGCTCCCCAGCTGTGGCCACTGAATTTTGCCATCTTTCTGTTTACATCATCCCATTCACTGCAGGACCACTCAGATACGCTGGTGCATCCCTTTTTCCACAGGGGAGTCATCAACTCCGCAAGCTTCTGAAATGCAGATATTTCCTATAGGAAGACATCACCTTCTTCACAATATACTGCAAGTCAGCAAAACACACAGGGCTAGAAAGAGACCACCACCAGATCCTGCAGGGGCACCACTCATAACATGCCAAGCACAGCAAAAATATGACCAGGGCATGGAGCCAATCAAGGGCATCATCAGATCAGTACTTGCCTCTACCACGCAGTGCTTAGGAACGCAGCACACCTTGTCCCCCAAAGACACTGTAATACAGAGTTTGCTCTAAGCATGTGAAACAATATGAGGTAATACAAAGAAGGTATTGACAAGTAGTATGTAGTATCCCAGAGAGCTTTAGAATGAATTGCTTGTGTATCACTAAACAACCCTTTTTAAAAGGGAATCACTGTGGCCACATCAGCACCTGAGCATGTGAGTCGGGGTGGGGGGGAGTTTAAGTGAGAGAAACAGATTGCTCTTTAAAGCTCCTTTACGTAACATGGCTGCAGAATCCCTCAACAGCTCTTAAAAACACTTCAACCAGAAAAACACATTGGATGACTGCACAGCACGGGGAGAACAAAGCATAGTTCTATTCCCAACCTGACGTCTGTGAAACTTTTTAGATAGGAGAGGCATGGGAATCTCTCGCGCTTGTGTTATACTTCAAATTCATCATCAGATCCCATGGGAAGACTCCATTAAGGAACCAAAAGCATCCAACACCCAGCCATCCTGGAGCAAGTGTAAGCCAGGGCCAACAGGTAACTCTGGTATGCAGAAGATGTAAGAGTAGGTACTTGTGAAAATGATTTGGGTTTGTTTTAATGGGGTTGACACAATATGTGAGCTTTAAGACATACCAGCATTAAAAAACCTGACCAGGTTGACATATGGTAATGTCATACAGCTGACATTACCTTATTGCCATACTATATGACATCAGGTAATGCTGAACTACTTTTTCATGGCTTTGGAACAAAGCCAAATGTTTTGGCTGGCATTAAAAGGCTACTTGGGGGTCTTTTTGCTTTGTTTTTAAGGCAAGCTTGAACCTTTTTATAGCAAAAGGTGATGTCAGTTTCATCAGTTTTTCTAGAAAGCCATTTAACTAGTTCTTGAGTTAATACCCTCTGCTTCTAATGGACCTCTCCCCTGTGGTTCTTGCCAGGCAGTCCCAGAACAAAGAAAAACACCTGCAGGCCGCTTCTTACAAGGATGCAATTCTCTGCTTTCTTAAAGCATGACAGAGCTGCTCTCTGTTCATTTTGCAGAGAAGTGCTGGACTTCCTGCTCTCTTACGCTTTTTCAGGACAGGCTCCCTACTAGTGCTAAGTTCAAAGTGCTGGCTAAGTGGAGGTGAGGGCTGGAAAAAAAAAAAACAGGGCTGGAAAAAAAAAATTGAGGAATGAAAACCAGACTGTTTTATCAAATCATAATGAATTGCTCCATTTAAAGCCCTGATTTACCTCTAGGGTGAGTGTCAATAAAAGCACTCCAATATGATTTCCCACTCCATGGGCTTTACTATTCTTGCTGCAGGTAACCTAGAAAAAGAAATTTATTGCTGTCACACACTGACAAAGGTGTAATTCAGGTGAGTTGTAAGGGGGTATTAGACTTGGAAAAATAAAGCATATAGAACCTGGAAGCCAACAGGTGCCCCCAAAAGTCACCCATGCCAGGCCCGTTCACTGCCTGAACAGGGGAGAGGCCTGTTTTCTGTAGTCAGAGCTGCATGCTATCAGAGACCCTGGTCTGTTAGAAGCACAGGCTCTGTTTATGCAGGTGGAACTGGCACTCTTGCACCATTTCGGGAAGGAACTGGCACGTTCATTAGTTGTTCTTTTGGGAGTTGCAGATGGCATCCCTCCAGCATAACACAGTTCTCAAGTACTGACATGAAAACCCCTGAGACAAAACATATATACAGCATAAGCCAATAGCATAATATCAACAGCTCTGTTTGGGCTGGCTCCAGTGTACCTCCTTCCAGGAACAGACACCAATCCACACAGGGCACCACATCAGGCATTAAACTAGGTCACTATACCTTTGCAATGAAAGTAAAGGCATAGATATAGACAAGCAGAAAAAATAAAGTCCCACTGTGACAAAACAGATCATTATTTTTCATTTAGTAATTAAATACTTTGCAGATGGTGCCGTCATCACCTGTGGAGAAATGGAGCAAACCCTTCTTCTCATTGTGTATAGCATGAACCAGCCACCACTGATGCTTAGGAACCTGACTTTATCAAAACATACCACCTGCTCTGGCCCCATCTCTAACACGGTGTAAATTCTGTGTCTATGCTGAAGGGCTGTCAACAGAGCCAATGCGCTGGGGAAGAGATGAGAGATTGCTGGGGTAGCATAGTTCTCAGTTAAACACCAGATGCTTTGCTCACTATGGAAGGCAAAACTGGGTCATTTGGCTGTTGTTTTAACTTAACTAAGCTAAACTTTGTGTGAGAAGATTGCAAGAAATAGACTCCATAAACTCAGGCTGACTTTAGATCTTGCAATATTCAAGGCACAACAGGTGTATTAAGGCTAGAAAGAGACCAAAGTTTTTGACTTCTCAAGATGCTAAACCAAGTATTTTCAAAGAACTGCCTAGAATTAAGGACGCAAGCTCTGGTGTGACTATATCCCCGTACAACACTGTGGCAAATGTTATTTAAGCTTCATTTCTTTTCTGCCATCAGTTTATTGACTCAGCTCAGTGGTTTCTCAAGCTAACTCAGCAATTCATACAACTTGGAAGACTTACTAAAGCCATTTTAATGCTGCTGCCTTGATGCCAGAAGATGTAATCAGTTTAGACTGGATGACTAACAACACAGGGCTCGAAGAGTATCCCTGTTCCCACTGCATGGCACCACACATGGGCATCAGCTTGCCTTTTCATAGCTGTTATCCAAGACTTCAGGCACAGCAGAGATGTCATCTCTAGCCCATCTCTAATTCCACAGCCAGAATTCTGCTTTGTAAGGGACAGTGTTTACTTTGTGGGTACAATCTAGCAACTGGAAAAGCACAAAGTAGGTCCAACATTTTAATGTAACAAACAGTACAGCTATTACTCATCTGCTTTTGCACATGTCCAACATTTTAATGTAACAAACAGTACAGCTATTACTCATCTTCTTTTTCACATGTAGAGCTTAGGTAGCAAGAAAATTGGTCCCTGTGCAGACAACCCCTTCAGGCTACAGTAAATAGGGTTAGTGAGAACTGACTTGCAACACTGAGACATTCCCCAAATACAATCTCCAAAACGAACAGCTTGTTTTGCTGGCAGAGACGGAAGAGGACAGAGACTGGATATTACATAAAGGTCTTGGGTTGGTCCAGAAGTGGAAGGAGAGACTAAAAAAACTATGAGATTCAACTAGTAATACAGCATAAATGAAGACACTTCATACAGACCCCTGGCAAAACGGGAAACAAAAGACAAAAAAATATTCCTCACGGATAACAGCGTAGCTTATGCAGGCCTGAGAAATATGATCATGTGAATCAAATACATTGTCCAATATGTTGCCAATTTAGATGAAAAGCCTTGGATCAAGAAGTGTAGTCTAATGTCACAACAGCAGAGAATATGTTGTCCTCTGGGCAAAACAAAGGCCAGAATATTTTTCTGTGTTTGTGCTTTAATTACTTCTTAAGAAAGAAATGGCCACATCAAACTAGGCCAAGATGACAAATCACAGTAAATAAAGCCTGCTGTGTTGGTTCATCAAAATTAGGCTCCACAATATGTTTTTGGTCTAACTGGGATTCCACAGTAACTGGTGAACCTGGCTGGGCAACACATGTTAACCTGCAGGGGCAGGGCACCAGGAACAGTTCATCATATTGAGCTTTTGGGAGCTACAGTGGTGCCTGCAGAACAAGTCAATTTAGTATTGTACCTCCAGGGAGAAGTAAAGTATTTCCACAGACCAAACTGAACAGTCATTAACACTGAGCAGAAGTACAATAGAATTCTTGAGTAGGAAAGAGTGATTTCACAGCACTTGCAGATGAAAGACAACATGCCCCATAACACAGTATAAAAATACTCCCAAATCTCCTACTTTACAAAGTGATTCAATGAAGAGCTAAAAATAAGCAGGAGAGAGTCAGATGTTACAGTGAGTGAAGCTGGTGACTTAACGACACGTTAAGCTGATTTGAATAGTTAAGAATCAGCTACTATGTTCGTACAGCAATAAGATTAATAAGCAAATACAAAACATACAGGGCTTTCCATAGCTCTTGACAAGCAGCGGTAAACAGAGAAAAGATTTTTCTATACACTGATGAGATTAAAAAAACGTGGCCAGATGTCTCCTATGCTTTGTAATACCCCATGAACCTTTGAGACAGTTGTAGAAAATGCTTTGAGGATATCATTTTGATATGCTGCCTTCTGCTCCCCTTCACTAACATTGTTTCCCTTAACAGTGGACACAGATTGACTTCAAGCAGCTGTTCAACACAGAGCAATCCGATTCTCTTCATTTTAACAGGATAAGGAGGCTACAGTAAGGGTATTAACTTGAAGGCCCTAGAGAAATACTTTCTTGCTTAAATAGTACTTGCACTGGCAAACAGGATCAATACAAAATTAAAAATGTAGAACCTCCCCTACCAAACCATGCCTGTATTTCCAGGTTAGTTGCACAGGATCTTCAAAAACAACCTTCAAGATTTTTATGCCGAGTGGCAGAACTTAACTATCAACATCTGATAATTTGTGTCTTATTTCATTTTATAATCCATATGAAGCTAACAATAAAGCTATGGCTCAATACGCCACTTCTGATCCACTTGAACCAACCGCTGATGAGACATTGCAACTAAGATCAGAAGTTCACTTGTTGCCTGAACAAGAGCTGTGAAAACACTCTTGTGTGTGAAAGCACTGCTCTGCCCACTGACTATTTGCTGGTTGAATAAAGCTATTTTCTTCCCAATTTATTTTCAGATTGCTATAAAAAGTTTTGCCTTTATTTTCTAAGGAAGCTAAAAACATCTGAACAAAATATGTCTAATCTATAATAATAAAAAGCACGTATAAAAGCATGTTTCATAGTCAGAAGGGAACATACTCTTTGTTTTTAAATTCTTTGAACGACTGAAACAGAACAAGTTCATACTGAACTCACAAAGTTTCCTGGTGGACACACATTTTCTTTCTTTTGGGAAAAAAATCTGATTAAAGAATTGCATGCAGCTTTTCTTAGAGCCAAGTAATGTCTGTGGTACCCAGAGAGAGAAATTCTTATAGTGACCCTCATCCAAAAACAGTATCAGACTGAGTCGGTCTGGCATCTCATTTCCTTACGGCTGCTTATACAAATTAACCAAAACCATACCATTAATAATCACAAGGTATGTTTCTACCCCCCTAAACTGCTAAGAGGAAACACGAAATCACCTAATCAAGCCAGAGATAGGCCTTGCGAAGGTTTGTTCTGTGCTTAATTCCTTGTTCCAGCTCTGCCTCTTCCAGAAAGATTCCCAGACTGGCCAGAGACACAGCAGCACTGGATCCACTGAACCAAACTTAGTGTTGCTTACTGGACACTAAGGCAAGCTCCAGGGATTTTACTCATCCAGCATAGCTGCCTGTGGAGGACTTCACAGCCACCTTCCATCTCTTTTTGCATCAGCTTTCCAAAGACCCAAATAAGGAAAGGCGTTTGCCATTTCATGTGCCAGACAGATGGGTGGGAGGAGTGGTACTTGGAATGTCGAATAGTGTGAATGAAGCATTTGGGGATGGACTTCAAACATTACATAGTGAGCATGGAGTACTGACAAAATCATTGGAGCTAAGGAATCTGGTTATACATTAACAGAGCAGACAATTAATTAAGAATTTAGTCTGGTTTTGGCTCTAGGTTTGCCTTTCACTAGACACCATTCCTACTAAAAGTCAGTCGTATTTATAACCACAGTTGAAAAATGCATTGGCAAGCTGCTAAGACTAATGTTAAGAATAACTGACAAAGTAAGTTTTAATGAAGAGACAGGAGACTAGAGAGTGAACACTACTTAGATAGATGTGGAGGAGTAAACCTGCATTTAACTCTCAAAAAGTCAAGGTAACTTTGCAGCTAAGGATCACTACAAATTCCCCAATTTTCTTTTGCATCTATGTCTGTATGGGGAAGGGAGAAACAGGATATGGAAACAGGAAGACCCATAAATAAGAAACAAACTGCATTGTTAGCAGGATGTCTGAGGTAAAGTTACTTTCATTCTTTTGTCTTGCTCAGCTTCAAATCAACAACCAGGGGATGAAGACAGCACAAAACACATATTCTGTGCATTGCTGTGACTAGGAGTTATAATTGGGATTTTGTGGACTTTTATTTAGTTGTTCCCTCATTTATTGTCTGGATTACCATAATGCAGCTCTAGCTTTCATTAAGGACTCTTAAAAGTCTAGCTTGAATGAAAGCTTTGTTGTGTATTTCACGCTTGTACATTGCTATTGGTTGTCAGTCTCTAAACTCTCTTCCACTTTGACTATTAAAAATATGCTGATACACATACACACCCATAAGTATCTTTCTTTTCCTTCCACATCTGCCAACAGATGTATAGTCCAAGTAGTACTTCCCTTAAACTTATGTTTCTGAAAATCACCTGAGTTACATTAAAGACCTCTTCAACCCTGTGACACCAGATCTAGAGGAAGACACTACATCACTGGCATCCACTCTGGACATGCTGCTTCATCATCACTGCTAGTGAGGTGTGGATCAAGGTGGAACACACTGGAGTTGCTTTTGTTTTTCTAAGCAGCCAATTATTTTGCCAATGACCTCTACATGACCTTGCACAAGCTGCTTTCTCTCTCTTTTACTTCCTTCTGCTTGGAATTTATCATCTTTAGGGAGTGGGCTGTCTGTGAATAGGCACAGCACATGCCCATATGGATCTCTGATTTCAAAGCAGTAAGTACCAATACAAAATGATGACAAAGGTCTTACAAATCAGAGAGAAGATGCAATATGACAGAGATTTAGCATTGCCTCTTTTGATTCATGACAGTTATCCTCATGTTAGGTTTACAGCTGGAACACACATATCCAATAGTGTTTTTACAATTCATCTATGCCTAACGTGGTATTTTATATTTATTCATAGTTCTGTTTTACCCATGTTTAAGTAATGAGTTTGTCTGTGGTGACAAGTCGGGGGTGGAAGTTCTTCGTACAATGCAACAGTAAAGCTCACAGCTGATGGGATGGAGGGACCTATTTTCACTAGCAATACTTTTTGAGCTAAATGTGAAACTGTGATAGAAAGTCATAGGGGAATACTGCAGCACTCCTCCACACCTGGCCCCTCTCCTCCCTCAGTTACCTTCCTGCCCTCTGAGACAGAGGAAAATGCACAATGGTCTATTCATAATTTTTTTAAGTGCAATTATTTCCCATTAGAACAAGGAGTAAAGTGCAATAAAATAGGAGGGAAAATACACATGTTCTTTCTGCTTGCCTGCTACATAAGGACTCCTCTAGACTAAATGTGAGGTAGCCCACATCATGTCATATATGACTGCTATCAGGAGGGTAGAGCAGAGAGACGTAGCAGATTAATAGTCTGCCATAGCGAGCACAAAGCAATGAGGTTACTGCGATAGCCCTATTTCTGAGCCCTGCTCAGCTGCAATAGAGCACATGCCAAGTTCAAATGCCCACCTCATGCAACAGATAACAAATGGCACAGGAAAAACACATCTGGTCAGAAGCAGCCATGGACCGACAGAACAGAGAAACCAACTGGAGAAGAGCCCAGAGGGAAGGGAACGGTCCTGGTCCAGATAAACCCCCCCCCCCCCAGTGACTGCCAGCTGCAGGGCAGTGTGGCATGGGAGCCCAGCCCTGCTCTTACACCATGCCTCTGGCTCTACCCCACAAACCCAGGCTTTGACTGACAGAAAAACCCCTAACAATGCAAAGCAAACCAAAACCAGCCAACAACAAACCTTAAGCCTGTACCCCAGAGGGCACAGAGACCTGACCGTAGGGAGGTGCAGCACAGCACCCCCACCACCCCTCCCCTCAGCCCCCCGGTACTGAGCAGACACCTCCCCGAGCCCAGCCGCGCTTCCTCACTTCCCGCACCCACTCACGGTTTGTTGTCCGTACGAGGCAGCTTCTTCACTCGCTCCTGGGACGACAGAGCCAGAACGGCTGCTAGTCCTGGGGAGTAAAGTGAGGTGAGGCGGGCTCCGCTCTGGTTCCCTCTTCGCTCTCCCCTCCGCAGCCTGAGGTGATTCTCCACACCTCATGGCGCCTGCCCCCATCGCTGCCGGCAGCGCACCGGACCCTTCCTGTTCACACACCTCCATCGGCTCCCTACAAACACCAGCAGCAGCCCTGTGCCTGAGGAAAGGCGGGGGGCTGCTGCCATTTACACCCCAGGTGAGAGCAATCAGCAGAGAAGCAGTTGAGGTGAGGGGATGAGGCCCAGGTGCCCGGGGCTCTCCCGTCTATTCAAGCCCTAGCTGTGCTGTTTGGGACGCTCGTCAGTAACAGTGGCAAATGCAAAGTGAAGTCATCTAATAGTTCAGACAAAACTCACAAAAGTAAACCTGAGGGGATTCATCGGACATTAGGCCTTCAAACACAAGAGATGTCTAGTGTTAAATGGTAGTTCTGACTATTACCAACTAGACAGAAATTGGTTGAGACACATAGTATTCCTAATCCAGCAGAGTACTTTGCTGTTGCTGTAAGAAATTACTTTGTACCCTGTATGCAAGACCCGTTTCCAAGATGATGGCATCAGAAAAAATACAGAACATATTACAGTCAAGGTAAAACTGTATTAACTCATACTATAGATTACTGCACCACACAAATGTATTTGGAGCTACTATCACCAAAGTTCATGCTACCCGTAAGGGTGCTGGTTTGGTCCTGCTCTTCAAGTTCTTTACGTATTTTCTCCTTCCAAATTAGAAGGGTTTTTTTTTTCTTAATAACCAAAACAAAACCCCAAAGATTCACTCAAGTGTTTAAAATTTCCCCTCTAAAGAGGTTAACACATACATGTTGAAGCAGCAAATGTCCAATTTGTAACGTGTAACACTTCAATTCCTACTTAGTAACAGCCTTTTACCAGAGCCCTGCCAGGACTTCACATTTTATGCAGCATTTTCCATTCCCCCTTGCCGTTCAGCTTTATCTCACAGGTGACTGAAGCAAAGAGTTCCTGGATTTGTCAGCTAACTGGGGGGAAATGCAGGTTTCTTAAACAAGCACCAAGCACTTTACAGAGCCATGAGCACTTTACCCAGGAACTGCAGCAGCAGTTCTTAAACATAGAAGAGTAAGATGAAAATGTTAGGCTTCAGCCCATTTACTGCAAAAATAGAAACATCTCCACTACTACTTTAGCTGACATCTTACTGAGCACTCTTTAATCACACAGATGATCTGCTGGAAGATGTGCTGTAAATTGCTTATACTGACGAGGCAAAAATCTTGAAGAACCTTGAGCAGCTCTCTCCTCAGGCCTGACTAGTTCTGGATGTTCTGCTCCATGCAGAAATTACTTCCAAATTCATGTGGAATTTCCTGTTTTCGTTCTGCTGGAATTCTGGGGAAGATCTTCATGTGCTGTGCGAAATGCAGCACATACACTAACTGCGTGCTGCCCCTGCACACAAGTTCTCTTTCTGCTCTTGGGCCACACCTCACCTCTTGGGCAGCTGTTCCAGTCCACATGGGGACGTCGAGCTTTGTTTACGGTCATTCTACAATGATGTATGAAAGCAGTGGGTTTATCATTTTAACAGGAACACAAATGCTTCTTCCATAGTACTGCAAGCCTAGCAGTTCTTCGGGACTTTTCGTCCTTAAGGCACAACCACCGCACGTCCTCCACTATCCCCTTGGTATGTCCTCAGCAAATTCCCGTCTTTCTCACTGGTGCTAGTTCTATCTTTCGGTCTGAAAGGCCAAGGTTGTGTTTTCCCACGTCAGTGGCGCCTCAAAACACACCACAAAAAGCAGCTCTTTCAGGGCTCCTTTTCCACCAGCGGCCCTATTGCAGCTTTTCTGCCCAGTAGCAGCAGCAGGGCCACCCCCCTCCCCAGCATGGGCAGCTTGTGAGGCCTGCAAAGCGGCAGCGCATTTGCAGCCATTCACCCGCAGATGAACCGGGCTCCCTGGGGGGGGAAACGACCCCTCAGCCACGCGGTCCCTCACAGGAGCAGTCGGACCCGCCGTGGCTGGGCACACAACGGCGGCGGCCGCCCTGCCTGTGGGTGCTTCTGAGCCTTCGGGAGTCCCTCAGCGGAGAAACCGCAGGAGGCCGTTCCGAAGTAGCCCAGGCTCTGACATATGTGGGTTTTACACCCAGCAGACTTAAACTGTGTTGCTGTTTAGCGTCATTAGGGTCTGTACACCCGCTCTACTTAAGTTCCTTATAAAAGTCCAGTCCACTGATGTTTTTGTGAGGTTTCACGTTGAAAAGAGCTCAACAAGCCCGGTCCTGGAACTCGGACAGTTCACTAGGTAATTTTCAACTATTGTTTTTCTGTTTCTTCAGCTAACGTTCCTTTCTCCTGTATTTGTTCTTCAGTTTGTCCAGCCCTTTTGCTATTGCTCACTGTCTAGGGTATCTTCTTTCACTCTGTGCTCATCATCTCCTGTCTTCTTCTCTCAGAGGAAAGAAAACGCCCCATGATGCAACTATCCAATAGGATACTTCCAAATAAATTACTTCATTCCTATCCAGGAGTAAATTAACAGTTGCTAGGTTTTTTTGACCTCTTTAGAGGGGTTACCTCTGCCTTTTGGTAGCAAATGAGAGGGTTTATCGCTGAAGGAGCAAAAGATACATTATACTTAGTTTTCATGTTGCCAATGTCCGTTCATTAGTGCATCTGGAGAAGGATGAGAAGCAAGATTAAAGGGGTTTGTGTACATGCATCTGCCTTATTATGGAGATGTGCTTGGTCCAGCTATGTGCCATTAGCATAACCCTCAGTATAAATTGCTTGAATTAAATATCCAAGATAAATGTGGATGCTTACACATACTATGGCTGCTTAAAAAAGGGGGAAGTCTGAGGGAAGCCATTAGGAGAAGAAGTTGGAAGACTCTAAGGAAGGTTAAACCTCACTAAAGAAAACCTGGTAAAATAAATCCCCCCCTCTTCTCCCCTGCTGCACACACAGATGTTTGCCAACCCCAGTGGAACATGACAGATTACAAAGGACTTCTTTCCAGAGGATATCTTCAAAGGATGTGCACAGATGTATTTTAAAATAAATTGGGTGGGTACTGAATTCACATCATTGTACCATATATACTGCTCATTTGTCCTCAGTGGATGACTCTTGGGGATCCTGCTCTCATTAGGTCCCAGACAGGAAAAATAGTACTTATTCATTAACTGGAGGACTGGGTAATCTGTTTTCTTCATTGATCAAGTAGTCATAATCAAAAAGGCCGTAAGCTCCAACAGGCACCACTTTTCAGTTTCCCACAGATAGACTCTCTATGGTGAATGCAGGCGTTTTCAAGTAATCTCTGTGCAATGAAGTCCTGCATTCAGCTCTGGGGCAACAACCCAAGAAGGATATGGAGCTGTTGGAGCAAGTCCAGAGGAGGCCATGGAGATGCTGCGAGGGCTGGAGCAGCTCTGCTCTGGAGCCAGGCTGAGAGAGCTGGGCTGGTTCAGCCTGGAGAAGAGAAGGCTCCTGAAGGGGAGACCTTAGAGCAGCTTCAGTGCCTAAAGGGGCTACAAGAAACCTGGAGAGGGGCTTTGGACAAGGGCCTGTAGCGACAGGACAAGGGGGAATGGCTTTAACCTGACAGAGGGGAGACTGAGATGAGACATTAGGAAAAAATTCTTTACTATGAGGATGCTGAGGCACTGGCACAGGGTGCCCAGAGAAGCTGTGGCTGCCCCATCCCTGGCAGTGTTCAAGGCCAGGATGAATGGGGCTTGAAGCAACCTGCTCTAGTGGAAGGTGGGAAGATGTCCCTGCCCGTGGCAGGGGGTTGGAACTGGAGAAGCCATATGGTGCCTTCCAACCCAAACCATTCTATGAGGTCTATGAACAAAAAATGAGCTAAAGAAAAACCTAAGCATCCACCTCAGCTGATGAGTTAGGTGTATACTCACATTCCCCCAAATGGAATAATGTACTTGTTCCTCTGTATAGCTTGTACTGTAGTAGAAGTAAGAAAGAAAAGGTGAAGTCTAACACAGGACTAAACCCAGTACTCTGTAGTCTTAAGAGAAAATATTTACCCTCCAATAACACAAAGAATTCAACTAGATTTTCCCAAGTATTGTGAATTTCCCTGTTAGGTCGTGGTTTTTATTTGTTTTTTTCATATGTAATCATATAAGGTGGCAATAGCAAAAGTAGAATCTGAGAATGCTTCTGCATTCTAACTGTGGCTCTCTTCTGGTGTCAGAGTATAACCTCCATTTATGCTCCATGAATGACACTCTGTAACTTGCTGCTTAGTTTTCTCAGTCCAAATCTAGTTTATTTTCCTATCCAGGACACTACGTGGAATTTGGTGTTGATGAATTTAGGAGAGAGCTTGAAACTAATGGAAAAAAAACACATCTCTTTAATTCCGTTGCTTCGAAGGAATTTTTCATCTGCCTTACACTTGCTGTGCATACACTCCAGGACCCTGCTTAGAAGCCTGGATGAAGACTGTTATGAAAAGTCATTAATGCTCTCCCTCCTGACTGACTTTGTTCACTTCTAGACCTCCCATTGGGAAGGAAAATAAAAGGTAGAGCAGACACCAGAGTTCATTCACAGGTGTTAAATGTTGATAAGAGACAGGAGAGAAACTCCTCTCAGAACTGAAAAAAGATCTACAGTGATTATTTTAATGAGAGGCTATTATAGAATGATTAGTGAATAGCATGCACAAGGTTTGTATCTGCTGTTATTCTAACTTGGAATACAAGACTTAAAGAGAATTATTTTCTGGAAGACAGCTTGGAGTTAGGAGCATGATTCAAAATGGGTGAGCAGTTCAGTACAATGAATGCAAATGTGAATGTTTACAAAGTGAAAGGGGTATCACAACCAGCTGGGGTCTTGCACTGGTTCAGGAAAAAGTTGTGAATGTGCACTACACAGGGTAGTACAAGGATGTGCATTTGCTTGACCCCAGATGCACTGTCACAGCAAATTCAGAACATAATGTTAAATCCTGGTGGTAGATGAAATGTACCCAGTACCATGACTGATTCCATTATTCTTCTTGATGGGTTTGTGGGTTTTTTGTACTTTCTTCATTTCCTTTTCTATTTTCTTTTCTGGGATAGGTTATTTTAGACTGACATGGGCCACCGGTCCAATCAGGAGTTGCAATGCTTAACTTTTGTCTCATGGGACAAAGCAAGAAGTCTTAGTAATGGTTTTTATTTTTTATAGCTCTTCATTTTTTCGCTTCTCTTTAATTATGCGTCCTTCCATTTACTGATTTGCCTTCTTTCTAAACTGTATGCTTATTGATTTTTAAAGATAACCATTAAAGACACGTACTCATTTCCATGTACCATGAAGTCGTTTGGGAGTTCTCAAAAGAACGTTTGCCCAAGTAATGAGGACTGACAGTTCACTGACCTTTGCTCATGTGACAACACAAAGTACCATCTTATATCATCATTAAAGTGAAGCACTTTAAAGTAATTTATTAAATCACTGCCTTGCTTTGTTCTCAATAAGCAGTGAATTAAGCTCTCTTATATCTAACCCAGACCAGAGTCTGTAACTCAGACACTATCGTTTCTGCAGCCTTGTGTCCCAGGCTGGCTCCCTAGAAATGCTAGCAAAAATAGTCTTCCTTTATTTTTCCTTAGAGAAAGCTCTAGGTATATTTGGGCTTACAAGCTCAGGTATCCACAGGTGAGTGTCCATGGTACCTGACCAGTATGAAATGTTTAAATCTTGGCCACAAGTTATTTTTAGGTCAGTTTTCAGGAGAACAAAACTTAACATGGCAACAGTGAGCATTACTGTCCCTTGTCTTACACTCTGAGAATCCACAGCCTTCTGCTGCCCAAGAAGCAAGAAAGATGTGTCCAGAAATGTGTACCAAGGAATTGCCTAAGCAATGTGGGGCTGAGGTGTGTCTTCAGCTCTTTCCCTAGGAGACAGATCCCTATGTTTTTGTGTGAATCATCCCTTTGGAGTCTGTTAGATGAACCAGCTCTGCTGGTGAAAGACTCCTGATGATTTGCAAGACGAGCTTCATTTCTGAGGTAGAGCTGAGCACTGAGCAAGGGCGGGAGAGAGCTCCTGGCTGCTATGGAAGAAAAAGGCAAAGGGTGAGTGACCCTACAGTTGTGACCTGCATCATCCTGGGAACACCTTTTACCCCAGCATTAGTAAAATAGTTTGTGGGTCTCAGGTTTGGATGTAGCTACTTACCAGGACAAAGCAGTGGCACTCTGCTAGCTAGATTTTTCAGTCAGTATAGGTTTGAATCTTGCTATCATTGCACGTGCTGCTACATCTTTCTGTCTGAAGGAAGCACATTCCTAGGTTCTGCTTTGCCCAAGAATGAGCAATCGGGAGTTAGGCAGCATCAAACAGAAGGAATCATATTCCTATTAGCTCATTTTGCTCTGTGCAAATATCAGTCTTGCACTTCAACTTTCTGTTCAGAAAATAAAAGCTGCTATTCTAAGTTACTTGCATACCTGTGGGTATAAACATAACCTTATGAGTAACATCAGAATGTCAGTGTTTACCAGCGCATTTCCTTTTAAGAATTTCTGTTCTACCTGTAAGAGAAGGGTGGTTACCACTGTGTAATAAGTTAGTACATGCTGATGTTCCTGATCTGTGTTCATTGTTTTTAGGATTTTGCCCATGGTCAACATAATTTCTTCTTTGCAAGTAGAAAAAAATTCAGGCTTTGTGAGGCTAATGAACTTGCTTGCTCACACTGTTCTAATACATGCCAGAGTAAGGGCCAAAACATGAGTTCTGACTGTGGTTCTGACATGCACTTACAATGTAAGAGTACCGTTCCCTGAGGTTCATTTTCCCAGACAGACAGTGAACAATGGGTCTCTTCACTAGAGGTTAATTGGAGTCCCTGTCCTTTCCTTAAATTAAAGAAATGCCCTGAGGAAATTGACGCCCTAAACGTGTCTCAAGAACTTCACATCCAATTTAAGGTGGCACAGAGAGAGGAAAGACAAATGATAGGTGGTGACCACAAGCTGAATGCATCAGAGAAACACAGCAGTGCATACCAGGTGTGTGGGCAGAGCTTTAAATGAAAAAGCAAAACCACTGCCACTCTTTGCAGTTGCTAATTCCTGAAAGATCTGAGGAAATGCACAATTTAGACCTTGTAGGACCAGGATACTCTCTAGGTCTGCAGACCAAGTTGCTTTTTAATGAAAAATACTGATTTTGCAGCTAGAAAAGCCTGCTCACTTCTGGCTGAGAAAACAGAGGGCAGACACCATAACAGTTTGTGCAGTACAATAAAGGGAGCAAACTCCTGCTGCCCCAGCACTTGCTCAAATCAACAAATAATGGGTCATATAAAAAAAGGCTTTTTTTTCTTTTAAAAGATAGCTCTGAAATGGAAGGTTGTTTCAGGCCTAATTCATCCCTTTTTGCTCCTGGATGGAGGAAGATCAGTGTAAACTTCTCTCCCTTCCTTCAAGCTCTGTAGGCTAAACTGGGGACCATCTGTACACTCTTCATGTACCTTGAAAAAAAGGGAATGGCAACTGGACTCACTGCAAACCCTGGGGAAAAACATGGGTCCTCATGGCTGAGAGGCACACTGTGCCCTTTACGCCCTGGAGATAAGAGACACTAATGCCTCTGGAGGCAATCCTGTAAGGAATGAGTTATCTGTCTTTGAGTGGGGGATCAAGTTCTAGGTGCTACCTTGGACCAGTGACTGTGGAGCCGGAAGTCCCTAAGTAAATATGAGTAGCCACTCTGAGTGAACAGGGCTCACACACATCTGTGTTATCTCCTCCAAATTGCTCTGGGAAATTCTCTTCATCCATATGTTGTTTTCTTGAAAACACACAAGATAGGAAAGTAGTAATCTGTGGTTGTAGGACATAAGCCTGTAGGTGTAGGACACTGGTTTCTGTTGCTTTTGGAATTCTTTCTTTCTTCTGAAGGTCTTTTATTTATTTAATATGCACCTATTTTTTGTAATATTGGCATTTCTTATGACCTCTTTGAGATCATAATAAATGCAAATAAACCCTGCCTTTTTCTTATACAAGCAGGAGTATTTTCAATTTGTTCTTTTAGGATGGTGGTTGTTAATGTTGAGTGCCTGAGTTTATAATGCTTTTACAAGTGTTCTTTCCAAAAAAAGACTGTTTATTTTCAGATGTAAATCTGAAGTGTAGGAAGACTTCCTACACTAATGTCATGCTGCCTCTCTCAATATCAGAAGGCAAGTCAGTGGTTGTATGTGGAGCTGCATCATACTGGAACCCTGGGGACAAGCTAGGCTAAATCCACTCTTTTTTCCAGGGTTTGGGTATGACAAATTCCAGACATGTTTTGGAGCCAAACTGACATATTGCTTAAAACCAAAACCACCCCCCCCAAGAAAAACAGCCACCAGAAAAACATGAGGAAAGGTTTGGATTTCTAATGGAAAAAGCATCACATGGATCATAGTTGCAACCACTTCTGTCATTAGGCTAGCAGGAGGGTTAGTTACCCAATATGGTTAAAGATCTTCAGTCAAAGATATGAACTCCAGCACTACTATTAATGAACATCCTTGAGGCATTTCGTCAGATCTGATGTATTCTGTGTATTTTTGGAAAATAAGTACTGAATCAGGTGAGAGGCAAAGCCTTTAAATAACCCTACAAATGTGAACGGTCAAAGAAGCACTTTTTAAAACATTTTTGGGAAAAGAAATTACATCCTTTGAAGTGGAGGCAGGTTGGGGTTTCAGAATGAAGCAGCTTCACAGATTTAGACACCTGCTTAATTAGAGGATGAATATGAAATCCTTAAACTTAAAAGGCTTTTATGAGGCAGCACTTCAGAGAACTAGCATTCCTCTAGCATTGGCAGAGAAGAGCTGTTGGCTATTATATCTTTGGAGCTGGGTCAAAAATGAATATATTAGCAAAAAGCACTCTCCATAAATAGAGAGTAGACGTATGTAATTCCCAGACCTCAAATAGGAAGCATTTTGAAAGAACTGAGGAAAGCTGGAATCATGGATACTTTAGGAGGCAACACTCACATTATCACGCAATCAGAAAACAAAATGAGGACGAAAAACCTAGGTAGGTAGATAGTAAGTACACAATCATGTAAACAATAAAAGTACATTTGGTTCATAATTCTGTTGTGGTTCAGTGGTCTGTCCTACAGTTTTCATTCAACCCATTCAGGATTACTACATAAGGAACTCCTAAATGCCACCAACATAGGAAATAAAAGAGATTAAACAGCTAACATGTGTCCCACCTGCTTGTAAGCAGGACACCACCCCTCCTCCCCCCCCAAACCAGCTGCGTTGATGGAGCAGTGAGAAGAAACTCATGAAAAATAACTTTAACAAATGCTCGTAAGAGCAAAAGGTCTCTACCCTGTCATGTTAGGAAATAGTAGAAGCACAACCACAATAATCATCATCTGACAGAAAAACAGCAGATTAGAGGTTTTCCTCTCAAAAGAAGAGAAACTGCAAAGTTCATAACTGACAAGCGATGAAAACACAAAGCTAACAGCAGGGAGTTTTCTTTTTCTAGTACACCGGCCAACATGAAGACAGGGAAGTAATGAGATCCTAATCAAAACCAAGGGCAAGGCTCTTAATATGGCACACATTCATTGCCAGGCCCTGGTCAGTGGAGAAATCAGATCTGCTTGTTTATGCAGGAATGGAAGGTTGATGAAGAAGCCCTACCTGTTGTGAAGAGGTATGCTGGCATTTACCCAGGAGGCTGCTGCGAGTACTGTGTCTCTTCAATAACATTAAGAGCTCCCAGGAGAGCAGGTAGGCACCTTTACATCTCACTGTATTTAGTGCAAGAAAGAAAAAGAGCAAGTAACTAGTTACATGCTGAAGAAACAGACCAAAATACTGAGTTCCTCAGCAGTTCTCAAGGTCTGCAACCTTTATTCAAAGCATTTTATTTATCAGCTTTGTAACTTACAACAAAGATGATGTAAAATATTCAGGGAAAAAATACAAAAATTCTAACAGACAACAGTTTCCTACTGTGGATTATTTATTTTTATTCCCATTCATAGTTCAGTGCCCTTTACAGAACACACTCTCTTCACCTGAACTTTTCAAAGTAGCCTTGTTCTTTTAAGACGTTGTTTTCAGGCTGCTTTTCAAATTGCCTTTTATCATATTGAACACTGAAAACAAACTGAAGAAAACTGACAAATTTATTCAATAAAAAGAAGCCGATATACTGCAAATAAAACACGTGCTTGGGAGACAGAAATAATAATTCAAGCTTGAATACAGCTTAGGGCAAAACCAGTCTATTTTGGAACTTCGAATACCCATGATGCAACTAATGTAAAATACAAATGTAAGTGGCCTATTAATTCCTGTAAAATAAAATGAACTAAAAAAAGACTAGGAGGCCATAAACTAATTATTGAAAAAGCTAAATGACAAAGCACATATTTTATTAGAATTTCTACCCCAGTGTACTGTAAACATTCATACTGTATTAGTTCTAATAGCAAAGTACAGTAAGTGGTTGTATTATGCAAGGTTTAGTGTACTGACACCCATTTTTATTCTAATACTGCCCCATATTATAAGTGGGATACAATAAACATATAGTCTTGCTGCTACATTAGCCTGCTCCCATATGCAACTGCAGTGTTACGGAAGTAGGTTTCAACTCTGTTGTTCATCCCTAATGCAAAAGTTCAAATATGTCAGTTAAATTCATTTTGCCATTTCTCCATGAGACCACCACCAAATGTCTTACTGCTTTCTTTACAGTTCTGAAGACTTGTCTACAAGTTCTGCCTATAAATGATTTGTCATCTTTGAGACATAAACTGTAGCTTTTCTCAAGCCCCAGAAAAGAGCCAAATGGTGGACATCCTCTTTCATGACAAGCAGACAGACATCATTATCACTGCATGCACCAAGAAGAACCCCACTGAGAAGAATCTCTCTCTTCGTGAGGCTGACATCCTGTTTTGGTTCCCTTCCAAGCTGGATATTTAGCATAATACAAAATAGAGTCTTCTTTATTTCTGTTTAGGTGAAAATTTAATTTCTTCTCCATAGAACATCAGGCTACACGAACTCCCAAACTTAATCACAGAATCAGACTGGTTTGGGTTGGAAGGGACATTAAAGCTAATCCAGTTCCAAATCCCTGCCATGGGCAGGGACACCTTCCACTAGAGCAGGTTGCTCCAAGCCCTGTCCAACCTGGCCTTGAGCACTGCCAGGGATGGGGCATCAAACTCGTCACTGCTAATCTGGAATCTCAGAGGTAATTTTATCTGTCACTGAATGCAAAGATACACACGCTTCAGCTGGAGAAGAACATGGCTCCCTCTTTCTCTGCTGCTTAAGCTGCTTTGAAAAACATCAGAGCCACGATCAGTGCTCTCCACCGAGTCTCAATTAGTTTCCGAGGCCAGTTTAAGTTCTAGATGTATGTTTTAACATGAAACAGAAAAATCAAACTTGATCTGCCTTAAGGCCTGATCTGTATCAGCAAACCTTCTCTGAGAAGGGTTTTCTGCCCACTGTACGACTATCTACTTGCTGCTCTAAATCATACCTGCTGCTCCTGGAAAAGGCCCCTAGAGAGGAAAAATCCCATCCATAACAGGATTTCTTTTCAGGCATTAAGGCACTATCTGATCAGTAGCACCAGCAGTGTAAAACTGCCATGCAAATTTTGTATTCACTGCAGCTACTCTTGATTTTCTGCACCTGCAAAAAGATGGGAAGGAATTCACATTCTTGGGCTAGATACTGTGCTGGAGTACATTTACATAGTTAAACTGAAATCAAAGGAGCTACACTGATTTATAGGAGCTGAGGGTCTGCTGCAACATTTCATATCCACAGAAAAGACTTGGGTCCTTTTTTGCTTTCCTAATTTTGCCTGTGTAGAGGTTGTAAATATTTGATATTGGCATTATTGTTAGAAAGGTGGGGTTTTTTCAGATCTCCTTTTTAGAAAGCTCAAATGATGTTCCTCAATATCCTATACATTTACGTATTTACCTAGAAGCTTACTTATGAGATTGAAGTAAACTGGTTTCATGTCCGCAACTTTCACCTAGTATCCTTTACACTTCAGCACAGCAATGCTTTTGATAGTCTCAGATTAGTTAAACTTGACTATATATTCATATATAAATGTGAAAGTTACACTTCGATCTATATTCTTGGTGCCTTACTGCTTTCCTTTTTCAATTCTGAATAAACCAGGCTACAAATCTGGGATACTGTACTTCATTATAGGGAAGAGGTATCTAACAATCTCATTTGAACTGCCTTAAAAATGTCAGCACCTACTCCAGGTGTTAAGAGCCTAAATGCTTAGCTCATAAACGCAAAAGAAATATGGAAACATGTTTTCATGTTTTCCTGAAAAACAATTTTTACAACTGTGTGATTGCAGGGAGCTCACAAAACCAGCAACACATTGATTTTTCAAATGAAATGTCCATAGCCTGTAGAATAATTTAAGCAGGTGCTAATGAGGTTTACAGAAAGGCCAGGGAGGGTAATTTATACATCCCCCTGCAACAGGAAGAACCCCTGAATAAATGTTAATTGCTCAGATTATGCAACCAGTGATTTTTAGCATGGCACTAAATTAGCTGCAAATATTATAATTACAAAGTACTGGGTAATTTAGGAAAGATTAATTGAAATGATTAAGTGAAAACTGCATAATTTTGCAAGGTAGTACTAATACTTTCTGCACAGAAATGAAAAGAACCCCAACCCCTATGGCTGTTATTAGTTATTTAATGAAGTATGTTATACACCTCCTGAAAACATCAGTGCCCTTCTCTCAAAAGGGTATAACATGATTTTCAGGGGGGAAAATCACTGTAGTGTTGATAATAACCAGAAAATCTAAACCAGTCTATTTTAAGGGCCGAACTTGATCTCAGTGACTTAGGAGCAACACAAAAATACTACTTCATGGTGTGTGTCCAGCAGCCTTTTCTGAAAGCTACAGCAACTGTGGCTATTTACTGAAGAAGAACGTAAGCAACTGTGCATGCAGTTTAAATGCATTCACTGTAACCAGCAAAAGGAGGCCCACTTTAGCCAGGACATTAGGAAGCATCACTACACAGCAACAGTTTTAATTCACATTCCTGCCTGCAGCACACCAGCCTCCTGCACGCAGACTTCATATTGTACTGTATGGAGGTGGAAGGGATGGTGATGAATCTGGAGAGGGATTTGAAAAATTGCTCTGCTGCAGGAAGGATTTCTTACCTAGGAGTATTCTCTATTTTAAATGCAGGATACACTCCCAAGTGTTACCTATTTATTAAAATCTCTTGAGCAGTATTTATTTTTTGGTGGCTTAATATGTAATACAGTTCAAATGTAGTTATTCAGAGTGACAGTGGGAACCAGAAGAGAGTTCGGTATTGGGAATAATTCTGGGTCTTTGAGACAAAGGGAAGAAAATTTCATGTTCTTTTTGACTAATGCATGTCACAGCTATAAGGACTGTAAGATATTTCACTTTTCATTAACACACATGCCATATGTCATTCATTATAAGAAGCACTGTGAGTAGCGAAATACTATAATGAAAATAAGTATCTCATCCTTTTGGCTAGTTGTAACACTAAGGACTTGTGATGCTGTGATGCTCAATGTGCAGGATGCATGTTAGCAAATGCCTCCTATTTCTACAGTCCTAAATTCACCCATATGCAGAGACATGAGGAAAGCATCAGTTAATTCCCACTTAAAAAACTGGGAGACTCCTTATCAGTTCTCAGTACAGGCTGAAATCCCCTTGACACCATGCTAGGTATGAAATTTTGACTGTAATTTCAGCTAAACCTTAAATTCTGCTTAATGTGAAGAGTACAGTTCAGGAACACAGGGGCTCTAGATTTTTGTCCTACTCAGTATCTCACCTTAATGTGTGTTTCAGCTCCTTTCACTTGAAGAGATCTTGCTTAAACCTAATCATATGCAATACTGAGTAAGAAGAGCTCAGTAAATCTGGGCAAAAAGGCTCATCTAACACTAAAATGAAGTCTGTGCAGAAATCCATTAAGACAACATTGAGAAGACCCATGCAGGATTAGAGTCAAATTTAAAATTATGATGCACATTGCAGTTTTAGTAACAAAAGGAAATAGGGATATATTAAATACAGATCTGATTTAAGAGATCAAAGAGATGTGAATCTCATAGCCAGATACCCATGCACAGAGCCTCTAAAGCCAGTGCAGCTGGACATAATTATTTGTGTTGCCCTTATCAAGCTCTGACAGATATTTGTACCTCAAAAGGTTCATTACTGACTGAGAGATCTGAATCATAATTCCTTATGCAAGACAAAGTGCCTGGCACACTAGAGGCCAGAGCATAACACTGGCAACAGGCAAGACAGAAAAATCGTGCAAGGTTGCAAATGAGAGGCTGGGTTCTGTAGAGCCCCTAAACTACAAACAAAAAAAGTGCAATTCATAGCAGGTGTCTGTGAAGCTGCCTGAAAATGCAGCCTCTAGATTCTGTGCTGCTCCTTGCCTGGCCAGCCTCCATGCAGTGGTTTGGAGAGGTGTAAAAGCCGCTTGCAAATTAGCTGAGAACACTCTGCTCAGAGCCTCAGAAGAGACAGCTGGAGGTTACCATGCACAGGCACACCACAGCCACACATGCATTTGTCCACCCAAGTTCACTCTTCTCCCTGATACTTTCATAACCAGAAAGGGGACTAGTGACACATGAACCTCTTGCATGAACCTGGTGTAAGATGGAGCCCAAATGTAGTGAAACACTAAGTGTGAACTTTCCAATGCTGGCATTCACAAATGCTGGCACAGCAAAATATTAGAAGAAAGTCATAGCAAAATAATAAACATTCAAAAAGCAACAGGTAAATACAATTCATAACTGTTAGGCAGCAATGCTCTTAGACCACTACCTTATTTTACACTGAGATTTCATGGACAAGTTAAAAAGCATTTTGAATTTAGACTTTCATAATTACATCATAATTACAGTGTCCTGGATAACAAAGTAAGGGTTTGTAAATAAGGATCTTATTCATCTGAATAGAAATACTTCCTTTATCTGACACAGCCAGTGGGTTTGCCCTTGCAGGTATAGATTTGTTGTTTGATGGAAAAAACTTCTTTTTTTTTAATGTATGTAAATGCAACTGATCCTAAGGAAAAAAAATTAATCATAAACCATCAGTAAAAATATACTGCATTGCCACTTAAAGCTGCACCATTTCTGATGCACATTATGAACATACTTCATGCTGGTTTGACCAGTACGCTTCTTACAGTGTAAAAGTATGTTGGTGTGAAATGTATTAATAGGTGTGGAGTCCTCTGAAGTCTCTTCTCTCCGTCTGGAACAAATTGTGTCTATTAAAATACTGGGGTTGAGTCCCATGAAATGAGTTGATTCTATTTCCCCACAATTTGAACTTGTTCTAGTTTTAAAGTTTCAACTTTACAAGGTTGTCTTGTTTAGGTTGAGAAATGAATGTTATGTTATACTAATATTTGCCAACCAAACCCCAAATTCAAACACTTGGTTTTCCATAGGTTTTTGTTTAGCAAGATAATGACATTTAGCAACAACAAATAAGTCCCTCGCTGAGTTATTTATACCTGCCTATTGCAAGGCTTCTGCAACTTCCTCTGCACCAGCAGCGTACTAGGCTAGCCAGTCACTGCTCTGAGCTAAAAGCACAAAGCCTCTCACAGAAGAAACCTCAAAAAGACATACAAGTCTGGGTATTCAAGTTCTCTCTCTGCAGGTGAGAAGAACTGAAAAGTGCAAGCTGCACAGCTGAGATCTGGTAATGTCAGTGCCCAGCCCTGAATCTGTAGCTCTATCCCTAAGGACTGCTGATGGAAACTTGAGCGAAAATGTGGGTACATTTGCCTGAACAATGACTAAGCATGTTAAGTGTGAGAATACTAAATAAGGGGTCAGGTTCACAAGCAACAGATATGAATTGCTTGAAGTGAAGCCACAGTGATTGGTGTTACCTGAGGAGCTGGTGGCAAGTTTTTGCACATGATGTACATTTCTGTGTGTGCACAGGGACTAACCTGTCTAGCAGCAGCCATTACAACTGATGCTTTAAGACTACAAGGAATTACAGTGTCCTTTCACTGTACAAATGACATGACTTAAACACCTCCTCAGGTAAAAGTCCACTTTTCCAAAGGGCTCTGAAAATGAATAGAAGAAATGGTATTTGTAATTATGGCTCAGTAGGACTGGTGCAGCTCACAAACACTGGGAAACACAGGACAGCTATTTTAGTGTTTCAAGGAAAACTGATTTTCACTGGTGTGACCGAAAAGCAGTACATAATAACAGCCTTACCATTTGGAAAATCAGAATTCCAATATAAAATATTTCACGTTAGTATTTTTCCCACTTTATCTCCTTGTTTCAACATTAAAATGGAAGTATCTTTTAGAAAACCTAGCTGCTACCACTTCAGAGACACTGCTCGTGCAGCTTTGTGTCTGTAAATACAATCTAAGAGACTTAATTAAAAACAACACTCAAGCCCCACCTTTGCAAACATAATTAAAACATAGACATGTTCACTAATACTATCTGAAAACATGCAAGCATCATGAATCTTTGCTCACTTACTGTATGCTTGTTCTGTATTACTGCCACTTCCTATATAATGATGTCCAGTACTAATACTGGCATATGGCACCTTCTCTGAGTCAGGCTTTTAGAATCCAAGTTGCCAATACAATGCCTGAGGTTGATTAGTAAGATACAGGGTTCCTCTTTTGAGTTATGTCAGTGGCTGTATAACTCTAAATATGAAAGAGATGTTTTACAAAAAATCAAAGGCAAGTGTTTTACATTACATCTTATAAAACTGTACATAATAAAAGTCTACAACATGAAAACAGACATTAACTGTTGTAATAGTTATGAAATGTAGTAAATAGAACAATTCTAATGTTTCATGTATTTATCATTAATCACTGTATTCATACAGTGGTGTTTGTTGTATATATATATATTCAATGGCACTGTAAACAGGTGTTGGAAAACACACATTTACTCTTAACCCATTAGAAGTTATTATAGTACTTTTTAATCCAAAAAGTCAAAATGCATTAATGCATCACTGATTTAAAAAAATAGCCTTGTAATGTGATGCCCATTTTGACATTTTCTAGAGTAGCAATCAAGACGAAGCATAACAACGAATGCCAGATTTCAGATTGGTTTACATTTACACCTACCATGGTACAAAATCTTCAACATTAAATGTCATTAAATAATACACAGTTTATAAAACAGTTGATTTCAGAGATGCACAGTGCACAAAAATCTAGTTACTGTCTCATGGGAGTTCCAATAATTTATATCTCTGGGACCTTTGCGAGAAATTTAAGTTGGTTTCTCTTTAACATCACATAGGCAAAGTGAGTTTGCACTGAATTATCTCTGTCTTAATCTGTACAGAGCTGCATTCAGCTGGATAAAACATGGTTATTCACGTTTCCCATTGCTGCTGGACATTGATCCAATAAGCCTTGAGCATATGCTTAAGCACCTGGTAATGGCATTTTGTGGGGCTAGGAACTCACTATCTCTATCCCGCAGTAAACAAAGTGGTTCAAATTTTTTCTATAGTTAAGGCCAGTATACTGATATATTAGACACACCATATGCTCTTATGTTGCTGCCTACAGTCTAAACTGTAAGAGTGAAAGGAAGTTTCAAACATGCTTTTTGATCTTCTTGACCACTCAGGAATTTCATCAAGCTGGTGGAGAGCAAGTGTTTCACTTTAACATGGTTTACAACGGTAGACATAGCTTTTTTGCTGTTCACTTGAAAAATAATGTATTGGTTTGAATGTGAAGACTGACCATCCACATAATTTATCAGAAAAGTTAAACAAACAAACCCAGCCAGTCAGATTCCAGCAAACAAAACTGAGAAAACCAGTAAAACATGTACACAATTTCTGTGTTTTCAATTATTCCCTTGGTATTTCCATCACTGCCTCTGTATTGTGGTGGGCTTTGTCAAAGCCTATCTTCAGACATTGTAAGTCATGACACCTGGTATCTGCCAACTCCAGCATATTGTTTAATATTTATTCTAACATATCACATAAACTAGAGAGCCATTTAAATTCCTTTTCTGTTGGGTAAGGCTGTAGGTATAAATGACAGTGAACAGGAAAGGCTTGTGCAGTGGCTGCAAGGCAACGCAGCTACAGTGGATGATGCCACAGAACTGCTAGTGCTGTTAAAATAACAAGTGAGGAACTCAGGGCTGGATTGCTCCCATTTCCAGTTACACTGTGTTTAGAGGATGACTTGACAGTGCTTGTGGCAGTTGTGGTGTCAATCTTTTTCACAGTTGGTTTTGGTTCGTTTCTGTTTTCTGGATGGGTTTTCTTGTCCTTGAGTATATCTGAAAACATGAAAGTAAATGCAAGATTAATCATACATCTTTTAAAGTTTTTAAGTTTAACGCTTTGAGTTCTGTCTGTTGTGGGAACATGTTATACAGTAGTCTGCATAACTAAACATATAGAGAGTGATGGGGCACTTGTATTAATGTTTCGCTTGGACCCAGTCTGTCCCCTCAGCACCCACTGTTCTGCTCAACAGTCTTCTCTGTTGAGAAGAATGGCCTGCTCTACTTCTCTACATCTAGATGCAGCCTGAGCAGAATAACAGGTATTCTGCATTGCAGTGGCTGGTCTCTCACAAAAAGTACCTTCAGTTTCACCTGGGATGGGAACTAACTCATGCCTTATAACATGACGTTAGGATTGAGCGCTTCTGTAACGTGTCCCAGTGAAACACCCATCAAGTTGCTGAGCTGCTGCAAGAGACCAGAGAGCACATTGACTTAATGGAACAGTCAACTTCCTAGCTTCCTTCTGCTTTGCCCCTACCCTTAACCTAACATTGGCAAAAAAGTGGCTACAAAGATAAAACGCTTTGGATTTTGTTTTGTTGTTTTTCCCAGCAAACACAAGGATTTTTTGTTTTCAAAGTATGGAACAATATCACCGTGGCTTTTTTCTCCCTACACATGCATTTTGGGGCAATATCGGGCATCTTTCACATAAAAGATGAAAGTAGTAGTAGTCCTTTATTGCAAAACCATGGATTCTTTTAGTTTTTTAATGAGAAAATGACTGATAAAAGTCTCCAGTTATCTTGCTGTTCCCAAGCTATTTGCAAGTACTACCGAGGTCATATTGCCCTTGAACCCTCTCATTGGCACTGTGTGTGTGTGTGGAACAAACCCACCATTTCATCTGATGATGATTTTACAGCCAGTCTGTAAAAGCATACCCAAATGCCAGGCAAAACCCCCAAATTCCTACCTAGAAGAATTTATAAGTTAACAATAATTGTTCAGGTCCAAGCTTAAAGGATTTGTGATACTATTGAATGCAGTGCACATACACCAGAAAGCAAAAGGCATGGATTTGTAATGCAGATTAAACAACAGTCCAATCTTAAAATAAAAACTCTGAATCACAGAAGCAAGTTTCTGGCAGAAACTGGAAAGATGAAAAGTATTCCAGAAATGTAAATGCAATCTGAGATCATTGTCAGCATGTCAGTAGCTCTGAACAACCATCAATAAACTCACTTGATATTAAAAATGAGCTACTGTATTGGGAAAGCACACATTGTTCTTTTGCCAGTGTAAGCTATAAAAGAATCATAAGAAATACAATGAATTCTTCTACTTTATCATAATATCAACATTAATCCCAGAGGAACCTGGAATTCCTATACCTGACTCCAGGGTGACTGCAGAGAAGGGCCTGGCAAGGTGATTAGTGGGACAGAGGTAGTCAGACACTGTGCTTAAAATTCATGATGGCAAACTGTGGACATAGCTCCTCTCCAACTTGCAATGGAGCTAATGGAAAGGAGGGGGAAAAAGCATACTCTAAATGTTTAGAAAATATCAGTATTCTGAGGACACTTAAAGAAAAATGGACAACCTTCAGACTGTCATTAAAGTAAATTAAGAATAAATCATGGAAATAGGTATGTTCTGACACTGCCGAGACTCCTTTCCATCATTGTCATTCTCCTTTCCCACTGCAGTAAAGGCACTATTTCTCTGCTGCCTCTTATATCATCCCAGCCTGCTGACTTCAGCTCTCTGGGGCCGGCTGATTAAATTAAGACCTCACTCAGGTAAATCTATTCCCCTCTTTCAGCTGGCCATGTCCAGCATTGTAACTTGATTGGCATCTATAAATCGGGCAGGCTGAAATGTATTAATTCATTTATTTTCTTAATATTGACTTAACCAAAAATCTAAGGCAAGAGATAATGCTATCAGAGAGACTGCTGCTGGGTTTTGAAAGCTTTCCTCTCAGTGACTACTTAATGCCCTACATAACAGGTGTTAAATAATACATTAGAAAACTCTGCCTTTATCCTTTCCACGGGAAGGACTACATTTGGAATCCTCTTTCTGCCTTCACAGCACAGTACCTTCTGATGCTATTCACGGCCAATTCTAATTTGGGATTGAATTGTGCAAAACTAGCATTTTATTTAAAACGGTCGGTTTTCTCTCTTCTTAAAAATAAATGAAAATACCCTCAATCCTAATTCAGACCTTTTTCAATCCTGTATTTAGTTTTTAAAGCACAAATTTCATCAGTGTAAAGATTTCAGTCTTCCTTACTCACTGGAGGGTTTTGCTTACTCACTCCAGGGTTTTGGCTGAGAGACTCCAAATTAAATGAGTTTTTCCTCTTAAATCTTTTCCTCAGAGGTACCTAGGTTCAGTCTACTACTGACATTCAAAAGGAAGAAAAACAGCGAGCATGCTGAAAGTAAAAGAAGTGTCAATGTGAAGACTAGCACTGAAAGGAAACTCCAGTCTCAACAAAGCAAACCACCAATGTTCAATACCCATGAATCAAGCCCCAGTGTATGACTTCATAAAACCAAACAAATCAACCCCACAACTTTGTACAGTTTGTTGTAGTATGTACCTTCTGCATTTTAAAGGCTTTATGGTTCCCAATTAAAAGCTTTTTCCATCAATAGAAACTTTCTTCCCATCATCAGTCATTCTCTCCTTTCCAGAAATCGCAGACTCTTTAGGCACTTTAGAATGGCTGGGGTTGGAAGGGACATTAAAGCTCATCCAGCTCCAACACAGTAATGCGTGTGCCGCTCAAACAACACTGAACTTCTCAAATACCTACATGGATCAATGCTATTCCTCAGAGAGACTAGCTTAGGATAAACAGGAGTGTCAAAACTGTCACTGTCATCTAATTTGGGAACAGGAAACCCTCATGTGAGGGCTGAGCGTACGCCTTTCAAACACATTTGGCGAGTGACAGACACACTGAAGCACACCTCAATCTTAGCCAGGAATGATACAGGGGTAAAAAATGCCATTATTATATTTCTAGTTTATGACCAGGTTATCTGACACAAGTTCAAGACTTATTAGCACCCCAGCTGGTCGTGCCCCCTCCTTAGGCTAAATGACTTGCAGTTTTCTACTGACACGGATTACCAAAGATGTAACTTTGGTGTACTCACATGCTGTTGTTCTCTAGTGAACAGTATCAGCAAGGTCTGCTTAAAATGTCTGTTGAGGCTTCCTATTGTCCTGCTAAGGGATGAACAAGTTCATCCTATTTGACACAAACACCTTTCCATTTTGGTCCTTTTCTTGACCTTGCTTGAGCTCAGTCCTTTCTCAGTGAATGCAAATGATGAGGGGTTTTTGAAAGCAAGTCTCCCTGCAGAGACTTGCCACTGAGCCCTCCTCATCTCCTCACTGAATCAAGCTCAGCACGGTCTCCACTGAGCTGAAGGGTAAATGCAAGGACTCCCTAGACAGGCTGCTGCTGCTGCCAACAGGGGAAGAGAAAGTATAGCTGTAGCAAAGGAAAAGGGAAGGGTGGTTGAATGGGCTGATCTCCCACTGAGGGAAGCTGGATTAGTTTTGGGGAAGCCTGTGTTTGTGCTGGCCCAGTGCCTTCCAGAGTAAGGGGAGATTGTTTATTTCTGCTTTCCCACATTAATTACATGAAGCTTGGGGGCTGGAACTAGATGATCTTTAAAGTCTGTTCCAACCTAAACCATTCCAGGATTCTATGAAGTCAGACCTGTCCATTTCTTCCTAGATGTTCATGCAAACACTGTGCTTTGAAAAGACAGCATCTGCTATAGCAAATGAATGGTATAGCAAATATCATGGTTGTCATGATCCTCACAATGGAGGTCTAAGGCAAACTGGTCAGTACGTTCATTTACTCTCCACACTGCACCTCAGTTGCTTGATAAATTTTGCTGTGATCACAGGCATGGTTTTAGCTGACAGCTTCATAAGAAAATTAAAACGAGGTGCAACTTGGTGGAACAGGCTCTTAAATTACAGTAGATGCTGCAGTGTTATTATTAGCTTTTTATCACCTCTGGTAGCAAAAGCTGAAATTACTTTTACATATTCAAAGGAAGGAGCTCTGAAATTGCAAAACAATGCTGTCACCATAAAATATACCAACCATTTCCAAATAATCTATTATCCTGACATTAAAGCCAGCACTAATTATTTCCAGTTACAGCTGCAGCAGACAAATGGGAACAGGAATGCCATGGAAATGGGAATGTGAGAACTCCCAAACTGTGGTAACTCGAGATGCAATTCTCCAAATTCTGGAGCCAGTTATTGTCTGTTACGTAATACTGATCAGTAAAAGGCAGGTGTAATAAATCCCTTTTGGAGCCAGAAGAAGGGAGTAACTAACAGCTCTGCAGCCTCCCATGTATGTACTGTTTGTTCTACCCCTTTCTATTTCAGCTTGAGAATATGGCGTCCATTTAAGCCTTTTCCCTATGCACCTTCTTATGGGAACTCGGCCTTAGGGCAAGGACAAAGGAAGGACTACAGAGTTAAGTCTGAGTTGAACAGGTCACTTAACTACTGAGCTGCATTAGAGGTTTAGGCCAGTCTCTCCACAAAAAATCCAGGACAAGATTATGAGGGTTAACTGATGTGTTCCACCCTGGTTCTGCAATCTTTCCATTTCTCTTCTTAAGGACTGCGTGACTGAAATTGGCCGTGGGGGATACGCATAAACTGGGACTAGGATCATCTATGTCCAGTTTTTAATTCTGCATTAAACTCACTGTGATCTTTGGCAGATCACTTCTCCCTGCAGGCCAGCAAGAGAACTACTCTATTTCCCGCATATTTCGCACATCCTGGGTGTAAATTCTTCAGGCTGAGAACCATCATTTCCGCTCTCTCCTCAAGAAATAACATTGGCTGGAGCTTCCAGGAACTACTGTTATTAAGAGAACAGTCAAATACAACAAAGAGAAAAATGCAATAAAGTCAGGAGCAACTGTGAGACGGGCTGAGATGTCGGGTGCCTGGAAGCCACGCTTTCATGAAATGGCAGCTCCTTTCCACATTCCCAAACAATCTTTTTGTCTATATACATTTGATTGCAAAATACACATACAGAGAATAGGGCATTATCCCTAAGGAAACCTGTCACTGTATTTGTTTGACTTTTGATACACAACTACAATAGCAAACCCAGCATGAATTTCAGGAGCCACAATAAGACTGGATTAGATCTGAAGGCTAAAATGTAAATCCACGTATATAACTGCTTCAGCTCCTGCCATGGGATATGTCATGATAGCACAATCCATCTTTTCCTTGGGAAGAAATAACCAAACCTACCCAGCCTTCTATGATTCAGCAGCAGAGCCATGAATCGGTCAGTCATTTGCAAGTAAAGGTTTTGTCATTTTGTTTATATTAATACGAGGCTTATTCAAATACAGACAAGCTGAAAGTATAAGCTTAAAACATGCCAAACATCTTTTACATTTCCTGGAAACATCTGTTTTCAGTCTAGTCCTAGGCACATGTTTGTGGTTGCATGTTTCAGCTTGTTTAGTTTGCCAGATACCTCGTACATACTGCAGCACAGCTGACATGATATCCTGAAACACAGCATGGAAGTATCTGTAAAACATGATGTTCCCAGTAAATCTGTTGAACTTTCATTGGAACTTTCTTGTAATGAAAGAAACAACAAAAAAAGCTCTGTGACAGCCTTCTGCCATCGCTGCATGGTGCAGCTAATTAGTTAAGTTTAGAAATTCTCTACATGCCTCACTGGTGATATCCAGAAGACTGAGCGCGATCCTGATCCTGCGTGCCTCACATGCTCTAAACTCCTATTAAACTTAATGGGAGTTTTGGGGGGATGCAAGGAATGCAGCATTGACCTTTATGGTTAAAGATGAATGTGTGCTCTAGACTTCAAAGATTAGGTGCCCCTGCCAGCCTGGAGTGTGCAAGTGATCAGCACGCCAAGTGCCGAAGGCATCTGCTAAATATCACGCCACAGCTCAAAGCTGTAATTAAGAAAAATATAAACTGGCTCAAGGAAGAAAAATACAAGTAATAATTGAAAATGCTTTGGCTGTTGCTTTTGTCCTGATGATCTCATTAGTTTTGGTTACAGAAACAGTTCTCACATTGGCTGACGCGGGGCATGCTTTGTTTGCGCTCTCTTTCTACCCACATCTTTCCCAGTTAACATTTATTGCTCAATACAAAGGTCAAATCGAAGGCTTAATTAAATTGTATATGGGGAAACTATAAACTTATTTTGGAAGGGAGTACAAAAACATTTAAAGCCATCCCAACTCCTCTTCCCCCCAGACACTCCTTCATTTCTCAAGCAGAAAAGAGCATGTGTTGTTGGCACTTTTTGTCTTAAGGGGAAATTGCACCTTTTCTTGCTTGAAAATTTACATGTTACAAATATTCATAAACTGCTAATTGTATTTGCAGTTGACATTTATAACGAGGATTTTAATCTAGCGCTGCAGTTCCAAACAAACTCCATTCTGTAAAAAGACTGGATATGATCTTATACTAGTAGCAATGTAAATTCATCATACAGCAAGGATTTGAACTTCATCTGCTTAACTTTAATCAGAAACTGTACCATCCAAATAAATACTATTACTCAGCCAAGATGCTTGAAGTTAGGCTTTCGTCTGCCAGCCCTGAAGCCTACAACTGAAAAGCAGCACCTCAGCTGAACAAACTCACAGGTCATGTATAAGCCCCATTAACAGTTTCTCCCTGCTGTAAGAAGATCACGTAGCTTGAGAGGAAGATCAGGTTTGAGTATGCTACAACCTGTGCACTAGCAACACCAATCCCCAAGAAAGCTTAGGTTTCCACATGAGAAGTTAGCGGTTGGAGGGGGCATAACAATTCTCTAGGTTCTTCAGTTTCCGCTTCCCAAAGCCCTGCACAGCTTTAATGTTTCTGCAGCTACAAACCCCAGGGACTTGTGAGCTCCACAGCCCTTGGGGCACTGCGCTGGAGGTGCAGGATGACCCGCAGGTCTCCTCTCCTCTTCCAGGCTTGGAGGATCATGCTAAATAGTAAGAGAACAGGCAGACCTCTACCAACTAGTAGTAGTTAAAACGAGCACCAGTGATAGATGGTATCTAATTTCAGATACTTCCTGTGGGTCATTTAGAAGGGGTACTTCAACCCAGGTTCCTTGTGCACTATCCAGTCACAAAAACTATGCAGAGACAATCTCTCTCAGCCTCTGCAACACTGTTACATACTCTAACTACCTGGTTTTACCCTGAGAGCAAACTGGCCCAAAATACTGCAACTTACTATTCCAATTAATCCATAGGGTGTCAGCAAAAACCAAAGAGATGACCAAAACTGTTCTGTGCCACTGAGCGAGGTCTCTTGACTTCACAAGGAGAGAGATGCCAGTGAGGAGTCGGAAGATGAACTGCTATCTCCTTAGGAAGCCGCGTTCTCACATTTTAGCATAAGCAGGTGTCCTATCTGTAAGGAGCGGACAGGAGAAAGTAAAGCACAGCAGGATTCCCCTCCCACCAAAGAGCTTTGTGACTCAGGGCAGATCCCTGTTTCTCACAGCTGCCTCACACAGTGAGGCAGGATACATTCAACACACTTTAGGCAGCCCGACTAAATCCTTGACTCTAATAACCACAAACAAGACACAGAACAGCAATCGTAAACATCTCTAAAAGACATTCGAAAGGTTCTTTTCATTGTGCAAACATGCTGCTCTTGTAATTCCTCACGCTTTAAAAGCTAGTCACATTCTACCCATTATTCCCACTGCTCCCTAAAAAACTTGGGCACACTTGATTCCTACTGCAGATTTTGAAGTCACCAAATCCCAGTGAGGATTTAAAATGTTTCCTGTATTTCTGTCATTTGAGCCAGATAGAACCTTTTACTACAAATCTTTTAAAGAGGCTGCAACAGAATACAATAATAACTGATGTTTAATTATAAAATAACTACTGAAATCACTTAAATGTATCTATCACCTGATTTCTTCTAATCTAGATGACAAAAAGGATTAGCTGTAATGCCAAAGGACAGTTCTGGTCCTTAGATCGGTCAGGAGAAAACATTTGTTTATTGAATCTGTCCAGTATTTAATTTCTGTCAGAACTGAAATCAAAAGAAACTGGCAAGATATTATCCTGGATTGATCATTTTTGACTTAATATCAAGAGCAGTAAAGGAAAACATCGCTGCATTTGGCTTGCTTCACCTCTGGTATGGGGAGCTTAAATTAGTCTTTTCTCCTGCTCGTTTGGCAACGACTCAGTGTGCATATCCTCTATTTCACATTGCTAGGTTTATCCGGCCAGCCAGAACCCAGCTCTATCACTGCTGACAGTTATTGACGGAGGGGGTGATTAGAGCCATCACTCTACTGAATATCTGTAGCAAGAAAAACATGTTTCATGTGACAATACCAAATGGCTTAAAAGCATTATCTTACTGGTAGCATGCAGGGAAACTGATGAACTTTATCACATTCAGCAGGATGATGAATAACTAAATCAACACAAATGGAAAGGAAATATACAACCAGGGGTAAAACCCAAACTTTCCTAATAAAATGTCTTACAAAATGAAGCGCCATCCATTAGCTTATGCACAAGACTGTGCTCAGTCAGTGTTCAGGCTCTGGAGTAAGTTAAAGGAAGGAAATTCCTGTTTGAAGCTGGCAATGATCTCATTCCCCAATTCTGTTCTGCGAGGGACTGAACTGCTCCTTCCAGTTTTTATGGGAGGCATCTACACCAAACCCACCAGGCCTGAATGTAGCTAGTCTGCTAACAATGTGGTACATAACAGACTGAGGGCTATAAATCTTCCCCCTTTTTCAGGGTAACAACACTGCAGAACTTTATATTGGCCAGGGTTCTCCCACTTAGCCATGTGGAAAAAATACTTCTCCTCACAGCACACACATCGGATAAAAATTCCTTGAGGTATTAACTCCATCATGAGAGTGATATAACACCATTTTGAGAGTGATGAACACTGTACTGGAACTCAAAGTTCTGCAACTTTCAACTGGCTTCTCTCTACACGGATGTGCTCAAGCTTGGCTGCCCAAGTGAGACGAGTGACAAAGCCCATGCAGGTCCCAATGCTCTTCTCCAATAGAACCTCTCCAGCAGTTTGTGCTGAGGGCAGCGATGAGAAAGTGTATCAGTTTTTAAAGAGGAAGGGGTTGGAGAGCATGAAAGCAGCGAGCTAGCGGAGAGCAATGGAAGACTCCACATCAGGCAAATGAATGAACTCAAATGAATACATAAAGGACCATCTCTACTTGTTTTTATGCACAGAATTGGCACAGACATAAGCAGAGCACTTCTTAGGTGACTGAGCATGTGGCTTGATCTCTGTGTGTTTCCACCCAGCCAAAGAAGCTTTGACAGGCACTCAGTCTACACTTTGTGATTTATCAGTTATTGCCAATCTCCTTCTGTCATAAGAGCTCCAATAAAGGGAAAAACCTGCTGGAAGTTCATGAGAGCTGACACCATGTGCTGCGATGGATTTGTGGCACTGCTACGGTCTATTATGCAAATATACATCAGTGGACTTTGTAACACATAAATTATGTAAATGCCCATTTAGAGAGACTTCAAAATGCAGATAGCTTACCTGATGTTTGAAGACAATTAACATGTCTGACATGAACCTGTACTCAGGGACTGCTGTGCTAACAGCCTGTGGATGTCTAGGCCTAGCAAACCTTACTTTGCATGCAGATTCAATCTTGGTATGATGGACTTCAGCTGTCCGTATCACTGACACCACACATCTTATGACCCTCTTCAATTCACTATTGTAGCAGTGCTGCAGAAGATCCGATCAGGGATTTAGGTACACACTTGCTCATTTGGGATTATGAAGGTTTTTTCTTTATAGCTAAGACTTTGGATTTTAATTGATACATGCCGAAGATCTACATGTCTGCATGAAG